>NC_136722.1:4370000-5570000 GCF_936440315.1 Barbus barbus
GAAAAAACTAGGTGGGCTAAAGCTTTTAAATTGTCTTACTGTGTGATTCAAGACAAAGGGTCCAAGGCTCTGTTAAAATGTTTAGTCCTGATACATTTATTGGTTGTACTACTGCCTGACTCTGTCAACCACATTAAAATTCACTGTACTTGACATTTTTGAAGAATGGAAATATAGATGGAGATTCATGACTGCCTTCATTGCCTGCAGACTTTGACATCTCTTCAAAATAATGTATTTGCCTTTCAAGGAAATTACGACAAGAAACACTTAACATTTATTTTCTTCCTCCTATTTGGGAGCTCTTGTACATCACCAGATATCGGCAGGAATAGAAACCATTATTTTTGTCAGTATTATTAGTTTTATTAAAAAACACGTCAAAGGTCACGTTTCATCCAAAAATAACATCTCCATGACTATTATGCACATATTTCCCCAAAATTATTATTACTGTATTGGATCAAATGCAGACATTGTGCATTGTTACAATAATATATATAATTTTTATATATATATATATATATATATATATATATAAATTATATATATTATTGTCACAATGCACAATGTCAAATGTCTTAGATTTTTGGGCTGTAATTTTGGGGTGAAATATGAACTATGATTTTGTGAGATTGACCCTTTTACTAAAATAGTAAACTGAGCTTTTATTTGACAGATTTTAAAGAACAATGCCATTTTTCAGACTTTTCTTATTCATTGGCAGTCTTCTGCCTCTATGAATCAACATATCAGCTTCACTTCCCTTTAAAGTTTATTGCAATGTAAAAACAATCTCATACTGTACATTTGACTTCCCACACAAAACACATGTGATTTACATTCTCACATCAATATTGACTGTCAGTAAATAACCAAGACCAGATGTGGCAAATAAATATGTGTTTCTCACTATATAATACAGAAGTTATTTCAGCTGTTTATGCTAGTAGCCCCCGCTTCCATCCCGCAAACACGTCCAAACAAACCCCTCTGTCTCACAAAGCTGTGAAATGCCAAGGGATACACTGAGTATATTTGCTTTATTTTTTAATTCCTGCCATTATTTATCTCCACACTTATGCTTTGAAACATTACCCATCTGCAGTGACAAAGACTGCGACAAGACATCTTAATGGCCCACAGAGAACCGTGAACCTATATTTTGAGTATTTGTACTGCTCATAGCTACATGCATGAGTGAAACCGAATCTTGTAAAAAGAATGAATGGGAATACACTGGCCTCAGTGACATCTATCAGTGGCTATTAAGAGTGTTGGACGTGAACCAGATTACCTCATTATAACGTTGTGTGCAACACGCCATATGTCTGAAAGCTGGAGACCACAATAAAATGCCATATAGTTTTTGTTTGGACACGAAGGATCTTTCTTTTCAATGTACTGCAGTGTAATTGTGATATAGTAAATGGAGCTAAATTTATATGCCTGCAGGGAAAATTACACTTTTTTTTTTTAAGTTCAGCAGTAATCAAGCGGTCAGTGGATGTGTGTGGGCAGCCTCAACAAGCTTGTTTTTCTTGACTCCAGTTGTTTTAATACTGAGCTAACTATTTCATTTTAAGATCATCTAGTATGTTTTTTAAGTTATTAACACTATTTCCTTGTGGGGACTGTTGCCTGGTTTCCAATGCAGGTGTTTCTTGTAAGTGAAAAAAAAAAAAAACAGAGAGCGCGAAGACTATGTGTTTATGAACATTTTTGTACTTTATTGAAACTCCCAACAATGTTTTAACCCTATAACTGTAACACAACTATGTTGTACGCAATCTACATGTCTTTTCTGTCATCCGATTAATAGTTCGTTTAAAGGTTTTTATGAAGTAAACACAAAAATAATTTTTATATGGTCAGTAAATGCTTCATAATGAACACATATGGGACTGAAGCAACCCCTTGATTATGATTATCTATAAGATGCTGTTATAAAATCTAATTGATTTACATTAAAAGCTATCAGAATTGCATCTTATTTTGGACATAGAAATACCAGCAACTACACCAAATTGCATATATCTTGTTTTGATATCATGGTACAGCAATGGTATCAGAAGGGAATACCATGGTACTAAATTATTAAAATATTCATGTTCCATGGTACATGACAAATAATACTAAAGAACTATCATGTCAAAAACTTTTGTATTTTTAAGAGACAAGCTTACAAAAATGCCCAGCACCTGGTTAAAAATGTTAAAAAACAACCCAATAAAATGACCCAACAAGGCTGAACCCAGCAAATAAATAAATAACCCAGCATTTTTAGATTGTATGATATTGCCATGGAACCATAAAAAAACGAATCATTAGTCATAGTAATTAAATGTCAGAAACACATATTTTTATGTCATGATAAGAACCCAAAAACTGAAGACCCATTGATTTATTTTGCCAAAAAACTGTAACCACGTAATGCACTTTAGAAATATAAAAGACAATCTTTAATATCATTATGAATAATTTTCCCTTTAATCATCTCCAAAAGGTTGACCTGATCTTAGCAATTTTATCCACAAAGCATATAAAAATAAATAAATAAATAAAAGTATAGCTTAGTATGTCTGAAACACACGTGATTTATATTTAGTTTTTTCTATCATCTACTTCCACAGTTTTTATACAGAGCTAATGATATTTTCTAACATAAATGTAAACCTTTATATTTCAATTAAACATTATAATATGTTTATTAAGCTATATTTTCTCATAAGGGCTGGCTGCTCCCCACAATAGGTGATTTAACATTTTATGGTCTTTGTGGGGACATTTGGTGCTAACAATATGGAAACCCCCACTAAACACACAAACATTTGTTTCTTTATGATTCCAACCTCCCATTCTACTGGTAGATTACACAAATTGTAAATTCTATAGACTAACCCTAAATTTTGGCATTTGAAAACGGGGTGTTAAGTTCCTGTATAGTTTTTTTTTTACTCTCCCTTTGTCAAGATTTTTAAGATTTACCATCTTTGCTTTATATTTGACTTCATTGTTTTAGAAACAAACAGACTTGCAAGATTTATACATTTTCCTGAGTTCGTTTTCTTCAAAATGTGGTCAAAGTTGTCAAAACTCGCATGTTTTAATAGACGCATTGGCATTTTAAGGCAGCTGATATTTTCTCTTGCAGTGAAAGGAGCGCGTGAGTCTGGGTGTGAATGAGGGCGGTGCAGGGGGCATTATTTGAGCTCGTGTTTGAGGACTGCAGGAGGAGGGGTGCTCAAACACAGCTGTACTTGTTCAATCACACTCACTTCTGTCACCCTGTCTGGGGAACATCGAGGGCACCATCACAGTCAGCTCGTTCTTAACGGACTATTCAACACATTTAATAACTACTGAATTTCGATAGAAATGACTTTACTTAGGTGATCTGCGAGAGAGCTTTTATTGGTGACCCCGGGGTTTCCAGGACTCACCGCGCGCTGACCAGAAGAGCCACAAAAAAACTTCGCAATCTTGTTCGTTCACAGAGGACTTCGCCGAAGCGGCAATGGAGCATCCTTGGTGCCTTTACGCGCTTATTTTAACGCTGATGTCCTGTGTTCATTATTCTCAGAGCATTGAGATACATAAGGATATTCCAACAGGTAAGAATTGGGACAGCACAGTCTGCTGCGCCATTCACACTGAGTGCGACGCGACGCAACGAGTCTAGAACGCGTATTGCGTTATATAATATAATTATGATCTGATGTGATGATAACAATTATATTTAATAACCTTTTACATCATTAAACAATCAATATTTGAGCTTTCGAATATTGATAACCTGAAAAACCATGCCATTTCAATTTGCCTGAACACTGATGATTTTTAATATTTGAAAAGTACTGTCAAATATTACGCTTCTGCTGCGCGATCAGTTATGGGTGACCAGAGCTACAGTCACATGGGGAAGTTAGGGGACATTTTTGTTTGTGTGAGAATTCTGAAAACTGCAATTCAAATATCATATTCCTGTAAAATATTTTAGGTAACAAGTGAACACACGTCATTGGCATATATAAAACAAATCATCTGTTGGAACAAGTTTCCACTTTAATTTATAATCTCTGTTGACTCCCCCCCAAAAAAAAGTTGTTGAAAGTGTTTCATAATTGTTTTACTGTATAAATTTTACTGAAAAACCATATTAGGCTGTGACAGGTTACCTCATAGCGTGTGACACTATGCCCCACTCAGGCAATAATGTCCATTATTTATTTAGTTAGTAGCCCAGACTTTAATGTTTGTGTCTATACAGCAAATGACGTTCATAAATAACCCACTCTGAGAAATATTCACGGGGGAAACACTAGCCCTGGTTTCCCCTACAGTACACCTTGCTTCTTGTTGGGACGTGAGGAATGTAAGGTAGACCCTTTTTTCACACAGTCTTGCTGTTTGGGTATGTGTGCCTGTGAGAAATAGCACTGTGCTGTTCAATCTACAATGTAATAAAGTTGTAATGCACACAGTTAATGCACACTCTAATGAGTTAAGCATTTCTTTGAAGCATAAACACGTTTTTAATTACTTTCTGGATTCCATTAGGTTGTACAGTAATGTGTTTGTGATGGTAAAAACATTTACAGCCTAAAAATGTGTTTAAATAATTATAACGCCTCTATGGTTTGTGAACAGTTGCTTGTGCCTTTTTAGTTACTGTACAGGAATATAAAGATGCTCTGTTGAGTGTCAACAAGCCTAGTCAGAGGGATAAATATGACCTACAGTTTTCATTCATATTGGCGTTCATCATTTCCATGCAAGATGACTGCAGCAATCTTTGGCAATCTTTATTCTTGAGAGTTCTAGAAGAGCATTACATCGTATATACAAGGCGAGAATTCTAAGTGATGCATACTTAAGGGTGCCATTTATAGCTTGAAAAAATGAAACATTTTCTAAACAATCCTCTGTGCTCTGGATCATAATTCACAATATTATATAGTTTTCATGCATAATTTCCTTGACATCAAATGTCAGTCAGATTCTATTAGTGCCATTGGACACAGAGCATTACATTTTTATGTCAAACTGTGATAGAACATTATTACAAGCTTTACTTAAGCATTCCCTTCTGGGAAGTATCTTTCTAGAAAAGTCACTGGGTAAAACTTTCCAAAAGCAAAATCCCAAAGTGCAGCCATATGTCATATTTGAGTACTGTATTACTGTGGTTTCACACAAGTGGAGGGCAAAGGTGTGTATTTTGTATAGGCTATCTGTGAGGCAGTAACGTTTGTAACATCTGGCATTTTAGTTTCATATTTAAAGCATTTTAAGGTGTTTCAGTACAAGTCAATGAGCCTTGACACCTTCCAAGAGCGTGAGCTCCTTACCCCTTGATATTGCAAAAAATAAATAAAATAAAACAATAAAATTCACTTGACCTATTTTATAAACATGAAGCTTGCATTATTCATCATGGACACACGCTCAACATGAAATACCATTTGTGACCTATTTTACTTCCATAATAAAACACTATTTTGAGTGAAACCGGAAAGAATGGGATTTTTTTATCATTTTATCATTGGCTCATTGGAAATACGTGCCTCTGCCTACATTTCTGCAAAACTCAAAAAACATACCTGGATATACAAATCGCTGCAGTTTCCAGTTGGGCAGGGCCAGAGTTTTGATTAAGCAAAGCCTAATTTTCGCACAATTCCTTGAAAAAAATCCTTATTAACTTGTTATCATCACATAAAGCTCCATATTTTCTAAACCAGAATCGCTCCAGTATGAATCCTGTGAAATTATGGTTCAACAAAACACCTCAAACCCATGTATAAGATAAATAGCACAGTTGCATCAGAAAAAAATGTTTTTATATCAATTCTGCATTTGTTAACACTGTCGGGTAGGTTTAGGGTTGGGTTTGGTGTAGGGGGTATGTTATTTTCCAACATGATTGAGCATTAACATTTAGCGACACTTACTTAATATTTAAATTCTGAACCATTGCAAAACAATGAACATATTTTAGCGCCAGTAACGGGACATTACACTTTGAAACTGTCGCAAAAAAGTGAAACTTACATTTCACTGCTGGTTATACTCTGTATAATTGTGCATGTGACGAATACATTCTTGAATCTTGAAAAAAATGCACTAATGTATGTAATATCGTAATACATGTATTTTCAATGAGCCTGGACTGCGATCAGAAATTGGATTGTGAGAAGTCATATGGAGAAAGATAGTTAGAGGGGTGGGGGTGAAAAATAAGAGGGGTTGATGACATCAGACGAAAGGAAAAGTTATTTCAGAAGTGCAGGACATTTACAGAAATTTAAATTTTGGTATAATGTCCACAGATGAATCACAAGAAATAACACTATCTATTATGTTGATTTTAAACTCTACCACGCTATCAGTTAAATACTGACACATACAGCTCAGAAATCCGGCTGTAAATTTCCAAATTTAAGGTGCAGAGCAGATTAAAATCTAAATGGGTCTCTTAATTGCCCCTGATTTGAGGCTTTGTGTGCGCACAGTAATTAAGATTAGCAGTTGGTATCTAGATGACGCATGCTATCTTAAACCCAGGGGAAGATATAGAAAGAAAAATACATGCATTTATGTAGACAGAAAGGGAGTGAATGGCACAGGAAACCTCTGGCGATATCACCACAGTCTTTAAACCCATCCATCAGCCTGAATAACCTAGAAACTGAAGCATTTAAATGTGAACAATCCGCGTTGTGACTCTTGAGGTCGTCTCTACACAAATGCCTGTGGGAGATCTGTTACCTCCTGTGATTTTTCATTGTCCACCCATGTTTAGGCTTGTGTGAACCCTTCACAATGAAACATTGGCCTGTGAGTTGAACTGCAGTGTTAGATTTACGACTTCCGAGTCCCAGTGAAAGAGAACATATATGCTTGTCTATAGTGTTGACTGCTGGACCTGGCAGCACTAGCCTGTAATTGGCCTTGTGCAACATGGTGTCAGTCAACCGCACACTTGATTAAAGAAGTCTGGTTTATATAAGCAGTTTAGATGGATGTAGGCTGTGTTTGTCAAACCGTTAAATGATTGTCCGAGCCAAAAGACAAACAGAACTACAGTTGTGTAGTCACATCCAAACTTTGTGCCACAACCTTTTGTTCTCTAGTCTGTGGTTTTACTTATTCTCCAATCAAGTTTTGCAGGCAGCTGATCAGATTTGTCAGATATAACCATTTCTGTGCCTGTGAATTTTATTTGATTGACTATGAGCTCTGAGGGACAATTCAGAATGTCTGTTTCCGTAGACAGAGGATCATTTTAGAGAACATTTTAATGTCCATAGTAATATTTTAGGAGTGTTAATGCAATGAAGATTTTTTGAGGTGAAAATACAGAATGTTCTTTGGTGGGGTTTAAGATATTCTGGTCAGTTGGTCAGGCTCGTTTGTTCCTTTAGTGTAGGTCTGTGGGATTTTACAGCTGTTTTATCCATCAAATCTGAAAATTAATAAAATGTACATATTCTTAATTAGCCATGCAATTTAAGGTATCATTCATATCTGTACCATGTGGTCCGGGATGAGTTGCTTGTCAAAATGTCAGAAAACCCATGGCAGTGTGTGTTCACTTGAGGGAATTTTCAGTCAATTCCTGAGATCCGAGCAATACGCTCATGTGGGGGAAAGTGGAGCCGAGAAAGTATTGAGAGCGTCTCAAAGTTGAGAAAAGCTAAACTGTATGCAAATACGAATGTGGAAAACATCAAATCACTGTTAGGCACATGACAAATGTCATGTTATTACTACTGTATGTTTCATTCATTTTTTCAAATGTAAATCTCTTAATTATACAGTACATTAGTTTTGATGTGAATGATTATCGTATATATGAGACCAAACTGTGAGGGTGTGTTTCCTCTTGTAGTTTGGTTCTCTTGGTTCTTTTGGTTTGGACCAAAAAGTAAATTGATACATTTCATCCTTGTCACTTAGCATTCACACTGCCATTTTAACCTACCTGGTATTTCTGTACCTGGGTGCACTTTTTAGCGAGACGCGAAATACGTACCAATAAGTACATATCACTGCAGTTTCCAAAAGAAATGAACACTAGAGGCAGTAAAGCTCAGACACCTTTTATTCCTTTTCACACAAATTTACAGTTTCGATGAAAAAAAAGCGTAATTTTTGCACAATTACTTGAGGAATATCATGCTATGACTTTAAAACAATATTAATATGCTGGGAGATTTGAAAAATCATGCTTTTGAACGTTAGCATCGCATATATCCAGCTTCATATCTATGGGTTTTCAGAGACGGTAGGTTTGTTCGGTTGCTCATGGAGTACGGATACATGCTTGAGACGTGAGGAGCTCCGGTTTAAATCCTGTGTAGGGCTGGGTATCGTTCAAAAATTTTCGATACCGATACCGATACCTTGAGTTCGATACCGGTTCCTGAACGATACTTTTTTCGATACCAGTTTTATGAAATCAGTTTTAATAAGATTACATTATCTCAAAAAAATATTTTTTAATGTTGATATTTATACAGACTCAAAGCCTCATCTCCTGAGCCACTGCACGAAGGAACAAAATATATCCAACACAATAAATAAATAATTTTAATAAAGTTCAAATTGTTTTCAGTTTACACATCTGTTAGGCTACGTTTACATTAGTGCATGTTCATTTTAAAACACATCATCACTTCTAGGTTGTTAAAATCTTCATCCACTTTCATAAGTGGGTGTTTTATTTTCTTTCACCATATGTTTTATTGTTATTAAATTCTGGTGTAGTATGTCTAATTATTTGAATGCATAAAAACAACTTAGGCTATTTTAAGAATACATTTAAATAAACTAATGAAATGTTTTTATTTTTCCTCAGAAATTCTGTGTTCTGTATCTGGTTTTCAAATGAAGACATAAAACATTAATTTAATTTATTTAAATTATTGAAAATCAAAGTTTATTTATTTTGGCAAACAAAGGGGGTTTACTATTAAAATAAAAAAATGGAATAACTGTTGTGTGATAATTTCTAAAAAAAAATTAAATAAAGTTTTAATTTTAATAGTAGCCTAGTAGTAGCAGTATGTACTGTCCGCTGAACAATAATATTTCTGCCGCAGTGTCTTCCAAGTGAAACCGAACTTTTATTTTGACGGGTTTCCGGGAATACCTTTACAGTTCTGTTTGTATATGATATGACGTTAGTTTTACTCGAATCAAACGGTAAAATGCTCATTAATTGACTCTCACAGCAGTTCTGGAGATGTTGTTCATGTGTTTATGTCCTCATTTAGTTTGTCACGCGAGCTTCAGTCTGTGTAGTAAACAAGCCGCGCGATATAGAGAGCAGACTGCTCCGTGCGCTTTCGAAACGCTCTCGCGGATGTCAAACACTGATCTATCAGTGCCGTGCCGCTTCTAGTCAAACACACCCAGTGCTGCAGGATTATTGGCTCACTGACGGTGATGAGATTAACCCCTTAGGTATCGAAATTTGGTACCGAACGACAAGACGTTTTTCGATACTCGGTGGTATCGAGGCAATTCGGTCGGTGCCTAAAAAGTATCGAACTCGATACCCAGCCCTAATCCTGTGTATCCACGGGTCGACATAGCAGTTCAAATCTGCATAATAAGGAAGTTCAAATGGCATAGTTGCATCAACAAATATACGTTTTTATATCATTTGTGCATTTGTCAACACTATCGGGTAGGTTTAGTGTTTAGTTTGGTGTAGGGCATATTTCCAACACAATAGAGCAATTTTTAGCGACGGTCCCCGGATATTTTAATTCTGAACCGCCGCAATACGTTCCTGAAGCAACGTAACAAAAACACAGCAATACGTACCTATATCAACGTAATAAAAACGTGCCAGAGTTTACGTATTGAACCCCGTGTTTTAGCGCAACTCAGTGGACATTTCTCTTTGAAACTGCGGCGAAACGTGCAGTAAGGTACGTAAAAACGGTGTCGCACAAAAAGTGCACAGAGGTACGTATTTTTATGAGACCAGGTTGATTTTAACACCAAACCTAAAGATATTAAACAATAGCAAAAAGTACCAATAAAGCAGAAATCGGCTTTAACAGTCTCACGGAGTTCGTAGGCCAACCTGCTTACAATTAAAAAATCACCACAATTATACCCTGACAGAGGTTGCTAATTGCGTCAATGCATAAGTCATAAAAATTCTGATCGATTCTAAAACCTAGATAAACTTAGACAAATTCCACATATGGACACAAGCTTGAAGCATATCTTCTGACGACTATTTTGGGGACAAGTGATCAGAGGTCAGACGCAATACGTCTCTCCAAAGACATGTATCTGATACGCTGGACATCGGCAGCTGAACGTTTGTCCTGGACTGTCTGAGCTTCTCCTTGTACAGACAGATACTAACACACATACGAAGAGAAACACTTGCCTCGGCCCTAAACCTTATCGGGCATGGTTACACAAACAATGAGAGCAGCTTCTTAGAGAGTAAAAAGGCAGAATAAAGCCATATTCAGCTTATTGTCTAACATGCATAAATGTAACTTTGATTAATAATTATTCAAGAAATATTATAATTAATATTATTATGAAGGACATTGTAGATCTGCGATCCACTCCTTCACCTTGGTCCGGGTTGTGATTATATTTCAGTTGATCATGGCCAGGTGGGTCCACTTGTTTGGTTCAGATGACAGCATTCATGCATATTCAAATGAACTCCACGAACAGAATAATCACACCAGAGTTTGTTTTAATCAAACCAAACCTTCCAAATGTAAACAAGTCTAAGAACAACCAACAGTGCTAGCTTGCCATTGTATTTCATATCCTTATTCAACCCCTATAACTGTGTGCGGTCTCCAAAACACGAGTTTACGAGGGTTTCCAGAATCAAACAGAAGCTGTTCTTCAGTTTGGCTCGTTTAATTGCTCTGGCCAACACAGCATTCCAACTCCAAGTCAACGCTCAACTCAGCTCAGCACAGGAAGTAACCACAGTAATTGCAAGCATTAGACGACGGCGGGAACAATTTTGGTGATGTCAACCAAATGAACCCCTTCTTTTTCTCTGTTCTTCATCCTTGTGATTGTTTTTCCAGCCAAGGAAAAATAAATAAGAGTTACTGGTAAGTTAAACCCTCAACTGAGCTATTGTGACCAAGTCCATGTTAAACCAGATGCTGCTGACGCCATGCAATGTTCCATTCTAGAGGCATTTACAGCTGCAATGGAGGGGTGCAATCGACACACAACCCCCCTTACCAGTGTAGTACTAGATTCTCGGGTTATAGACACAGGGGCATGTTTAAACAATCAAGAAAATTTCCAAGCCCTAAGAGAGAAAGCTTTTCTATTTTAGTTGCGGACAGCTGAAATAATGTCTGTCTACAATAACCCCACCACGCTTTTCCCCTCACTTTGTTCTGCGCCCAGCCTTCAAATTTGGTTACACATTTGCCAGTCACCTGGCTACAGCCACAAATAATTAGAATGTGTTATGGAATATCTGCATGTCTGTGTTTACAGACAAGTATCTCGTTGTCAAGTCACAGCTATCTGTGGTTACATTAAAATTCTTCCTATCTGACATTGGCCTTTGTTTTCTCGGTGTAATGAGGTGTAAGTCTGAGCTCTAGATATTTGTGTGTATGTATGTTCTGGCAGTTGATTCTGGTGATTTTGGTTGGGATTGTGTTAACACGCTCATGTTAAGCGGGCAAAACAGGGTACTCCCTACACCAATTCGGAAGTGCTGGTTGGCTGGAGAAACACAGTGACATACTTACGGTATGAATGAATGGGCACTGTGGTAGAGTCTGGCTGTTGAGGGATCAGACCACCTAATGAGGTCAGTTATGTGACTCAGTAGTGTTTTCATGCTTCCCAGAACTGCCTTAAGTTAGATCACCTCTGTTAGTACAGCATCTGTCTTATTTGCTGCTGTTACTCAGTGTACTTGTTAAAATTGGCTTGATTTGAAATTGATTTAGTTGATGTTATAGCTGATTTTTGTCCAGTGGTAATTTACTTTTACAAAAGCCCATTTATAATGCAACAATTGTAAAGACAATTCCCCTGCAGAAATCTGGTGAGGGGGTTAAGCATTTCCCTTAAGGACACAAAAATGCAAGATTGTGATCTCAGTCTGGAATTGTCCAGTCCTACATTGTCTTACTTGGGGGGGCAACAAAAAAAAACGTCTCAGGTTACGCATGTAACCATGTTTCCCCGAATGGAACGAGACGCTTTGGGGAACGCCTTCAGCGTGACCACGATCTGAACCACATATGTAATCAGTCCAATAGATGGGCGAGACGTCACAGACGGGATGACGTAGCGACCAGGAAAATTAAAAGCACGTGCTGTGGAACCGGCGTCAGCTTCTAGGAATGAAGCAAGCGCTCGCAGGGATGCTGGAAGTATGGCCCAGAGACGCAGTGTCTCGTTCCCTTCAGGAAACCATGGTTATATGCATTACCTGAGACATTCCCCTTCAGGAACTCGAGCTGCATCGAGACGCTTTGGAAATGAGATACCCATGCCGCCAGACTTACAAATCCCTGCCTAGAGTGGAAGAGCACAACTAAGGCAAGAGAAAAGGAGCCAGGAGTGGCTTAAGTGGGCGGGGCCCATGTCCCGAAGGCCAATTTCTGGAAGAGTGAGTCTTGACCCCCAAGGAGAGGGGAGATCAGAGGACTCGAGGCTTAGGAATAGCATCCTGCTCGTGCAGCAGCCCCTGCTGACCACCTCAGCCTCTTCGGAGGAAGAGAGGTAGAACATCGTGCTCTCACTCGAGAAGTTTATCCGAAGAGGCTCCTGTACACCATATTATATCTAACAATTAATTACATAATTTAATTCCTCAGAATAAAGTCCGCCAGATCCATGTGTGATCCCCGCGATCTCAATCGCCGCCATGCCTAGGCAGCAGCGAGACCGGAACCACAAGATCAAAGGCACAGACACACTCCTAGGAGCCCGGCGGGAGCGGAACATTTGCAGTGGGGAGAAGCACAATCAGCCCCTTTTTTTCTCTAGAGCTGACAGCGTGAGCTCTGCTCCCCAGAAATGCTGTCAATAATGATATTATTGTTGATAATATGCTTGTGCAAACAATGCTTTACGAAAGCTCATCGACGTTCTCCACGTCCACCTCCTCGGAGGAAGACTGGCGGTGCGTCAAGCCCTCTCTCCGGGAGGAAGAAACCGTGGAGGGGGCTTCCGTTCCGAGAGAGCGGGTGCTGGATCTGGTGGAAAAGGAAGAAGATAGGGGCTCGTATCTCTCGTATAGGAAATAAGGAGTGATAATGGATACACAACACCAAATAAGTCTGACTGAATGCGCTTGTTGAATGACAGAAAGCTG
Source organism: Barbus barbus (assembly GCF_936440315.1). Lineage (NCBI taxonomy): Eukaryota > Metazoa > Chordata > Actinopteri > Cypriniformes > Cyprinidae > Barbus > Barbus barbus. The sequence goes on from NC_136722.1 coordinate 4,383,358, forward strand.
ACGCCGGTTCCACTGCATGTGCTTTTAAGCCTCCTGGTCGCTACATCACCCCGCCCGTGACGTCTCGCACATCCATTGGACTGATTACACACGTGGTTCAGAGCGTGGTCATGCTGAAGGCGTTCCCCAAAGCGCCTCGACACAGCTCGAGGAACTTTTATTTTGGAATTACAAATCCTCAGCTGTTGAACCCACCATTATTGCACTAAATATTGCATTATTAAATAATGGTAATAATTTATAAAATATTAACTTTTAAATTAGATGAAGAAAAAAAAAACCAGGCAATTGAAAGGCCTGTTCTTCTGCAATAAATGCTAAAATTGCAGTCCTGAGACCTTTTTCAAAGTGAAAGTTTTCCTGCAAATGAAGTAACTTGAAGCACAAAATCAAAATAAGATTTGTTTAATTGAATTTTATTTAGGTATATATAATTTTCCGTATTCATTTGCATGACTGTACTCATTTTAGAATAAAAAAATCTTTTGCTATCTTAGGGCTATTATAATTTGCAGTTTTATACACAAAAACTCTATTTTGCCACCTTTTACTACCTGTAAAAGCAACATTTTGCAACATTTTATATGGTTTATATTATCAGCAATTCATTATATAATGATGAAACAATGGAGAAAAAAAAACAATCATTATAAACGTGTAGAAGCACTGGGTAGTCAAGAACTTTCTGCATTTTAAAGAGCCACTTTAATTGTCTGACTTTTTATTGTGGGGTGATGCTGCAAAGTCCCCAGTAAATAAGTAGCCTGCGTTATTCTCCACAATCAAGCAATCAAAACCAGGCTTACCAGATGGGAAATTAGACTATGCAGAAAGTACATTTTATAGGATGCTATTAGCAAGTACAATTCATTCTTAGTTCATTCCCCAGTATGATTTACACACCTGATATATGTTGACGATCCAGAGCCAACCAAAAATGCGTGAAAGGCCATGTTATTGTAGGCTGAGAGCTTTTTTAAACACACTCCGTCTCCAGAGCCCCAAGCATTACTTGGAAGATAAGAAAACTAAATGTGTTTTCTAGTTTCCCAGTCATATAGTTGAGAAAATTGTTTCTTTAAGGGGGAGTCTTTGACTTTCTCTTTGACTCTGACTCTCCTACTGAAACTTGAGTGTTCTGTGTGGTAGAAGTTCTGAGTGTATTACGGTGGCCTTCCAGTGCAGTGTGAAAGTTTACATAGACAGCCCTGACTGTGTGTAAGGAACACTTTTAAAGCACCACTCTGAGAAAAGAAACAGCTTGCCTGTCTGAAGCAGCATTCCTCTGGACCTCAGCAGTTCACTCCGATCTGTCAAACACTGTCTCCTCAGGTCGGCCCAGACTATGTAGTACATTCAAAATAGCCATCTTTAAAAAGTGCTTTTTCCACAATTTCTTGCTTCAGCTCTAAAAACAGTGTTCATCGAGGGGCGGAAAATGATATTCTTCAGAGTGTTGGACACTGACCTCTCTGTCTACACTGAATGTCTGCTTGCACTACTTTAAGCACTGTAGACTCCATTAACAAACATTATTACCCTACAGGGTGCACACTCCCATAATATGATTCGTATGGTTTTGTAATTCTTTCTGTTTTACATGTTGTCTACATCAGTGGTTCCCAACCTTTTTTTCAGGGGACCCCTATTTTAAGATAAAAAAAATTCACCGCATAAAAAAACAAACATAAATAAATAAATATATATATCATACATATACATCATTAAATAAACAAAAAAATATTGGTTGGATGACTACAACACGTTAACTACTAACATGTATGACATATTAAAATAAAGTTTTGACAAAAAAAGTTTTAAAATGATAAACCTTACATTTCATACTTAAAACCATTTAAAAGAAAAGAGATGATTCAAAATGATGAATGATTATAGGTGATTATATTATTTTATCAGATTTTTAGAACAGGTAATTTTCATCAACAGGTTAAAATTTACAACTGTGCATAAAAAAAATTGTTCAGATTTTTGCGTTGATTTGAACAACAACGGGAGACAGGCCAAAGTGGGCGAAGATAAACATATTTGTCATTATTTGATCTTTCTTATTAAAAACTAAGAACAAAGATACACATTATAAATACACATAATATATAAATAAAACAAACAGTGCTTTGTTTCCAGGTACAATAGGTGTATTTAGCAGGAGCATTCAATAAATTGAATGAACGAATATAAAAATATAAAAAAACTATATAGACTGATTCCTAAAGCAACTGTATTCAAGTTTTTCAATCAAGAGTAGTGAGTGATTTTTCTTTTGTTTTTTGTTGTTTTATTAAAGTTAAAGGAATAGTTCCCCCAAAAATAAAAATGTCATCTGTCTGTCAATTCTGTCATAAGTTTTATTTTTATACCATAATTTACTCAAAAGTTGTTTTAAACCTGAATGAGTTTCTTTCTTCTGCTGAACATAAATTTTGAAGAACGGGGAAAACCAAACAGTTGCTGGTCCCCATTGACTTCCACATGATTTTTTCCTACTATCAAATTCAATGTGGACCAGCAACTGTTTGATTACCCTCATTCTTCAAAATATCTTCTTTTGTGTTTAGCATAAGAAATAAATTAATACAGGTTTGGGACAACATGTGAGTGAGTAAATAATGACAGAATTTAATTGTAGGGTGAACTATCTCTTTAATGACAGTCGGCAGCATGTTTAGTGCTTTAAGACCTGCACGCATCTACAGACTCGTATCCATTTTTCTCAACAGTTTACTTTCATCTTAGACATAACCGTGTCTATATATAAACCTTGTGTGCTTTGACAGTATTAGCCCAAAAGATAACTTAGTTGAGTAATCAGGTGCTGTTTGAAAGGGTTTTTAATGTGAGTGCGCTCAGAAAAAGCGCACGTCAGACCAGCACACGAATGAAACATTTAACCAGCAAGGCTTGTGTGCAAATAATGTACTTTTGCAATCGCGAATAAGTGCAGTGTCCTGTCAGAGAAACTCTACTGCTGTATGTCGTGTTGTACAGTATATAGAGACGGCGGTGCCAGAACTGTATTTGATAGAATATATTCTGTAGCACGATACTATGATATTTCTTCAAAAGCTGATCGTGGAGACATTTTATTGTCCACGATCAAAAATCGTCATATCGCACACCCCTAATTCATTCATATTGGAATTCATATAATTTCCCTCTGTAAAACCTTTCACTGCTTTCCGCCATATCTTCAAACAAAACGAAACCTAGGCTGCATGCTGCGATTGTGTGAGATTGCTACTACCTTTGCTTTATGTTGGACAGTATTTATGTGAGTTTTTATATAATCCTGGTAAACAAATGGTTTTAGTCATAATACAGAATATTAAACGGTAGCACTAACTGTCGGGAATTTCATCTTGTGGTCAAACTAGAGTGAGCTTGGCGACCCCTTGTAAATCTTTAGCAACCCCTAGTGGGGGTCGCGACCCCCAGGTTGTGAACCACTGGTCTATATGAATCAAAGAAAATACATCTTGATCGAGTGATTTTTTTTCACAGCTGCTTAAAGTGATTACATGCTGTGCGGTGGCTTGGTTTCTGTCTTTGAGAAGATACTTTAGAACCACTAATCATGTCTTCCTCTCAGTTCCTGTGAAGCTGACTTTCACTATATGGCAGAGATTAAAGACACATCAAAAGAAATTAATAATTGTTTACCGTTTCAAAAGTAGCTTTTGAGAAAGAAATATGAGATAATAAGATGTGATGTTTCTCTTAAGTTGGAATATTTGGGGATGTTTATTTTATTAAGCTCTTCACTATTACTGTTGCTTAAACCCCTGACACTAGAAGTGTGGTCACATTACAAAAATTTCAAAAATGGGCAAAACAGATCCATTGTCAATTGCCAATAGTTTAGTAATGCATGAAGCACAGTTCACACAGAGGTCACTTTCAAACCAAGCAGCTTTCTACTGCATGACCAATGAAAAATATGCATGGGGAAATCTTCCACCCTCGAGAAAAATTGCCATCACACAGATTTCCATTCAAATTATTACATTTTGACTGTGAAAATGTGCCAAATAATGGTAAATGTGACCATACTTTTAAGTTTTATGTCTGAAACTCCCCATTAGTGATGCTTTTTTAAGTGATCAAACTTTCTAAGTTTACCTGACTAGTAAGCAACCATCCAGAACCACTGAGAAATGCCCTATCTACCAGAACTAAGCATCCACCTAGAACACCCTATTAGCAACTAGAAGACATATCAATCAAAAAACAACCAGAAAACCTTTTCAACCTCATATCAATGCAACAACTACTCTGCAACAGCAGGATAAATGGCACAAGACATAAGACAAAATCTTCTTGGCAAATCCTGTATTTGAGGTGAGTGGAATGTCTAAGTCACCTGCTTATCTTCACATCATTGCAGACGGTGCCATTTGACAATCACAACAGGAGTTGTGTGTCATCACATACTTGTGTGTATATTTGTAGCCATAGCAACTGATTCTCTCTCAGTCTGGTAGCCTGGACCTAGCCCTCAATCTCTCTAGCACGGCACCAAGAAAGACAGTGGCTGGGGGAGCGCTTTGTCTGTCATTCATTGTTCTTTGCTGTTGTCTTAAGGGCTCAAGGAAAGGTTAGGTCAATTGTGGGTCAAAGCAATTGGTGTTTATTTGTTGGCCTTAGGGGAAGACTACAGAGAAAGAATGCAACATCCACCCCCGATTGCCCACACTCATCAAATATGCAAATGTTTCAAGACATGCTGGGAAATAGCCTCCAAATTCAGCAAAAGAACAATATAAATCTGCTTCTTTTCTAGTGTGGCTTTTTAGATCTGTATAGCCACAATGGAATAGAGTCAGATGGATATTCTGTTGCGATTGATTATACACTGAAATGGATTAGTGTGAAACTTTATTATAAGTACAAGGAGAGCATATTGAAAGATGCATGCCGGCTGCAGAATCACCCAGTCCCGAAGGTGTAATGAATTCTAGATTGGCAAAGAATGGTGTATATGTGAAAAAAAAAAAAAACATTGGCGTGCTGTGGAAATAATGGCATTTGGATGTTGATCCTGACCAAGAAACATCTTGTTTAAACATGCAACCATTGATTTTTCTGTGATTTACAGATCCCAGAGGAAAATTAAAAAGGTTGCTCTGTCGAAGCCTTAACAATTTAATGAAGATCTTAGTTATGATTCATTCAAGTATCAATATTGTGTAAGATAATCTCCTAAAACCCCATAAGAGAAATAAAACAGATACAAATTAGACACTTTTTGGGATACAGTAAGAATATAGCGAAAAAAAAAATATCTAAGATTAGTTGGTCTGGCAAGAATTTGATAAGAAATGTTTGAGTTCATATTGAGGTCTTTTGATAGAAGAACCTGAACACACCTTTTTCTGAAACTCCTAGGGGAGATGCATTTGAGTTTACTGGGGTCTTGAGCAAGTTACCATTCAATCACTATTTAATTTCGCTGTAAGAGATTTTTCCTGCCCATGGGATTTTACAGTGATTACAGACCCTTCAGATGTTCTTTAACATGACCCATGTTAAAGGATGACGTAACCGCTGAACAAGAACTAGAGGAAGCCTGGCAGATATCACATTTCAGAGTAGCGGTCCAGAAACTTCATTGTATGGATTTCCCCAGCTGTTATTTTAAACCCAACCTGCTCACAGAAAGGGGCTTTCTCAGACAACAAGGCTCAGTGAAACCTGGGTGTTTATAGGGTGCCGTGTGCACATGGCGTGACCGGCATGACTCTCTAGCGGCTTTCCGTTGGATATAAAATTACCATCCAATCATCCAGATGTAAAGATTTAACATTTACAGCATGTTATAGAACAGGATATAGCTTACGTGAGAGGAACTAGGCCTTTCTGTCTGGAACGTAAACAGGAATCAGATGGATCACAATGAAACACAAAGTCTCCAAGGTTTTCAGGCTTTTCTTAAGAAGTCCTCAGCCATTGTAATGTGTTCATCTGAATTATGATTCATATTCTGGCCCTTTTCTTATACCTTGACTTATACTGTATTTATGCTTCCATGGAAGCTGTGGAGTTTTCCACAGAATAATGAATAATGAATTAATTAGTCGAGTCCCGGTGCACAAACCTTTCCCAATCCTGTCCCCTATCTCTCTCCCACTTCGCTTACTGTCTAGGTACTGCCCTATCAAAATAAAGGCACAAAACGCCACAAATAAATCTTTAAAAAAGTATATGACCTGGAGGCTGCCATATCTTTTAAGTCAGTTTGATTTTTTTTTTTTAAGCCGATCATTTGAGTTATAATGCCTTGTGATTGATTATTGTGCAAACATGTCTATTTAATACTGATTAGAGCTTAGAGCCACAGAATTCAACTAGGGGAAAAAAAAAAAAAAAACTCCATTCAAGTGCTGATGTTCCAACTTCAATAAATGGGCTGGTTTAAACCTCTAACCCTGAAATTTTCACATGGGCTCCAAAATACTGTATTTTCAGTAAGCTATTTTCTTTAAGTGTGAAAATCTTTGGGTTTTTAAGTTAGTATAAACAGGAAGTTGCGGCTGTGTTTACTTCAGTATTCTGACGTATTTCCAAATGAGACAGAATATTGAAGGAGAAGAAATAGAGGGCAGGGCTTGATGATGTGGCTCAGCACATACAGAGTACTAGCACTTTATTCTGAAATGGTTCAGTTGAACCATTTCATGAGGTGAGAAATCCTGTTGCTCCTGACATAACTCCCCATTTTATTGCTGAATGTGTAATAATGTGTTCCATTCCAAAATTAATAAGGCATAGACGCTGACCTTCCCATTCAACCCAATTTCTACCAGAGATATTTAGAAACCTTCCCACATTGTTCCTACTGTAGAGAAAACATTTCAAGGTGCAGTGTTTATTTTTTGAGTGGTGAAATAGTTTCTTCTAACCCAGTTTAGTGGGCAAAGATCACCTGACTCACCTGGACCGTAAATACCGTGTGACTAATCACTCTGATGCCTCTAGAAATTACTTTTAAATGTAGATCAAAGCATTTTTCTGATGGCCACACCATCACATGCAAAAACAGTTGAGGATTATTCTATATGCTTGCCATTTGTTTGCAATCTTACAGTTGTAAAACCTACAGCGTTACAGATGACGAACACGCATCCAGTTATTTATTTATTTATTTTTTTTCTCTCAAGTTTGCTTAAGATTCCTCTGGGGCTGTTTTCCGAACCCTAGAGATGACGGATGATTGAAGTTACCTAGCCCTTCACAACCCAGTCTGGAATGTATTTTCCCACACTGCTCTACTAGAGGGTCTGTACCTGCTCACTGGCACGTCCAGCGGAAATGTAGCGGGCGCTTGCAAAACTAAGACCCTCTTCTGCTCACTAACCATCAACACCACTGTCACCGCCATCATATGTAACACTACCATTTATTATAGAACATGTCCTGCCAAAACCATTTGAAATCATGGTGATTTTAACTTTACTGTGCATTTATTCTCACAAGAGGAAGGGATGAACTTTGGGAATCAGTTTTGTGAGTGTTGACATAGGTTTGAGGTTTGGTTTGGCGTAACAAGATACCCTCTTCTTCATACTGTAGGCCAAAAGGAACATATATATTTTGGTAAAAAGGCTCTTTAGGGAATGGCAGGGTTTTGGGCAACTTTAAAGAATCCTAGATATCTTAAGGTTTTTGAGGAACATAGTCTAGGAATAGTAGTGTTTCTACACTTCTACCCTCCACACTTAGAAAAAGGTCATGCTATTTTACTTTGCTAGACATTCTGTTTTTGTTTTTTTTCTGATATACACTTTTTATTTCTCAATTTTCTTGTCACCAGAAAAACTACTCGTACTTACTGTTGCAACACAGGAGACTGATGGCTTCCATCGCTTCATGCAGTCAGCAAACTACTTCAAATTCAATGTGAAGGTAAGGTTTATTTCTCAATTTAACCAATCACACAATGCAACACAATTGCCCCATTATGCAAGACGTGGATGCTTCATTTCTTCAAGGTGATGGTAGTATGTTCATTGAGATGCAATTGAACTGATATATACTGAACACAGGTGCTGGGGATGGGAGAGGAGTGGAAGGGAGGTGATGTGGGTCGGTCCATCGGTGGAGGCCAGAAGGTTCGACTACTAAAGGAAGCCATGGAGTCTCTGGCTGACCAAGAGGACTTGGTGATCTTATTTGTGGACAGGTAATGTGGTTGGCAAGAGCCTTTTGGGAAAAAAGGTTGGATTATATTGGTTGGATTATATTAGCTGGCAATAAATCTGGTTTATTTTAATAGATTGATGGGTTTATAGAGGTTTTAGAAACTTTGCAGATGGTTGGGCTGTCAGAGTCCAGCCGTATGGATCAGTTTCAACCAGCTAAGAACAAATGTTACATTTTCTACCTGATCTAACTCTCAATAAACTTACAACATGAAGCTTTTTTTTTTTTCAGGATGCTCAGCCAAGATTGCAGGTCCCACTTTATATTAGTTGGTCTTTACCATGTGATACAATGCACATATTGTGTTAAAAAATGTTTTACATTGTACTTATATATAAAAAAAAAAAACATACCACCAAACCTGTTCCTAACCTTACCCAAGTCTCACCTCAATAGCCGCAAAAGCATTTTGCAATTCAATATGAACACAATATCTTATATAAGTACATAGTAGCTAAAGCCACCTAATATAAAATGGGACCCACACATTGCATGTGTGAAAAGCCCCTTAAATTTCATCAGATAGACTGAACAATAAAAATAGTGGTCCACATACAAGAGAGAGAAAAAAAAAGATCAAATATGAATTTCTCTATGTGGGGACTAGCTGTGAATAGACTCTAATTTGCTACAAAATACTTTTTGGTAATTACCTGTAAATGAAAGTAAAGTATGCCCGGGAAAATATATTGTCTAGATATAGTTAAAATGACTGGTTAAATGCATTGCTTTGTGCAATGTAAATCAACTATAACAAATGTGCCATAAGTTTAAAAGCATAACCATTTTTTTTAACAACCTCAGTGGGAGAAATCTTACAGTGTCAGTGCCAGCTCAATGGGAAACAGCAAGACTCTGTGTGAAGGCAAACCGTTTGGGCATTTGTTCAACAGTTTTGTAGACCTACCTTTATAACTAATGCTCTTGCCGAAATGGTGGCTTTTCACTCAATTTAGGCTAATCAGCCATAATAAATGGCCTGTTATTTAACTTCATCATTCAAGGGAAATTATGGCGTGTGAATTTATAATGAAAGTGTTTGCGAGAGTTTTTATTTTATTTTGACGTGCAGGTCTGGGTGTGTTCTACAGAAATGAGTGATTATTATAATCACAAAGTAGAGAAAGATTAGTGTTTGAAGTTAACTTCACGTGTACCTGTCACATACAGTGTTTTAATCAAGGGGTCATTTAAATAAAACACCTCAAATCAAAACCTCATTGCAGAGCTCTCTGAACTATGAAGCAGCTATTTATACACACCCATATCTGGAATTACATATATGTCTAGGTCTCCTAAACAGCTCAGAGTTCAGAAAGTTCAGAATAACAACATTCAGGGATGTACGTCACAAATAGTTATCCTTATGTATAACCAAAACATTTAGGTAATGAGCTAGCAAATCAGATTTCAGAGTTCCTCTGAAATATCTTTTACAGTAATATTTCCTTTAGAGGTGTAGTTCAGACCATTTTGCCACATTGAAGCTGTGTCACATATTCCAGAGATGGATTTTAAGTCATGCTAGAAAAAGGGAAATGATTTGTGTGCACAGGTGCTCCCCAGACGAGAGGAAACCATGGTGTCTCCCTCACAGTTTACTTCCTCTGGTGACATTTATAGTTACTAACGTTACCAGGCATATTAATAGTGTCTGAAATAGAAGACCTAAATGCCTATTAAATGACCTGCCCTCCTGGAAGAGGAGTTCAGTTAAAATAGACATTGCTGATTAAATAAACTGGACATGGATTAGCAAAAATAGTTTGTATAATGTCTTAAATTGCTGATCAGGTGTAGTGAATAACACAATTTACTTCTCCTTTTCCCTCTTCAGTTATGACCTCATCATTGCTGGTGGACCTGAGGAGATTCTCAGAAAGTTCCAGCAGACCAATCATAAGCTGGTGTTTGCTGCTGAGGGAATCATCTGGCCAGATCCTCAACTGGCAGAGAAGTATCCTTCTGTCCGAAGAGGGAAACGCTTTCTTAACTCTGGAGGTGTGTAAAAGTAGGAAATAGCAACTGTAAAAAATGTTCTGTTTTGATGTGAAAGTTACTTCAAAGGCTTTGCAGGCCCAATCATTTAGATTTCAACTCATTCAGTTCAGATCAACTGGATTTCCACAGCTCTCATATTTGATAAAAAACATTCACAATCTTACACTGACTATGCATAAAACCCCCAAAAGGTCACACAAAGTCATGGGAATGCCTAAATTGATACCCTTCCAAAGGTCATCATAGACACCATCCATGAAAGCTCGAAACATTTATGTTCACTTGAAGGCATATGTTTGTGATGAATGGGTCTACATGTTCAATAGGCTACAACAAAATACTGATAAGTATGTCAAATCTGCATTTACATGATGTTTTGAAATTGTCAGGGTTTTCACCAGTTTTGATGTGGAATCAAATAGACATTTACATACAACAGGCCATACACATTTCATTTTTCATGTAAACACCTTTACTTATCTGGTATTTTATTCAATGTGTGCACATCTGGTTACATTTAGACTTTAAAACTACCTGGTTATTAGATTTGTATCATGCTTTTCAAATGTAAATGCATTTTGAGTTTTATAAATGTCCTGTAAAGACCAAAACAAACCATTCATGTATATGAACAAAATGTTTCTAGCTTTTATGCAGTTAAAGACAATTTAGAGCAAGTTAATTAAACGGTTAGCATGTATATAACAGGCTACCTGAATCCGGTTTAAGGGCACTGTTATGTCATAATGTGCACAATGAATTTGTACAAATGTGCTATTTGTTCTTCACAGTTCCTGCATTTGGGAGGTCATTTCTTACGAATTCGACTCAGGCAGCATATCACTGGGATAGGTCATGGCTAGCTGCCATATTAGCTGTATCATCATAGCACAGTTTGCTCCAGACTCTTCTTTGTGGGTGGTTTTTGTCTGGTAGGATTTAGAACAATGCAAGCAGGATGATTTTAGAGAGCAAAGGACAAACAGCGGAATTTCATTATCACTACAATATGATAGAGAAAATGTTTTCTGTGTAAACTGGCAAGCGGCGGTCACTCACCCTGTGGAATTTCCTGAGGGCCACCAGGCATAGTGCACTATTCATTCAGGGGTCTTCATGAATGGCGCTTTCATTTGAGTGTATACGTGTGCATCCATCCATCTTACCCAGTCTCTCTGTTGAAGAACAGTAATGTCAGCCCCTCTTTTACTCAAAAACCCTGTGGTCATCGCTTGTCTAAACTCTGAAGTCCTGATCCCGTCTATTTTAATCTGGCCAATTACTGCTTTGACTGCAGTGGTCACTTTGTCTTGTGTAGTGTCCTGTCAGGGCGTCGAGTCTGTGTCATTAACAGGACAAGTTTGTTTGTTTTGGACTTCCTGTTCGATTGCCTGTACATCCAAAATTGAGGGTTGATTTTATCCCTTCGGCTGCTCCGTAGATTGCGGTGGCTACTGTTTTGTTTCAGTTGGACCAGATTCGTCATGTGGACCAGTGTGTTTGTGGAAATAAGAATGACTGCACGGCACGGCCCGTCTCTTTCCGATCATCCCTTGCTTTGCCCAAATTCCAGTTTGTTGAAGGTAGCGTTGTTTTGATCGGTGGGAAAAAAAAACATTCTGGATTCTAGATTAAAACCACATGCCTTACATCTGGCTTTAGCTGTTGCTTTCGAACCTGGGCATTATGTCAAGGGATTTACTTTTCTGCACTGTATTAAAACAAGATTCATGTCACCACATCTGAGGTGACCGCCTTCAGTCTAAGACGATCCGCTAATTTAGCGAATTAACTAACATTTAAATTATACTTGCCTGAAAAGATTCCTTGTTTATCTTCTTCTGACTTTTGGCGGATTGATAATTTTAGATTTCCAGTAAAATCATTTGAGATGTGATGGTGTTTCTGAACAGATTGGCACTGTCCAGAATTCCTACTAAAGCCTCTGGAAACAGTGTTGAAGATGTTTTTTTAGATCAGCCTGTGAATGTAGGCTATAGAAAAAGGTTATTAGGAGTTAAAAAACGTTTAGGGCGTTAACCTAACATAGCTCCTAATTCCTGCCAAATTATGGTCTCTAGGGCTCCAAGCCCTACAATTTTCATCTGTGGTCAGAGCTTCAGGAAAATGATGAGAAATTCGTACGCAGGTTGCTACAGAAACACAGAGAGCCAGCACATAGCTGAGGTCCTATATTGATTACAGTCCTCTATATTGACTAGATATAGAAAGGCTATGCCATCTGAGGTTAGACGTGCATGGCCACACAACACTTGTTGCTTGTCGGTCAGGTACTTCTTCCAGACTTCTCCCACTGTTTTGAGGGTTTGCGGAACTGCACCAGAATCAGAAGTGAGATTTAACCTTCTTAGAGGAGACGTACAGTAATTTAAATTGGAACTATTGTATCCAAGCATAGCATAATGTCAACGCTTCACACATTCTTTTACATCCTATACTTTCTTTTACAACACACAGCCTGTAAAAAAAACAACAAAAAAAAACACATTGCAATATCTTTCACAGGCCTTATCGGGTATGCTCCATACATTCAGAAGATTTTGAACCAGTGGGACCTTCATGATAATGATGATGACCAGCTATTCTACACAAAGATCTACGTGGATCCACTTCAGAGGGTCAGTGAAAAAACCCAAACCCAAAAATGAAATTTATGTTATCATTTACTCACTCTCAAGTTGATGTATGAACTTATTTCATCTGTTAAGCACAAAATAAGTTATTCTGAAGAATGAGGAAGAATTTATTTTGTGCTCAACAGAAGAAGGAAACTCTAACAGGTTTGGAAGAAGTGAAGATGAGCAAATGATGACAGAATTTTCATTTTTGGGTGAACTATCCACTTGAGGCACTCTGTGAGAACTTAAAAAGTGCTTGTAACTTGACCAAATGCACTAATAAAACGCCTACAAATGGATCATACCACTCAAACAAACTGGTTAAAAATACACAACTATAAACAGTTTACACAAGGACAAAGGTCACACGGTCACATTTATACAAACTCCACTGTGTTCTGTTCTTTATTTTAGGAAAGACTTAATATGACCTTGGACCACAAGTGTGAGATTTTCCAGAATTTGAATGGAGCCGTGGGTGAGTCAATCCAAGATGGTGTATAAAACTTGCTTAAAAAAACAACACTTAATTTTTCATATATTGCATCATGCATAGCTGATGAATAAAGGGACGTCAAAGTTTGATTTAGATTTTCCATCGTAACAATTTTAGTTTTGGCATCACTAATACCACTGCTCATATAGGGATTTGAATAAATCCATAAATGTAACTCCTCTCCTTTTGTGCTACAGACTTGAGTAACACCTCTATTCATGTGGCCTAGTTGAGAAGAGGCCTAGTCTCAGGGCCCAGGCTTACAATTTTTGTCTGTTGAACAATTAAACACTCAAAAGAATTAGACAGATATACTGAATCTAAGAATGCACAAATCTATTTTTGAATTTAGATGAAGTTCTCCTAAAGTTTGGAACGGAGCGAGTGCGAGTGAGAAACACAGTCTACAACAGTCTGCCAGCCATTATCCATGGAAATGTGAACACCAAGGTAAATGTCTTTTTTCTCTTCATGTCAGTAAAAAATGGGGACAGTGTAAAAAAAAGTTGCCCTGAATCAAAATAACTGCCATTTTCTGTGCACTTAAGGTTAAAGTATGTTCTATTAGGACAACTTTTAATAGATATTGAGGTCCTGGGCGTACTCTGAACATAGGCTTATTGGGGTTTTCAGTTGAACGTAAGTTCACTCAGTGGATTAATCCAAATAAAAGTATGTCTGATCATTGTCACAGATATTTTAGGTAAAACAAATGTTTGTCAGAAGTAGAATTTACATATTTGTACATCTAAATTGTCTGTGCATTCAAAGTCATACATTCTGCAGTGTATTCAGTTTAATTAAAATTCTGATAATTCTGTCTTCTACTTTCCCTCATGTTGTGCAAAACTGATAGTATTTTCCATTAGAACCCAATATGAGTTACTATCGAAATTATGTCCCAGACAGTATTTGTACAGTTTGTTTATTAAATACTAGACAGTCCTTCAGCCAAAAATCTTGCAGTCATTGTCCAGCTGTCTTTGTTAAGATGAAGAGTTTAACATTTTAGCAGGATGTGTGGGTGATAATGTAATCTCAGACCCAGAGCTTTTCCTTCTGCACCTCAGTGACTGATTAAACAAACACAGCACTATGTGGAGTCATGTTCTCCTAATACGCAACCATCTGTGCTGTTTCTAATGAATGATCATCCACCCAGAGCTCGTCCTTATGCTCTATGGTTCATTCAAGCTGCCTTGTGTCCATCCCGAAGGATCTCTCTGATCTCCAGGGTCTTTCACATGCCCTGGGGATTACAGATTTTCTCGTAAATACTCAAACACGGTCCAATAAAAGTGACAAGGCTTGAAGATACACAGTAGTATATCTTATGACCAGAATGCGAAGCCAGCGGATTGGTTTATGGCTTCTCTTCATTTGGAATCCGTGAGCAACTCCTGTTTTCTGTCAGTAATGTTTAACCTATTGACATCACAGCACTTGAGGTCATGACCTGCATGCATCTCATGCAAGTGGTTGACAGTCTTAGCAGCCAGCTACAAATTTTAAATTATCTAAAACTATCTAACATGTCTGAAAATGGGATGAATTAGAAAGACAGCATCTGGATACCATCTGTAATGTGGTTGAGGCTGGATTGAATTGAAGATCCCCTCCTTTCTATTACAGTCTAACTTCCTGTAATCAGAAGCAGCATGACAAAAGAGTGCACAGCTGTCCTGCCAAAATCTGTGTTCAACAGCCAATGAACAACTTAACAAGGAATACAGACTTGTCTTCCAGGAATCCAAAAATCATAGCTGGTTTCCTTCGGCCAAGTACAGGCAAATTTATTTCATTTTATTTGTTTGTTTATTTAACAGGGACAATACACTAGGCATTGTTACACACAGACAACCGATGCCGTGTACATAGGCCATATAGCATAAAGCTAGTTTGCATAAAATCAGAACAACCAAATAATAAACAAGCACAATTATCACAAGAAACAAAACGAGCACAAATAAACATATATACAGATAACTGTGTGTGTGTGTATATGTTGTACATATTGTCATACCTGAGCCCATATGCAACTTTATACTAAGTCACAAACATAAAATGTAAATCAACCTGCATTAAGAAAAAAAATGTAAACTAAACCAGCCTGAGGTACATACTCAATGTTCACATTGCTGTAAAGGTTTCAGCCAGCTTTGTAGAGAAAACTGCAAGTTCTGATTGCACCTTTAAATCAACAGGCATGGTATTCCATAGATGTGAACCTTTTACTGAGAAGGATGATTGACCCACAGTAGTTCTGCATCTCCGAACTCTACAATTCCCACTTACTCTGGTCTTTGCCCCAGTACTACTGAGTTTTTGTATCAACTGACAGACTATATCAGGGGCAAGGCCATGCATACACTTAAATACTGTTTTTATAAATGAAAACTTTAAAAGATTATCAAAACTTAACAAATTATATTTTGGAAGAATTTGACAATGATGCCATTTCATTGCTTTCTGATCCATTACTTTTAAAGTTTGTTTGTATAGTGACATCACAGGCTTAACAACTGATTGACAAGCTTGACCCCAAATTATCGTACAATAGGTCATATGTGACCCTGGACCACAAAACCAGTCATTAAGGGTCAATTTTTCGAAAGATATATAATATGAAAGCTGAATAAATAAGCTTTCCATTGATGTATGGTTTGTTAAGATAGGACAATATTTGGCCGAGAAACAACTATTTGAAAATCTGAGGGTGCAAAAAATGTTTTATCAAAATATTGAGAAAATCGCCTTTAAAGTTGTCCAAATTAAGTTCTTATCAATGCATATTACTAATCAAAAATTAAGTTTTAATATATTTACAGTTTGAAATTTACAAAATATCTTCATGGAACATGATCCTTACTTAATATCCTAATGATTTTTGGCATAAAATAAAAATTGATAATTTTGACCCATACAGTGTATTTTTGGCTAATGCTACAAAATACCCCAGTGATTTAAGACTGCTTTTGTGGTCCAGGGTCACATATGTGATAATATCATAGCATGCATAAACACTTCAGCTGCTTTAAGAGATATACATGGTCTTATCATATGAAAACAGTTCAAATTTGTCTTGAAAGTCTTAGACAATTTCTTAATATGGGCATCAAACTTAAGCGTAGAGTCGACTATAACCTCTAAACATTTAAATTCACTGACTACCTTGATTTCCTTTTGGTCGCCTTTGATTTTAAATACACCCAGTGCTTTGTTCTTTAATGAAAAACATATTGAAACTGTTTTGTTGTAATTTAAAGTTATCCTGCAGCCACTGGGAAATACAGACCAGTTGCCTGGTTAACATTTCTGCAGCAATATTAGAAGTTTCTGCTTTTACATAAATAATTGTGTCATCTGCATACATTTGACAATCAACCTCCTTGCAACTTTCAGGTAAATCATTTATATACAAACAGAAGAGCAATGGACCTAATATTGAACCTTGTGGTACAAATTAAAGTGCAATATCCCTTCCAAATCTGAACCCATAAGCATATATATATTATATATGATATAGATTTTTTTTGGAGAGAAGTGCTAAATTATAAAATGTTGTCATTGTATCTTGCCAGAGTCCCTTAGTTCTAATGTTCATGAGAGTAGTATTCTCTTACTGTATGACAGATATACTGTAAAGGTAAATATAGCAAATATTTTTTGGTGTAAATAATATTTGATGTGGTGTCCCATGGGCTTCACAGAGGGTGGGTTGCTGTAAAATGCACACCTTTATCGCACCAATCAAAATAAATATTTAAGGTTTACTTTTTCAGCAAAATTTGAGACAACCTGTTTATGGTAACAAGTAAATTTGTTTCAGTTTCCTGATCTAAGATAAAACATAGTTGTTTCCCAAAAGCCGGCATGCTTTTGCAAGAACAACAACATAATTCCCTTCGGAACGGTTATTCTGCTTGATCTGTCACACTATTTAAATACAAAATGAACATCAATGCAAAATGTTCCTCCCTGCGACGCGACGCTATCCTGTAAATTCCCAAATGAGATACAAAACTCATTCTTTGATGCACTTTGTGTTATACATCTAAAGTAACAGATCAGCAATAATAAAGTTCTAGATACTGTAGGTCATGAAACATTTGACAGCAGGATTCATTTTTTTTTTTTGGTTTGTTGTCCTGACCAAAATTGGATTTAACTACTAAAAGCTGAGATGGAGTATGGGTGTACAATATATTTCCTATCTTGGATCATAAATCATCTCGACCTTATAGAATAAGTATTTTAAAGGTTATTTTAAATTTGTATTATAATAATTTAATTGGATTAATAAATACCTAAAATGTCTTTTTTATTTTTTCTCCAACAGATATACTTAAATTACTTGGCCAACTACATCCCCAATGTGTGGAACTATGAGCAAGGCTGTACCATCTGTGACCAAGACATGGTGGATTTGTCTCAGCTTAAAGTGAGTCATCCAATGAAAGCCACAGTAGCTGTTTGTGTTCCTTTTCCTCTTAGCACCAGAAAGTTATATCTTGAAATTGCCATTTAAAACAATGAAACATTTCCAGCTCTATTAATGCATGCTTGTATATGTTGAGTGAACAACTAGCTGTTCGTAGTTTTACACATTCCTGAAATTATAAATCTCCATGAGGAGCCACTTGAGGAAGAGGAAGTTGTGCACTGCTGTGGTGCAGGAAATGGCTTTTGGTTTTAGGACTGTTTCACTTACTGGGGTGTTGCTGTCAACCAGACCTCTCTTTAGCGGGCGGCTCAATGTGGGGTTTTATACACAGGGTAACTTCAAGTGGTTGTCCTGAAAATTTAAGGGTTCAGCTAAGGCTGGCAAAAACGGCTTTGAGTTCTTTCCAATAAGCTGTTACAGATGTGGAAATAGCTAATTTATTGCCTGTAGTATTTGCCAGAGAATATTTCAGGTCACAAGCTGACCTGATAATACTGACACATTTATCAGCATTTGATAACACACTGCTAAGGTTTTCTGAGAGGTTTCTAGAATGTTATGAATTTATGATGAAACGGAAGTAGCAACATAACTTTTTCTTTCATATCAAGAATGAATGCAACAGGATGACAGAGTGAATTTTAATTTCATGTCAACATGTTTAGGTTGGTTGCTTGGTGGCATTGCTAGGTGGTTTTTAGGTTGATCTGGATAGGTGCTCAATGGCCCAAGTCAAAAGATCCCAAATCTCTATGTAATCTATAGTTATGTCTTGGACCATCTGTCACAAATCTGTAGAGTTTTTAGACCATTTTATGGTCCTCCAGGCAGAAATCATAAGTCTAGTCACTTATAAATTATTATTACTATTAGAGCATCAGTCCTCATCAATCTGCATGGTATTATGAGATGATATATCCATAGTGCAAACAGTGCAGGGCTGCATTTCTCAAAAGCATTGTGAGATGAGCTGATCGTAGAGACCACTGGAGACAATGGATCTACCATCTACTTTGGCTTATTATGCTTTTGGGAAATGCAGCCCAGGATAGTAAGGAAATTCCAAAACAATGTTGACTATGAATAAGAATGAATTGAAACAACAGGTAAAACAGATTAAGGAACACTGTTCAGTATTAACTATTTGCTTATTAGCATTCATATAACTAGCATGTTGGCTGTTTATTACTACTTACAAAGCACATATTAACGCATTACCATATTCTAGATCCCTTAACCCTAACCCATATCTAGATATAACTACTACAACAACTACCTTACTAACAATAAACAGCAATTATGAGGTTATTGAGGGAAAACTCGTAGTTAGTGAATATGTGTTCCTAATCAAAAGTGTTATCAAACAATGCAATTGAAACAGTAGAGTATAACTTTATTTTTTTCTTTGTCTGGACTGAATTTTTTTTTTTTTATCTTACATTAAAGAGCAAATGGCAGGAGAGCTTTTTCATTTCAGTCATTGGCAGAACCTCAGATGACTGGTCAAGCGAAACAAAAAGCCTTTTTTAACACATCAGACACATTTGGTTTATTTCTAGGAAGCACTGGAAATGGTGATGGGATGAAGCCCAGAGTCTGTTGTTTGTCAGGACGAGGGAGTGGCTGGGTCGTATACCACTCTCATCTGCTCAGTGGTTTTGGGTTGTTTCTTGAAGAAGGGACAAGGGTTTAAAATCTCACACTGTATATACTGAGGTCGAAAGGGCCCAGTTAAAGGAAACTGTACCAGTCTAGACTCTGCAGAATCTCCTGTTTAGTCCCTGCTCTTCTGTCGGTAACAATTTAAAGACTTCTGGCTTGATTCTAGGACACTCCCTTCAGAAACCCAAAGGCAAGGTCGGAACTGGGAAATTACATGGTGCCACTCAGGTTCCGTTTCATCTAGTGAGCTGTGTAGACTGGTCAAGAACCACAAAAGCAGTGGTGACAGATGTATATAACTTTAAGCTCAACGTCATGGGAAAGAAGCTTTAACTTTCAAGACCTCCAGCAGCGCATCTTGCTATGTAAAAAAAATAAGGCTGGATGGTGTTATTTTGCTATATCACTTTAACAATGGTAGATTTATTTGTTATCCTATATTCACATTATTCACATAATTCACACAAGTAATGTGGAAATACAGAGTGAAAATACAAACAAGTCAAGAAAAGCTTGATATTAAAGGGTTTTACAGAATTTGACTGATATACAGTCACATTTGTTGTATATTAATTATTTTACTAGTTCAGTTTTATGATTCAAATGTAGTTTACCTGATTTAAGAATTAAGAGCTTTGTTTTAATATTTTGAGTCTTTTTATTATTGTTATTATTATTATTATTTTTAATTTTAGTGTTAAAAATAGAGTGTTCAATGTGACACTGTTTGTGCTTGACAAATAATTAAACTAGATTAAGTATATCTTTCATTTATGAAGTATTTAATTCTCTGTATTCTTAAAATAATAATAATAAACAGGGTTATTAAGTATGCCTCTGTGCATTAGTCCTGTGATGGACGTCATGGTGTTTCCTTGCCTTGGGCCGAGACACTGGGAAAGGCTCCAGCATCCCCATGACCCTACAGAGGACAAGCTGTTTGGAGAATTGATGGATGAACATGGTTAATAAAATAAAATAAAATATTTTGTTGAGTTCCCAAGCAAAATATTTAGATTGAGATACAATTACTGCACAATATAAAGAGTCCTACTGTGATTTACATTTTTTTTTGGGTTACGCACCCTAAGTGAAAACATTATGAACGCAAACGCATGAAAAAGTCGTAATGCTTGACCAGACATTTCTCCCTATCTAAACAGGAATTTCCACAAGTGACTGTTGGTATATACATCGAGCAGCCGACTCCATTCCTGCCAGAGTTCCTCGAGAGGTTCCTGAGTCTAGGTTATCCTAAAGATAAACTGAATGTCTTTATTCATAATAGTGTGAGTGTTTGGCTGACAAAGCAATGAGAACTATTTTACCTTTTGGATTTTAGCATCTGTCTCTGACTGTGCTTGTTCCATGTCTTGTTCTTCAGGAGGTTTACCATGAGAAGCACATACAGAAGTTTTGGGAAGAGAACAAGGATGTATTCCGCAGTTTTAAAGTTGTTGGCCCCGAGGAGAACTTAACTCAAGGAGAAGCAAGGAACATGGGAATGTAAGCATCCCTTTAATTTCAGAGTCACTCTCGAAAATATGCAAATAATGAAGTAATTACAATGCAAATTGGAGAAATTCAAGCTCTAACTCCTGATCAAAGATAAACGCAAACCCTTGCCACATGTCAGCAAACTTTTCAGCTCCTTACAATTAAAAAACACAGGGACAACATCCGACTCACCACAAAGCAGTAAATCTGCCCCTTCCGATATCAATGCACCAAGAAAATACAAAGAAGCTCCTCTGAACCCTTCTATTTGCTCTTAGTTTAGCACTCCCCAAAACACGGCTGTCTCCAAGATTCATATCCCAGCTCCAAAACTAATCTGCTTGTACATGACTGCTTTAATACAGCTACTATACAAGCTATCACAATCATACCAAGTGACATATGTAAACAAATGCTGCTAGATACGCTCATTTGACTTCTCTGAGCTAATTTCAATAATTACCTTTAGCTAGCTCATTCTAATAGTAATTATTGCTGCTTGTTTAAGTGTTATGTTCATAATTAGAGTTAGTAACTTGGTAACTCCACATATTAAACTTCAGTATGTGACTTGTTGGATTGGTGATGAGTTTTGCACAGACAAGCATAAATAACTGACATCTATAAGCTTTTAGTGGATGTATTGTATCATATACTATCAGAGGTGTAAAAAGAACTCAAAAGTTTTACTCAAGTGAAAGTAAAGATACTCAGTGAAAATTGAAAGTACAAGTATCTGGCCAAAAACATACTTGAGTAAAAGTAAAAAAGTACTACTTTAAATTGTACTCAATTATTAAAAAAGTAGAAGTACTTTTTTTTTTTTTTTTCTGACAGACATTCAGAAGTTTGGTTAAAGGGAGAAAACAACACAAAATGCAATGGCACAGGTCAAACACATATCTAGTGCAGTGATAACAATTAAAATGCACCACAGCAGAAGACACACACACACACACACACACACACATAAGGAAACTCCAACCTTTCCACCCTCATGCCATCCCATATATGAATGAATGAATGAATTATGCTTATATAGAGCTTTATTGTGTATTGCTGTACACACAAAACGCTTTACAATCATGTGGGGGTCTCTCCTCAACCACCACCAGTGTGTATCATCCACCTGGATGGCAGCCACAGTACAACGGCGCCAGTGCGCTCACCACACACCAGCCATATATATATGTATATATGACTTTTATTTATCAGATGAACACAAACTAATATCTAAATCATCTAAACTAAATCATCTCTCTTCTTATAAGACGAGTATGGGACGTCCAAAAATGACACTTCAAAAACTACACAAAGTGAATATGACAGTAACTCATACAACCCCTGTTAATGAATCGATATTTTAAACTTGACTGTCGTGTTCACTTTGTGTGGTTTCTGAAGTGGTCCTGACTCCTTGCATTACACGGACTAAAAATCTTTGCTTGTGTTCATCTGAAGAAAAGAAGTCATAAACATCTGGGACGACATGAGAATCTTCATTTTTGGGTGAACTATCACTTTTAATAACAATGTGATGACGAGCTTAGAAACATATTCCAGACTGAATTAATGAGGAGAGTCGTAGAATTAAAACATACAACATTAACGTTTTGAAAGGCCACTTTTTTGTGTTGTCTACGTCACTGTCTAAAAGGATAATTAATCTTTTAATTGTTTATTTGGGCTTTTTCTCAGCAAATATTACTACATAATTATTAGTGACTAATTATATGACTTAATGAGCAAATTATGTAATTATTAAGATTAAAAAAAATATTATTTGAGAGTCCAAATTCCTACTCAATGTGTCACATAATGACATTATTAAAACAACTTATGCACTACCTGGTAAGAACATCACAACATGAATTACAATTAATTAAACCTAATGTTCATTTAAACACTTTTTATTTTTTTAATAATAAAAATTCCCCCCAAAATATTGAATATATTAAAATTGTCATCATTGATTTTATTTGCACTCAATCTTTTGCATTCAGCCAATATATTACACAGCTAATGGCTCTATCAAAACAGAAAGAATAATGAATAAACGTTTAGTGGGGAAAACACAACTTTGCTACTTCAACATGCTTCCTCAGATTTGATGGTGAACTTCTGAAGCCAGACATGATGAAAGATGAAAGTCATAACTGAAGTAGAACTGTGTGCTTGATGCGTGAAAACAATGATCATTGGTTTCTTACGTCAAGCACACACTTTTGAGCTTCCGTTTACCATATTTAATGTGCATAAGATAAAATAAAAATGCAATGTACTTTTTAAGCTTAAATACAATTGTAAGGAGTAAAAAGTACATGTAGTCAGTTTAAATTGTACTTGAATAAAGTAAAAATCCCCCAAAATAATACTTAAGTAATCAAGTAAAATTACTCAAGTATTTTACACCTCTGTATACTATCACATATTTGTAGGGCTTCTCTACAGGATGTTCCGTAGACACATTTATTCTCTTAGCTGGTCCTGGCGCTGTTTTCTTACTGCATGTCTGTGTTTGGCATCAATGGCTGTTGACATGGTGATATCACTCAAGTTGTTTGTCCTAATTACTAGGTCCAACAAATGCTGGTTTGCATAAGATGTCAGAGCAGACAGAAGATGTTTGTTTCCTGCCATTGTGCTTCAGAGCAGAGCATTCTAAGAAAACAAAAAAAATATATACTAATAATGATCCTCAGAGGAACATCGTATTGCTCAGATATTGGTCTTCAATAGCTAAGGACACAGTTAAGTTTAAGTATTAACTTTTCTGAGATGTTCATCTGAAAGACTTTAAAGGACAATTTGATCTTGGATGAATTTGATAAGAAATGCTTGTGTTATTATTCAGATCGCTGACATTTGAATGCAGTTTGTCACATTTCAGGAAATAAAAAGTTCAGCAGAATTCTCTCAGTTCACTCTTACTGCTGTTCATGAGAAACAACATTGCCTTGAATTTTGCTATAATTAATAATGACACCTTCACTATTT
Organism: Barbus barbus; assembly: GCF_936440315.1. Classification (NCBI taxonomy): domain Eukaryota; kingdom Metazoa; phylum Chordata; class Actinopteri; order Cypriniformes; family Cyprinidae; genus Barbus; species Barbus barbus. Next base: position 4,407,311 of record NC_136722.1, read on the forward strand.
TCTAACAGGGATTTGTGCCGCAAGGATCTTTCTTGTGATTATTACTTCAGCATTGATTCAGATGTGATGCTCACCAACCGTCAGACCCTAAAACTTCTCATCGAGCAAAACAGGTAGTTTCCCTTTAATCAATGCCGAGCATTTCAATGCTTTGGAATCTTCCACAGTAACCATTTCGTCTGAGGGAACAGCCTTGAATCCCTCATGTGCTAAAGCCACAGGAACATTACAGCCGACTGAATGCAAATCCCTCAAAGTTTAAAAATAAGCACGGGTGGCTTCCTGTTTTCCCATGGTGCAACAGTCTGCTCTATATCACATGTGCTCTTATAATGCCACTGGACTTTAAATAAGAAACAAGCCCGAACTCAGTCACATTTAACGTGACAACCTTAAGCGCTCTTTCGCATGACTATGGAGAAAGCGCTTTTCAGATATTTTAAGAAGCATTGGGAACTCTTCTGCTGGCCTCTAGCTTGTGGAGTGAAATCGTATCCAGGAACCATCGAAATGTGGAATTTTACTTTCTTGCTCTCACATTGTTGACCAACACTATAATTTCCACTAATGTGTTTTGAATGACATGTTTACCTATATTCTGTATGCTTGTTGAGTTGAAGGTCACAATAGAGGTGAAGGGCTTGACTATGTTACTTCAGGGTTACTCTCACGATTATAGGAACGATACCATATAAAACTGCGCTTATGTGCCTGAATAATAGGATGCCTTCTTCACAACCTGACACGATTATGAAAAGTTCATGGTACGTGGATTATGGTAACCACTTATGTACTATAAACTTTATAAACCAATCCATCCACCTATTTTCCAAACCACTTATCCTCTGTAGGTCACAGGGATGCTGGAGCCTTTCCCAGCATCTCAAGCCACAGTCAGGGGACATCCTGGATGGATGGCGACTCCATCATAGGGCTAACACACAGACACACCTACAGGCAATTTATTTTGTCCAAATGACCTATTCTGCATTTTTTGGGGGGGTTGTGAGGGAAACCAAAGGCCTTCTGGTTCAAACTGGGGACTTCTTGCCACCACGTAGCTCTATTGTGTCATCCTGGAAACTTAAGTCAGTACAAACTACAGCAAATCTAAACTAAATCTAAATTTTGTGATAATCAAATATCATCATCACATTTGGTTTAACTATAATTTTAGAGTCTTCTTGTAGTGGCAAAAAGCAGCATTATTTCTTGCATAGTAGGCCTATCATAGTACATTTATGGACTGTTGCTGATTTCTGTGCTGATTTTTCCTTTTTCCACCTTAGAAAAATAATAGGCCCTCTTGTCACCCGTCACGGAAAATTGTGGTCCAACTTTTGGGGAGCCTTGAGCCTAGATGGTTATTATGCGAGATCTGAGGACTACATTGACATCGTGCAAGGAAAGCGTGTGTGAGTGTCTTGGAGGATGTAATCCAGAAATTACTGATATTTCACTGTATATACTAATCTTCCTGGAACATTATGAAATTGCATTTATCCTTCTCTGAATCAAAGAGTACTCTATCAGAATACTTTTTAGCATGTCCATTGCTCACCAGGTCATGTCTTTACCAAAGTCTATTTTAAAATATTATTAAAATATGACTAGATTTTTTTGTCTTTTCTTGTATAAATAGTGGTGTGTGGAACATCCCCTTCATGGCCCACATCTACCTCATAAAAGGCCAGACTCTGCGGAATGAGCTCAAAGAGAGGAATGTCTTTGTCTTGGAGAGATTGGACCCCGATATGGCCATGTGCAGGAATGCCAGAGATTTGGTATGACCGCTGGAACACAAAACTGTACAATTATACTAATTACAGTAGTATACAGTATACTAATTACATCTAGATCAGCAACATTCATAGCATTTATTTTATAATAGTAAAGAGTTGTAACTATTTAGGTGTGCAATGTAATTTAATATAATTTATTGCTGTGTAATTAATGTAAAAAAAATCATGATAACTATTGTTTTTGTATTTAATATTATATTTAGTATTCATGGCAAGCTCCATCAACAGCATTTGTGGCTTGCTGTTTTTTAAAATCACAGAAAAAATATATAATAATAAAAAATTCAGCAAAGCATTACAATGGAAGACACCAAGAAAACTGTTACATTGTATACTTATTTTTTCAAAAGTCATAAAATAGTCACAAAATGTCATGGATTCTGTTGATCGAGCTGAAATTGGAAAAAGGGAGGAATGTAGGCGTAGATATGGAAGCCCCTTTCCGCCACTGTATAAAAAATGAAAAAAATAAATTAATAATATGAAAAATAAAAACAATATTAATTGCAACTTTTTATCTCACAATTCTGATTTTTCATGATGTAAACTTGCAACTCTGACTTTTTTTTCTCAGAATTGTGAGATATAAAAATTTGCAATTGTAAATGATAAAATCAGAAGTGCAAGATAAAAACTCACAATTGCGAGAATTAAATTCAGAATTTTAAGATATAAACTCGCAATTCTGACTTTTCTCTCACAGTTGCAACTTTATATCTCAAAGTTCTGTCTTTTTTCTTGCAATTCTGACATTCAGAATTGAGAAATAAATATTTGCAATTGCAATTCCAATTCTGAGGGGCAAAAAGACTGAATGCGAGAATTGTGAGAAAAAAATTATTATAAGATCGCAATTAGTCACAATTAAAAAAAAGTAGCAATTACTATTTCAAAAGATTTTACTCAGTGGCAGAAACGAGCTTCCATAATACAGATTCATACAGATTCAGTAGATCATAAAGCAATTCACCTCCAAAAACAGCAATTGTTCTGTATTAGTTTTCATATGTCAATTTAGCCTGATGTCTTAATGCTTTGAAACATCTGCTGCACCTCTGTGACCAAGATGTAACTGGCAAGTATTCTAAGTATATCAGTGCGCTATCGTGAAGGCATGGCGTGTCTGTCCGTTTTTGGCAGCCTCTGTGATGCATTCAATGTGTTCTTTGCCCATCATCCTTTCCTTCTCTCCATTTTTCACATTCATACTGTGACTTTGAACCAATGGGAATGTTTGGCTGTGTGCTTTTTGCTCCTTAAAAAAACTAATTATCACTAATAACTAACTATGATGTTTTTCTAACTGTCTACAGCTAACTGCTTAGGACACCTAAAGGCAGCGCATAGCCATTTTCTGAGCAGAAAATCAACTAAAAAACCTCAACACAAGAGTGCGCAGGCATCTCTACTGTTCTGCTGGAGTTTAATATTTTACATGTGCTGTATCCGTATCTTCCCTAATATTATAATTTCTTAATCTCTCTCTCTGTATCTTAATCTGTTTATGTCTCACTATATAATTTACATGGTGCTTTTCCTTCATTTTAGACAGTACAGAGAGAGAGAGAATCTCCTTCTCCGGAATCATTCCATATGCTCAGACCCCCACAGGTTCCTCTTATTTTGATTATTATATCATGCATTATTTCATATTTAAATGTTTTAAAGCAAGGCATCGCTTTTCCAAATGGTTAGAAAGTGATATTCCAACCAAACTAAATTAAATATAGTCATTAATGCAGATTTTGAAGGAAAATGTATACTAACATTTAATATTTGCTTGCTTTGGGTTCATGTGTGTAATCTTAAAATCACAAGGATTGTTGTCAGATCACGGAACATATAGTCCCAGAGGACTGGGTGAAACAATTTTGAGATGAATTACTATGCATGTGGAAAAAACCATGAATCCCCATTTCATGCTCAATGCGGTTGTTTCATGGTTTTTCTATTCCAAAAACGTAGGCATTCAGACATTTTTTTCTTTTAAAACTGTGGCCATTTTTGAATACATCTTGCACTGACAGATGTGTTCTCCTAACAAGCTGAACCCTTTGGAAAAGTGATGCTATTGAGTTTGATAAGCTACATCTGCTTTTTCTGATGGGGTTAACCTGGACAAAGCACCAGATATTATATATACACTGGACCATGAAATTCTACACAGTGGTGGAAAGGCCAATGAAGGGTCTAATAGATTTCCTTCATTATAGTTTTCCTTGCAGTAACATCGATATCCAAGAGCAACCCCCTTCCAAGCACATTAGTACCAGTAACAAGAAACTTACCCTAATTACATTGACTTATCTCAGTCTAGGTATTTACATGTGTACGTTTGCATTAGAATGAACAATTAGACTAATATGCTTGAGATTGGTTCAAGACATGTTTTGGTAAGGCCTAGACTGAGAGAAAGTCTGGATCTTCTCACACTTATGTTGTCCCTGCTTCTAGTGTTGCAAACAGGAATGTTGATTCCTGAAGTTGCAATGTTCCCAGCACTTCCCTATGTTCCTGTTCCATTCCCTCTCACAGCCCTCCCCAACATCTGTCCTCGATTGTTATTGATTACACATTATCACAGATTATGCTGATAATTTGTGATTTGTTTTCATCATTGACTTTAAATTATTCGCATGATGTGTTTTGTTTATTGCTCATTTTACATTGTTGTTATCATTCGATTTTTGCATTAAATACATCATTTGTAGTATTTACAGTAACTACCTTTTCTTTGTCCGCCACAGGGAGTTTTCATGTACGTTACAAATCGTCATGAGTTTGGAAGGCTTATTTCGACTGCCAACTATAACACATCTCATTATAACAATGACCTTTGGCAAATATTTGAAAACCCACTGGTGAGTGACTAGATGATTTGTGATCAAATGTTTAATGTGTACAAAGTGTCTAGTACAATATATAAACAACAGGATCCACAAGGGTTCATTAAGTGCAACATTTGTCATCAATAATGATGTGGAGTGCTGACAGGGTAAACATACAGTACATCTGTGTTGACCTCGATCTAGGTTTAAGTCTGCCTGCTGGGAGCTAATCACTGTTTGCAATGCAGGTCAGTCATTAGGCCAAAGTACTAATCCTCTTTCTTTTTCACAGGACTGGAGAGAGAAATACATCCATCCCAACTACACCCGAATTTTCACTGAAAACATCTTGGAGCAGGTGAACAAACATTTACTTACATTCATTTAGCAGATGTCGTTCAGATAGTGTAGGAATGATCATTCCACCATGGAGGTTTAGTAAAAGTTTATATTCCAGAAAGGTTCACTCACTTACTTACCAGACTTGTGGGACAAGGATGGATTTGCAAAAGTGGATGCGGGTAGGAGGGTATGATGGGTCCAGACAATGTTGGGTATATTAAGAAAAAGAGGAGGCAAAGCGCTGATCCTTGAGTCACCAGTGTGGTTACTGTATGTACCATGGATACAGTTCCCTTCCATGATACCATAAAGCAGGGGTCTTCGACCCTGCTCCTGGAGAGCTACATCCTGCAGATTTAAGCTCCTACCCAATCAAACGCAGCTGAACCAGCTAATCAAAATGTTCAGGATTACTTGATAATTACAGTCTGGTTTTTGGAGCAGGGCTGGAACTGAAGTCTACAGGACGGTAGCTCTCCAGGAGCAGATTTGAAGATCCCATTCTCTTGGTCTAGTTGGCCTCTTTCGAGATTGTAAATCCACTGATCCTCCAATAAACCAGGGTGGTAGCTCTCCAGGAGCAGGGTTTAAGATCCCATTCTCTTGGTCTAGTTTGCCTCTTCTGAGGCTGTAAATCCACAGGTCCTCCAATCAACCAGGACTGCATTTTCAAAAGAATCATAAGCCTAAACTGATCGTAGCTTGATTGGTGCCAGTGGGTCTAAGATGTACTTAGGCTTATGATGCTTTTAGGAAATGCAGCCCAGGACAGTAGCTCTTCAGGAGCAGGGTTGGAGATCCACTTATAATTTAAATAAAGTTACCTGCACCAAAAGAACTGTAACTAAGATTAAATTGCAGTTTGAAGAATTCTTCATCTTCTTTCTAATCCTTACATTGGCTGTTTTTGCTACTATGACTTTTAGACTTCTATATGGAAATTACTTATGTTATGATTGTCAGACACACACACACACACACACACACACATATATATATATACATATATAAGTAATTGAAAGTACAGTTTTCTATGATGTAACCTTTGAAAAGAAAAGCATTTGTTCTTTGCATGGCACTCTCATCAATGTTTGTATGAGTTAAGATTATTTAGAGTGAAAATATTATATATATATATATATATATATATATATATATATATATATATATATTTGATCCCCTGCTGATTTTGTACATTTGGCCACTGACAAATAAATGATCAGTCTATAATTTTATAGATATATAATTTTATGCAACGATTTGCATTTTAATGAGTGAAATAAGTATTTGATCCCCTATCAGTCAGCAGGATTTCTGGCTCCCAGGTGTCTTTTAAACAGGTAACAAACTGAGATTAGGAGCACTCTCTCAAAGGGTGTGCTCATAATCTCAGCTTGTTACCTGTATAAAAGACACCTGTCCACAGAAGCAATCAGTCAATCAGATTCCAAACTCTCCACCATGGCCCAGACCAAAGAGCTGTCCAAGGATGTCAGGGACAAGATTGTAGACCTACATAAGGCTAGAATGGGCTACAAGACCATCGCCAATCAGCTTGGTGAGAAGGTGACAACAGCTGGTGTGATTATTCGCAAATGGAAGAAACACAAAATAACTGTCAATATCCCTCGGTCTGGGGCTCCATGCAAGATCTCACCTCGTGAAGAAAACAATTGGTAACTCACTACACGGTGAAGGACTGCAATCTTGTAGCACCTGCAAGGTTCCCCTGCTCAAGAAAGCACATGTACAGGCCCGTCTGAAGTTTGCCAGTGAACATCTGAATGATTCAGAGGAGAACTGGGTGAAAGTGTTGTGGTCAGATGTGACCAAAATTGAGCTCTTTGGCATAAACTCGCCGTGTTTGGAGGAGGAGGAATGCTGCCTATGACCCCAAGAACACCATCCCCACCATCAAACATGGAGGTGGAAACATTATGCTTCTAGGGGTGTTTTTGTGCTAAGGGGACAGGACAACTGCACCGCATCAAAGGGACGAGGGACGGGGCCATGTACCATCAGGACCAGGGCATTGAAAATGTGTCGTGGATGGTATTCCAGCATGACAAAGGAGTGGCTCAAGAAGAAGCACATTAAGGTCCTGAAGTGGCCTAGCCAGTCTCCAGACCTTAATCCCATAGGAAATCTGTGGAAGGAGCTAAAGGTTCGAGTTGCCAAACGTCAGCCTCAAAACCTTAATGACTTGGAGAGGATCTGCAAAGAGGAGTGGGACAAAATCCCTCCTGAGATGTGTGCAAACCTGGTGGTCAGTTACAAGAAACCTCTGACCGCTGTGATTGCCGACAAGGGTTTTGTCACAAAGTACTAAGTCATGTTTTGTGAAACATTTAAGTCACTTATTTCACGCATTAAAATATAAATCAATTTATAACTTTTTTTGAAATGCGTTTTTTCTGGAATTTTATGTTGTTATTCTGTCTCTCACTGTTCAAATAAACCTACCATTAAAATTATAGACTGATCATTTCTTTGTCAGTGGGCAAACGTACAAAATCAGCAGGGGATCAAATATTTTTTTTTCCCCACTGTATGTTATGGTGGAATAGCCAAACTCGTGCTGCATTAAGGATGAAAGTTAACCTGATGATACTAAGCATCTGTTTATGTTTCTGCAGCCATGTCCAGATGTTTTTTGGTTCCCTGTGCTCTCGGAGAAAGCCTGTGATGAGCTGGTGAATGAGATGGAAAATCATGGTTCATGGTCTGGTGGAAGACACAAGGTCAGATAAACCCGCCGGCCTTAAAACAGTCTGCACACTGTGTACTGGGATTGGCCATGAATGAAAAAGACTTTAAAAATTTGTAAATACAAACAGAAACAGATTTTTAGTTAACACTTTATTTTAAGGTGTCCTTGTTACACGTTACATGTAATTACTTTATAATAACAATTAATTATGCATAATTACCTAAGCCAAACCCTAATCCTAAACATAACCATAGTAAGTACATATAGTTAATTAATATTACTCAGTATTTAAATGTATAAATACACTGTAGAAAGGACACTTTAAAGTGTAACTGGTTTTTATTCTCAATGGACAAAAATGTGTAAATATTTAGTCAATTACATATAATATTGTATTTTTTCATCCAGTGGAAATTAGCTTTTAGTAGATTTTACACAGTTGCACAATTGCTGATAACATTTAAGGCTTTTATCAGTGACTGATTGCCTAGTCATTGTGTTTTCTCTTTGCAGGACAAGCGTATCTCTGGAGGCTATGAGAGTGTCCCGACAGATGACATTCATATGAAACAGATCGATTTTGATATGCAATGGCTGCACTTTATCAGAGAATTCATCTCCCCTGTCACTCTCAAGGTCTTCTCTGGCTATTACACCAAGGTGAGCCAGTCTGTATGCTTCTGGACAGAGTCATAATGAGCTGTTATATCAGAATGTTTGAGCATGTGTTGATGAATTTCTCTCTTCTACCTCGACCTCACTTTTTTGTGAAACATTTCATCCTTAAATGCTTTCTAGGATGAAACCCAGGAAGCCTGTAAAGAACATGGTTATATTTCACCTCCAATTTAGAATAATTTAAGATTTAGGGTCATTATAATCATTAAGATCAAAAGAAGCCGTTGAATCCTTTGAGTGTGGGTAAATTTATTTTATTATTTAATAATAGCAGATTTGCATTTCAGTGTTTTCATTATTAACCCAGTTTGAGAATCACAGAATCATTATCCACTATCATGAATCATGGTAAATGTAAGGTTACTTTTTTTATTTTTACTTTTTTTTCACTTTGTGGGGTGAAATATGTCCCAGACATGGTCTTGATTGGCTTCTTGAAGTTCATACATTAAGTCAGGTTGATTTGACTCATAGCTTCACACCCCAATGCAATCACTGAATCACTGAGCTGCTAAGTAGAGCAATTTTTTTTTAATAATTTGCCCAATTTAAACAAATTTTGTATTTTGTCAGCCACATTTTATTTATTTGTTTTAGTACGTTACACATCTGCATGATTTCTGAAGGCTTATTGCTGCAGCCAACCAAAACACAGCTTGCTAGGTGAGCTTTGTTTAGTTTTTGGTTGACGTGACTCATGGAATGAGTCAAGTCATCTTTTTCTCTGTAATTTTCGACTTTCTCTCTTGCGCTGTTCTTTTAGGAGGGCTCTGTCCACTGTTAACTGGATAAGCGCTGTTAGTTCTCTGGTTGATTTGACTCATGGAATGTGAACTTTGGTTGGCACCATGAGTCTGAGTTCTTTGTGGGTCATCCATTAAAGGGACAGTAGACCCCAAAATTGAATATACAGCATTATTCACTCACCCTATCCAAATCCATAAACTGTTGTTTTCAGTAGAAATCAGAAGCAAAATTTAAGAAGAACGTTCGCTAAGCTCTCTTCCATACAACAACAGTCCAAAGTGAAGCAGTCTGTTAAAAGGACCATATACTCCATATTGTCCATACTTTGCCATATCAAGTCTTCCAAAGCCACACAATAATTTTATGTGAGGAACAAAACATTTATCTATAATCTGTCACTGTTTGGAAAATAACTACTCAAAGATCCTTCACCAACTGCTTGTTCCACAGAAGAAAAAGTTTAAATGAAAAAAAACTGTAAGCAAATCTGTCAGATACTTTTGAGAGTTGGGTTTTGATTGTGTCTCCCATCTGTTTTTCTTGCAGGGTTATGCGATTATGAACTTTGTGGTGAAGTACACTCCAAACAGGCAAGCCTATCTAAGACCACATCACGATTCCTCAACATTCACCATCAATATTGCTCTCAACAACAAGGGCTTAGATTTCCAGGCAAGTTGATACACTGGCCTTACGTTTCCCAAAATAGGTTTTAAATACATTGTAGAATCACAACTTATGACTCATTTTCTTCTATTTCAGGGTGGTGGTTGTCGATTTCACAGATATAACTGTTCCATAGAGTCTCCTAGAAAAGGATGGAGCTTCATGCATCCAGGGAGACTCACCCACCTTCATGAAGGACTACCTACCACCAACGGTACACGCTACATAGCAGTGTCCTTCATAGATCCTTAGACTCACATATAGTTCTAGTAGTTCTTCACTAGGAATTTACTAGCCTTGATATGTTTGTGTAGTGTCAGCTGTTTGTCTGTTTTTACTGATTTATTCTTGGATTGTGTGTTGTGTGTCTGTTTCTATTTGCTGTTTTTTGAAACATTTACTACTGTCGAGAGAAAATGCTGTTCAACAGAAGTTTAGTAAAGTCTATGGATGCATTCACACAAAACACACACACGCAGACAGAATTTCATACATATAAACCTTGTTTCATGACTCAAAATTATATGAGAGATTTGACCATAATTTTTCTATTTGGGCAAAAAACAAAGCAGGTGAGGTCAGTAACTCTTCATTTAAACAACTATGGTTCAGGGTGTTTAGCATTAGCACTCATTCATGATAGCTGCTTTCAAGTCCTGCTAGAAAAAAAAAATCCTGTTTACTAGTTTGGAAATTGTAATTTTGATATGATGTGCATTTTAGTGATTCTCATTGGAATAAAATGGACGCCACATTTTTCTTATATTTTGACATTCCAACAAATACAGAAATATTTTAGTGCCATTGCAACAAAATTAAGAGCAAAGGATACACATTATTTCTGTAATTGCACGCTATTGTTGCATTTAAATCATTCTTGTGTTACCACAGAGAATGATGCAAACATTGTGCAAGCCTCTTACCCTTATAAATCCTATAAAGTATAGTTTTCTGGCCAAATTTGGGCTATTCTTCCTCAACAGCACATTAAATGTCAAAACTCAATTGCATCATCAACATTTAGCTACACTATATGTTCAGTATCAATTAGTTTCTGTTGGGATTCTCTAACTGACAAACCCCCAACCCAATGTGCACTCATATGCTCTAAGATCATAAACACAAAAGGAAGTTGATTAAAAGGAAGATGAGCTCAAAGTACTGTAAAATATCTAGATGTGTTCCAATTGGAGAGCTGTTAGTGTCAATGATATAACACATGACTTCAGTGGCTCCTCCATGTTGCAGCTGACCATGTTTTTAAAAGACTTGAAATAATTACTAGGGTTACATGATATGAAACTATGAATATGCTGTCAACAAAGTAAGTATAATTTTGTATGTTTGCACATCAAGAAACAGCAGGATTTAAAATTAATGCTAGTTGATTTTTTTTTTTTTTTTTTTTGTGGACAATGTTTTTACTGTAAAATACAAGGTAACAATGCCTTATTTTCTGAACTGAAAATGTTTCAGAGATGTCAAATGTTTTACATTCTCTTGTTCCTTACAAATGTTTCAGCCAGGTCAGTCTCTTAACTTATTTTTAAATTGTTGAAATAATAAAAAAAAACTGTTTTTAAAGAGAAATAGCTGTCTCTATTCAGTTAACAACAAATGTTTTTTTTTTTAATAAAACAAAAATATATGATCAAGCCAGATCAAGATTGGGACAAGTCCAATAAGTTAACTGCTAAACGTAAAAATACAGTGCAGCTTTAGAAAAATCTAAACATTTCCTTTTTACACTTAAGCAAATATGACATGCCTTGAAACATTCACATTCCGATTGTCATACGAATGTAATATAGTACATGTGTGAACGCTAACATGACACTTGTTCTTTCAAACCATGCAAGTCTCCTTAGAATCAATCAGCACAGTTTAGAACTTAAAGTGTTGACAGAGAGAACATGTATACAAGAAGCAGATTGCAGATTTACACAATCTATGATTCATGGTCAGTGACACATATTTGAACCCTTCTTTAAGTGAGATTGATGAGATGTTGGAATTTTACAATTAAAGGAATGTACAGGGGAGTTGATACTGTAGTTCCTCTTATGCAGCTTAATCATTTTGACTGGAATCAGAGATGAGTTTAAACTTTAAAAATAAGTTGTAACAGAGGAGTCACGTGACGTGCTCATGAACCTAGTTGCACTTGAGTAGAGCTCCGTACGTTTGGCCTCTTTTTGATGATTTTTTTCGTTTTGATTTAAGTTTAATTAATTGGTGGTGCTTTATCTGATGGCATGCAGTCGTAAACAGCAAGAGTTGTCTCCGTCGGCTTCTCCGATTAAGAAGAAATCCAAGTCACCGAACTCAAGCGATATGATGTACAAGATGGCGAACACTGTTACACACTTTGAGGACATTCTAAAGCCCGGTACACACCAAGCCAACGCCGACGAACTAGTGGCGACGAAAGCAGACTAAGGGGTCGGCCGACATCTGCCGACTTCGGCAGCGTCTGGGTCCAAAGTTGCCCTGACACACCAAGCCGACGCTAGTTAGGTGAAACCTCTGATTTAAAAAAATTCGCTCTGCTTTTTCCTGTTCAGTTTAACAGGTTAAACCAACAGAACAACACACGCCAAACAGCTCAGGGATAAACTGTGCTAGTATTTTAATTCAGACATTGGTGCAATGCCCTTTCAGTGGGGCAAAATATAAGCATGTGACAAACTTGTTTGTTTCCGTTTGTTTGATAAAAACCTTGGTTTCTGTTTTATGAAGATGGTGTGACATTGCTAAATAAAGGTTAGATTTTTACATAATTGTGTTTTGTGATCCTTTTTTACATAAAGAATTGTGAATGCAAGTACCTTTTACCCAAAGTCAAAAGTGTTTTATTTTCCAATGTGCATGCCATATTTACAATACAGCTTACAATATGATAAAAAAAATATGTTTAGATACTAAAATCAGTAAAAAATCCAAGATTTTCAAAATTTAAGAAAATAAATAGATACTTTAAAGTCTACATAGAATTCTGAAAGAACTCTAATGTAAATTACAACTGTGCATAACATATTAACAATGCAGCTTACAATATGCTAAAAAAATATTTTTTTTATTTTTCCTTAATGTCATACAAAGCTGGCCTTTCCTGGATCATGCTGATCAATTCATCTTCACTTTCCTTGTTCCAGACAGCCATATCTTTTTTAAATATTCACGGATCGGAATGAGAAATGCAAACAAATAATGAGCGTTCGGTATATTCCCTCATGACTTCGTCGTTTACTTACTTCGTCACTTCCGGGGTTTTTTTTTCTCGTGGACTGGTTTGCCAGCTGAACAGCCAATCAGAATGATCAGATGGCCCGACTGACCGACGAGCCCCGACACCGATTCAACATGTCGAATCGGCAGAAAACAAGCCGACGCGGACCAACTTCAGCCAACGCCGCAGAACACACTGAGAAGACTTCGTCGGCCGACGAACAAAAACTGCCCGACGGCCGACCGTCGGCTTGGTGTGTTTAAGAACCGGGCTTAAGAACCCAGTTGAGTTCGCTTCTCACATGTCAGTTGTTCAGTCGCTATGCTCTAAACTGGATCTTCTTACAGGGGAGATGAGAGAACAAAAGAAAGTCGACGCAGATCACGATAGACACGTTGCCGCGCTCGAGCAACAGGTTGTGGACTTACAGGATCACAATAGGCATCTGGTCGGACTGCCTGGAGGTTCCGAAAAGGACTACCCTATGGGATTTTTGAAAAGATCGCTACCGACGTGGCTCCCATCTCTGGAGGGCAAAGAGATTGTGCTAAACCATGGGTTTTCATTTTAAACTGCTGCAGTACACGGACAGGGAGCTCATTCTGCGGGCCGCCAGACTTCATGCTACTCATAAATTCTATTCGCGAATTGACTATATTTTAATTTCTACTTCTTTATCTTCAGCTGTTCGTGATGCCGATATCTGTTCCTTATCTTTGTCGGATCATGATGGAAATTTGTGCAGATTATCTTGATCCCTCGGCCATCTCGTGCCACTAGATTGCAATTTAACTCTAAATTGTTACAGGATGAAAATGTTTGCAGTCAATTCAGAGTTTATTGAAATTAACCAAGGTTCAGTAGATGATCCTCGAACACTATGGAATGCAGTTAAAGGATTTATAAGGAATAACTCAATTTCATATGCCTCTTTCCTTCAGAAAAACCGACACAAACAGATAGTTGAACTGGAATCACAGCTCCAGAAACTGACTAGAGATAATCAGCGTTGTTTCTCAGACAATACACTCAGTAAAATCATGGCAATTAGGTCCGAACTCAACTCATTACTGAGATCCAGCGCATAATTCCCGATCCAAAGATCCAGCCAGAATTATTATTTTCAAGAGAGTAGACCAAGCCACCTTTTAGCCCTAAGATTACGCAACAATGAAAAGTTTGCTAATATTTCAGCGGTGAAATCCCAATCTGGGCTCATTATGACAGAACCAAAAGACATTAATATCGCCTTTCACTCTGTTTACTCTAACCTCTATACTACTTCTGCTGATGGTGACCCTGCCTCTAAAGCAGCTTTTCTGTCCAACCTTGCTTTGCCTAGGCTGTCAGATTCAGATTTGGAATACCAGGCTGAACCGATCACTCTTCAGGAGCTGGAGTCAGCAATTCGATGTATGAACAAGGGGAAATCCCCAGGCATAAATGGCATTCCAATCAAATTGTATACTACTTTTTGGTCGGATTTAGGCCCCCTCATGTTAGTCAAGTCAAGTCAAGTCAATTCAATATTATTTGTATAGCACTTTTAACAATGCAAATTGTATCAAAGAAGCTTCACATCGGCTTTACAGTATTTAGACGGGGAAATATTTTGTCGAAATAGTGTCATTCTCCTTTGGCCAGACAAAATCAGCAGTTTAAATCTAGGCTAAAGCAGAATCAGATTGTGTAAAGCACTCATCTGCTTCCTGTGGTCTTGTTCCGATGGCCGTCTTGGAGACAGGGCCTTCACTGGGGATCAGACTCTGGGGCTCATCTACGTGTCCTGGCTATAGAGGTCATCTCTAGGTGCTGATCCACCATCTGATCTGGATACAGTCTGGATCTGGGTGGCTACGGTGACCTTGGAATAAGAAAGAAACAGACTAATATTAGCGTAGATGCCATTCTTCTAACAATGTAACAAGTACATCAGGTGTTTTGGGAAGTGTTCCCGGTTGACCTAATTAATGCAGCCTAACAATCCTTTAACAGATTTGAATTGTAGAAATTCGATAGTGTATTATGTGTAAGCCAGGTTAAAGAGACGGTTCTTTAATCTAGATTTAAACTGACAGAGATAGATATGATACATTTTTCAGTTACTCAAGGCTCATTTCACCCATCTATTAATATAGTTGTTGCTTCTCTCTTGTTAAAAAAAGATAAAGATCCGACTTCCTGTTCTAGTTACCGGCCACTTTCTTTGATAGGGACTGATGTTAAATTATATGCAAAAGCACTATCTCGTCGTCTAGAGAAATTTATGAATAAGTTAGTTCATCATGACCAAACAGAATTAATTAAATCTCACTCAGCTTCGGATAACTTTTGCAGGTTATATCATATTATTAATTTAAAGAATAGCTTGTCCTCCCCTTGCGCAGTATTATCTCTAGATGCGATGAAAGCTTTCGACCAGCTAGAAGGGAACTATGGGCGGTTCTAAAGCATCTGGGTCTAGGATTGAGTTTCATAAATATGATAAAAGTTCTGTATGCCAATCCAGCAGCCACTGTTCTCACAGGTGCTGTTCGCTCTAACCCATTCTTTTCTACATCGAGGTACTCGTCAGGGTTGCCCGCTGTCTCCTCTGTTATTTGCCCTATCCTTGGAATCCTTACAGTTGGGCAAAAAAGTATTTAGTCAGCCACCAATTGTGCAAGTTCTCCCACTTAAAAATATGAGAGAGGCCTGTAATTTTCATCATGGATACACTTTAACTATGAGAGACAGAATGGGGGGAAAGAATCCAGGAAATCACATTGTAGGATTTTTAATGAATTAATTGGTAAATTCCAAATAAGTATTTGGTCACCTACAAACAAGCTAGATTTCTGGCTCTCACAGACCTGTAACAAGTTCTTTTAAGAGGCTCCTCTGTCCTCCACTCGTTACCTGTATTAATGGCTCCTGTTTGAACTCGTTATCAGTATAAAAGACACCTATCCACAACCTCAAACAGTCACAATCCAAACTCCACTATGGCCAAGACCAAAGAGCTTTCGAAGGACACCAGAAACAAAATTGTAGACCTGCACCAGGCTGGGAAGACTGAATCTGCAATAGACAAGCAGCTTGGTGTGAAGAAATCAACTGTGGGAGCAATTATTAGAAAATGGAAGACATACAAGACCACTGATAATCTCCCTCGATCTGGGGCTCCACGCAAGATCTCACCCCGTGGGGTCAAAATGATCACAAGAACAGTGAGCAAAAATCCCAGAACCACACGGGGGGACCTAGTGAATGACCTACAGAGAGCTGGGACTAAAGTAACAAAGGCTACCATCAGTAACACACTACGCCGCCAGGGACTCAAATCCTGCAGTGCCAGACGTGTCCCACTGCTTAAGCCAGTACATGTCCGGGCCAGTCTGAAGTTTGCTAGAGAGCATTTGGATGATCCAGAAGAGGATTGGGAGAATGTCAAATGGTCAGATGAAACCAAAATAGAACTTTTTGGTAAAAACTCAACTCGTAATGTTTGGAGGAGAAAGAATGCGGAGTTGCATCCAAAGAACACCATACCTACTGTGAAGCATGGGGGTGGAAACATCATGCTTTGGGGCTGTTTTGTGCAGGACCACTGATCCGTGTAAAGTAAAGAATGAATGGGGCCAATATCGTGAGATTTTGAGTGAAAACCTCCTTCCATCAGCCGGTGTTTACTTAAATGTTTACTTCCCCTCAATTCTAAAATTGATTCCATGTCCCTTTCTATATCTATTCCATTGGTTCAAAACTTTAAGTACTTGGGGATAGATGTTTTTCCTTCCCTGCAGGAAATCATCTCAAAAAACTATAATGGTATTCTAGCCAAAGTATCGTCAGATTTGGAAAATTGGTCTCGTCTTCCTACTTCTTTTCAGGCCCGTATATCGGTGATTAAAATACATTTTCTCCTACTTATCAATTTATTTTCTTCCATGATTCCTCTCGCTCCACCGGTTGGCTACTGGAATAAACTAGATGCATGTGTTTCACGGTATATATGGGATGGAAAACGTCCTCGTATTAAACTGACTACCTTACAACGATGTAGATTACATGGAGGTCTTTCTTTCCCTAATTTTAGACTGTATGCTCAAGCCTTTTCCCTCCGCCTTTAGCAGTTTGGTTTGATCCTTTCGCTTGGGCAGTGTACATCTCTGTTTGGTCCCATTGTAACCCAACTCCTCTCCACATGGAGGGATGCTGAAAGATGTTCACAACTAGCTACAAAATGGCATAGGCATTCGCCTATTTTCCACAATAATAACCTTTTGTCAGGCAGTACTCCATTTCATTGTCCGCAATGGACTCATAATAAAGTAAACACCCTGGGAGATATCTATGATGATCGTAAAACTCAATATAATCTGCCAGGCATTTCCTTCTTTATGTATTTGCGCATTAGATCGGCCCTACAGGCGTATGGGGTGCTATGGAACTCTCAACTGCCTGTTCACCCTTTGCACAAACTAATCCTTCCTTCTGAGGAATCTCCCTCCTCTGCTTCAGTCATCTATCTCTTTCTTCTTGAGCATTCATACAAACCTTTATCTATTACTGTTTGGGCTAAGGATCTTAATGAGGATCTGCATGTTTTATTTTTTCCGATCAGGTATGGGGTATGTTTAAATTGTCTTCTAAAAACCCTAATCACCAAATAATTAATTGGAAATTGCTGCATAGGGTTTACTTGACTCCAATGAAAAGTTTTTATATGAATATAATATTTGTTTATCTATTAATATTAATTAATGTGTTTTTTATTATTATTATTATTTATTTTATTTATTTATTTATTTATTGAGTCTACCAAGGGGTGGGATGGGCTGGGGTGGGTTCTAAATTTGTACAGCTGCTTTTTGTTTTGTACTACTGTTCCACAAAATAAAACTTAATAAACAGTTGTTAAAAAAAAAAAAAAAAGTTGTAACAGTACAAGTGAGCAAAGCGAATAAACACTCTTTATAATCAACAAATAAAAGTCATGCTTCTATCTCACACTTCTATTTCAGATCCGCTCCAACTGTCAATGAAAATAAATGATTTTGGGACTCTTTGTAACTGCGAATCACTGTCAATGTGAACACACCTTCAGTGTAGACCACACAAACTACATAAAGTTTGAAAGTTGCCATAGCAAAGGAAGGTGGCGGATATGCCCTCTAATGCTGAAGTGTGAGATATTTTTCCTTTCCTTCATCTTTCGTCTCCTGGTTGGGGTTTGTTGGGAAGTTGGGAAGAACTCCCTGACTTGTTCAATGTTTCCGTCTGGGTCTGCGGGTTTGAGAAGCTGCTGAGAAATGCAGCGAAAGAGGGAGGCATGTAGGTCAAAGACACGAGCGCAGCAGCAGGGTACAGAAAGATCCCTTTGTGGCCGCTCTCCCCCCTGCACACGGCTCTGAATGATGACATTGATGCAGGGCAGCGGCACAGGAAACTTGCAAGGCTAATAAACTTACAGGTTTGCTGAGGATAACTTATCAAACAGAGCTGAGAGGGAAAGCTGTAGTCAAAACGATCAGTATGAAAGGTGAAAGTGGACAGGAAGTATGGAGTCAGATCAGGCCACTTGGCTAGATTTATTATTTTTTGACACTGTACATTCTAAGAGTGGGTCTAACCAGGGGTGTTTAGTCCATATAAGCTATTAATGCTCTGCATACCCAAACCATTTGAAAGAATTAGTATGAGGATTGGCTAATTAAAAAATGTTATTAAAATTACTATAAATAAATACCTTTGTGACTTGGGACGTAATATAAAGTGTACATTAAAAACAATATTGACAATACACGTGTAACTTATGTAACACAACTACAACCCGAATTCCGGAAATGTTGGGATGTTTTTTTTTTTTTTATTATTATTATTTGAATAAAATGAAAATTAAAAGACTTTCAAATCATATGAGCCAATATATTATTCACAATAGAACATAGAGAACATAACAAATGTTTAAACAGACATTTTACACTTTTATACACTAATAGAGCTCATTTCAAATTTGATGCCTGCTACAGGTCTCAAAAAAGTTGGAAAGGGGGCAACTAGGGGCTGAAAAAGCAATAAATTATGAAAAGATTCATCTGGGAGAACATCTAGCAACTAATTAAGTTAACTGATATCAGGTCTACCTATAAAATGGATGTCTTAGAGAGGCAGAGTCTCTAAGTAAAGATGGGCAGATGCTCTCCGATCTGTGAAAGAGTGCATAAAAAGATTGTGGAATAGAGGCGGACAGTAACTAAGTACATTTACTTGAGGATTGTACTTAAGTACACTTTTTGAGTATCTATAATTTACGTGAGTATTATTAACTTATGACTTTAACTTCACTGCATTTGAAAGTCAAATATTGTATTTTCACTCCATTTCTATTAATGTCCTCGATGTAGAAAGTCATTACTATGTAGCATCTTTGAAAGATCAGTGTTTTTTTTTTTTTTTTGGGAGGGGGGGGGGGGGGGGGGGGGGTTCTCTAAAATGTGACTTTCTAAAAGCTCTTTACTCCAAAGATACTACAAGCTAGTCAGTGTATTTGGTAGGTGTAATGTATTGTAAGTTGCTTCAGAGGTATTGCAAGTATTACGTACAACAATAATAAAACAGTGCATTGACATAAAAAAAGGACATTTACTTTTGGTAATTAAGTACTGTTAAAAGCAAGTACTTCTGTACTTTTACTTAAGTAAAAATCTGTCTTTACAACTTTTACTTGTAATGGAGTAATATTTGACCAGCAGTATCTGTATAACTTTGTATAACTCTGTATAACTTTCACTCAAGTAATGGAGTTGTGTACTTTGTCTGCCTCTGGTAATACTTTAAAAACAATGTTCCTCGACGTCAAATTGCAAAGGCTTTGCAAATCTCATCATCTACAGTGCATAACATCATCAAAAGATTCAGAGAAACTGTAGAAATCTCTGTGCATAAGGGACAAGGCCGAAGACCTTTGTTGGATGCCAGTGGCCTTCGGGCCCTCAGACGACACTGCATCACTCATCGGCATGATTCTGTCATTGACATTACTAAATGGGCCCAGGAATACTTACAGAAACCAATGTTAGTAAACACAATCCGCTGTGCCATCTGCAGATGCCAACTAAATCTCTATCATGCAAAAAGGAAGCCATATGTGAACATGGTCCAGAAACACAGTCATGTCCTGTGGGCCAAGGCTCATTTAAAATTGACTATTTCAAAGTGGAAAAGTGTTCTATGATCAGACGAGTCCACATTTGAGATTCTTGTTGGAAATCACGGACGCCGTGAGAGGAGGGAGACCTTCCAGTGTGTCATCAGTTCAAAAGCCAGCATCTCTGATGGTATGGGGGATGCCTAAGTGCATACGGTATGGGCAGCTTGCATGTTTTGGAAGGCACTAGGAATGCTGAAGTCCAGATCTTTCACCTATAGAGAACATTTGCGAACTCATCAGCAGCTGATATATCCAAATGATGTGTCATAAGTAACCCTTTGAAATAATCAATAATTATTTTTTGAATTTTTTTTTTAAAAGTGTGTGAAAAAATTTGTTTTATGTTCAGTCACAATTGTGACCGGTGGGTTAATGTGTGTACTGAAATAACATATTTCTGCAGTCATAAAGATTGTTATATATGTTAGCACAGCTATTTTAAACTGTTTGATCATATTCTAGGGTTACTATTATGCATAAAAAAAAAAAAAACTTGTGCAACATTGATAGGAACACTGAGATAAAAAACTAAAAAATTCAACCATCACTGCATTTCAAATATTTTTGTAAAATCTATTTGTTTTATATTAATGCTACGAGTATTACATCATTATTGTACATTTTTTGTAACATTTGAATTTTTAATTTAGTGCAATATTTTGTTATTGCAACATTTTATTGTCATTTTCACTAGCAACTGCAATTGGATTTATATTGTATGCCTAAGTTCACCGTTATCCCACTATTGTGACCGTCAGCACGTTTACTCATTCTATGACCACACTCAACAAAACTAAATATATGCAAATGCATACATTAATACTAGACACCCTAAAGATCATGTGTACCAAAAATCTTTGTCATGTCTTTATGTTGACATACTTTACTAGCCTTTTGCTTTGGAGCTTTGATGCAGTCATCATCATCTCAAGGTGCAAACAGGAAATAAACTGCTCTGGTCATGTGACAATTTGCACTAATCATGTGAAACTGCACATATTTAATTGAGACCCTTTATTTTTTCCATATTTGCAGGAAGTGCACTATGTAAAAATGAAAACTTTTTTACATGGGATAAAATGGGTTAATTCCTAAAACAGCTATTAACATTTTGCACTCATGGTGTCCATTTAAGGTCAAAACCAGGAAATCATGGTTTGGTGAAGCAAATACCAGAGAGTCGTTGCTGAATGTGTCAGTCAATTGACGTGTCCCTCTAACTGCAGTGGCTACTGACAGGTACACTGCGCAGGCCTAACCACATAAGGAGCTTGGCCACACATCCACAACACAAATACCCTTTCCATTTATCTAATTACACTCTCACACATTTATTATGGGGTGGAGCAGAGGTAAATCTGGGTCTTTAGAGTTATCACAGGGTGGAACCACCCTGTTTTCTGCGGCATCAGAGTGGAGTCTTTTATTTAGCAGTTTACAGAATGAAGGCTGGTGCCCACAAACCAGTGCCAAACATCCAGCACAGCAGACTAACCAAACAGCGTTTGCTTACAGGCTGGAGTTTAGTTATTGAAAATATTCTGCAGATGAAGGCACAGCTATTAATACTACTAGAGGGAAAAGCAAATTACTCTTTATTCTCTACTGAAAAAGGCTAGCGTGTTTTGGATACTGGTCTACTGTGTTCTGGTCTTCCTATTCTTGTTCCTATTCTATTCTATACGCACACACACACACACACACACACACGCGCATATGCTTTGCCATCTCCACACCAGGCTGATCCACCATGGGAATTTGTACTGGTCTAAACTGACTGGTCTTGTCCAGAGTTGTCCTTAAAAACTATATCAAACATAGAAACAAAATAAAACCTTATTTTTCAAGTTCTGTATTCAGAAATTAAATGAATTATGTGACCATGAAGTGGATGAGAATATTCAGATCTTCCTGGTTTGGAGAGAATGATCAGAGGTCTGAAACTCAGACATGACATCAGGCATGTGAGAGGAGCAATGTAGACATTTCAGACGTTTGAAAAACAGCTCACCATCTAAATGAGACCTGAATTCACTCAACTCCTCTTGTAATGTAATTTGGGATGGTAAGTGTGATTGGAAGGCCTTCGGTGTATCTTCAGTGAGACAGACGTTTCACCACAGCTGGACCAGCACGGAAAGCTCAGAGGGAAAAGATGAATCAGTGAGTCGGTACTTATTTTGACTCATGGAAAAGTACTAATGGAGAAAATGATGAGTAACAGAAAGTCATCTCGAGTAGGTGCTGTCCTTTTAAAAAAACAGTAAGTGTTAATGTGCCTGTAGACGTGATTGTGTGTGTGCAGTTGTGAATGTGGTATGGATGGTGCTTTTGGTTGTTCAATAAGTATTTTATATAAGGTAAGCTTCAAGACAAAAACAGACTCTCTTGCCATGGTGAGCAATTGCTTTTATGCGGTCTTAAGTCTTATGAGTTTGCAAGTAGTAGTTACCATGTGATGTGTGCTCAAGTGATTTTATTTGAAATAAAACAGTAATTTTAGGAAAAATAGCATTTTAGGTGAATAATTGAGGCTTTATATAAGTATTTTAGCTTTCTCATGCTACCTCAGAGCTGGATGGGAAAATTAGTTGGGTCACTGTATAATGAGTAGCATTAGCTGGCAAGTGTTGCCACTATTCTTCAACAGTAGGGGGAAGTTGTGGCCTAATGGTTAGAGAGTCGGACTCGTAATCCAAAGGTTGCGGGTTCGAGTCTCGGGCCGGCAGGGATTGTAGGTGGGGGGAGTGAATGTCCAGCGCTCTCTCCACCCTCAATACCACGACTGAGGTGCCCTTGAGCAAGGCACCGAACCCCCAACTGCTCCCCGGGCGCTGCAGCATAAAATCGCTGCCCACTGCTCCGGGTGTGTGTTCACGGTGTGTGTGTGTTCACTACTGTGTGTGTGTTCACTGCTGTGTGTGTGCACGTTGGATGGGTTAAATGCAGAGAACGAATTCCGAGTATGGGTCACCATACTTGGCTGAATGTCACTTCACAACAGTACACATGTGTACAAACTAATTGCATTGTCAACATTCACAATTAAAACTTACCAGTTAATAATAATAATAAAAAAAATTAAAAAGCAGTTTGCTTCTGCTATTATTCTCAACTTGATATGGCCCTAATTAAAATATCTGGGCTCAAAGAAAATCATGAGATTACCATAAGCTTGAATACTGGGGTTGCCTCTTAAAATTCTAGACAACTGACTCACTGTCTATTGCCTACATGGACAGCAGACTACAAAAACAGCATCCTAATAAAAACATAACCTTATCCACTTTATTTTTAATGTAGAGTAACAGTGGCCATGGTCATTTGTAACTTCAATGTGAGAGGCCTCCTATATATATATATATATATATATATACGCACTCCCAAAACATGCAGAAATATCAAATACTAGCTCCATTTTTATTACATTTTATTATATTTGCCTACAAGTTCTTCTAGTGACAAATTTGGCTAAAAATGTTGACAGTCACAAAGCGTATCACAGAATATCATATGCCTTATCCATAAGGATACATGCAATGTAATCTCCAATTTTGTCAAAATTGAAATTGTAGATAGTATCTATGACAACTCAGACACCCTACAGTGCTAAAAAAAACCATGTAGGTACGCTGCTCATTTTCTAAACATAACTAATTTCACAGCTATAGGCATTTTGCGAACCGCACAGTCTTAACATAAATGTGTTGTCGTCCTCATGACATCTCTACTAAATATTTGACTTGAGATTCTGTATTTGCTCAAAGTAATTAAGCTAAACTTTTTTTGTCTATGTGGACAACCTGCATATCTAAAGTTAATGATCTTTTTGAATGTCTTCTGTATTGTGTCTTGTATGCTCCTTTGGAAAAAAAAATGCTTGTGGACGAAAAAAAATGTTTGTGTCCCCTTTTGTTGTGCTATTTTGCTTGTGTGGCATTATCATATTTCTCTTGAGAACCAGGGTGTGACATCACACTGACTTCCAGATGGTTTAAAGGACATTCAGCCTCTGGGCAACACAGCCAACACCTCATAAAAGTCCGCTCATTCTTTTATTTAGTGGGCAGTGAATGTGGGCAGCTGCCACTGGGGCCCTGTAGGTCAATTTCAGACCTCTTATGGGCCGTAGAGCTAAACACAGACACCACAGTGTGCACAATATGTGTTAAAAATGCCTACTGCCCTCATAGTTAAGACCAGTCATTTGGCGCTAACGCCCAGAGCCATTACTACTTTTTCAGGTGAGTGGTGTATCCTTTCTCCTAAATAGTAATTAGGGTTGATTGTATGCTTGTGAGTGTATCAGCTTATTTACTTTCCAGCCATGAGATCCTCTACCGGAGTTTTTTAAATGCAGGGCAAAGCCCATTTAGACAAATTACACAGCAACACTCTGGAAAAACAATCTAAAAACTAGAACACTCCCAGACATTTATCATTCAACTTATGGAAAGACACAAAAGGAGATCTTTACCCACAAACAGTTTCATGAGCAAGTTTCATGTCTCCAAGGCTGTCTTAGTTTTTAGTTGTTTTTTTTAATACCTACCCTCTCTCTCGTGTGGATTTATGAGTCTAGTTGAGGGTAAAAGGGTCGTTGGCAAGAGTTCCTGTTTGAGAGCTAAGGGTTTATGATGTTGACACTGAGGTGTTTCTGGAAATTGGAAGAGATCGCATGCGTATTTGTGTGTGCAATCATAAAAGTACGATGCCTACAGGTCCAATCTGTCAGCATGCTGCGCCAACCACGGCCAGACACTGAGTACATAGAAAATCAGTCAAGTTTGTGTGTCAAACAGTCTGTTCTGACATAGACACATCCTTCATGTGGTTTTACTGGATGAATGGATCCAATGAAGTCTGTTTTTTCACAATAGTGTTTCTCTTTCTGCATTGCCAGACGATGAGGAAGAGGAAGACTTCTGGGTGGATTTAATGTGTTTTTGAAGCTTGAGCAGCGAACCGAAACACTCCTCCATCAAATCTGATGGTCTGAGTCAATAGGGCCGTAACTCCACAAAGTGAACTTCGGCGCTCCCTTCTGGCCTATTTGGCCTTTGTCTATCAAACGGACCACATGTGTGCAAGCAACTGCAAATGACCAGACAGAATTCTAGTCTTCTGTAATTCAACAAACAGGCTGTGGGAAAACCTTTACGAAAAGCAATACAGAATTTTTAATCAAGGCAGCTGTGTTCAAACAGGTGTACGAAGGTTCTTTGAGGTATGTCAAGACGTGAGTCTGAAGGATGTAATCAAAGGCAGTAAATCTGTTCACCTGTCTCTGATAAATCGTTATAGATTGTGTATAACAGTGGGAAAAATCTGCATGTATGGGGCGCATCCCTGTTTGTTTTCAGTGCTGTCATCTTGTGTTTGTGTTGATATGGCTTGCGTCACGGCTGTCTGCTCAGTGTTTATTACTGATTATTGCTGCCCACCCAGGAGCGGTCTCTTTCGAGACGTCCAAAATGAGTAATTTACACACATACACATCAAACATACGGCACACATACTTACAAACTATACATCCCATACAATTACAGTTATTGTACCTTTATCTTCCCAAAATACCAAATTCCCAAACCTTGCATAAACTGACCCTCTTTTGTGGTATAAAGCCAAGGCACACCATATAAAACTAAAAGACATTGTACCGTGTGCATTTAAAGACAGTTTCTTGTTTAGTGTTGTGTTCATGTGCACTTCACACAACTAATTATGAATTAGGGGCATCAGGTACAGCACTGATTCCCAACCATTTTCCTGGAGGCACACCAACAGTACAAATATTCAAACTCTTCCTGATCAAAATACGTTCTTAAATTCTCTAGCTTGTTAGTAGATATTCCAAGACTTAAAATTGGTTGCATTTAGATAAGGAAGGTGTCCAACATATGTATAATTGGTGTACCTCCAGGATAAGGGTTGTGAACAATGAACAGGCCCTGAATTTTCACAGTCATTGCAGTTAACTTTCTGAAAGCAGTGTATAAAGGCATAAAGGAATGCTCAACGACAACAACTTGAAATATGAAATTTAGAATACTTTCAATTTAACAATGTAACTGCCTTATAGTTGGGAAAGTACAGCTAGCAGCAACTTTAGCAACTTAATAGTCTTGATGTCATTGAATTGCTGTCAGAGTTAATGATGATGTGTTGTATTGTTTATTAAAATAAAACTCATACAAATATAAACCTCACCAGGTATTTAGTATTTGAATAGGCTATGTTATGTTATACTTCATCTTGTTTGAACTTACGTTGAACTTTACACATATAGGTGCTGTAATAAAGTACTGAATAAGTCTTGAATGAGTTGGTGGCTGCAGTCATTCTCTAGCTGAATTTGTGGCAGATACCCAAGACACTGGATGAACTCCATGCTAGTGGTGCTAACATTCCACTGTGCTGGTGAAAATAAACATACTCCATGTGAAAAGGACCTTTTTTGTGACCACTGTCCTCAAGTTAAGATATTATTCTGAAATTTGTTCTCACACAAATAAACATATTGTGTTTGCACTTATTTGAAGAGAATAAAAAGATATGTATGATGAGGTATTTTTTTGGCTCCAGCTCCTGCTTCACCTTCCTCTCACATTTGTCTTGCAGTTTCACTGGTTGTTGCTCATTGCTGGTCCTTGGCGTTTGGGACAGTGCTCACGCCTGACTAGTCGGCCAAATTCAGAACAGTCTGAAATCTGTAGTAGCATCTGTGACTAGTCACAGCATGTCTCACAAGTGCTAATACTAGACTAGAAGACCGTCTGGAATGGGCACATGCTGAGAGTTGGGTACAACCCGGGGCTTTTTGTTGCAGACTAAAAACATGAATGGGCGACAAGCTTCAGTCTTATAATGTTTGCTTGTCTTAAGATAAATGTCTTACATTAATCAGCTGCCTCCAAATTTAGCAAATGAAATGGCTGTTGAATTCTCTGGCAAGACGAAATAGAAAATACTTCAAACAGAAAGTTAAGGAACTGTTGGAATAATTGTTGGAATAATCAAACATTCAGCATCAGTAATTAAAAAGCAACATACGGACTCAATTGAGAGTATATCATGAAATGGTTAGATCTAGCCAAGAAAACCTCATGGAAGTGCAATTACTTTACAACCTCCAGGCATATCAGATTTTGTACAAACCTAACATTGAGTCAACCCTGCATTTGGGATGCTAATCATGGGTCTCCATGATTAGAAATGAAGACTAATTGTCTCACTATGGTAGAGAGAGCGAAAATATCCCACACAGGCAGACTGAGTTTTTTTTTTTTGCTGCTGTGGTTTAAATCAAAGCTGACTAACCATGACAGAGAATAACCCATTCAATTAGAGCCAACCAATGCGCCAATACTCCAGACTTAGCCCAGTTCTGCAAATGCTGTGCATCTCTGGTTGTATATGGTAATTGCATGCTTTTGGCCCAGTGCTTATTTAATTTACTTTTAGCACTTCTTCAAGTTTTCAGATGCATGCGGAAGCAGAGATTAGGAAAGAAGAGTATTTGGGGCAGTCTACATGAACCCATCACTCTTCCTTTTCTAGCTTTGTAAACTGAGTAGTTAATCTCAACTCCGTGGCCTCAAAGATCAAATCTGGCTAAGCTGCTCCCAGTGACTTTGATGCCAGAATCTCCAAAGATCCTCACTAAACATTCAAATATACTGCTTTTAGATAACACTACAACCAGCACCCCCCAACGGTTTCTGGAGACATGCAAGCAAGTCTTGAAATAACCCCCCCCCCCTTGTTTCTTTCAAGACTTGCTTGCGTGCCTCCAGAAACCATTGCAACTGTGGATCCTGGATAGAAGACTGAGGTTCTGTCTTGTGGCAAGTCTAATTTACTTTTGGACTCTGTGCCTTTCCCTTTCTGTTCTCTCTCTCTTTGTATAAATGTACAGTCTTGATGATGAATGCATGGCGTGAACCATATTGCGTTATGCCCGATTTAACAACAAAGGCTTTTACCACAATAGCCATGCCATCCTGTATTTCTACTCTTTGTCCCCTCCAACTCTCTGTCAGTCTAGTTGGAAGCATCTTATTTTAGCCCCATCATTACAGTAAGAACAGATGCACTGGGCTGGTCCTCTGCTCTTTTTTGGATTTTGAAGAGCACAATAGCTAATGGCAACCGGCAAGGTCTTCCAGTAAAGCAGCCACTTGGGGAGGAAAATGAGCTGGAGAAAAGCAGTCGGACTAAACAATAATAGGTTGCCACTTCAGAAAAGACAAAGAGAATGGAGACAAAGCAGCTGAATCCGTTTGACTGTTCTGAAGCACCATCTCTTTCGGAAGTTGCTTCTTAAATCCTCCTTTTCCCTGAAAACCAATAAAAAAACCAATAACTTCAAACTTCACAGAGATATTCTTAACCACAAATTTGCTGTTTCTTACCCAGTGTTTTTAAACAGCTCGCTCTCCTTCATTTATTCATTTCCCAGGTCTATTGCTCCTGCCAAACACTGTGCTATTGGGACTAATGGCTGCTTCTGATGGTGGACTGTTTTTCATAGTGAACATGTAAGCAGCGGACTCTGACTCTTCCGGTGCAAATTCTTGGCAGCTCTCTGATTTCTTCTACTCTAAGTGATGTTTAATGGATCAAGCTGTTCTCTGAAATTATTACTTAAAAGCATTTCTTTCCATATTTACCATATCGAGTTGGATGGTAGGTTCCTGGAAATTGCTGGACGTTTTATGAGAAATGAGTGTCATTACTGCAGGGTAATGAAGCATACCTTCCAAACGGCTGACAGGTAGCATTCAGTAGAGGTACAGGTTGATGTTGAAGAAGCACATATTTTCAATTTATACCAGTGTTGTTAATTAGCCAAAGAGGTCTTGAACAGATCAGGCCAAAAATGTTCTCTGTTATAAGGTAACTGAGCAGAAAAGCCACAAAATGCATGAAAGGATGAACCAGCCAAGGATCTGGAGATGATTAAATCAGTCTAACTTAAACATTAATTTCCAATATATGAAATGTCATGATATGAATATAATTCCATATACCTCATCAAAAATTCAGATGAATAGAATTATTTGAGAATATTAATTTCATATAATTCCCATTGATAAAGTTATAGGGCACAATTAAATTTAGCTTTATAAATAAGCTAATATCAGTAGGAGAAGAACACAGTCATAGAGCTGAATTAAGATACAAGGTTTATTTTGGCATAACATTTCACTGCTGGTTATACTCTGTATAATTGTGTATGTGACAAATAAAACTCTTGAATCTTGAATCTTGAATAACTGAGACAATTTTAACCATAATGAGGAAATAAGCTTCCCAGCATTTGCAAAGGTGTTCAGTCTGGTTTCTAGGTCATTGCTTTAAGGAGTTATGGGTGGTTGATAAGGGACTGCGAATGCATTGCTAGGCAATTGCTTACTGCCCCATGTCAATGCAAAGTATATAATGTTCTGGTCTAATATAGCTGCTCTATCAGTTGGATTTATTCATTTTCTTATCCATTTATCCAATTCTTAAACAATTAATATAACAACTCTCCTCAATAATCCACAAAATTGCATGCATCATCCATGTCCACAGCATAAATTGTGCAGTCAAAGTTTAATGCAAATCAATAGTAATAACGATGTTTGCCTTAACACCACTAATGATTATGAACCCTTGTTTAGGAGCTGGTTTGCAGAAGTTTCCATTTTCTTTGCTGAATCTTTTCATGCATCTGAACTGCATATTGCAAAACCACATTGGATGGTGAAAAGTAAGAAGGCATTGCTTATTACAACTGTAAAAAGAGCTTTGGTTTTCTCAGGGTAAACTGTGAACGAGCAAGTAGAGTTGACACACATTTTTCTCTATCCAAACCAACACTACTGGGTAGGTCTACATTCATGATATAGACCTGGGTGTGAGAAAGAGACAACATATTACCCCTCTAGTCAGCCAGCAGGCCTGAATCCACCCACTGCCAGCCTGTGGGAGTCCAGTGTGTCTGCTTTGAAAACAGTGAACTGTGGGCTATTCTGAAAGGCTGAATGAAAGCCGAGAGATTATGTGAGTAATGTACTTCATGACTGGTGTTCAGTTTCACACGACAGTGCTGACCAAGTGGAACGGATTCTGTTAATGTAAAAAAGGAACGGCTGCAAAACCCATTAGAATGAATGAGCTTACATCATAGCTCCAATCTCAAGCCGAGTGTAACATTTTTTTGACATTGCTGAACATTTTGAGCACATTCGTTGAGAAGTCTTGGTGCAATAGGAGCTTTGGCCATTATGTATTAGCAACAAAATAATTTTAATAGTACAATATCAAGTTTCTTCCCATTTTCTATCCTTGTATTAGCATGTAATTAAAAGATCTTGTTAGCTCCCTCTAACAATATCTCCAGGCACTGTTAACATGTGCAAAAGTAATTTAACACACATAGCAGAACTTTAGGTTATAATAACTTGTCTGATATTATGTGGCTGTTTAGATGTTATGCTTGATGTTCTTCTTTACCTCTTGTGACATCTTTAGTTGAATTTTGACTTTTTAGCTCCCTATATTATACATACCTGTACTGTTCCATATGACCAAAAGGGGTTCAGCAAGGTTGAATATTGTCACCTATTCTGTTTAATGGAAGATCTGTCAAAAAAGTTAAAAGAATGTAAGACCGGATATATGGTGGGAGATCAACCTTATCAACCAACTGATGGTTACAACAACTGATTTGAGTTTGTTCAAGCTACCGCATGGCTTGCAGTAGGATGTTAAATTTAACCCTAAAAAGAGTACCCCTGTCTTAAATTATCTTACACTAAGGTATTTTAGAGTTTCAACAATGTTCTGCACATCACTGTAATTCTCAACAGTTAGATTTGTGTTCTGGAGTTTGTGATATGGAGATACACATTAGGAAACCCTGGTCAAGGCTTGTGAAAGTCTGTGCATTGTCTTGACTGGACATTCAAGCACAAAAACGTTGCCAGGACGAGGGATGACTGAGACATGTGAAATCGTCTACTGTATTAAGGGAAAAAAATATATAAAAATATATTTTATGATGGAAATCTCAACTGTTCATTTCACAGCCTAATGAAAACTTTCAAGCAAGTAATATAGCCATTTACAATGAATACCAAACTAAATGCATCCTATCTGCAAAAGTTCTACCAGTGTCCTTGAGAGAAAAGTACAGCAAAAGCCCAAAGCATAAATAATTGTTTAAATCCAACTGAACCAAAAAAAAAAAAAAAAAAAGATAGAAGGAAAAAGAAAATGATGGTGGTTTTTAGCTGGTTTAAGCTGGCCTCCCAGCCTGACCAGCTGACATGCACACAAACCTCCTCTAAAACCAGCAGACCCGCCTGACCAACAAATCAGCATGGTTAAAAGCTGTGGAGAAGTTGTCCACATTGGGCAATGCACAAATACATTTGGATAGGCTGCAATAAAACTCTGAACCACCCTGCCTTAATCCCTCAGATCTAAGCAGGCTTCCACAAGGTGTCACTGTATATACAGGGTAAAACACAAACAACTAGACACATATACACACACACACAAACACACACACACACACACTCCACATGCCCAACCACATTCTGCCCCCTTGAGGATAAGTGACAGAAACAGGACCAGTACATCATAATACCATGGGACCATGTATCACATTAATTTAAAATCATACTCGTGTTATAAAACAAAATAATATAAAATAAACAAACTATGGCTTAAAATGTCAAACATTGGTGAAGTATTTCTGTTATGAACAATGTACTTTTTTTCACCACGTTACACCACAAGGAGGAAGCAAAGAGCTTTGAATCAAAACTTTGCAAACTTGTCCCCTACTTCACATCAACATTATTAGTCATGTTTGCCAAGGCAACCTTAACAATTACCATGACTCATACTTGGGGTTACAAGTGTGAACAAACAATATGGGCTCATGCCATAACCACGAGTAGTAACCATCTAACAATGCCCTGACAACCACCACTCACACATTCTTGAAAGAAAAATAAATAACTCTCTTGTTAATACACTGCAGCTGTGAAAAAAAAAAAAAAAAAAAAAAAAAAATATATATATATATATATATATATATATATATATATATATATATATATATATATATATATATATATATATATATATATATATATAAAATAATAATTATTATTTTTTTAAGAGATCATCTGTTCTAATTCTTTTATTAGCCTGAACGAGGAAGACATTTGGCACAAGAACATGAGCTCATTAATGATCGCTTTGCAATAAATTTTAGATCTTAAAGCTAGTTTTCTTGATGACTTTCATTAATTTTGAGTACTTGCTCAATTGTTTCCTCTGGCAGACAATACATCAACAGAGAAAAAGAAACAAATGCAAAACAAATCATTTTATGGTGAACAAAAATGCATCATAGACATTGACACACACGTCCCTCAAAAAACCCTGTCCTGCAGACTGTCCTATCTGTGACTTTCTAATAATCCCGGAGGCCTTGATTAGCTTGTTCATATGTGTTTGATTAGGTATAACCCTCTTGGAAAATGGACCTTGAGGGCCAGAGTTGAGAAACCATGCACTAGGCTGATATCTCTTTACAGTATATCATACAAACCAGTGTCTTTTTGTGTTCAATGGGGAAAAGGTCAAGCTGAGCAGCATGGAAATGGATGGATAACAGAATCATCTTCAGAAAGTGTGACTCAACTGAACTGAATAAATTTATATAAAGATTAAGTTTTAAAGTGATAGATCACCCACAAATGCAAATTCTATCATCATTTAGGGGTAAATTGGGACAATTATTACCACTGAGATTACTTTAAAAATGTATCTGAATTCTTCCCACTCACCCTCATGCTGTGCCAAACCTGTATGACTTCTTCTGCAGAACACAAAGGAAGATAATTTGAAGAATGCTGATTCTGACCAAATTGAGACAGTTCTAATTTCAAAACTCTTATTTTATGTATTTCATACATGTTTGAAATAACATGAGGTTAACTAACCATTTAAAGGGGTCCTATTTTTTTCTGGATATTGTGAAGTCACAATGTCAATCATTTAAAAAATTCCCGTCCAAAAACGGGGGATGAGGCCTGGTTGAGCTTATGTTGTCTCTATGGTGAAGAAACAGTTTTTTTTTTCTTCTACTCCGGTTCCAAAAGCTCTTTTTTGGCCTTCCCAAGGTGGACATGCATTTTTTTTTTTATATATATATTTCTGAACATTATAACCCCAATGTTTATCGGTATGCTACACATTTTACAGAGCACAACTTCCAGAACCTAAGAGCGTACAATGCCAGCTGCGCAGAAAAGCTTCTACAGCACCTGAATAACAGTGTTACTGTAGTTTATGTAATACAGTTCTAAATATATAATGCTACATTGAAAACATATTCTCATTGAACTTCTCATATACAGTACCTGCAATTACTTTTAAATAGTGTATAGCATTGTATGAAAAATTACGGAGAATTACAAAGAAAATGACAAAATTACCAAAAATCATACAACTCAGAAATGTCCTGTAAAATCTGTGCTTACAAAAGTTCCGCATGATCGTCTTGTTTGTAAACATTCTCAGGGTATGAATCAAGTTTGAATTTGTATGGCAAAATTGACACCGATGTTAATATTCACATATGGTAAGGGCCAGCATGATAGCCTATTCTAGTACACCCCAAAAACCAAATCAAGACTTCATAAAAGGTGATAATAGAACCACTTTACAACTGGTCACAAAAAGTGTAGTCTCTGATGTTTGAATATTCATCTCTGCAAGCTCATTAAAACCTACTCTAAAAACTAAATCTAATACACTATTGGAAGAATTGAACTGAGAGAAAAAGGCAGAAGAGCAATCCCTGTCAACATGCAAAATGAAACAAACTAACTTTAACATTGTCAAATTGCAAAAAATCACAAGTTAGCGCATTCGATTAATGGGATATGTTTATCCTTGTGTGTGAAAAATATCCTGACCAGGAACACAAGATTGATGACCATGGATGAGTTCTGCCACGAGGCTCGTCCTGGTCTAATGGAACGTCAAGGATTCTTTCAAGGTTAACTCTGTGGAGGTAAGGTGTCCAGGGCCTGAGGTGTCTGGCCAGACAGCCGAAAATGTAGAAGATGATCAGGAAATCATCGGAGAACTCGCTAATCTCTTCACATTACATCCCAGAGAGACAGCACTGCCTCTGGTCCCGTTTTTTGTGTCAGATAAATGTGACAGCTATGGGATTTCACCATAATAACCTCTCTAAGGACCCTGACATCTGTGTCACTTTCCAGAGCGTCCACAAACCTGCCCACAGAACAGACGACTGCTCTATGAGTAGGAAGATATACTCTCATATAATAAATTAAAGCAATAAGCAAGACCATGCTTTGAGAAATGTTACCATTGTCAAGGAATGTGTGTTAAGCAGAAACTCCCTTAACCCTGGTAAAATCACTGTAGCACAACCCCAAATGGCTTATTTGTTTTAGAAATTTACAACAACTGGAATATGTTAAAGACACCAGCTGTCAATATTAGTATGGTAACAACAAAAATAAGAAGAATTTCGCCAAGTAATATAGTGCATTATCCTGGAACCTTTCATGTGTCGAGTCAGGGTTTCAACACACCTATCAACAGCGAAGTCATGCACCGCTTTGACCTTCACGCGAAAAGCACTGCAGATAGTGTCAAGGAAGGGTGATTTTACAAGGTTGCTAGGATGCAAGGTAGCATGAAAGAGGGAATTGCACACAGTAAACAGCGACCACTGTGAAAGAAAATGAAAAAGGTAGCATGCATTTGAGATTAGAACAAGTCACAAGAAACAAGTCCTGGAACCTGAAAAAAAAAAGAAAGTCTGAAATGTTCACAAAACGTGTGACTGTGTGACTGTGTGCATCCAACTTGTCTTTCTTAACACGAAAAACAATAAAACGTACCTTATAGACGTTTTTGAAACTCCAATTGATCGATTTCATGAGACATTCGTTTGAATTAATTTTTTATATTTCGTGCTGCAAATATTAAAGAGGAAAATATCATTGATTCACATGTTGCTTGAACTGAGACGAATAGTTACCTCACTACAATTAAAAGAGTGCAGAACACATTTATTGCTTGTATCTGTATCTTAAAATTTACAGAAGGATGAGACTTTGTGTTATAATAAAAAAAGCACAAAGCTTATTCTGATTATTGGGTGGCTTGTGTGCAATTAATGGACTTGAAAACGTGGGGGGCGGCTTCTGATTTATTGTTTGCATTTTTTTTTTTTATAAATTTATTAACATTTTGTTTGATGCACCATTCTATAAATATGTAGGTATGTCTGGGGTGTTGTATAAAATATTTAAAATTACAAAAACGAATAAAATGTCAGTACAATTAACTATAACTGTAAAAGTTCAGAGTTTTGACACTGCCACAACATCATATGAGCCAGACCTTATGATGCCAAATCATGGTATCCAAAAAAGCATATAGTATATATATACACTCACCTAAAGGATTATTAGGAACACCTGTTCAATTTCTCATTAATGCAATTATCTAATCAACCAATCACATGGCAGTTGCTTCAATGCATTTAGGGGTGTGGTCCTGGTCAAGACAATCTCCTGAACTCCAAACTGAATGCCAGAATGGGAAAGAAAGGTGATTTAAGCAATTTTGAGCGTGGCATGGTTGTTGGTGCCAGACGGGCCGGTCTGAGTATTTCACAATCTGCTCAGTTACTGGGATTTTCACGCACAACCATTTCTAGGGTTTACAAAGAATGGTGTGAAAAGGGAAAAACATCCAGTATGCGGCAGTCCTGTGGGAGAAAATGCCTTGTTGATGCTAGAGGTCAGAGGAGAATGGGCCGACTGATTCAAGCTGATAGAAGAGCAACTTTGACTGAAATAACCACTCGTTACAACCGAGGTATGCAGCAAAGCATTTGTGAAGCCACAACACGCACAACCTTGAGGCGGATGGGCTACAACAGCAGAAGACCCCACCGGGTACCACTCATCTCCACTACAAATAGGAAAAAGAGGCTACAATTTGCACGAGCTCACCAAAATTGGACGGTTGAAGACTGGAAAAATGTTGCCTGGTCTGATGAGTCTCGATTTCTGTTGAGACATTCAGATGGTAGAGTCAGAATTTGGCGTAAACAGAATGAGAACATGGATCCATCATGCCTTGTTACCACTGTGCAGGCTGGTGGTGGTGGTTTAATGGTGTGGGGGATGTTTTCTTGGCACACTTTAGGCCCCTTAGTGCCAATTGGGCATCGTTTAAATGCCACGGCCTACCTGAGCATTGTTTCTGACCATGTCCATCCCTTTATGACCACCATGTACCCATCCTCTGATGGCTACTTCCAGCAGGATAATGCACCATGTCACAAAGCTCGAATCATTTCAAATTGGTTTCTTGAACATGACAATGAGTTCACTGTACTAAAATGGCCCCCACAGTCACCAGATCTCAACCCAATAGAGCATCTTTGGGATGTGGTGGAACGGGAGCTTCGTGCCCTGGATGTGCATCCCACAAATCTCCATCAACTGCAAGATGCTATCCTATCAATATGGGCCAACATTTCTAAAGAATGCTTTCAGCACCTTGTTGAATCAATGCCACGTAGAATTAAGGCAGTTCTGAAGGCGAAAGGGGGTCAAACACAGTATTAGTATGGTGTTCCTAATAATCCTTTAGGTGAGTGTGTGTGTATATATATATATATATATATATATATATATATGCAGTTATACTTTGTAGAAAATATCTTTAGAATAGAAAGTGTTTTTATCAGTGGCAAAAACAATACAGGCTCGATGATCTGTAACCCACTTCATCCAGTTATTTTCTGTAGTATCCCACTACCCTTGAGGTCAAAACCGATCCAAACGATTCAAATCGTAATACTTAGCTCCCACACTGGCAAAAACAGAAGACTGTGCTCATTTGTTGATTGAAATTCTGTCATTTACTATGACAGTTTTTAATTATGGTACAAACATTATTTGGAAAGATTTTTTTCATACAATAATAGTCAATGGTCACCAAAATATTTTGGCTACCGACATTCCTCAGAATATTTTGTTGCTGACTTGTTGCCTCACTGTCTATCAGGCAATGACTTTGCAGGCAGCATTTGCACAAGGAGAGCTCATGAAACTGATTTCTGACACGCTTCTAAGGCAGTGTAATGTTTAATTATCTACAACAAAATAGAGTGAGCTTTAACTGTAATAAGTATAATAGTAGACTATTTTAATCACTAGAAATCACATCAAATGTGGAAAAAGTGGAAAAATTAAAAAATATGCATTTACACCGCAACCGCAACTTTCAGATGCCATGGTTATTTTTTGCCTCAGCTGTCACAGAATGGAACGCACAGGACTGTGGGATATCAAAGGCAGCAAAGGATACATCTATGCATCCTTCAAAAATCGATACGATGAAGGCATCTCAGTTGACAGGAGGTGAAGCTAACATTGGATTCGGATTTGCCTTAATGCCTTCCTCACTTGAAATGCATCCTCCGAAGGCAGCATTTTTCAGCTTTTGGACACAGCCCACAACTCCACACTTACTACTGTGAAGTCTCTGGCTCCAAATGTTGTCATCAGTGTGTAAGACGACACGTTTGGATTTTGTCTTCATTTTTCTACAGTGGGAAGAAATGTGTTGTCCATCTTTTTTACAGTCTGGTTCAACAGAAGAAAAAATGCATATATGTTAGGATGAGTAAAAAAAT
The DNA here is from genome assembly GCF_936440315.1 of Barbus barbus. Classification (NCBI taxonomy): domain Eukaryota; kingdom Metazoa; phylum Chordata; class Actinopteri; order Cypriniformes; family Cyprinidae; genus Barbus; species Barbus barbus. The sequence goes on from NC_136722.1 coordinate 4,445,275, forward strand.
GACAATTTAATTTTTGTATGCTCAATCTCTTTAAATTAAGTTTTGACTCTAAATAAATTCAATGTCTTATTGGGGGAAAAAGATCTGCACTTTTTACAGTGTTGTTTGGTCACTTGTTACTCGTGTTCTGTAGGCCAATGATATAGGTACAGTTTGTATTATATGCACAGCAGACTGCGATGCACAGATGTACTATAGTTCAAATTGCATCAGTGTTATTGCACCAAATGGACTAGCCTTCCTTGAACCACTTTTGATACTTTAGGTACCAACCACTGAATACCAGGAACACCCAACAAGACTTGGAGTTTTTGAGATGCTCTGACCTAGTTGTCCAGCCATCACTATTTGGCTCTAGTCAAAGTCACTCAGATCTTATCGCTTGCCCATTTTTCTTGCTTCCAACACAAATTCAATAACTGACTGTTCACTTGCTGCCTAATATAGGCTATCAAACCCTTGACAGGTGCCATTGTAACAATATAATCAGTGTTTTTCAGTGGTTTCAATGTTGCGGCTGATCATTGTCTCAATAATCTCAAGAGCCTTTGCTGTCATTTGAAGAAGGACCTGCAATTAAAAGAGAGAAAAAAGGCCAAGTGGAAGAAGGGAAGAGAAAGGTATATAGTATGAGAGAATGTGTACCTGAAATACTCACATCCCACTTTTCTGGCCTTCCCTGTCATAAACAATATTGTCAGCCAGCGACACAGGGACAATTAATCTCTGCACAGAAAAAAAAGCACAAATGCACAAACACAAAAGTCATGAAGATGACAAGACAAGGCAGTTCAATATTCCAGATTTTCATTGCCATCAAGTACACAAATAGCAGTGATAAACTTGTTCAGGCTGAACAGTAACAGATTGCCACTGTGGGATTTTGTTCATATGTCCATAATTGAGATCTTCAATTTGGTAAGATGAGCTGTAACACAAATTAGTTTGTTATCAGAATGGAAACTACTATCCAGAGACAGGAAAACAAAAGCACAGATTGAGATGAGGCCTTCGATATGAAATTTAAAAAAAAATAATTATAATAAATATATATATATTAGGGGTGTAACGGTTCACACAATTCATGGTTCAGTTCGATATGATACAGTGGTGTGATGGTTCGGTATGTTTTCGATACAGCAAAAATATATACATGCCAGATAAATTTTATTTAGTAAAACAATTTTTTTTACTTTGAACAATTATGGAGCTATACTGGACCCATCTTCTAGGGTGTCTACTTATCAGTCTATAAAACAAAAATAGCTCTGGTTTGAAGTATTCCAGCTGATGTAGCCTATTGTCATGTAGCAGATTAAACTTTTCCAATACATTTAAAGTGATATAAATTTATTTTAACTTTTATGGGCATTTTTTACCTTTATAAAGTCATTTTTTCTGAAAGTGTGTATCACCTTTTGAGTCAATTTTTAAATTGAATCAGTCAATAAGACATTTGGCCTGTTACCATGCAAATTAAGTCGGTTTTGACAAAATCCATCTTTGCAATGTGGAGGAAACAGAAGTTGCATCTGAATGGCATTTAGATGCTTTCACACATTGTTTCATGCAGCTCAGAGGGACATGTAATGCTTTAACCTGCAGTTACAAAAGCATAAATAATGTTTTGATAAAACGTGGACAATGATGTTTGAAATTAATTATAAAAAATGAATAATTTAAATGTGAACTTAAAACTGCCAGCAGGTGGCAGCAAGTCACTGTTAATAAGTGAGTCATTGCGATTGAACAGAATCGTTTAAAGGTTGATTCAATCAGGACGAAACGCTGTCCTGTTGCTCAGAGACGCAAAACAGTGCTGTGGCTGTGTTTGGATTTATTTTTGTTGGTGGCGAAATTGAGCAGAAACAGGCAATATGCTGCAAACTTCTTGCTTATTGAACTGTTGTAAAAAGCATTTGTAATCATGATGATTTTTCAATACGAATACGTGTATCGTTACACCCCTAGTAAATTATAATTATATATATATATATATATATATATATATATATATATATATATATATATATATATATATATATATATATATAGTAACCAACTCAAGACCATGTGTGGATACTTTTGATTAATTTCTAAAAAAATCCTTGTAAATTTTCTTGAAGGTCTATATTAGGAATAACACCAATACAAATTTTTGGCCAACTAAATGCATGGTCATAAATATCAAATGTCTCATATAATGGCGTATTTTCCATGCAGTCAAGGAAAGCATACAAACTTCACGACAAACGGATTTTGATAGTGATTGTTTCCTGAAAACCCTATTATTTGTACACAACAAAGGAGAAGCACTCTAGCAGTGCAGATGTAATTATTCACTAGATATTTATTACCATGGTGTTTGTTTGAACGTATCAGCTTGTTTTTCCAGTGTCCCATCTATTTCACCTTCTCTCGGTTCTTTTCATAAAATCTACAGTACTGGCAGAGCACAGCGAAGACATCTAATAAGCCTGAAATCCTCTTGTCTCTCTCCATGAGCAGAGACTGCGCATGGGAGAGAGGGGAAAATGCATACCAAATCAGAAATCATTATTTTTGCCCTTCAGAAGTGCAAAACAAAGGGCAACAGGTTAGCTGGCGGAAAGTAGATAGAATTTTTCCGCCGTCATTTGTGTGTAGGTGTGACAGAGAGAGACAAATGGAGAAAGAGAAAGAAATGCCTGTTCAAGCTGTGCTCATAAACCTGCACATACCAAACAGGAGATAAACTGAAGAAATCGCTTCTCCTGTGTATGTGTGTGTGTGTGTGTGTATATATATATATATATATATATATATATATATATATATATATATATATATATATATATATCACTTTATGCATGGTAAAATCAAGGTCAGCTTAAAGTTAACATATACCAGATGATAAAGCGCAGCATTTTTGACAATGACCTTGTATTTCACAAGTGGATGTTAAAGTGGTCGTGTTCATAAATGTTGCATAACATGCCGCTTTGTTTGAGGAAAATGCACTTACTTGTGAATCCATGCAGTCATTAGTTATTATTGATTTTATTAGAGGCCATCAGAAAGCTAAGAGTTTTCTTAGTGGGTTTGCGTTACCCTTTTACCTCGCTGTGGTCTGTGGAAGGAGCATAGAGCTGCAGAAGCAACACGTTTGATTTAGATGGAGGCAAATGTTGGAGGTAACCAAGCTGTTGTCCAGACCTCCACCCAGTGGTGGACTGGCCATCTGGAGCACCGGGAGTTTTCCCCGGTGGGCCGCTGTAAAATATGGGCCGGGTCGGCCCTTTGCGTAATATATATATATAAAATGGATTGTAGTAGGCTACGTATATCCTTCCATTGGCCCAGACGAATGGCAAGGGCCTCGCGACCCACTTCATTCAAAAATTCTAATTAATATTGCGTGCTCCGGCTCAAAAGCGCTCGTCAATGTCAAAATGTTTGAAATAACCAATCAAAGTGTAGAAGGCGGAATTTACCGTTCACAGACGCTGAGCTGCACGTGACTTGAATGCGAGCTGAGGTAAGATGCAAAACATGCTAAACATGACGAGACAATTCAGCAATATTTGCCAACCGTTAAGTTAAACGACAGACATTAATTTTCTGGAATGCAAACTACTACTTTTTCAAATTTCTCAGATTTGAATGCCGTTATTCGAGTTGTCACAATGTAGGCTACATAGCCTAATGCAGTTTTCAGCAGACATGAGATAATGTAAATCTGCTTTCTTCCCTAAACTTCATGTCGGACAAGTTGAGCAAAGTTGCTAAACAACAAACTATGCTACTTGATCTGATGGATGAAGTTAAACAACTGAAGAACCTTGTGAAAGAGAAGGACAAGAAAATTGAAGGACTGGAGAGAAGGATTGACGAGCTGGAGCAATATACAAGAATGGAGAATTTAATTATAAGCGGACTGGAAACAAAACACCGGACGAATGCCAGTACAGTGGCTAGAGACAGAGACGGTGAAGTCGCCCTACCAGAGGAACTACAAATGCTGGAAAAGCAAGTAATCAAGTTCTTTGAAAGCCAGAATATGACAATTCAGATCGATAATGTTGTGGCCTGTCATACCCTTCCACGAAGGAATGGTGGAGCAAAGCCTGCAATAGTTGTTCGTTTTGTGAATCGGAAACATTACTGAGGCAGGCAAAGAAGTTGAAGGGTATGGGAGTGTACATCTTACAAAAAAGAATGTGTGAAGGAATAATACCTCGGTGTGAAGCATCCATTCCTCGGGCCTCGGCCCCTGCCTCGACAGGATGTCTGCTCCCACATTGAGATGCCCAGGGATCAGTGGCGGCTGCTGGTCTTTCAAAGAGGGGAAGCTCATTTTTGGCCTACATCATAAAAATTGTCCATTTATTTATACATAAATTATTTTCAAGAAAATGCTCTGTGACCCTGTCGTACCAACTAGGCGTCTTTTCCAGTGACTTGACCAGTGTCCTCTCAATGGCCAGCAGAGCTAGGCTGCTTAAACGGCCTTGGCCCATTGTGTTATGGGTGTAGGACTTGAGCCGCTTTAAACAGGAGAAGCTCCTTTCTACACCTGCAGATGTAGCTCCAATTGTTGCCACTAATGAGAACAGTTTGTAAAGCTGAGGCATTGCACTGTCCAACTCCATGTCTTTAACCCTCTGGGGTCTGAGGGTGTTTTGGGGGTCTGGAGAAGTTTCGACATGCCCTGACATTTGTGCTTTTTTCAGTTGCTTATTAATATATAAATGGCTAAATTCTAATAACACTGTAAACAGCAAAAACAGGGCTACAACAATATGTTAGCAGCACTTATGTACTTGATTTTGTTTTTGCGTGGTTAGTGAAAAACTAACATTTTGAAGTCACTGAAATAAGGCCATAAAAAAAAAAACATACAGAACATTTGTTCACAAGACTTCTGAGAACTGGATCTTGTAGCCTAGAATTTTTGCTTCAAAATAATGTGTTTATTTGCTCACAAAAAACAATATATTGATTTTTTGAGTAAAAAGGGTCTATGCGAGAAGGCGTCAACCTTCACATTCACACCTGAGAAGACAAAGACCTGCATAATGAGCTTCATAATGAGCCATTTAGTCAGGTATGTGACTGAGAGGAAGAGTTACAAGAAATAATATGAGGACAAAATAATATATATATTTTTTTTTTGTTTATTAAGTATATATTTAGCTATCACACAAAATAACTTGAGATTCACTTGTGAGTGCAGTTAAACATTTTATTAGGAACAATCAAAGCTGTCTTTCAAAGCTGTCTTTTTAGCATCATTACTCCAGTCACATGATCCTTCAGAAATCATTCTAATATTGTGGTTTACTGCTAAAAAAAAAAACATTTATTATGTTGAAAAGAGCTAATTAGAAATGTTTTATTTTTTTGATGAATAGAAAGTTCAGAAGAACGGCATCGTTTGTAACATGATACATGTCTTTATCATCACTTGTGTGCTAAATAAAAGTTTTAATTTCTATATATGCTGTCTCCAAGCTTTTGCACCTGGCATTTTCATAGTGTATATTGTTTATGCGCTCTGAAGGGGAAAAAACAACAACACATTTAGAAATTCTGGGTTATTTCTCTCAGCAGATCTTCTTCCAGAAACAGAAAGTATCTGGGATGAACTTGTTTGTTTCCGCTGACAGCATTAGATATAATGAGTTGAGATGGGAAAACTGGATATCGCATTGGTTTCATACGGAGTACTTTAACATAGAATATTTGTTTTTGTATTCATGCTGTTTTATTTACGTGTCTGTGAAGAGTTGACTGAGACAGAGCCCACAGAGAATGCACCCTGTTTATTTTCTCTATTTATTTAAAAGCACATTGTTTTTTTGTTATTGACTATACACAAATAAAAGTAGACCCTTAGCAGTTTCAAATGATACCTTGCTCTCATCTATACGATCAAAACTCGTGGAGTATTTTTAGTTTGTTTCGCTTCATAAAGACAAACGAGACAGCCCGCACCGGTGGGTTAAGGAACACCAAGTAACCACACAGCTTTCTCCTGTTATGATGAAAATTGGCCAGCAATTTCGCCAAGCAAATACCAAGAAATAGGTTGCAGCAGTTTGTCAATCCGTTATGAGACTGAGCTCGAATAGCTTCAGCATCAGCGACTTCTTGCGAGGGGGAAGTCGTGGCCTAATGGTTTGAGAATTGGACTTGTAATCCAAAGGTCGCGGGTTCGAGTCTCCGGCCGGCAGGAATTGTAGGTGGGGGGAGTGAATGTCCAGCGCTCTCTCCACCCTCAATACCACGACTTAGGTGCCCTTGAGCAAGGCACCGAACCCCCAACTGCTCCCCGGGCGCCACAGCATAAATGGCTGCCCACTGCTCCGGGTGTGTGTTCACGGTGTGTGTGTGTTCACTGCTGTGTGTGTGCACGTTGGATGGGTTAAATGCAGAGCACGAATTCTGAGTATGGGTCACCATACTTGGCTGAATGTCACTTCACATTCACATTCACTTATAGGACACAATCGCTGTCAATCAAAAGGAGATGCAGTCTTTCGACAGACCCTCCAATCATCACGCAGAAGCCCGGAGTCCAGCCCCGCATAATCGCAGCATTTCTCCAATGACCGTCTAGTTTCGAAGCACTGAAAAAAACTGTTCAAAGCAGCCCCATAGAAGTCAATGGACGGTAGGCTTCAACAGGCACATACACTGTGACGCTACGGGAATATATGAGAAGGAAATCGAGTCACCTGCTATATGTAGCTGATTCTGAACGAACTCGTCTTCGAGATGAACGTGTTCTAACGCATTTTTAATCAATAAAATGTTAACACAATAGTACATATTTGACCATAAATTTTTTGACATTATAGGGGAAGCCGAGCTTCCCTTGCAGTCTTAAAGAAATCCCCACTGCCAGGGATGTACACTGGTCTCAGCGAGAGGAGTTTGTTCTGGGACCACACAAGGATCTGGTGCGCCAGCCTGTATAGATAGGTGTAGGTGTAGAGCTGGAGTCAAGTCCAGCTTTGTCGAGTCCAAGACCAGGACTAGTCGAGACCGAGTCAAGACCGAGTCCAAAGAGGCTCAAGTCCAAGTCAAGTCCAAGTCGAAAAATTTCGAGTCCAAGTCAAGACCGAGTCCAAATGAGATAAAAAAAGGATCCTCTTCAAGACCACATACTCAATTATTGATAATGTATGTGATGCGAGAGACAGCATATCTTCTATTCTAAGAAAAATATCTTATTAATCTTATTGTAATGATCAAAAAGCATGTGCAAAGTAACAACTCTGTAGGACAGGGTTCTTCAAACTAGATCCTGGAGGGCCAATGCCCTGCAGACTTTAGCTCCAACTGGCTTAACACACCTATCTGGAAGTTTCTAGTGTGTCTAGTAAGAGCTTGATTAGCTGGTTTAAGTGTGTTTAATTAGGGTTGGGGCTAAACTCTGCAGGACACCGGCCCTCTAGGACCAAGTTTGGAGATGTAAGATCAAATAATTTTTATTTATTTACATTTTATTTACTTTAGGTACACAGCAAAAAAATCAAGAGTGAAATTACTGTGTGTGTATATATATATATATACATACACACACACACACATAAACGTGTGTGTATTGTTTTTCCTAAATCCCTGAACTCCTTTAGAGCCAAATCTCTGATTTAGATCATTGTTGATTATAGCAGTCTTGTGATTCATTAGCATAGGATTACCAGCATTTTCAATACAAGCCGAGGAATTTCTTAAAATCGTTTGTTTGAATCTCTTCGAAAAGAGTGTATTATTTAGACACACAAACATCAAGAATCAACCTGTGAATCTCAACAACGGTGACAATCAAAAAAGCATGTTGCAGTGCATTCTGGGTGCCACCAATCGATTTCATCCATGGCTCCCATGATGCATTGCGGTGTGAATAAATTATTAGCTGAATTTTCTTAGTAATTTCCTTTATTTTTACTATTATTATTATTTTTTATGTGACTTTTAGTAGCTTGTTTTCTAATGTTTAGAGCTGATCTGTTTATGCTGTATGTCACAGTTGTTGAGATTCATACACTGATTCTTGATATCTGTGTGTGTCTAAAATAAGATTTTTTTTTCTTTTAATTACCAGAACAACTTTCAAGGAACCCTTTTAATTATTGAATACTGTAGAATAACAGGGTTTTTTAATCAACAAGGTAAATCTGACTGTTTTAGGTTCTAAATGAGTTTGGCGATATAGATCAAATGATCGTTATGTAAAAACATTACCAACATCACATGACCCCTTTTTTCTTTTTGTTTGTCTCTCTGTTGTAACTCAGTCATGGAAGCCAAACAAAACCTAACTTCAAAAATGTAAGGGTCAAGAGCCCAACTAAAGTAAACGCTGACCACTATAATAGTGACACAGAAATTGTGATTTTCGTCTTTGGTGATTCTGCTCGTTAACATCAGGTGTCTTCAATAATGGTCAATCACCACTCAATGAATCTCTTAATTACCTCATTAACTTTAACTTTACTTCAGTGTTAATTTAACACTCTTACTTCACACTCTTGAGTGTGGTCTCACATGTACTCCCAGGAGAGTTAATTTCACTCTGGATTTTTTGCTGTATAGCAATTTCACACAAGCTGAAGTGCAACTTCACATTTTCAGTCTTTTTATTATAGTGTAACAGTATTGTTATACAATATTATATATATATTATACTGCTTTATAATAATAATTGTGTATAACATAGACATATCCACTGATTTGCATTGATTTTGCCTTTGTAATAATAGTCCTGCACGAAATGAGGAAATTCTGCGATGTGTGATAACAGTGGACTTTTTTTTTTTTTTTTGCAATGATGATTACTTGTGATAAATAAATGAATAATTAACTGTGCATATTAGGGCCAACAACGTTTGGCGCTACTGGGCATGCGCACATAAATACAGCGTAATTTTTGTCACACTGTACAACAATAATTATTATTTCATTATTGTAAAGAGTAAGTTTAGGGCTGGGGTAGGTGTAGATGTTAATAAAACACAATCTAACAGAAAATTTAATTAGAAACATCTAAACTTTTCAGAACCAGCAAGTGCACCGTGGGTCATGTGACAAGAACCAGCCAATCAGCTTCATCCTTTCCCGTAACAAAATTGAAAGCTAAGCCAACATGGAGAGACAGCTGATCATAGCTGTACAAGGATAGCCATTTTTTAAATAAATTTAGTTGCAGAGCTACTGCAAGGGATTTTTAGTGCTGGAAATCCATTTATCCTTTGCTGAAACCGCCGCGTCTTCATGGAGAGCACAGGTCATGGTTGCTTAGCAACGGCAGACGCCACAGGAGCGCAAGCATAGAGCGCAGCTACAAAGTGCTTTGGAAAGAAGGAGAAAGCCACGCGCCTAGCTTTTTCCACGCGTTTTTAGGCACGACATGCGAATGTGGTTTTGTTTTGAAGGAGAAAAAAAGCAGTAGGCTGGACTCGGTCGAGACCAACGAGAACATTTGGCGAGTCCAATAACCAAGTCCGAGACAAGTCCGAGTGCAAACACCAACGAGTCCGAGACGAATAGAAAAATGTCTCGAGTCCAGACTCGAGTCCAAGAGCGGACTCGAGTACTACAGCCCTACCTTGGTGGTTGATGTAAGAGACACACCAACACATGGTGATCTCTTAGGTCTGGGAGAAAGTGTTTCAGAGCCTGAAACACAGCCAGCATCTCAAGCCAATTGATGTGCCACGTGAGATGGCGACCACTCCACAGACCGCGGGCAGGGTGGCCACTCATGATCGTACCCCAACCGTTGAGGGATGCGTCTGTCGCTAACATTATGCAGCGACACGGAGCTCCCAACAAGAACCAAGGTTATCTCCACGTCTAAGGCACATAGGCACCGCCACGTGACCTTGATCACGCGAAGCGGGTTTCCCCTCGGGGAGAACCCCTTGGTCTTGAGCCACCACTGTAGGGGTCTCATGTACAGCAGACCAATAGGTATCACGTTGGACGCAGATGCCATCAGACCCAGCAGTCTCTGAAACTGCTTGAGTGACTGGCCTTCTTTCACTCCCCTGACTGCCGTGAGGATCGACTCGATCCAAGCAGGCGACAAACGTGCCTGCATTGTGGTCGAATCCCACACTACACCAAAATAAGTGGTTCTCTGTAATGGAGAAAACACACTCTTCTTGGTGTTCAGTCTTAACCCAAACACTTTCATGTGAGCAAGAATGACATCTCGATGTTGAGCTGCCATTTGCTCTGACTGAGCAAGAATCAACCAATCGTTGATGTAATTGAGTATGCGGATGCCTTGTAGCCGCAACGGAGCAAATGCGGCATCCACACACTTTGTAAAAGTGCAGGGTGAGAATGCTAGGCTGAAGGGAAGAACCCGATATTGGTAAGCTTCACCCCCGAAAGCAATCAGTTACAGTTACTGAGAAAAAAAAAATTGTAATTAAATTACAGTTACTTATTAAAATGTTAAGGATTACAAAGGGGATTACATCTGATTTATTTTATTTTTTCACACACACTCCCAAATATAGATTTAATTGATTTATTTCATAAATTGCAGTGACTGCTCTAAAATGTGAAACACCAATGTTTCAGGAGTTTTGAACATACTTATTCGATAACTCTTTTATTTCCTATATGGGTTTCTGTAACTTCGGTACCTGTTTTTTTCCAAGGCATTGTCAGACTCCAGTGTTTCCTGTCATAGCTATGCAAAGATTTGATTCAAAAAACAATATCATATCTAATAAAATTTATTGTTATGATTTTAAATATGTATTTAACCTAAGAATGATCTCAAATTCAGTCTGATTTTTGCGTTGGCTGTGCTACAAAGGGGACATTGATGTTCCACAAGTTGGTGTGATTCTTTAGGGTCTTAATGAATGGTTTGCAACATACTTTGGTTAAAATTCCTCAGTGGTCGTGTAAAACCACTCAGTTTTTACTTTGTTCACAGCGACTCATTTTGGGGCATGTCCCTTTAAATGCTAATGAGCTCTGCTCATCCGACCCTTTCTTCCATGGAAGAGAAAAGGCGATTTGCAAATAATCATAAAAAATATAAAGTGTCAGACTTAAGGTCTTTACACACTGAGTCCGAAATTTTCGACCGAAATGTTTGCACATTGAAAAATAAATACGGCCTCACGTTATGTCAATCACGATAACACACTGCCTCCAAAATTTTCATCCGTCATAAAAAAAAATTTGGATCGTGTTTGATTTATTCAGTATTCTCGCATCCATAGCAAGCATTTTGAGAGGTGTTTTGACAGTTCCGAGCCACCGCAAGCAAATGCCAAAATCCAGAATGGGATGCCAAATTCATCCACTTCATCTCGCAGCACAAAGCACTGTATATAGATCCTTGCACACTGAGTTCACAGAAATTGGTGGTCTTCTTTTTAATATGCGGCTCTAGTATCGCTAGCAAAGCATCAAACTGAGCCACTGACATCCTGAAGTAAACTTTGAATTGCCTGTGATAATCCCGCTGCTCCTTAATAAGGAGGGGGAACTCTCCGTCCTCTCTATATTTTAGGATTGGATGGACCCAATATTTCCTTTCTTTTTCTCTTTTTAAGAAGCGAGAAGACAACAAAATCATCATCAGACTTCATTTAGTAGAGTAGTTTCACAACGGATGAATAAATTTGCATCTGACTCAGTGTGCAAGGTTTCTGCGCGTGAAATTTTTTTTAGGATTACGAATACAAAAAAACGCATACAAAAATTTCAGACTCAGTGTGCAATGACCTTTACTTCTTCTGGAGGTGCAGATGGATCACGTACAATGGGTACCGATCTATCCTTGAGTTTGAACTTTTTAACAAAACCTGCCTTGAATTGTCCCTCGTTCAGAGAACAGTTTGGAGTAAAATTATTTGGGCAGATATAAATAAATTTAGGTGTATTCGGTGGCGCATTACCATTAAAAACAAAACTAATGCACAGTGTCCTCAGTGGCACTGATATCGGGAGAAAATTAAGATTATGTTCTTCTACATCACAAAACACCTGCATTGCTTACAAGACATTGTCGCTACAGATGCTGGAACGTGGAGAAAGTTATGGACTTCATCCAACTGGCTGAGGGCGAAAATATGCTAATATTGGACAGTACTTCAGCGGTTGAGGGTGGGGTCTGAGCAATGACATCATACTACTCAGAAAATCAAAACTGCTTGATAATTGAGACTGTTTAGGATTTTGGGGGATTAAAACAAAGGAGTGAATTGATTTTTTATCATTGTAGGCTGGTTGTGTCCACACACTGCTAAAATACATTTATATGCAAACACCATGTAAAAGTGAATTTTGCATCCAATGTCTACTTTAAAATTGAAATATAATCTTAATTCAAGTGATGAAGAATTTCGAAAGTGTGACTGTGATCAGTGTTGAGTACTACTGTAAGGTTTACCCTGTCTGGTTTACATGTTTGTAAATGATTAACAGTTGAAAACATTACAAATTTAGAAAAGTAATCAAAAAGTAACCAAATGTAATCAGTTACTTTACTTTAATATAGTAATTGAAAAGTTACACAACTTATTAAATTTTAAGTAGGGTAACTTCTAATCTGTAACCTATTACATTTCTAAAGTAGCCTTCCCAACACTGTATAGCATAGTATAACTTTATTGTCCACCTAAGTGGAAAATTGTATTTGGCTCACCAACACAACAAGATTAATAACAACATACATAGTAAGAGAAAAAAAAAAAAAAATCACAATAACTAGTCATGTTACACACATAACAAAAGAAAATATGCAGTTCAAGCCTTACACACTGCTTAATTAAAAAGTTGCTGAATTAATGATTCTAGATGCATTGGGGATGAAGGACCTCTTAAACACATTTGTATTTGCTAGAGGAACTCTGTAACTGACTTCAAGAGCTCAAACTGGCTGAAAAGAGGATGAGAGCCATCTGCAAGAATAGCTCTCGCCTTCTTTGTCCTTTCTACATAAAGTTGTGTTAATAGATTCTGAGGCCTGCCAATTATTTTATTTGCCGAGGATACAATTCTTGAAAGTTTGTTCTTGAGTCTGCAATTTAGATGCTCGTACCAGACCGAAAGATGAAAGGTTAAAACACTTTCAACAATGGATTTTTACACAAGTTCCAAGATGTGCTTACTAACACCAAGACCACTAAGCAGTCTGAGAAGAAAAAGTCCCTGAGAGCATCTTTTAAAAATGTACTCTGAATTATCAGCAAAACTCAACTGAGAGTCCAAAATTGATCCAAGATACTTAAAATGTTGTTGACTCTCAAGTGAAATCGGCTCACATATCACATCTCATTTTGTACACATAATTAATTCTTAAGTCTTGGCAACATTAATTTCTAATTGGCTAGAGCAACACCAAGTTTCAAGAGCCTTAATGTGGGTCAGGTAGGCCAGATCATATCTATTGTTTGTTTTGTCCAACAGGCCAACCAGGGCCATGTAATCAGCATATTTAAATAGTCAGAAATGTTCCTCATTAATTGTAAATTCATTAGTAAAAATAGAAAACAGCACAGGGGAGAAAATACAACCTTGTGGGCAACCATTGCTCAGTGAGCACATCAGACATCACCCCTCTAACACAGAATCTTTGTGGACGACAAGAAAGAAAATGTATAATCCAAAGGACGAGGCCTTGATTAATATTAAGATCCACTAACCTTTTTAAAAAAATATGCGTCTTCATTGAATTAAAAGCTGAACTAAAATCTACGAATAGAATCCTGGCATATCCTTTAGTATTTGTAAGATGTTTAGTAACTGTATTAAGAAGAGTCAGTACAGCGTAGTCTGTGCCTCTATTACTCTTATATGCCAACTGAAGTGGATCTTGCTTAGAGGCCACACTTTAAGTTATATAACTAGCTAAAACTTGCTAGATAGTTTTACTATGTGCTGAGCCCGCTGCCCGAGGGGAAGTATCCGCATGGCGGGCTTCCGATCTCTGGAAGCGGTCAGCGGATCTGATGGGTGAGGATGGATATAGAGACTCGCTCATCTCCAATCCCTCCATCAGATCCAGCTCCCTCGAGAGCAGACTCTGCGTGCTTCGCTCCCAAACAAACCACACACAAGCTGTGTATATCACCTGCAGACGTGTAGCGTTTGCAGGGAGGAACACACAGCTTGTATTGTGATTTGCTCTCGCCCTTGATGTGTTTAGCCTGGCTTTTTGACATGATGGACGTAGAACAAAGGACAGACAACACTAAATAAGACTCAGAGGCATGTTGGTTTCCCTGCACATGCTTTTATACCAGCTGGTCATTACGTCACCTCGCCCGTGACGTCTCGCCCATCCTTTGGACTTGGCATTCCCCTAGCGTTTTCGGACGCAGCTCGAGTTCCTGAAGAGGAACCTGGAAACATGTGGTCCCACATGTAATAGAACAACAAATTAAGTTAACAAAGTTTATTATAAATATGTCTTTATATCAGCAATACTGTAACTATAAAAAATCTTAAACCTAATTACAATAGAACTAATTTACCTAATATTTGTGTGTGGTATGTATTTCTGTTTCATGGAGTTCTGCACGAATGACTCTTAAAACATGGAAATAAGGTCACACTTTTGGACTCACAGCTCCATTGTCCTGATATTAATGTTTTTTTTTTTTTTTTTTTGAATGGGTGCTTGATTAAATGCCTGAAATTATTTTTATGATCAACACAGGCTCAAGATTATTCTCACGTTTTGATCTACATCATAAAACACATCACTAATACCACCTTGCGACAAGAATTTACTTCTTGTGTTCATTTCTGAAGATTATCTATATGAATGTGTAAGTATCAGAAACTTGGTCACAGAGCTTATTTTCTGCAGTGGTCCAAAAGTTTTTTTAAGGACATTTTAGAGCCAATTTGTGTTGGGCTTTTTGTATTCATCATAGAAAAGCAACAACATAATTTAATACATATTTTATAAAGTCTGCTATCTTTAATTTTACTCAGCATTTTCAAAACACTATATCAATTACACCCCTAAACACAAACACACACACACACACACAGACACACACACACACACAGACAAAGCCTGAAGCTAGAAGGCAATAATTTATCATTACCAGCCTTCACTATGATGGAATACATTCTTGACGGTGGTAAAGGCGACATTATTTTCCCTTAAACTCTTGCAGTTTCTGTAACTTTTTCTTTGCTGTGGCAAAACTCTCCTCAGGATCAGGAATGCAAATCTTCCTCACGGCACTAACAGGAATGACACCTGTGAAGGCTTCTCAGTCTTCTCGGGCCTTTCTTTACTAACCTTCTGCGCTACTGGAAATTAAAAAATAAAAATTGCTTAAGAAACACAAGCCCACCTCTATAAATTAGAATGTGAAAAACATAATTTATCATCTGCCTGTGGATAGCCGTTTTCAGCTGACTCTATGAAATAACAGTGCACATAAACAGCCAGCATAAAAGGGATACGGTCGCACCCGAGAGAGTGCATTACACCATGAATCAGTTTATTAACGTCTGCCGGTGGCACAATGCCTTTGGAGGTGAATTTATTCATTCGTAAAGATCTGTTTACGACGTTTATCTACACTCTGGTGCCAGACCACTAAAATGTAACAAACAACCCAAAGATAAAGATATGGCATGAGGGGTTTATAAAGAAATGACATTAGGGGGAACATTAGCTTTGTTCCAAAAAACAGTGAGCTGCCTCACTGTCAGCTGCATATATGGGTGGATACAAGACAGAAATTTAAACATTGTGAAACCTCATAAATGAGATGTGCATGTGTATCACACAAATAGCACTCATTGCCTGTTGTGTATAAGATGCTTACAGTTGATTCCAGTAAAGTTTGATGTTAGCATATTGCTAAGCTAGTGATACAATATAGTACACAATAACCAATTTTGCATCAGTAACATCTATCTATCTATCTATCTATCTATCCATCCATCCATCCATCCATCCATCCATCCATCCATCCATCCATCCATCCATCCATCCATCCATCCATCCATCCATTCATCTCAGATTGAGCCAGAGACAAACAGGTAAGTGAAACACAGGCAGGTTTATCGACAGGCTTGTGGAAGCACTTATTTCGATAGTCCACTTTACACATTCTACTAACAGTAACTAACTTTGCAACTACATGTCAACTATCAGTCATTAGAGTATTAGTAGACTGTCTGTTTAATATCTTCTAACACTTTATTTTGATGGGTCCACAACATACAACATACAACATACTGACTATCAGAAACTTTGCAAGTATGTGTCAACTTATTCTACTAACCCTAAACCTACCGTAACAGTCTACTCTGAGAGTTAGTAGACATGAAGTTGCAAATTAATGAGAATTAGTTAACATGTAGTTGACATGTAATTACAAAGTTACTTATAGTGCACTTTAGACACTCTATTAACTATCGAAATAAAGTGTAACCACAGATCATGATGAACAATGGCAGGTGAGTATCAAACACTCTGATCAGTTCAATGGTTCTTAGCTGTATGCTGATGAGTGGTTTCTTTGCAGGTTCGTAGGAGATCGGAGACCAGGAACAAAGGAGTACTACCCTGGAGAATCGTTGGAGAATCGACAGGAGATCTAGAGGTAAGTACACACTGGTAAGTCGTCCACATAGAGTCTGGGGACAGTACAGGGATGTGAACAGTAGACCGGACAAGGAGGGAGTGTGGAGAGTGTGCAGATATAGTGGAGAGGTGCTATCTATCCTATTTTTTTTCTCCACATATGGATCCATTTTGGCATTATGAACAATGCCATAGAAACAATTAACAATTTCTGAGTGTGAGAATGTAAACTTGCAATAGAATGAAAGTTTTCTCGCAATTATGATAATGCAAGTCAACGTAAAGGCTGAACTATTCTAGCTCTTGTTTAAATTTATCCCACCATTGACATCGGTCGTCTTTTGAGGCATTGCAACAATAAAACAGATTTGAGTTCCTAAGCTCCTGCACCGAGCAGCTGAGCTCAAACCTTGATCTCTCTCAGAGTATGTGACACACAGGGCTTTGCTCATATTTTATGCCTACTAAATAAACTCAACAGATGTCTCCCTTCAAGGTAGGTGCTTGATAACTAACTCTGTCGGTTTCTCTTTAATGTTGTCATTCATCGTAGAGAAATGAGAGGGGCTGGATGGTTGTTTGAAATATCAAAGGAAAAATACTGGCTAACTAATCATTCCATCAGTTTGTTTTTATCAGATTTGATCAGTAGAGCTCAGAGATAAACAAACTCTATGGAGAAAAATAGTTCTGCTCTGTTTGAAGCTCAATGCAAGAAAGCAGGGGTTTTAAGTAATATTTGACTTGAATCATATTTTAATACCCTCACATTCTTACTTACAAACCTACTGTAGAATTTCGAGTAACACTTTACAATTAGGTTTATTAGTTAACATTAGTTAACAACATTCGTAAACATGAACTACGAATGAACAATATACAGCATTTATTAATCTTAATGTTAATTTCAGCATTTACTAATGCATTATGGAAATCATAAGTTGTGTTTGTTAACATAAGTTAATGCACTGTGAACTAACATGAATAAACAATGAACAACTGTATTTTCATTAACTAACATACAGATTA
Organism: Barbus barbus; assembly: GCF_936440315.1. Lineage (NCBI taxonomy): Eukaryota > Metazoa > Chordata > Actinopteri > Cypriniformes > Cyprinidae > Barbus > Barbus barbus. The sequence continues at coordinate 4,462,883 of NC_136722.1, forward strand.
ATAAATAGTGCAATAAATTCAATGTTCTGTTTTTGTTCATGTTAGTTTAACTAATGTTAACAAATGACACCTTATTGTAAAGCGTTACCGAATTTTGTTCATGCAAGCTACTGATTTGTTGCTGTCTAAGTCATACAACTGGTAACCAAACTTTATCTTATCTCAGTTTATTAAGCAGGGACAATTATAATTACTGAGTGTCTATTTACACTAAGTGCTAATAGGCTGCCTTGTTGGCAGACGCTATGTACACTAACTCCTCCCACCAAGATCTGATTGGGATAGTCAACACTGAAAAAAAGATGCAGGTTAAACATCAGTTTCAGTGGCGTAGATGGTGAGGTGTGTGCTTTCTGACGTGATCGTCCTGAGTTCAAGAACGCCTTTTGCCAAACTTTTTTCCCTCTCTTTTCAAATCTCATATCGCATCAGAAAGGCATTTATTTTCCATAAAAATTAAGAAGATCAAAAAGCTGAAAATAAAGTATCGGTAGGGTTAGGGTATGTGTAGGGAGGGCTTTATTGTTCCAATAAGGTGGCATATCCATTTAATAATTTGGATTAAAATTAGAATTTACACTCAATATGTTATTATTGTGTACTGTTCTATAATGTACTACAATACCGAGGTGCAGATAATTGCCTAGTACAAATAGCACTTAGTAAATAGCATATCATTAAAAAATACTGCTAGGCCTATTTTCACAGTGTAAATAGAATCCATTACCATTTGCACTTAGTGTAAATAGCATCTATCACTAAGAAAATATGCTATTTGTGCTTAATGTAAATGGAATCTAATTGCTATATACACTTAGTGTAAATAGCATCTATCGCTTATAATTAAGCCATTGGTTGAATGAGCATCTCAGTAGTATCTCATTTGTATATTTTCATGCTATCAGTTTGCACCCCACCAATAGTTAAGTATAGACCTTCATGCTTTTTATTTATTTAATTTTATTTTATAGATATTGTACGTTTTCATACAAATTCATATAAAATCATCACATTGTAAAATACAACATTTCTTTCTTTAATATAGCATTTTGTAATGTACATTTTCAATATTATTTAGCTTTTATGTTGTGCAGTCGTCTTACTGACTAGCTTTATTTATTGCAGACATTATTGTGCAATTTTACTTTTTTTATTATTCATAAAAATACATCACAATAAACATTAAGGTCTTTTGAAGTTGGCATTTAGTAAGCAAACTAAATTTAAAAAATAATAATTTGAAAGTTCACATACACGCACATACACAGCAAGTTTGTATATATTTCCTATGTTAACTGATGTCGAGATTTAAAAAAAAAAAGAAAGAAAAAGATCAATGGTAAATTAAAATTAATACTATGTACTATTAATAATACTTTGATAAAAATATCTTGTAAGATATCTCAGTGTTTTGTAAGTTAAACAACAAATACTATGTACATTGTTGGGGCCTTATTAAGAAAAAAAATGTAGTATCCAGTTCCTATAAACTCTGTTCAAATGTTTCAGTCTGAGCAGGAAGTTGATGTCTCTGAATCAGTCTTGAAGGGTCGGAGCACAGCAGGGGTCTCATAATTGTGGGTTGGAAAAACAATTTCATCTGTCTCTTCAGAATGGTTGCTGTACCTGCCAACCGTGTCCCTGCTTGAGCCTCATCAACAGAACAGCTCCAGGCACAGAGAAATGACTGCAGATTTATTAAAGGCTAATTCAACTGCACACTGAAAAAACACGGTGCTCTCATAGTAGCATTCCTGCAATCAGATCTTGGTTCTTTCAGAGAATCTGTCAGATTACTTTAAACAGACATTTCTCTGAATTGATGCTTTCAAAGTCTTGGTGATTTATTTATGACACTCTTACTATTTGATTTTTGAATCGATTTTTGACTGTCCATCATGTGATAATCCACTTCTTCATCCTTCTTCACATCCCACAAATATGTATTTGCCAGATGCATTTATTTGAAGCAGCAGTATAGCATAGCATCATATTTTTATTTTTATTTATGATTTTTTTTTTATAGGAATCAAATTAATAACTATGTTATTGCTAGCATTATATTGAATTAAGCTACAAGAACAAGAACTCTGTTCCAAATCTAGTTAACTGCTTTTCTGCCTACACAGGCAGCTACCTTCTAAGACCGCATCCTAAAATGAACTAAAATGAAATCTCGTGAGTGAGTGATTTAAAACACTCTACACAGCATGTTACTAAGCTAACAACACAATACTGTAATGAAGATTTTATACATACATTTTTTTGTTAACTGTTTTTTTTTTGTTAACATCATTTTATCAATGATGTCTTAAACCACACTGCCAATTTTTTTATCTAATTTATTTTTTTGCAACGAGGCATGCTTGGAGTAAAATCAAATGAAAACCTAATAAAAATCCCTAAATATCCTTGTAATAAAGCAGGAGAGACCATCTCAGAGGTTGGTTAAATCTGTTTTCTGCAGTGCAACGGGAGTACAGTCCATCTGGTTCTCCTCAGAAGGCTGAAGCGGGCGCAGCAGTTGAGAGCTCCATGCTGTGTCAGGTGCATGGCCTGACTGATTGCTTCTTGTGTGTACTCTGCAGTGGGTGATTATGAAAATGCCTCACAGTAAGTTTGTCATGTTGCACATAAGTGTTTATCTGAGCCTCTGATTGCGGTGTAAGGACACGGTTTGGTTATCAGGCCTGATTCCGATAGGGTCTTTGATTACCCATGTGGTAAATGATGACCTGCTAGTTGGGGAACCATGGAACAATTTCAAAAGATCATCTTTATAACATCTTGCAGAGTAGCCATGGAGATTACCATCATTCAATCTACCATGCAGAAATAGCAAGAAGGTAGCAATCTATAACAATTACTAAGAAACAAATGTAGGTTTAAGGAAAACCCTAATAGTAGCATGACAGACAGAAAATGGCAAAGAGATGATTTAATGAACCTTACAGTCAACAGTTTCTGATGACAGATTTAGGGTTAGCATTGACATTTTTAATGGATTGTTTTTGATAAATCAGAGTAAAATCAATAATGCTTGAATGTGATCACACATTGTTGATGATAACCATTCCATTCCTTATAAATTATTGCAAGATCCATATGTCAGTACTCCCTGGCTCAGAAAGCTAGGGTAACAGTAGGCTATGTGTGACATTTCTGAACAAGCTGCTGAGCAAGTACATTTTTCATGAGTGCTCTCTCAGAAAATGCCAGTTGGGTATTTGTTGAAGCCAAGACACTAGTTGAGGTGCTTAAAATAAATCAATATATCTAGTTGAAAGAGACTATACTGTGACTCATGTCCGTGGATCTGTTAGCCTTGCAGGATCTTAAATTATGAAGATACGCTTGCGATTGAAATCAACAGCTGAATTGGATCCAACAGGGCCAAGGCCAAGTTTTTCTCTTCTGTCTGGAAGAAAAAGATTCAGAGGTACTGAGTGACAGCTAAAAATAAGCTTAAACCAGCATGATTTTCCATTCTGGTTTAGACTGGTTTATATTGGCTTGGTGCAGGTCACTAGCAAAACTAGATTACGAGCTGGTTAAGCTCGTAAGTGGAAATCAGGGATCAGCATTCAGATATGAACTTATGCTGACAACAAGGCTTCCCTTGTGAAAAAATAAGTGCATTTTTTTTTTTCTTACTATTTGTTTACCAGGTGGTGCCATTTTTATTTTATTTCATTTTTTATATTTTTTCAGGTTTGGCCTATGAAGCAAATACTCACTTTATTCTTGTTTTATGCTTCTGCATATTATAGAGCCACTTGGATAAATAATGCAGCTATAATTGTGTGGGTGTGTTGGTATAGATGTCAGAGTGTGGTTTGTATGTGTCATAAAAAAAAAAAAAAAAAAAAAAAAATTGTTTGTGTGCTTGTAATACTTGAGAGAGAAAAACTCGACTGCTAATCACAAATCCAACTACTGTGTGCACCAGCGGAGTTTTGCTGGCATCTAATGGGGAAAAGTTGGTACTGCACCCAAACAAATTCTTACTGAAATCTCATTTTTTGAGATATCAGCCTCAAATTTGGAACACAACTTGTTTAGATTATAGCTTTGATTTTCTAGCAGGTTTAGAGTTCATGTTTTATAAAAAAATATATATATTTCTATAAAATATTGTTCATAAATAATTTTCATAAATTTAAACTTCTATAACTTTTTTTTTTTTTGTTTTATTTTTTTAACTTTTTTTTCTTTTTACTTCAGCAATAATCTGCCATGGGTCTTTAAAATGAGACCAAACTTAACTCTGTGCTCCCAAGCTTCAAATTTTTATGACAGCTTTTTGACATGGACATTTTGTCCACTATGGACCTACGGTTTGTGTAACTTTTTTTTTTATTTTAATTTTTTTATTGACACACAATGGTTAAGTTTATATAAAGAAAGTACACTTTAATGACTTACATAATAATGTAAAATTAAACGTTTTCCAAGTTTTGTGAAGTTTGGACATTAAATTTACAATATATAGATGTACATTTAGTCATTATCTTCCACATCCACAAATATATTGGCCTGTATCTTTGCAAGGATAAAACACACTAACACAAATCACAGACCTTTTGTCTATAGATGGTGTATAACAAATTGTGCATGTGCAAATCAGACAAACATTCTAGGATGAAAAAGAAGAAACAGAGTATCCATTTACACTAAATGCAAATAGCCCGCCTTGCACTTAGTGTAAATAATATCTATCGCTAAGTATAAATAGTCTCTATCGCTATTTATACAGTGCAAATAGCTGCTGCCAAAAATTAAAGTTCTATGTATCGGCCAAATTTCATAATGGCTAGTCATTCAAATTTGACATTACATGCTTCTTAATTTTAATTGGCTGCTAGCAGACATGTCTGTTTGATTATATGAGTTATATCTGAATAATACTTTAGTATTTGCTCCAAAAACAACGCATAGCCATTTGTTACATGATTGATCATTAAGCATCAAAGTTGTAGCTCCCCCTATAGGCACAATTTAATGTAATTTGGAGTATATCCTCAGAATGTCCTGTGGTCCATAAGTCACACGTTTTTTTGAAGTTTGGGTATTGCATTTACAACATAAAGGTGTATAAGGTATACATATTTGTTAAGTTTGTACTTCGCGGTTGGCAGATACAGGTCAATTTATGAAAATGTCCAATGCCATAGAAATTCATTCACCATAAATATTAATGCAGTCTATAAGCAAAGTTGGTGTTACTCTTGCAGATTGTTATGTTATGCAGTGATACCTGTCTATCTATATTGTACGCTATCGGTATGAGAAATGAAAGAGTGTACACAATAAATCTTCAAACATGTCAGAAGCAATTGTTTCAAAGCTCACCACAGCCTGTCAATTAAGCTTGCTTTTCATGCACCTGAAAGTGTCCTTATTACAGCCAGAAGCAAACAAATAAAATCCAAGCAAATGGGAAAAAAAAAAAAAAAACATTTATTGTGTCTTGTTCCCTTTACAGCAACAGATGAGCTCCATCATTGCTTTTTTCGTATTTTTTTTTCTCCTCTTCGCTTTCTTTTTTCTGCATTAATCTCAGTTCAGTGCTTCCTCCAGGCCATGGCTGTGATATTGCTGTTTACCAGGGGTCTGCCTGATTAGTAATAACTGTTAACCTTTTTGGGGGTTTGGCAAAACATTAATCAATGGGGCGGCTGCTTAAAAAATAGGATAAGGGCGGGGAGCACTGGGAGTCAGATTAGTGTGGAAAAATAAGAGAGGGGAGAGAAGATAATTATAAATCTTAAGCCTACAGTTAAAAAATGAGGCATGTTGCCTTGTGCACATTTTTTGTTTTTTTTGGTTTTTTGGCAAAATAAAATGAACAAAAATAAAAATGTACCTCAGTACATAGGCTTCTTGCATGATTCATGAGCCCAAATGTTTCCAAAGAAAAATTCTACAATTGAAATACTGCCAATGAAAACGATATTAAGTAGTCAGGGGTAATCTTTTATTAGTATTCCTTAGAAACAACAACAAAAAAAAATACTGCTTCACTGCTCATTATTATGTTTTAAAAAAAAAAAAAAAAAAACTCTGCCAAATCAAAGTAATATGGTGTAAACAATATGCAGAAAAACAGAAAATGGTTGTAATGTAATATTTTGAAATATAGTACAGTATATACACGCACAATATTACTGTTCTAATGTATTTTGTTGAACGTTATTGAGCTTCTTTCAAAAGCATTTAAAAATCTTACATATGCAACCCCAAGCATGCATGTGTATTTTTTTCATATTTTTATTGATTCAAAATTATTAAGATGAGTATACACTCAGTTGCACTCAATGTGTATTTAATGTATTTAATGGTTACACCAAACTTAAAGTTTTCTTGAAAATGTAACTTTTTTCAAAACCATATGAAACCAACATGAATACAAAGAGTACATTTACAATATATTTATGACTACCTTTTTTAAAAAGGTAAATAAAAATGTGGACACTTCTACATTTGGAAAACAAAAATAAATATTGAGGAGACGGTGGTTGGCAAGAAGTGGTCAGCAGGTTGATGGACTTTTTTTTTGGCTCTTGTTTCCCTCTGTCTCACTCCTCGTCTTTTTCTCTTTATTCTCGCAATATTATTGGCTGTTGCTCATTGCTGCGGTCTTACATGTCAGAGAACTGAAGACAGGATGGCCTGATGTGAAACAAGTGTGAAATGTATCTCCTACTGTATATCCTCCTTATCTAATTATCTATTTAAATATGGGGTTGATTCATAAATTTGGAATCATATTACAGTAAGCAATTTTGGGTGAAATACGGTGATACACCACCTCATAGTAACAATCCTGTCAGATCTTCCATCCTTTGGGTGAGTGTGTAATGTTATAGATCGGCCGAACTGGTTTCGTTTGTTAAAGTCAACCTTTTCGACATGTTTCCGTGTTGTTGTTTCTCAGCAATGGCATGGACGCAATGCTGTCTGGGGGTTTGGCAAAAGGAGGGTGGGCGGTGCTCGGGATGGTGACTGAGTAGATCGGACCTCACATTTTTACGGCAGTCACATGGACTTGTGAAAAAACACAGCTACTTTATGCAGGCTGTGTGCACTTTAGTAGGATTGACCGTTTTGAAACTTATATGGTAGTTATATAGCCCCTAGACCTCTGTTATCATGAAAAAAGCCAGGAAATTTCAGTTTTGACAATATGGAGCCTTTAAAAAGGTTCATTAAAAAAAACTAAAAACTAAAACACAATAGACACCATTACAAAATTAGTAATGGTTATAATGGGACCTGTATTGATTTTACTGGAAACTGTAATGGACCCTATTGGTCTCTCAGTTGGTTGCCTTTTGTTGGTGGCTTGTTAAAACCAATAAATCCTAATGGAATATGTACCAAAACGCACTACAGAAAACCATTTTCATGGTTAAAAGTTGATGGTTTGTAATGGTATTTGTAGTAGAAACCATTACGATTTTCTGTGATGGTTTTATTATTATTTTATTTTTTTTCAGTAGGGACATAAGCTTGTATCAGTTATACAGTGGTATTGTGGCTGCTGTGTGTCACATGACAAGAATGAGAGCCTCCCCCCACCCCCCTCACTCGTGCCCCCTCAGAAATAATAAGTGCATGATGCCCCTGATACTACAATAATTATTTGTCAAATAAAATGAAACATTAATTTTAGTTGAAATTGTTATAGATTACTTCTAGAGATTGCAGTGATACATGACATGATGAAAAATGACTGAATGAATAATACAGATGAATAATAATAAGATGAATTTTAAAATTGTGCCCCCTAAAATCACAAGAGGCCCCAGTCTGCCCCCAGCAATTCCTTTAAAGTAAGAAATTGTTGCCACATGTGCCAGCAAAAATCATATACGAGACAAGGATGAAAGTATTTGCATCAGGGTCTCTGTTCTGGGTTTATTGTCCAGTGACTCTCTGCAGCCTTGACCAGTTGACTAGCGTTGGTACAGGACAATGTAAGAGTGTGAAAAGATGTGCAAACATTCACTATCCTCCTACACAGCACTGCACACATATTATAGTACAGTAAACAAATGAAACACTGACACGAAGCAGAAGACAGTCTCTTTCCTCCCATAACGCATTGCAGAGAGCATGCGCTAGGTATTCACTAGAGGCCTGATTAGGACGATGCAGATATATTGTATGTGAAACATGTTTATTTGTCCAATTAGCACCCAAATAAGTGACAGATGTAATCTCTCAAATATATCCCATAATTGAGAGAGAGAGAGAGAAAAAAAAAATGGAGGAAGTGTGAAACCCCTCCTCCTCTTCTTCCTGAAGCTAATAATGATGAAGTCTGTATGTGTTCTGTGCCTCATTAATGTGTGTCAGCCTTGACAGAAGGAAGGACATGCTAGAAACAGTAAGGCTGCTTCGCTTGCACTGCATGAACATGTTTTTACTGCTTATGCTACAAAAAGACTATACTCAACAACCTTGAATTGGCTGTATACAACATGCTGTGCACAACAAAGAGTCTGCAAGTAGAACACAGCTGATCACAGCTATATAATATATGTATAAAATGCTGGAAATGATTGATACTAATACTACTACTAATAATAATAATAATAATAATAATGATTCCTAATATTAATAAAAATGTGTTTGCCGTTGCAGTCATGACAAATGCCAAGAGCTCTGGCTTGCGCGGCCATATTTTCTTCAGACCACACAGGGCTTTGTGTTTATTTGAGCTTTTAACCCTAGGCTGAAGAACAGATGTAGCCTCCTCATGGCTGCCGACATGTCACATTCAGAAGGCTGTAGTTTGTTTGACTGTCACAGCATGTTTCACCAATGCCCTGTGGAACTTCTCACAATCAAAATACAAGGTTCCTTCTCTCAAACAGGTTGAAGATTGGATCAAAGCTGGTTTCATGCAGGTCTCTTTGAGGGTACACAAATACCTTTATGTCTTCTTCATGTGAATCCATGTTCTGACCTCATGCAACTTTATACACAACCATTCAAAATTTGAGACCAAGGCAGAATTAATTTGATAAAATCAGTAATATTATTGTGAAATATTAAAACAATTACAAATAGCTGTTTTCTTTTTTTATATATTTTAAAATGTAATTCATTCCTGTGATGCAAAGCTGAATTTTCAGCATCATTACTCATTCATTGTCACATGATCATTCTGAAATGCTAATTTGATGCTGAATAAACATTTCTTATTATTATCCATCTAAAAAAAAAAAAAAAAAATTGTGCTGCTTAATTTTTTATTTTTTTTATTATGATAGTGATTTTTTTCAGGGTTGTTTGATGAATGAAAATTCAAATGAACAGCAATTATTTGAAATATACATATTTTGTACCATTGTAAATGTCTTTACTGTCACTTTTGATCAATAAATCCTTGCTGAATAAATTTGGTAATTTCTTTATTAAAGAAAAAAGAAAAAAAACTTTTCACATTAACTGAAAATCACCAAAACACACATACCAAAATATATATATTTTTTTTTTATTTGTTCAGTCTTTGTGCCATTTCATCTAACTGTAACTTTACAAAACCTTAATACATGTATTTCTCTAACCTCTACTGAAGGTGACATTAATCATTTTCTTTAGTTAGAACTTCCATTCCACCTTGAGAGCACCTCACTCGTTTTTATCAATATTAATGGTTCCCTCTCCTTACTTAGCCAAAGCTATTTCACACTTGGTTAGCTAGGCCATGAGAAGTGTCTCAGGGGCGGTATATTTAGCGAGCTTCCTAAATATTTTTCCGAGATCTCTAATCACGCCATTTCTGCTAACACACTACAAAATTTCACGCAAGTCATTTATTTTCCCCGAATGGAGCAATTGTTCAGTTTATGCATGCTGCTAAGACCTTTAAGAAGTGCTTTGAGAATTCTAATTGGAAAGTGTTCAATAATGTACATGCTTCCTGCACCACTGTCACAGTCCGAGAGAGCTGTCGACCAGTATTTCTCTGTCTGAAGATGAACAGCATTGTTTATTTCAGATGGAAGAATGGTGTCTATGGTTCTTACAGCCAAGTACACATATATACCCACGCGCTTGTTTGTCAAGCGCTAAATGGATTTCACAAGGTCACTAGGCTAATTGGCTGACCTGTGTATACTATATCACACTGAAATTCATTTGAAATTGGAGTTACCAAACAGTTTGCCATTTCAAAGGAAAACATGTTATGCTTAAGTGTTTCTATTTGTGATTAATTTGCTTAATAGGCATTGATTGGCAGCCCTACATTCAAAGCATCTCTTATAATCAGAAATGAGAAACGTGGCTTTCCAGCATCCCATAAGGTCTTGGTGGGACAATGTGTTTTCACTTGCTGTGCAGACGACCCTTAGTTGTCCTCAAACTCCTGCATGCTGCCAGCAGCTACGCTTCCACAATTCAATTCCCATCTCTAAATGAACCGTTCAGACTCACTGCCTGTGTTCTGACCTTGAATTGCTGAATACAGCCAGGAAGGGCATATATCTCTCTTCCACGCAGGGATGTATGGATTTCAGTACCAGCATTCATATGATCAGTGCACATCGGCTGAATCCAGAACAAATGTTAATCATAAAATCTTACAAGACCTTTGAAACGACTGGCAGCCGTCAGAAACTAGGCTTATGCAAAATGAAAGTGGATTAGTGATTGTTTGGTTCTAATCATTCAGTTTATGAAGAGTAATGGTAGCTATATGTCTGTCTATAGACTATGTTAGAATGTAAATTTAACTTTCTTATATTTGCTTTCAAATATACTTTTTCAACTTTTCATACGGAAACATTTCCGCAGTATAATTGAGCTGACATTTCTTCAACTCTCTCTGTGGGTTACATTATTTTGCCTATAGGTGGCATCAAGTGACTGCTTGTGAGTGAGTCATTTGAATGAATCAGGCAACCGATTTGTTCAAAATTCTGATTCCAATAATGGTCCTTTTATGATTGAACAAGTATTTGATGTTATTATCAGGATTTTGATTTCTGGCTTTTGTAGAGCATAGTATGGTACAATGAACTTTTTGAGCCTTGAAGTTTATCCAAAAATAAAACTTCTTTCACCATTTAGCTACTTGCTGAGACAGTTCTCAAAGATCTGTCTGTTTTAGGACACGCGCAGCACACAGTCCCTGCGTTCCATTCTGAAGGGCTCATCCCCATGCCCTAATCCCTTCAAAGGTGTTACCCTCCAGAGGGAGAGCTTTGAAGGGTGTAGGGGACCAAACAACTGTTTCTTGAAGTGCCCTTCTGCCGTCATCATCCCGTGCCCACATGGAGGCGCAGTCATCATGGAAAGAATCAGCACAAAAGAATCATGGGAGCCCGAAGTGTCCATCAGTTGTACCCTTCGAAATCCTTCATTCCAAAGGGCCCTTTGAAGTGGATAGCTTTGAGCACTTCAGTTTGGAACAACCCTTCAATATGGCGACCATTATCGTTTTTACTCCGAAACTGCCCTTCGGAGGGCAATAAAAATCCCATTTAGAACGCATCGTATGTAAAGGAACACAAATCACTGCAGAAAAAAAGCTGGCCATTTCATATTAATAATTTTTGGAAAACAGCTTACATAAGCTTAGAAGAAAACTGACTAATATATAAATCACTTTAACTTTAATTAAATAAATAAAAATCGCTCAGTTGTGCGTCTGAGACGCTGCAAATCCATGGTTCATTTGTGGTTACCATTGTTCCTATAGTAACCATGCTCTTTTGGCTTTTTTTACCCATTTTCAATGCCCAGGCCCTGACGGTACATGGCCCCGTCCATCGTCCCTTTGATGAGGTGCAGTTGTCCTGTCCCCTTAGCAGAAAAACACCCTCAAAACATAATGTTTCCACCTCCATGTTTGACGTGGGGATGGTGTTCTTGAGGTCAAAGGCAGCATTCCTCCTCCAAACACGGCAAGTTGATTTGATGCCAAAGAGCTCGATTTTGGTCATATCTGACCACAACACTTTCACCCAGTACTCCTCTGAATCATTCAGATGTTCACTGGCAAACTTCAGACGGGCTGTACATGTGCTTTCTTGAGCAGGGGGACCTTGCGGTCGCTGCAGGTTTTCAGTCCTTCACAGCGTGGTGTGGTACGAATTGTTTTCTTGGTGACTATGGTCCCAGCTGCCTTGAGATCATTGACAAGATCATCCCGTGTAGTTCTGGGCTGATTCCTCACCGTTCTCATGATCATTGAAACTCCACGAGGTGAGATCTTGCATGGAGCCCCAGACTGAGGGAGATTGACAGTTATTTTGTCTTTCTTCAATTTGCAAATAATTGCAACAACTGTTGTCACCTTCTCACCAAGCTTCATGATCTTGTAGCCCATTCCAGCCTTGTGTAGGTCTGCAATCTTGTCCCTGACATCATTGGACAGCTCTTTGGTATTGGCCATGGTGGAGAGTTTGGACTTTGTTTGACTGATTGCTTCTGTGGACAGGTGTATTTTATACAGGTAATAAACTGAGATTAGGAGCACCCCCTTTAAGAGAGTGCTCCTAATCTCAACTGCTTATAAAAGACACCTGGAGCCAGAAATCTTGCTGATTGATAGGGGATCAAATACTTATTTCACTCATTAAAATGCAAATTAATCAACTTTTTTGAAATGTGTTTTTCTGGATTCATTTTTTTGTGTGTGTGTCTTTTTTGTTGTTGTCATTCTGTCCCTCACTGTTCAAATAAACCCACCATTAAAATTATGACTGATCGTTTCTTTGTCAGTGGGTAAACGTACAAAATGGATCAAATATATATATGTATATATTTTTTTTCCCACTGTACTGCATCTCCCATGTCCTAAATTCCCAGAATGCATTGCACTGTGATGACATTCTTTTTCTCTATTGGTTTATTCATGAATTATCAGACTGTATTACTTCTCATATTCAATTTGGTGAAAAAACTGTAATTGATACTAAAGTGGTTAAAATCTTTTCAAATAACAAGCCATGGTTTACTAAAGATCTGAAGAAATACCTTAATGAGAAAAATACAGCCTTTCGTGAAAATGACTTTGATGGATTTAAGATGAAAATATAGGAATTAAGAGCTATGATACAAAAAGAAAAAAAATTATTTTAAAAGTAAGGTAGAGGATCAGTTAGCAAATCACGATGCAAAGAGTGCTTGGCAAGGGTTAAATAAGATGATGGGGGATGATTTGAAAGGTGTAAACAATGTCATTATAGACACAGATATTTCAAAATGGGTTAACGTTTTAAAATTTTTTACGGAAGATATGATGTAGTTGTTAATAGAAATAAGGTTGATGAAACTAGTGCCAGGATTCCTGTGGGTTCACCGATCTGCTTGAGAAGTGAACACACTAGAATGTATCTTAAGCGAATTAGGTCCTGTAAATTTTCAGATTGTGTCTAATATGTGCAAATTGTCATTTATACGGCCCATTTCTAAAAAAAGTGGGGGCGAAAAAATTTGAAGATTTCCGCCCTGTAGCCTTAACATCAATGCTTGCATCTAGATGTATTGCAATTTGCGTATAAGCCAAAAAGAGGGACAGAGGATGCTACGCTCACTATGGTCAATATAATTGCTAGTCACTTACAACAAGCAAATGCATATGCACATGTTCTTTTTATTGATTATACATCTGCATTTAATACGATGCGGATACATTTACTTTTAGAACGTCACTTAGTTTTAGGAGTAAACAGAGTAATAATTCACTGGATAAAAAAAATTCTTAACAGATAGACCACATCAAGTTTGTGTCAGGGGGGTTAAATCAGATATGTTTTCAAATACAGGAGCACCTCAAGGATGCGTTTTGTCACCCCTATTATTTTCTGGCTATACAAATGAGATGCAAATGCAGAGTACAAATTATAAATGGTATAAATACGCAGACGATATGGCACTTGTTGCACTCTTATGGAAGGATTGTATTGATTATGAGTATGAAGAGCATGTGTTGAAATTAGAAAAATGGTGTAAAGCAAGTTATCTACTGATAAATGTTGGGAAGACAAAATAATGGATTTTAAATCACCCAGAACCCTTAACAGAAATTACGTTATGTGATCAACCGGTGGAAATTTTGAAGGTTTTTAAGTATTTTGGAAACTATGATTGATTGCAAATACATTTTTTCTGGTAATGTGGATTTTTTAAGAAAGCAAATCAGAGGCTATATTTGCTACGGAAATTGAGATAATTTTCAGTTAGCCAAGGTGTTTTACAAAGTTTATTTTAGTTTAATTGAAAGTGTTTTAGGGTACAATATAATGGCTTGGTTTGGGCGAATAACATCAGTAAATAAAGTTAAATTACCTTTAGTCATGAAGGTTTTTGAGAGACTTGTAAAGAGCCACATCTGCTCCTCCCTACCTGATACTTTGGACCCTCTTCAGTTTGCCTATCGCCCAAATAGATCCACGGACGATGCCATTTCTCACGTTCTCCACTCTTCCCTCACACACTTGGACAGCAACAATGGGAATTATGTAAGGCTGCTATTCATTGACTATAGCTCAGCTTTCAACACTATAGTCCCCATCAAGCTGGCATCTAAACTCACAGACCTCGGCCTAAACTCCTCACTCTGTGTCTGGATTCAAGACTTCCTCACCGGCAGACCTCAAGTGGTGAAAGTTGGCCAGTTCACCTCAAACTCCATCACTCTGAACATAGGAGCCCCACAGGGCTGTGTCCTGAGTCCCCTGCTCTACTCTCTCTACACGCATGACTGTGTGTCCTCTCACAGCTCCACATCCATTGTCAAATTCGCTGATGACACTGCGGTTCTGGGCCTCATCTCCAACAACGATGAGACCGCATACTTGGATGAGGTAGAGAGACTCACATCATGGTGCCAGGACAACTGTCTCTCTCTGAATGTGGGGAAAACTAAAGAGCTGATCATGAACTTTAGGAAGAGACAGCACCCTGTGGAGAGGGTGAGTAGCTTCAAGTACCTCGGTGTAAACATCTCCGAGAACCCGACTTGGACTACACACATCCAAACACAGGTTAAGAAAGCCAGGCAAAGACTGTACCATCTGTGACAGCTGAGGAAATTCAGGGTCTCACCAGCAATCCTGAAAACTTTCTATTCAGGGACCATAGAAAGTGTATTGACTCAGTGCATCTCAGTGTGGTATGGAAACAGCTCCAATCAGGACTGCAAACCACTACAGAGAGTTGTGCGCTTAGCTGAGCGCATCTCAGGGTCTGCTCTCCCCTCTCTGCAGGACATCTACCTCAAACGCTGCAAAAATAGAGCTGTTAAAATCTTCAAGGACTCAAATCACCCTGGTAACCGTCTATTCACTTTGCTTCCATCTGGTAAGCGCTTCCGTAGCCTGATGGCAAAAACTGAGAGACTTAGGAGGAGCTTCTTCCCCCAGGCCATCAGGCTCCTAAACTCTAACTCTGTGTCATAATATCACTTGACTCCATGTAATATCACCATATCAATAAGTTATTCATAATTTTTCTCCATGTAAATATCATATCAATAAGCTTCATAATTTTTCTCTACCTCATATTGCTGCTATTCAAATACCCTGTACAACTTTTTGCACATTATTTTTTGCACATTCCTCTCATTACTATTTGTCAACAACATACTGACCTGCACATTTATATTTATATTTTTTTTATCTTATCTTATCTTTTATTTTATTTTATGTTTGTACTTCTTAATATTTGTATTCTATATAATTGCACTGTCCTTGGAGCGGACCTGACCTACATTTCACTGCTGGTTATACTCTGTATAATTGTGTATGTGACAAATAAAACTCTTGAATCTTGAATCTTGAATCTAAATTAAATAGGATTATAAGGGTGGCAAGCTAAATAATAGAGGTTAAGCAAAAATCGATTAATCAGCTGTATGATATGGCAGTTAGGAGGAAAGCTTTGGCTAGAAGTGGAGATACAAAGCACCCTCTGAACTATGCCTTTGGATTGTTACCATCTGGACGCCTGGGACACTGAAGGCAATTAAAGCAATATATAAACAAACCTTTGCCCCATACGCAATAAGTCTCTTGAATAAATGGTAGGACAACAGTGTTTTTAGGAGGGATGAATGTATTAATGATTTATTTAATGTGTTTGTGCATTGTATTGAAATGTGAATTGTTCTGTCATTGTGTAAGTAAGTGAGACCAAAGACAAATTTTCAGCCAAGGCTGAACAATAAAGTAAAGTTTACATATTACCTTTATTTTTGGGTGTGTAGGCTATTTGTGAGGAATCAGTGAGGCACGGCATTCATACAGCAGTCCAATAGAGACGGTAACATCACAAAACCAGTTGAGTCCAGATAAAACCAGATAAGGACTATTATCCAAGTGCCTGTTTTATGGTGTGCCATCAGCTATGCTTAAGATATATGTTCCTGTTGTCCAGCAGAGCATGAAATAGAGTTTGCTAGAATAAGCTTTCAGTTCAAAAAAATTCAATTTGACAGCAGCATTTGATGCAGAGTGTGTGCAATGTATAATATGATTAGAAACTAACCCGAAGAGAAAGAGAGTATTACGTAAACGTACATGACCACAGGCAGCATTATTTAGAGGTAGTCACAGAGTAGTACCTCAGTTCTGAAATGATTGTTACCCATACTGGCATATTAAAAAAACACAAAATGCTATAAACAGTGTCGGGAAACATTTATTGAGCATTATTGCTTAACTCTACAATTTGTTGTTTCTTGACAACATTTTTATTCAGTATACTATACTAAGGTTTCTGCAGGTTTGATGAAAGTAAATTTAAAACCTTTTAAAAGTTATTGATTAAAGAACAAATATCTGCCAGTGGCTCAGAAAAAATAAACCTAATTCAATGGGAAAAGCATACGATCACTTAGTTTTGTTAAATCAAATGTAAAATGTATTGAAACATTTAAGTAAATATATCTTCATTTGAAGATGTTTAGATATTCATATTAGCAAAACAGAAGAATACTGAGGAAGATATTTGTTTTTTTAATTTACTCAGCCCCATGTGTGTCTTTCTACAGTGGAAAATAAATTAATGTTTTTGAGGACAACATTCAAGGATTTCTCTCCATATAGTGGACTTCAATGGGAGGCAATGGGTTGAAGTTCCAAATTGCTTCAAATTACTCTACATGAACCCAGCTGAAGAATAAAGCTCTTTTCTAGCAAAATTATCTGTCATTTCCTTAAAAAAAAAAAATGTTTAACTTATATTGTTTTTATATACACATTGAAGTCCACTATGTGGAGGAAAACAATCATTCCTCTTTACACCTGCTGTTTGAATCCGTCTCTTCCATCCACTTGCCACTACTTCCCTGATTTCTCTGAGGGGAAGCTCTATGGGAGGCTGTATCTATATATGGTCAGTTTCTGATCCTTCACTCTAATATTGTTAAAAGCTTGCACAATGTACTTTTGAACGGGAATTTACTTAATTCACCCTTTCAGAAATCAAGGCCTTAAGTATTTTTAAGACCTGCACAAATATTTCTTGAAATCTATATGGGTCATAAGCATATCATTGCAGAAAGTATTACACAAATATGTTATATCTAATAGAAAATAATAATAATAGTGATTTCCACAAAGTACAAACTGGATCCCACCAAAGCACTAGAATTTATTATTTTTAACACATTTGTAGAACCTTTATTTTTTTATGTATTTATTGACTTATTTTTAAATGTATAAAATGATGATTGTATCGGAGGCTTATTTCCACCATGAAATAAAAATATAAAAGGTAATTGCGAGAGGCAAACTCAAAATGCATTTATATAGGGCGTTTTCTCCAGGGAGACAGTACATTGCGAGAGGTAATCTCAGAATTCTGAGAAAAAGTCTGAATTGCGGATGTAAATTCCGAATTCTTAGAGAGAGAGAGAGAAATTCTGCATTGTGAGATAAAAATTCACAGTTACTTTTCGTATATTTTATATTTCATGGTAATATAAAATAAGCTTTAAAAGGATTGTGTGAAGTGTGCTGCGTATAGACCTAAACACATCAGCTCCAACTCTGTGCATAAACCTATGGGTCTTTTCAGACTGTGCGGTGTCCTTCTGCTCCGAGTCAGGCATTCTGGCCAGTGGAGCGTAAATGGTAAGGATTTGCCCTTAAACCAGTAGTGCTCCTAGACTGTCATCATGTCTTTAGATGGCTCAGGCAGTAGCAAATCTCTTTCCAGTCACTGCACAACAGGATAATGGCATTGGCAATCTCTGTTTAAAAGGGTTGTTGTAGGTAAATGCATGAAAACATATGCTTGTATAAAACATCAGAGAAGACTTAGATTGGTATTTCTCTAAAGGATTCATAAAATAAATACAAAATAAAGATGTCATTATTAGTTACTCACCATCATGTCATTTCAAGCACTAAGGGATAAATGTTCAAGAAACTTTGCATAAATTCTGATTTGCGCTGCTTGTAGTGCAGAACTAGTACACTTCGCCATTTTAAGTTAATGATGTTATGCCAACCCTTAGTTATTTATCACAGATCCATGTGAGACTGATGCTCAGAGGGGTTTTGCTTGAAAACATCTTTGACACATAATTCTTGTTTAAAGTTTAACAACAGCAGTCCTGCCCTGGCACCCGGGCACTGGCTGATACAGAAGCATAAATATTCAACTTCCTGCAGATGTTGTATTTTTATTAAAGGTCAGTGTGACTTGTAGTCATTTTACAGGCTGAAATAACGTTAAAAATATGTTTATTTTGGCTGCGATTGCTACAAGTTTCTTTAGCTAGTTATATGTCATCAAAGGAATCAGCATGCAATACATTTTAAATATGATCACAGAACCTTTTGCTGCATAATAATACATTGCTTGTGCATTTTGTGCTCATCCAACACAGATGAGCGTGAATCTGCAACACATTAGTTGTTGTACTTATGACAACAGTTTGTAGAGAGCATAAGTAAGCTTGCGTTTCACATGACTTGTATGCACTTCTCATCGCAAGGACAACATTGTACCAGGTGAGAGACTGAGCAAGTTTACTATGCCAGAAAAGCCATATATGTGGAGCTTTTTTTGTGATGCAAATGTGAAAATGTATTAATTTATAAATCATGCACTACGGTAAAAGTGTTTTGAGATGATAACAGGTAACAAGAAAGTACATGAAAATAGGTGTTTATCAATAACATGCTCCTGTAATCATAATTTGTGTGTAAAGGAATAAAAGTTGGTGTTTTACTGCCACTCATGTTCATATCAGCTGGAAGCTGCAGGGAATTGTACGCATAAGTAAGTTTTTAAGTAGTTCTGCAAAAAACAAAATAGGTAGTTTGCGTTTCTCGTATAGGTGGTAAAAATGTTAATTCAAAAAGAGATGTAAGTGTTCTAGTTTCAATGAGCAATATTATAGATTACACCACTTACGCTACAGATGTTTGATATAAAATATTACTGTTTTAGTGAGTCTTTATAGCTGGGGGTAAAATTGTAAGTGTGAAATTGCATGGCTTCATCATTAGGGTGTTTTCTCCAGAGAGACAGTAAAAAAAACAGAAACTGTAAAAAAAAAAAAAAAAAACTTAGGTCCCACTTTATATTAGGTGGCCTTAACTACTATGTACTTACATTTAAATTAATCATTTGATACAATGCACTTATTGTGTACATACATGTTTTTACATTGTACTTATGTTTAAAAAAAAACTATATGTAATTACATCTGTAATTCATTTCTGTAATTACATTTATAATTACACTGTTGACCCATCACTTACACCTTAACCCACCCTTAAACCTACCCAGACCACCAAACCTGTCCCTAACCTGACCCATATCCCACCTCAATAGCAGCAGACATGTTTTGCAATACAATATGACCACAACAAGTATATTGTACTAATTTTTGATGTAAGTACATAGTAGTTAAGGCCACCTAATATAAAGTGTGACCAAAAATTATAATAAATAAAGTGAATTTACATCAGACTAAAGAGAGGAATTTTGCTTACTCATGTCATAATTCCAAAATTTATAACATATTCCAAACCATATTACCCACAAGCACACATGCACAGACACAGCCAAGTTACTACTAAGCTAAGTTTCTATCCCTGAGAGGAAACATACATTTTTTGCTCTTTTTATCCCCTGAAGAAAGACGAAAACTCTCCCCAAAGGAACCAAATCAAATCGTTTTTACTTTGCCACTCTTCATTAGGAAGGGTTAACAAACTCTTATCAGCATTCGGCATTCTCCACCATTTCAGCGTAGATAATTGATTATGTTTGAGAGCCATGCGGTATTGGATGCGCTTCTTGCTAACGGAAAGAGATACAGCACTAAATTAAGTTTACCTTCCGCAGGCTTGACCAGACAGAGATGCAGTGACCCCTGTTGCTGAGAAAATAAGCAGAATAACAGTGTTGAATGAACAACGGACCCATTTTTCATGCTGTGGCAGCGCAGTGGTTGTTTTGTCAGTGCGAGTTGCTTGCATGCAGTCATTCACTGGCACGTATCATACACACACACACACGTGCTCAGCCGAGCTGTGTTACCCTTGAGCAGACCGCATTACGTTGCTTGCTTTATTTCGCTGAAATGATTAAATTGAATGTTCAAATTCCCACCGTTTGCCGACAGCATCATGCAATGAAGCACATATTTTCAATTGTAGGAGGTCTGGCTAGCTGTGATAAAGGCCCTGCGAGCATGTCGCACAAACGCTGCAGCAACTGTGTGAGCAACATTCCAAATTAGCAGCTGCATTACGTTCAGCTTGACTTAGCTCATCTATCACACCTTAAGATTTATCTTCATTATGTGAGATGAAGTCTCTAGTCCACATCTGTTCTGTTTTTCTCAACTCTTGCTACTTGAACAGTGGCAATGTTATTAAACTCATTATTCTGATTAAGGGTGTTTTTTCAGCTAAGATCACTTTTTGGCCCAGTGGACCTTTAGAAAATAAACTCCCTGAAAACGCATTAGTTTATAAAATTTGTTTACTTAGTAGTGTACTTCTAACAGTGCACATGCTTGCCTTTTTTGTGTAATTTTCACACCAAGTTTTGTAATGTTTTGTAACATTGACTTTTTTTTAATTTACTGTGGATAATTTTAATTATCACTTCTTTTTAATTTCATTAATTAGTTCCAGTTTTTTAATTTCACTAGGGGATAGTTCACCAAAAAATAAAAAGTCATCATTTACCTACCCTCATTTTGTTCCAAACTCGTAGGACTTTTGTCTATCTACAGAACACAAATGAAGACATTTCTATTGAAATCTGAGAGATTTCTGTCCCTGCATTAACAGTCTAGGCAACTATCACTTTGATGCTTCAAACAGTTCCTAAAGAGATCATAATAGTAGTCCATATGAATTGAGCAGATTAGTAATTTTTTTTGATGGCTTCACATGATGAATAGATTTAATTTTGGCTTTTATTCACATATACAATAAGCAACACACAACAGTTATGGCAAATGGAAGCTCAGGCATGCTTGCTTGATGTGTAAGAAAAAAAAACAATGAGGTTCATTCTCGTGTGTTACGCAACATGTTTGAGCGTCGAACCAATGAGGATTCTTCTTGCGTGTCAAGCAAGTACAGATAAGCTTCTGTTTACGTTCACTGATCAATGTAAATGTGGATAACAGCGTAAATTAAACCCGTTCATCATATGATAATTTATCTTCAGAAAAGTTGGACAAAACTGCTCAATTCAAATGAATTAGTTTTATAATCTCTTTGTGAACTTTTTCAAGCTTTTGAAGTGGTAGTTGCATAGACTGTTAGTGGAGGGACATAAATCTCTCAGATTTCATAAAAAAAAAACTGATTTGTTCTGATTATGAACAAAAGTCTTAAAAATGGAAATGTGATGTTTATGCTTACCCCAAGGGCATCCAAGATGTAGGTGACTGTTTCTTCAGTAGAACACAAACTGAACAGTATTTATATAGTTTTTTTACCTCTGATCCTCTGCCCGGTCCAACTGTCCTGAGCTCTTCACACAAAAGCCGGCACGTGACGCATCTTCTTCTTGCTTTACGGCAGATTGCAGACTTATAACTACCACCACCTATCTCTCAAATGGACCACTGGCACTCGTAATTGAAATTGTAGATAGAATGTCAATGGTCCATTTGTGAATGGTCCGATCGTTTTGTATCTTTACACCTCAATGTATCGTCATGAGCAGCAGGGTTTAATTTGGTTTTGTCTGTGTATGTTTTTTTTTAGTTTTTTTTTAAGCCGGGTTAGAACAATATGACGGTGAGTAAATGACATCATTTTCATTTTTGAGTGAACTATCCCTTTAACAAAATTAATGATTGTGGAGTAATCGAAACTCTCTCAGTAATTTAGATGAATGAATTAATAAAATCATTACATAAGACATTTATAAAGTGAAACTAATTGAAAAGAAAACCATTAATACATAAAGTCAGCCTCTGTGACATAAAAGTGCAAAACGTCCTTAAACTGACTGCAAGCACATTGTTTGCCGCTGAAATCATTCATATCTCAAAGACTTGCCTATGCTCACTTTGACCCATCAGGTTCAGTTGCAGTGACACATTCCCACTAGATCCACCAATTTATTTCCCAGAATGCTGTGGTTATTTATGTATTTTTCTTTAATGGTGTGACCTCTTGACACAAAATGTTTCATATGTTTTTTATCACACTGGCCTTGTTCCTTCACCTGTGTTATTGTCTCTAGACACTGACAGGCTTATTTTCTAGTTGTGGCTGTGGGATCCTTTTATCCTGTTCACCTGATGTGATGTGGAGAAACTCGTTTTGTCAGAGAGCACACATTGTGCTTTGTATAGAGGTCATAGGGTCAGATTCAATGGTTTAGACAACCTGAATAGGCCATAGCCAGATTGTGGTGATTAGTTGAAAAATGTACTTTGACAAAAACATACTTCAGACAGCTTAATATTAAATGGGTAGACTTCCACAGTAAGACTTGCATGCATCGTCAATGGTTTAATTGGTTTTTATTTTTGACCCTGTTTCTGGGAGTCTCGTTATGTAAGTCCTCTCACAGATTTACCATTTGATCATATACTAGACCTTTAAATCCGGTCCAGATTGGCTACAGGTACCAAAAACATAGGTGAGAAAACACACCAGCTGTGTGCCGTCTGGTTGAACATAGGCTCCTTCCATTGGTCTGGCAATAACAAACCTTTCCCGGTGGGTGACAGATTTACCTTCAAATGTTAATGCCATTAAATCAGATGTGTTAGTCACATAGTTAGTTATAGGACTTTAATATACTTATCAAGATTATCTTTAAAGTCTTTATTCTACCAAGACAGTAGATGACAGAAAAAAAAAATAACAATGAACATAAAAAACAACCTAGGCTCATTGGAAATACAAGCCTCTACATACATTTCTGCAAAACTGAAAAAAACAAAACGTACCCATATGTACGATTCACTGCAGTTTACAGTTGAAATGAACACTAGAGGCAGTAAAACTCCAACAACTCTTATTCCTTTTCACACAGTATGATTTACAGGGACAGTTTTGATTAATAAAGGCTAATTTTACCACAATTACTTGTAGAATGTTATGTTATGACTTCAAAACTATTTTAACATCCTGCACGATTTGAAAACTTATACTTTTCAATGTTGTCGTCACATTTACAGCTTCATCTGGGTTTTCTAATTCAGTAAGTTTACTCGGTAGCTCACTCGATACAGCGTTGCAATTAAGTGATGAAGCGCTCCGAAACGATTCCCGTAAAACTACGGTTAAACAAAACAGCTGAAATCGCATAAGGAAGTTAAAATAGCATGGCTGCATCAGTGAATACTTTTTTATATTACTATTACATTTGATAACACTATCGGGTAGGTTTGGGTTTGGTGTAGGGGATTTTTCCAACATGATAGAGCATTAATCTTTAGCGACACTCACTGGACATTTGAATTCTCAACAGCCGCAAAACGTACCTCAAGCAGCCTAATAAAAACGCTGTAATACGTGCCTGTACCAACGTAATAAAAATGTGCCATGGTCACGTATTAAACGTGTGTTTGAGTGCCACTCTCTGGACATTTCACTTTGAAACTGCCGCAAAATATGCAGTACATAATTGGGTGATTCTTAGATTAGGGCTGAACGATTTTTGAAAATAATAAAAAAAAATTTTTTTTTACCAATATTGCGATTTAATATGCAATTTTTTTTTAAAGCTTTTTATATTCTGTATTATTCAACAAAGACAAGTAATAAATCATTGTATAGTATGCGGTGTTGGGCATGTTACTGAAAAAAAGTTACGTTACTGTTACTGTGTAAAAAGTAATTAGTTATATTGCTAGTTACTTCTCACAAACAGTAACTGAGTTACATCATTATAAAATAAACTAATTACCAGGGAAAGTAACTATTGTTACTTTTTTTTTTAAATGTTCAAATAACTTGGATGCCCCCAATTTTAAATATGTTAAATGAATGAAATGGTCACTAAATAGAATAAATTATTATTATAAAACATTGTACACTAATCTACACTATGTTAATGTTTCTGTGGGACAATGTGAGATAAACCAATCAAATTCAATTGATTATTGTAAATATCAACCCTTTTCTTGGCAATATAATCTCTATTGGCTTGTAATTTATTTTAGTTTACTCACCAGACTAATATTAATTATCTGATATACTAATATATACATATATATATATATAATATATGACCACACCTGTTCAGGATACTTCTCTTGCCTTGCCCTCGATATACCTGTTTGCCATTGTCAGAAACTTGCCTGTTTAACGACCACGTCTCTGAATAAAGCTTTGCAGATGGATCCGAACGCTTCCTCTATTCCGTCTGTAACAGAATCCTCGCCCGCACAAGGATCCAGCAGCTCTTCAGAGGAACACTGACCAGGTATGGACGCAGCATTATTAGCTCTTAAATTCACTGGAGAACTACACTCACCTAAAGGATTATTAGGAACACCTGTTCAATTTCTCATTAATGCAATTATCTAATCAACCAATCACATGGCAGTTGCTTCAATGCATTTAGGGGTGTGGTCCTGGTCAAGACAATCTCCTGAACTCCAAACTGAATGTCAGAATGGGAAAGAAAGGTGATTTAAGCAATTTTGAGCGTGGCATGGTTGTTGGTGCCAGACGGGCCGGTCTGAGTATTTCACTGAGTATTTTTCATCTGCTCAGTTACTGGGATTTTCACGCACAACCATTTCTAGGGTTTACAAAGAATGGTGTGAAAAGGGAAACGCATCCAGTATGCGGCAGTCCTGTGGGCGAACATGCCTTGTTGATGCTAGAGGTCAGAGGAGAATGGGCCGACTGATTCAAGCTGATAGAAGAGCAACTTTGACTGAAATAACCACTCGTTACAACCGAGGTATGCAGCAAAGCATTTGTGAAGCCACAACACGCACAACCTTGAGGCGGATGGGCTACAACAGCAGAAGACCCCACCGGGTACCACTCATCTCCACTACAAATAGGAAAAAGAGGCTACAATTTGCACGGTGGTGGTGGTGTAATGGTGTGGGGATGTTTTCTTGGAACACTTTAGGCCCCTTAGTGCCAATTGGGCATCATTTAAATGCCACGGCCTACCTGAGCATTGTTTCTGACCATGTCCATCCCTTTATGACCACCATGTACCCATCCTCTGATGGCTACTTCCAGCAGGATAATGCACCATGTAACAAAGCTCGAATCATTTCAAATTGGTTTCTTGAACATGACAATGAGTTCACTGTACTAAAATGGCCCCCACAGTCACCAGATCTCAACCCAATAGAGCATCTTTGGGATGTGGTGGAACGGGAGCTTCGTGCCCTGGATGTGCATCCCACAAATCTCCATCAACTGCAAGATGCTATCCTATCAATATGGGCCAACATTTCTAAAGAATGCTTTCAGCACCTTGTTGAATCAATGCCACGTAGAATTAAGGCAGTTCTGAAGGCGAAAGGGGGTCAAACACAGTATTAGTATGGTGTTCCTAATAATCCTTTAGGTGAGTGTATATTCAGGAATGTTTAGCCATTGTGCACTACTCTGATTTACCGGACTGTTTGTTGATAGTTTTTTTTGTGATGGCATTAATCAACCATTACAATCTAAGCTTAGATGAGAGGGTCCGCATTCATCACTTGCTCAGTTTATGGATTATGCTTTGTTGACTGTTGGATCTTTGTTTACTGTGGGTGTTGCGGAGGAAGAGTGCGACACTGCATCTATGACTGAGATTGGCAGCTGCGTTAATGCATGCTCCCAAAATGAAAATCTGTATGAAATTGCACTGCTGGTTAGGTATGTTTTGAAGCGTGGCTGCCAGTTTAAGATGGTCCTTAGCTGGTCATGAGGTAGTTTAAGCTGGTCATGTACTGGTCCTAAACTGGTCTTGAGCAGAAGCTAGTTGCTTAGGACCAGCACATGACCAGCTAAGAATCAACTTAAACCAACTCATGACCAGCTTAAACCAGCTCAAACCAGCAGTCATGCTTCAAAACATACCTAACCAGCATATGCTGTTTTTTTCAAAAGGGCAGTCAGATTTGGCCAAATCATACTGACTGACATGGTTACATGTCTTTTTTTTATTCCGTCTGGGCAATTCCAAATAGATTTTTAAGATCCATGTAAATGCAGCTACTGTCACAAACCTTGTAACCTGCAAATACTGCAGCTAGTTCTTCCATGGAAGAGCTCATTTTATCTTATAAATGTGACTTTTCCTCTGCCAGTTGGATTAGAGCTTCCTGTTTTGGAAAAGCTCTTGTCATTTTTGTGTGAAGTATGCATCAGACACTCTGCAGGCATGGCGCCTAAGGCTAGCGCTAACCAAATATATACTCAGTAACCACAACTGAGAAAGCGGCCACACAAACCCTTGAAAATCTAAATTACTTTGGGACAGGATCACAGTCTTGGACATAGTAAAATGACAAGAGTGAGGGTTTCTCTCTCTCTGTTTCTGCTTGAACCGAAGAGATAGCGTTGTCATTGGGCAAGGATGAGTATAATGAGATGAGGAGACTTTTCAGGGATGCAAATTCTTGCCAGAAGACACTTAGCTAAATGAAGACCTGACAATAAACAGTCACAACTGTTCAAATCAATTTAGTCAAACCCCTTATTTGTTTTCCTCTCTTTCTGCATGAAACCAATTTAACAAATGACCACCAAAATGAAAGTGAATTCTGTAATACTGAAAGTATCAAATTAACCCTCAGGGAGGAGCATAGAAGATCAGAAAAATCATCCAATTTCAAGGGCAGAGAGGCAGATCAAAAACAAGTAGAGCAGCAAACATCCCTGTGTGGAGTTGGCCTTGGAGCGGAGTGTGGGGCAGCGGAGCACTGCTGGAATGACAGCTTCTTCCACCCCGAGAGATGGGATGCTTTTTCCCACACCTGAGGCTTGTTCCGCAGCCAAGCTCATTCACGGGGACCAGATGGAGCGCATGGATAAATTAATAGTTGGGGGAAGGGAGGGTTTATCAGAGACAGTGTAAAAATCTGCTACTGTATACTTGGACCTAGTGGACCTAATTTGACTATAAGCAAACATCAGTGTGTATAAGCAAACGTTACTGATTCTTATAAGGGGATTCTACTTAACCCTTTGATGCGCAAGCTATGCAGACCCCTTCTAATGGACAACATGGGTCTAACATGACCCGTTTCAATTTCCTATTTCAAGTTTGGCTGGGCATTTTTTTTAATCTTTTGAAATCAGTTTATTTCAACATTTAATATCTCCTGATCTAGTCCATGATTCAGGAAGTCCATGATTCAGGAATATTCAAAATCTTTTTTTTTTTTTTTCCAGTGACCACAAATTCATATTTAATTTTTCTTAGGTTTTGTGTTTCTACATCAAGTTTACACACATGGGCCAAAAATCACCCATCCATGCAAGCGTGATAATGCAAAAGAAAAAATACATTTATTTTATTTTAGCTGTTATTTAGATCAACAAATGGTATAACTCTTGAACTGTTTATTTGCCACTTTGTCACACAATACATACACATATCAGTGATAACACTGAAATTGAACTGTCTATAGTGCAACTGTAGTGAACGTGACCAAATAAAACTTTACAAAATAAAATTGCATGGGTATACAGCGCCATCTCAGTGCTTACATGCCTCACAAATGACCACTACAGCACTATCTGTGCTCCTTGCACATAGGCCTGTTGCAGATGCTGACTTTTCTGTCTTTGGCAGGTAAGCAGACCCTGCACCTTTTCCTCTTCGATTGGCCCATGATGTCCTCCTGTGGCCAGGTGGTGGCTGCATTCTTTTTTTTATTTTTTTGTCCCACATCTTCCATTGCCTCTGTAATATGCATTTGAAGGTTGGGTGTGCCCTGTAAGCACCTTTAAGCATATATGCATGCATTGGTCACACCAGCCATGTAATCAAGGTGTTCTGCAGTGAAGTTGGTGTAGGCCAGGGGTGGCCAACGTCAGTCCTGGAGAGCCACAGTCCTCCAGAGTTTTGCTTCAACGTTGATGATAACTCACCTGTCTGTAGCTGTCTAGTAACCCTTAGACCTTGTTTAGCTTGTTCAAGTGTGTTTGATTAGGGTTGGAGTTGAACTCAGACTGTGGCTCTCCAGGTCCGACATTGGCCACCCCTAGTGTAGGCATTGAGGGTGGTGACATCCAACACTTTGCACCACAATACCTTAGGCCACCTCCGTCTACACTGCTTACTTAAGCATATCAAACATTTCTTAAAGTATATACTGATTAAAAATTGTCTCTTTCAGACAGAAACCTTGTATGTCCAAAGCTGTTACTTTTCAGGAACATTGACAGACAGGGGCAGACTGAGACAAAATTTCAGGCCGGGAAATCTCACACTCATCTAGGCCATCCCATAAACAGAATTTTAAACCACGGACAGCAATATTTTTTGTATGACCATCATCATCATCACATAAACAAGTTTAAATCACTAGGCTGAGGCCGTGCAAAATAATTCAAGGTTATCAACTGAACTTCCATTTTCCTTTTTAGTCTTCATTTTCCCTGACATCTCTCTGTCCCTTATGTGAGTTTACTTTTTTCACTATTTTTTTTTTCATCAACACATCTCCACCTTGTTGCAAAGCAACCACATAATAATCATTTGTTTGCATATAGCATACTGTACTTTTATTTTAGAAAAATAAGTATTACATTAGGACCATATGTTATTGTTTTATCTTACCTAAATGTCAAAATTGGTACAATAACAGCTACATCCTGAATATATCTTATGTATATATCTAATATATACCTAAAAAATGTTCACACTGACTGAATATGTTTTTGCATTATCATGGGTCATGTTTTTTTTTTGTTTTTTTGGGAGACTGATAACCAGTTGTGTAACCAGAGTTTTACTGCAAATACCATGGTGAACTATATAGTGTAAAACCATTGTTAATTTGTGGTTACCGTGGTTTAACTAGTAACCATGTTAATTTTTATTGTGTTGTTGTCTGCCTTAGCTCCCTCTATACCTGTCATAAAAAAACAATGTGAATATTTGTCTGCTAAATTCATACTCTTTACAATAATAATTATGTAATTTTGCAGTAATTAATTGACTGCTATTGCTAACATTTGCTAGCAGTCTAATGTTTAACTAAGTAAACAAATACAAATCTACAAAACAACTACAATAGTCTATTTTCAGATGTAAATAAAAAGTGTCAGCACTTGAAGTCCTGAACAGGACAGTTTTGACTCTCTGCTCCACCTGGTCGCTTCCACACCAAGTCTTGCTTCCTTTCTTCTGGAGGATGCGCGGAGTGTGCGCGAGGCGAATCGCGATGCCATTTAAGACTAACCGATTCATGATTTATTATTTTAATTAGTTTTTTAATTAATATTATTGAATGGCGAATTCCGAAATAATCACTTTAGTTCATTCGGCAGGCAACAACAACAACAATAAAAAGCAGCGGGCCACGTTGGCTGCCAGGCCACCGGGAATTCTCACGGTGCTCCCGATGGCCAGTCCGCCCCTGCTGACAGACCTAAAGGGTGACCAGTAGAATTGATTTATGACAACAACAAACAATAGTAATAATAATCAATTATGAAATGTGGAGATACAATGTTTGTGCCTGACAACAATGATATATACTTGTATATAATACTGTATTATTTTGAATAGAATAGAACATACCAACAACAAGCTAGCTAATAGTCTTGGCCATGTTTCTCTGTCTCACTTCCAATGGATTTCAAGGTCAAGGAAACCTTAGCCTAACAGTCAAATATTTTATCAAGTTATCTTTCAAAATATAGCAAACATTTTCTGTTGTAATTAAAAAAAATATATATATAAAAATAAGACATGCGTGAAATATACTATATGAATATATAAATCGTTTTGGCCTTTAATTTAGACTTCTAAAACTGAATGTCTACATCTTGGCAATACATATTTAGTATTGTTCTTATTTTGTATAATTTCTGAACATATAGGATGTGTTTAAGACAAGTGTGTACAATATTTGCCTGCATATTTCATGCATATTTTCTGCAAATTTATTTAACAAGTGAATTTGCTTTTCATTATGGACTTTCACATGGTAGTTCTAGACACCAGGGCCATCCAGTAAGAGCTATTTTTTTTTTCTCTAGGGCAGTTTTCCTAGTTGCATTCGCCAGTAATACGTATAAAGTGATGTAAGTGAGGAAGTGATCTATCAGTGTTTTCCATGTTCGTGAAGTATATGTAAACTGTGTTTTTACATGGCTTTTTAAAAATAAGTGCCAGAGTGTTTGGCCAATCAATGTGCATTTACATAACTGGTAGTTCCTTTTGTGCAGGGTTAAACCCTAATCTGAAGTAGGAGTTCATTTAGTCCCCCAAAAGGTGTTCCTTTAACTAAAATCATTCCCAAATCTTGCAGTGTGAACACGTCAAAAAGTGGGTACTTCTGTCAATTGTTTTAGTTATATGAAACATTACTCCACTGCAAAAGCTCCGATTTACACCATGTTTTCCACTTTATGTGTGATGCACTTGGAATAGAACTTTCACTAGCATTTACAGTAATTTTACATTCCTGTTTGTTCACATGTCCTGTGTCCATTATTTGTACTTATTATAGCAATTACAATAACTGGGTAGTAACTAGGTACTCACCCTGAACCTACCCCTAAACCTATTGTAACCCATTTAGTTACCTTATACTACTGTGCTCTCTTAAGTGCACTGTAAATACATGTACTGTAAAATAAAGTAAAACCAAACTTTCTTTAATAAGATGGTATATACAGTATATATATATATATATAGTTCAATTTATTTCTAAAACATCCTGAAATAACTAACTGCAGTTACTACTTTTGCGACTTGACTGTAGTTTATCTGTAGTTTGACCCTACTTTCAAGTTAATGTATGAATGGGCAAGCTACCCTCCACAATACTGCACAGTACTGTTTCCAGATAATTTAATGTTTAATTATTTATTTATTTTTATTTATTTTTTTGGACCAAGACAGGCTTATGTTCCTGAGCCTTTTGTGAAAAGACTAAGATAACAGGATCTTCCAAACAATATCTGAGAATCTTGAAATAGCTCAGGACCTCCTACCTCGAACCGTGTTTGGGCTTAATCCCCAAAAAAACCCCAGATCAAATGAAGACTTTCAAACTGTCTGACATTTGCCATTTCTTTGGTGGTCTGCTTGTGTGTGTTTATATGAAATTAAGACTGCAGGGGGGGGGTATACATTGTATACAGTAAACAGAGCAGAATCTCTTTGATGTTCCATAATCTCTTTCTACAGCATTTCAAATACAGCTTTCTCCATAGTGCTTGTGTTGTTTTATGCATGTTTTATCCACGTCAGTTTGTTCTCCACATGCTAATGAAGCACACCTACCCCCATTAACCTCCCAGGAAAATCAAAACACATTGCTCCTCATCACAGCTGATATGACAGTGTGTATATATGCTGAGATAAGTGTCTGGCCTGGTACAGTAGGTGTTCCATTTAAAAATACCCATAAAACACAAGGCGAGCTAATGGGCAGAAGGGGCGTAATGCACCCTGATGATATTAACCCTGGACAGCAAGAGAAAATGATGACTTTACAACATGCCCGCAGGTAATTATCATTTCATCAGATGGAACACTTTCATTCATCTCCATAATTAAAAAAAAAAAAGATTCTCCAAATGATGCAGAATTATTAATTAGTGATAACTTTGCATAATGATGGTGGCAATGTTTTGGGTGGGCATCTGCTGATATTTCTAATCAGACCATTAAATGGGAAAATTGCCAGATGATAACAAATAACAAACAGACTGTAATGAAAGATAATCAACAGAAGGAGGTTTTACTGTCATGGCCTCTGCGTCACTGACTTGTAGTTGATTATGCATTCACGTGTAGTGTATTGTAATATGGGTATATGTATATTGGGACTGAACGCAACAGCCTTATGGTGTACCTCAAACCTTGATAGTGTATTAAAAGGAGGGGGAGGGGGGGATACTTTAAGATAACATTATAAAAAAAGGCCAATAAAGTGTACTTAAAGATAATATGCTTCCATTACTGTTTCATAACATACTAAAATACACTTTTAAAAAGTGAACTTAAACTTTAAATATAAACTTTTACTTTATAGTACATTTTTAAATCATTGTTTTAATAATCTTTCACTATGCTTTAAAGAAGTACACTTATTTTTATGTATTGGCTAACATAAGTGTTATAATCTGGTCCCTGGTGCATTTACCAACCCAGAAAACATGAAAAAGTCATCTAACAACCTAGTATTTTTTTAATTTTTTTTTGGTAAGCCTTTCTCTGCAAGCTTGTAAAAAACGAGCCACTCAGATTTTGCTCCCCCGTGACATAGAAAAGGGATATTATTATAATATCACAGTTCCTTAACCTGCACGTTTCCACCCATAGCACCACCATTCTGTTTTCGCAAGCAACAAAGGGAAGGGGAAGGGAAGTGGTGTGTGGCCAAGTATGGTGACCCGTACTCAGAATTTGTGCTCTGCATTTAACCCATCCAAGTGCACACACAGTAGTGAGCATACACCTGGAGCAGGATTAAAGGTGTACCAGTTCAAACACCATGGCGAAAGTTTGAACAAAGCATGCTAACTGTTCTGTCTTTGGCTGCACTGACAAGCTCAAAACACTATTTAGAGTCCCAGCCTCAGAGGAGACAAGAGAGCAGTAGATTTATTGATTTATTTACTGTATATTATTCTGCTGCCAAACAGATCTAATATAAACATGCAATTTATTTCCCAGCTGTTTACTTTCACATAACCGACTGTTTTTGTAACTCATGTGCTTTGTAACTCATGTTGCTGGGGAAGTCGTGGCCTAATGGTTAGAGAGTTGGACTCGTGATCCAAAGGTTGCGGGTTCGAGTCTCCGGCCGGCAGGAATTGTAGGTGGGGGGAGTGAATGTCCAGCGCTCTCTCCACCCTCAATACCACGACTGAGGTGCCCTTGAGCAAGGCACCGAACCCCCAACTGCTCCCCGGGCGCCGCAGCATAAATGGCTGCCCACTGCTCCGGGTGTGTGTTCACGGTGTGTGTGTGCACGTTGGATGGGTTAAATGCAGAGCACGAATTCCGAGTATGGGTCACCATACTTGGCTGAATGTCACTTCACTTTTTTTTTTTTAACATAAACTTGTGTGTTTTTGACAATTTAGTCACAATAAGACATGAAAGAGAACTTAGTTTGGTACTCACATGCCACTTTTTATGCACATGCTTTGGATGTGTGTGCTCCGAAAGCCGTATATCAGAAATTTAACTAATATGGTTTAGAACGCGCAATCCACATTATAATCAAAATCAAACAGATGTTTTTTGGCAGAGTGTCTGAGGTACAAGATGTAAAGGTACAGCTCAATTCTGGAAAAGGGGACATGGAGCAGGATCCGTGTTTTAATATCCCTCTGATCATAAAGCTCTTTTTAATAGATTCCGATGCTTTTTACGTTGGGTAGAATCTGTGATCTCTGACCCAGTTTGTTTACTGGCTTCCATGGCTGAAATACACAGCGTCAACTGGCAACCAACTGTTAAAATACTATTGGGTAAATTGGCAGTGGGCAGAGACACACAGACCAAAACAAAAACAGAGACATTCAGACAAGGAACGCACATTTCAGAGTAAAATACATAGCTGTGCATGTTCGGAGAAACGTTAACTTAGAAGGCTTCCTTATATTTGCAAATCTATTATGGTATTTTTATGCTTTAGTTCAGTCAAAAAATTATACGTAGTACCTTTAAATTAAGGGCTATTAGTGATATATAGTGCAAATAGTGATAGATGCTATTTACACCAAGTGCAAATAGCTATAGATTCTATTTACACTGTTAAAATAGCAAGATTTTCTGCTATGTATACTACTTATTGCAAATAGTGGCAATTATCTGTACCTCAGTATTGTACCACAGTATTATAAAACAGTACGCAATAATAACATATTGAGTGTAAATTATAGTTTTCATTCAGATTAATAAATGGATGCCCCACCTTATTGGGACAATAAAGCCCTCCCTACACCTACCTTAACCCAACCCGATACTTTATTTTCAACTTTTTGATTATTTCTTTCATTTTTATTGAAAATAAATTCCTTTGCAATGCAATATCAGATTTGAAAAGAGAGAAAAAAAAGCATTACCATCTGCATTACCATCTACGCCACTGAAACAGATGTTAAATAAGTGTCTTTTTTCAGTGTTGACTATCCCAAATCACACGTTGGTGGGCAGAGTTGGTGTAAATAGCCTCTGCCAACAAGGCTGGCTATTTGCACTTAGTCCACAGAAAAAAATAAATAAAAATGTTTTTATCTTTAATTAAATTTAATCAAAAATCTTTAGTCAAAAGCTGAATTTGCTTTTCCTCTGGAATGGCATTCCTTCTCTGATGATGTCACTTTGACAGCTTGAGCAAAACATCCTTAACACTAGCGTCCAACCATTTAGGCCACTGCAAGACGTCGAAGAGGTGTGCTAAAATCAAGCCCCGCTATCTTTTTTTTTTTTTTTCTCTCATTCAATATTCTGTTAATATACAGTAGAATACTAAGGTAAAGTTGGTCATGACTTCTGGTTCATGCAGCCTTTAAGCCCTACTTAAGTACAGTAGGTCAAAGAAATTATTCGAAATGTCAGCTAATCGCATAAACCATTGTCATTTAATTGAAATTAACATGCACACATGCAGAAGACCACACAGTTGATTTCAGTAATGCAGTTAGCATGTTTATAAGCTAGCATTTGATATAATAATAAGTACAAATACTTACAACATGTTTTGGGTGAAATAGCCATCCTTTTTTTTTGGTTTATCTGCCATCTTGTATTTCTATTTTTGCTGAGCTTAATGCATTCTTATTGCCTTATTTGGTAAAATTCTATGCCACATTTGAATTTAGCCAAGCTTGATATGTTATGAAGCCATATTATTGCTCCTAACGTTTGGAACTGCCTTTGCATCGAAGGGAAACTTATGATGCCTTAAATGCTGTCTGATGGCAGTTCATTGGATTGTTTTTTAACAGATGCCCCTGTTTGTCTTTTCCTTTTCTTACAGTTCCTCACTACTACAGTCAGTTTCCTCTGCTGGCAGCCTCAGTGCTCAGACAGCACCGACTCTGCGTTTGACCTTGAGGTTAATGAAAAATGGCTGAGCTAGCATGGTGAAGGCAGGTGATATATTTTTCTGCTTCTCTTTCTACTCAAATATACAGTGTTAACTTGGAGATAGAGACTCAAAACACATGCTCTTGGTCTTTTTATGAAAAATATTTGTAGTATCAAGTTGTATGTCAGAGGAGGTGAGAGGGTTAGGTTGTTGAGTTTTATGCACTTCCCCCCTTGTTTCCCTTTAGGCAGCATGTTTGTAACTCAAAACAGCATATACCGCGTTATTCCAAATGAAAGCTTCTTGCCCCAGTTCATAGCAAAACATCTGATAACGTCTTAGTGTCAGGAGAATTCATCAGATGAACTCTCTGATTCTCATTTCTAATGCTTCCCAATCCTTCTAAGACATGGGCTTGCAATTAGATTAAAATATTAAGAATATAAAAAGTCAAGTTAGATACTTCTGTGAGACATGGCCAAACAAATTCCCTCCAGGATTTGGCTCATTTTCCCACTTCTAGAAAACATTTTAATATTGCATGTCCCCAGCTAGCTAGCATCACAATGATTGATGGTGCAAATAATGTCATGAGGCTCAAGGAAGTTAACTTTGAGACTGAAGTGAGATGCAGTCGCTCATGGAGACAAATATACCTGCAGCATCCTTAGCAGTGCTGTTTCTGTCACAGCGAACCTTATCTTCTTGCTAATTGGTTATGTTTGACATGGATTTAATCTGCTCCCCTTATTTGATGGGATTAGTTCACTACCCTCCAGCGCGTTTACACATTCTCAAACGTTCCCTCGCATTTCTCTACATTGCTTTTTTATTTACCACAAGTGAGTCTGCTAGTTAATTAGTCGATAACTAGCATTAAATTTACTCAGTTGTCCTTTAAATAAGGTTGGACATTATGGTTGGAAATTAAACAGAAGTCTAGGTGACAAATTTTCCAAGCCAGTATTACGGTGTTGAACAAACTGCATTTTATATAACAGTAGTTGTAAAAAAAAAAAAAAAAAAAATATATATATATATATATATATATATATTATATATATATATAATATATCAGTAGTAAAAGTAGTATGATACTATATAATTTGTGAGAGATAGAGGTCAAAAAAGCGTGTATTGGGAAAAAAAAAAAAAGTTTGTTTTGTTTTATTGATTGATTTACTGATTGATTGCAAGTTCACTTTTAGGTTTACTGAAAAAGGTCTAATTTCTTCTAAATGTGGATACGGAGTAACTGTTTTCTACAGACAGCAGAATGTAGGCAAAGCATGACTTTGGATGCATTACCAGTGTGTCTTTTTGTTCTTTAATCCTTGAAATCCTGGCAGCACAAATACGATATGTTAAATGGTTATAATATCACAGTACAAACAGTAGTTGAGATATTTGTCAAAAAAACAATCACAATATTATTGTTTGTTCCAAGTCGTGCAGCCCATTCTCGACCCAGGAACCAAATCACAGAACATTACAAGACTGTAGACATGTCTGTTAGAAATGTCAAGGCACTAACCAACCTGAACATAATGTATATTACAGCCTCATTCTCCCAGAATGCCCAGAGTCTGCTCTTCTGCTTTGGAGAGCAAACTGAATCTGAGAAAAAATGTCATAGAGTATCTGCCCTGCTCACCGAAGACTAAAGTGAGCAAGAACTTGTCCCCCTGCAGTCTCTGGGCATTTCAGTGCAGGATCTTCACCTAATACAATGGGGTAAGGTCTGGCTACACTTTGGTCCACTTTACATGGCCACCGGCCAGCTATCTCTAGACCTATGGAGGTGATTTCAAATACCACTGAGAGTTTTTTTTTTTTTTTTTAACCAAAGAACCCTGTGGAGCTACAAAATAATACTGTACTATAGAATGTAGAGTCCCAGGGCAAACACAAAACGACGGGACCTTGATTTGTTGTTCTAGTCTTGTTGAGGCTTTCAGCCTTGATCTGTCTCAGAGTTTTATCAGTAACAAAAGCTCTTTGTTTACAGCAAGGGCCCAGGGACACACTTCACTGGCATCAAGATTGCTTTCCAGGCTCGTATTTTGCGCCTCTGGCATCGCCTAAAACTCACTTCTTCCTGTTTGGTGAGGAAGCAATGAGCCTCAGTTAAAACTATTGTCTTGCAAGTCATCACAGGACAAGAGTTTGGTCTTTTTTTACTGGCTGGATGCCATGAAAAGGGTTGATTGACTTGGCTTCAATTACCGTCCTACATACATTTAGCTCCTCTGTCCAAACACTAGGTCTATAAAATGCACAGTTGTCAAGGAAACCATCTGAAGCAGTGAAGCCAAGCTGTAAGTATCATTGTATACAGACCAGACCACAATGCTAGGGAATCTAAAGTGAGGCTTAGAAATAAATAGTGTCATTGTGATGCTAAAGATGCAGTGATTCTATCTGAATACTAATGTCTTCAATGTATGCTTGTTTACAGAGAGCTCAGTGAAGGGCTTCAAATCTAATCAAATTAAACAGCTAAGAAATTGTTATCCCCTGAATGAAAGGTACGTAACATTTCTTCCTAAGCTTAGATTCAGATCACATTTTAGCACCAAATCCCATTTTAAGCCACTCAGTGAGCTGAGATGAGTTTAATTTAGTTTGAACTCAACATCTCTTGCGACGTACGCTGCATGCTGATTAAGGCGTCCACCATGACACTGGGGTCACAGGAAGATTTAGTTTAACACTGAAACATGTTATCGTGCATGCTGCCAAATGACTTAGTAGTAAAACATAAGGTTTTAGCTCAGCTGAGGTTGTAATGGGAGAACCTGGGTGGTCGGTCTACGGGATTCTGAAATGTCTATGCATAAGCGGTATATCACATTATGCGCCACTACATGCGTGAGTGCCTTCAGGGGGCATGACCTGCATACATGAGTGGTATTAGCATGAATTCTCATCTGTAGCCTTCTTCTCTATTGGGGCTGTTAAATTAGTGTGATTAATTATACAAAAAATAACACAATGTAAATTCCGTACCTGGATCGTTCTTCATCGTCAGGCACTTTAATATCCCAGGGTTTGATTTCCTTTTTCTGTCTTTCTTTAGTAATACACTAAAACATTTTTTAAATAATTTATTTTATATATGTGAATATCACATTAAAATGGTATTTTTATGTCATCATCACTTTTTTAATGACTGTTATGTATAGATGTATAGATTATATATTTGTAAATCTTATTTATGATTATGGGGGTAGATTATCGATTAATAAAGACATGAAGCATTCATATAGTATATTTTTTATCTTTTATTTTTTTAGTTTGTATAGGGTAAATACTTATATACATATATATATATATATATATATATATATATATATATATATAT
The DNA here is from genome assembly GCF_936440315.1 of Barbus barbus. Classification (NCBI taxonomy): domain Eukaryota; kingdom Metazoa; phylum Chordata; class Actinopteri; order Cypriniformes; family Cyprinidae; genus Barbus; species Barbus barbus. The sequence continues at coordinate 4,501,909 of NC_136722.1, forward strand.
ATATATTATACTTATAGTTCAGCTCTGTCAGTAGATTAGTTGCGTATAGGTTTATAGTGTTTTTTTACTTCATTGCTGTATGTCTGTATTTATGCAGCACCATGGTCCGGCGAGGCACGACATTTCGTTCCACTGTATGTCCCCACATGTAGCGGAATGACAATAAAGCTCAACTTGACTTGACTAGACTTGATTATTGAGTTAAGAGATGTCATTGTCTAGATAAGTTCAGTTTAAATAGTATCTGCTAAATCAAATTGACGATAATCACTAGAAATTAAGTCCAAACTATTGCTCAGTTTGGGCGTCCCCAACTGAGCAAGCCAGAGGCGACAGCGGCAAGGAACCAAAACTCCCTCTGTGACAGAATGGAGAAAAAAAAACCTTGGGAGAAATCAGGCTCAGTTGGGGGGCCAATTCTCCTCTGGCCAGGAGATAATTGTTTATTTATTGTTTTAATTAAAATGTAAAATGTATAAATGTATTTATTTTTATTTTATATTATTGCAATTTCTAACAATAATAGTATTATATAGTTAGGTATTTTATTATATGTTTAGTTATTTTCTTTTATTTTTAGTCTTAGTTTTATTGCATTTAAGTCGAGGTCTTCACTGGGGATATGTCCCCGGGGCTCATCCAGGTGTCCCGGGCCTCCGCCGACGATCAGGGAGACATCATCTCCCGGCACCGATCCACCATCTGATCTGGACACGGACTGAGAAACAGAATAAGAAAGAAACAGACACATATTAGCATAGATGCCATTCTTCTTACGATGTAACGAGTACATTGTGTGTTATGGGGAGTGTTCCCGGTTCCGGTTGATCTAATTAATGCAGCCTAACAATCCTTTAACGGATTTGAATAATAGAAGCGTATTAGTGTGTTATGTGTAAGCCAGGTTAAAGAAATGTGTCTTTAATCTAGATTTAAACTGACAGAGTGTGTCTGCCTCCCGAACAGCGTTAGGTAGATTGTTCCAGAGTTTGGGTGCTAAATAGGAAAAGGATCTGCCGCCTGCAGTCGATTTTGATATTCTAGGAATTATCAAACGGCCAGCGTTTTGAGAACACAGCGGACTTGGAGGACTATAATGTGATAAGATCTCGCTCAGGTACTGAGGTGCTAAGCCATTCAGGGCTTTATAAATAATTAACAAGATTTGAAATCTATACGATGTTTGATAGGGAGCCAGTGCAGTGTTGACAGAACCGGGCTAATATGGTCATACTTCTTGGTCCTAGTAAGAACTCTAGCTGCTGCATTTTGGACCAACTGTAGTTTGTTGATCAAGCATGCAGAACAAACACCCAATAAAGCATTACAATAGTCTAACCTTGAGGTCATAAATGCATGAATTAGCATTTCTGCATTTGACATTGCATAGGTCGCAATTTAGATATGTTTTTGAGATGGAAAAAAGCAGTTTTATAGCTGCTAGAAACATGACTTTCAAATGAAAGATTGCTATAAAACAACACACCTAGGTTCCTAACTGATGACGAAGAATCGACAGAGCAGCCTTCAAGTGTTAGATAGTGTTCTAGGTTATTACATGTGATAACCTGTATATTACATATTACATGTACTTGTGATCAATATGATACCTCTTTATTCACTGCTACGAATTGATGGCGGTCAGATAAGTACGATTTGAACTATGCTAAGGCACTTCCACTAATGCCAACAAAGTGTTCTAGTCTATTCAAAATAATGTTGTGGTCGATAGTGTCGAACGCAGCGCTAAGATCCAGTAACACTAATAAAGAGATACAACCACGATCAGATGATAGAAGCAGGTCATTTGTAACTCTAATGAGAGCAATCTCAGTAGTATGATACGGTCTAAATCCTGACTGGAATTCCTCAACGAGACAATTTTTCTTTAAGAAGGAATATAATTGTAAGGATACCACGTTTTCTAGCATCTTTGACAGAAAAGGGAGTTTTGAGATCGGTCTCTAATTAACTAGATCTTTCGGGTCAAGTTGTGTTTTTTTAATGAGAGGCTTAATTACAGCCAATTTGAAGGTTTTGGGGACATATCCTAATGACAATGACAAATTAATAATAGCCAAAAGAGGATCTATGACTTCTGGAAGCAGCTGTTTTAGTAGTTTAGATGGAATAGGGTCTAACATACATGTTGTTGGTTTAGATGATTTAACAAAATTATTCAATTCTTCCTCTCCTATAGTAGAGAATAAGTGGAATTGTTCCTCAGGGGATCTATATTGCACTGATGCGATACTGTAGCTGACGGCTGCATGATTACAATTTTATCTCTGATAGTATCGATCTTGGAAGTGAAGTAGTTCATAAAGTCATTACTGCTGTGCTCTTGGGGAATGCCAACACCTGTTGATGCTTTATTTTTCGTTAATGTAGCCACTATATTGAATAAATACCGGGGGTTATGTTTGTTTTCTTCTAGAAGAGAGGAAAAGTAATCAGATCTAGCAATTTTTAATGCTTTTCTGTAGGATAGGTTACTTTCCTGCCAAGTTATACGAAATACCTCTATTTTTGTTTTCCTCCAGCTGCGCTCCATTTTCTGGGCTGCTCTCTTTAGGGTGCGAGTGTGCTCCTTATAGCACGGAGTCAGGCTGTTTTCTTTGATCTTCCTTAAGCGTAAAGGAGCAACTGTATCTAAAATGCTAGAAAAGAGAGAGTCCATAGTTTGTTACATCATCAAGTTGTTCTGAGCTATTGGTTATGCTGAGGAATCGAGATAAATCAGGAAGATTACTTACAAATCAGTCTTTTGTGGTAGAAGTGATGGTTCTACCATACTTGTAACAAGGAGTATAATTTACAGTTTTAGCTATATGGAGTTTACACTAGACTAGATAATGATTTGAGATGTCATTGCTTTGCTGCAGAATTTCAACACTACTAACATCAATTCCATGTGACAGTATTAAATCTAGAGTATGATTTCGACAATGAGTAGGTCCTGAAACGTGTTGTCTAACCCCAATTGAGTTCAGAATGTCTATGAATGCTGATCCTAATGCATCTTTTTCATTATCGACATGGATATTAAAATTGCCAACAATTAAGACTTTATCTGCAGCCAGTACTAACTCAGATAGAAAATGAGCAAATTCTTTAATAAAGTCTGTATGGTGCCCTGGTGGCCTGTATACAGTAGCCAGTACAAACATCACAGGGGATTTATCTCTAGATAATGTTATACGCAGCACCATAACTTCAAACGAGTTATACTTGAAGCCTGCCCTCTGAGAAATACTGAGAATATTGCTATAAATTGTAGCAACACCTCCCAGTTTTACCTTTTGGATGTGGCTCATTTTTATAGCAGTAATCGTGCGGTGTAGACTCATTCAGTACATACATTTTGAGGTTTGAATCCCATAAGCAGCTCCACTTGTATGGCTTTTCTGACAAAACAAAATTGCTCAGAATCTCACCTGGTACAGCATTGTACTTGTGATGTGGAATGCTTGGAGTCCTGTGAATCATAAGTCACCATAACAGAGCTCAAAGTTTGCTTTAGCAAATACATTTTATCTCACAACTGCTTTTGTTAACACTGTTGGTTAGGTTTAGGGCTGTTCACACCAAGTATGATAACTATTACGTTAACTATATTAGCGTCCACACCAACGCACAATAGGGATGGCTCGATACCATAGTTTTGGCTTCGGTATGATACCAGAATATAATACCTCAGGATCGATACTAAAGCGATACCATAGTTGACAAATAACCAGCCTCAAAAGTGAATTTAAAACAATTGTATTAATAATAATAATAATAACAATAATAAAAACAGATTCATATCTTAATACCTTCAGTGTTGGGCAGTAACTAATTACTAGTAAGCTCAACTTTTAAGTTGGCTCAACTTTTTTATTTTGTACAGTGTAGTAGTGCAACTAATGGTAACACTTTATTTCGATAGTCCACTTTAGACATTCTACTAACAGTAAGTAACTTTGCAACTACATGTCAACTAGCAGTCATTAGAGTATTAGTAGACGGTCTGCTTAATATCTTCTAACACTTTATTTTAATGGGTCCACAACATACAGCATACTGACTATAAGAAACTTTGCAACTATATGTCAACTTACTCTGCTAACCCTAAACCTACCCTAACAGTAGTTAGAGTTAGTAGATATGTAGTTGCAAATTAAAGATAATTAGTTGACATGTCGTTGACATATAGTTACAAAGTTACTTATAGTTAGTAGAATGTCTAAAGTGGACTATCGAAATAAAGTGTAACCCAACTAATTACTAATAAGATTTCAGTAAGAATATTACAGTTACCATCCATAAAAAAGCTTAGTTACTTAGTTACTGTTGATGCCTCAACCCCGCTGATTTAAAATCCAACATTCAAATAATTCCTAGATTTATTTTCTTAATTTTCACGACTCGCATGCATGTGATGTCCCCAGTGCAGCAAGTAAGCTTGAAATATGGAGAAGCTTACACTCAGCAGATAGAAATATTGCATTATATTGATTTTGTCAGGAAAAAAGATGATCTGAACACTGTTGTGTAAGTTGTGGCTTTACATTACTCTGGCATTACATCCCACCCACATCCCTCTTGATCAGCATGTGGTACATTATATTACAACCTAGTCTCATGGCATTTACGCACCTGGATGCCCTTTTTAGCGAGACACAAATCAATAACTACATATTACTGCAGTTTCAGTTTCCTAAGAACAAACACTAGAGGCAGTAAAACTCCGTCACCTTTTACTCCTTTTCACACAAATGTACAGAGTTTTGATTAAAAAAGCATATTTTTTGCACAATTACTTTAACAATATCATGTTACGACTTCAAAATAATATTACTATGCTGGGAGATTTGAAAACTGATGCTTTTGAATGTTAGCATCACACATATCCAGCCTCATATCTATGGGTTTTCATAGACGGTAGGTTTGTTCAGTAGCTCACGGAGTACGGAGACGTACTTGAGAGGTGAGGAGCTCCGGTTTGAATCTCGTGTAACTACGGTTCAACAAAACAGTTCAAATCCGCATAAAAGCAAATTTAAATGGCACGCTTGCATCAACAACTACGTTTTTATACAAGTTTTGGATTTGTTAACACCATCGGGTAGGTTTAGGGTTGGGGTTGGTGTAGAGCATATTTCCAACACGATAGAGCATTAACTTTTAGGGACAGACCCCGGATATTTGAATTATGAACCACCGCGGTACATACCTGTAGCAACGTAATAAAAACACAGCAATACGTACCTATATCAACCTAATAAAAACTTGCCAGGGTTCATGTATTTAACCTGTGTTTTAACGCCACTCAGTGGACATTTCTCTTTGAAACTGCGGCGAAACGTGCAGTAAAGTACGTAAAACAGTGTCGCACAGAAAGTGCACAGAGGTACGTATTTTTATGAGAGCAAGTTGTTATATTACTATAATTAAAAATCTTTTTGAAAAATCAAACAGTTTCTTACAAACTCATGTGATTTGATAAAATATATAACGAAATATAATCGTATATGGTTAACACAGAAATTACAATTAGCTTCAAGCTACACATAACAATTAATGAGATGAATACAACACTTATATCACTATTGAGTGTTTGTAATAACTTCTAACTGCGATCCGATGTGGGTTTTGGTCAAATGATGAGGCAGAAATATGTTGTTAGTAGCATACTAGAAGAATGAGGAAGATATAGTGTGAAGAAAAAGTAATGTAACTAGTAGTGTAACTACTGTTGCCAGAAAGTAATAAGTAACAATATTACTTTTGAAAGGAGTAACTAGTAATGAGTAATATATTACATTCTTTGAGTAACTAGCTCTACACTGAATACCTTTGTATTAAACGGTCTCGAAAAACCTACAGGGAACATAGGTTACATTTTGATTTTGGAGAAAGAAAAAAAAAAAAAAAAAAATAGCTAACTGAAGTAATAAGATGAAAATATATTCAAATCTTCTTATCTTTCAGTGCAAACATATGGTGCAAACAAAATGTCTCAAAACTTAACAAAAAAACTACCGGGAACATAGGTTACATTTTGACTGAGTTTGAAGAAAAAAATACAACTGAAGTTGCACAATTAATACAACAAATGTTTGCTTTATTGTAAAGTGTTATTCTAACAGTCAAAGTAATATTCAAAATCACGTCATTATTTCTCTCTCTCAGATTGTTTTCAGATTTCAGACTCGCCAAAGAAAATTAAAGCATCAAATATAAATCTCACACCTTCGGCTGCTTCATATTAACGGTCGGCAGCAAAATCAGAAACATTCCCTTCATATCATCGATACTAAAATTAATATGGCAAAACTCTTGCTCAATTCAAATCCAATTAATATTCGATTGTATGAAATACAAGTGCATATATTATGTGACCAAAACTTTGTGTCACACACACACACGTTTGATCTTACTGTATCACACCTGTATGTGTGTTGATCAGCTGTAAATAAAAGTTCAAATTAAATCTGAATTTATGAATGATGCACTCCCCTGTCGATCTCTTAATTATCTGAAAAGATCAGGATGAGCAAGCGACAAATGCTTAAAAAGATTTGATGTGTTCCTTTGGCAACATGATTTAGGCCTATAGCAATGCTTGCATAAAGGTGCAGTAAGTTTGTTCACCTTTGTCATCTGTTTTGTATCCAAAGTAATGCCATATTTCACTTCTACTGTTCTCTTTGTTTATTAATTTCGGGTGCGTTGATAGAGTTTCATCTGTTTGATCCATTGCGTTGCTCTGTTGTCACATTTTACCAGTTGCACAGCAATTTGGGAAGTACTACAGGTGCATTTTGCAAGTGCAGCGTATGAAATACCGAATTGAGCAAAATTATGATATCGTACGTAATTATGATATCGTTTTCCAGTACCGATATACCGCGCAATCCCTAATGCTCAATAATGTTGTTTATTATAAGTGAGTGCTGCAGTTATGTAGTCTGTCACTTTAAATGCTCAAGCTCTTTAAAACAGGATGGATTCTGGTTGACTGTAAATGTTTTCATCCTTCATCAGCTGGAAACAAATTGTTGTAAAAGTGATTTCAGTGGTATGGTTCCTCTGTACCATTATCGTTATAGTTGTGGTTTGGACTAAATCTAGAAAGATGTTAAAACTATGGTAACACTTTAGAATAGGGAACACTTATTCGCTATTAACTATGACTTTTAATAGTTAGTAAGATAGTTGTTAAGTTTAGGTATTGGGTAGGATTAGGGATGTAGAATAAGGTTATGTAGAATAAGGCATTAATATTTGCTTAATTACAACTAATAAATAGCTAATATTCTAGTAATATGCATGCTAATAAGCAACTGGTTAAGAGACCCTAAAATAAAGTGTTACCAAAACAGTCTATCTTTATTGTTATCATTATAGTTATCATATTTGGTGTAAATGGGACTTTAGGGTAGGTCGTATGCTATTTTTAAACATGGAAGAGCATTATTTTGGCACTACTCACTGTACTTTACTCACATTCATTTCTGAAGTCACGCATTATGTATAACATCAGATTCACGTTCATCTGTTTCAATAACACTGAAAACACTTTTAGCGCCTCTTACTGAACATGCAGCAATGCAATATAATTTAGCAGAAATGTCACAGGCATGTATTTCCAAGTGGTTAATTTTAAAACATATTAAAATAGGACAGCTATGTTAAATCTTACCACCCCCAAATATTTTAAAAGTGTGTGTGAGTGGGTGGGTGTGGATGTGTGTATATTAGTGGACAAATTAGGACAAAGCAGTGAGAGTTTGAAAAGTGTGTTTAAAGAGACCTATTTTCTAAAGTCTACAGGGCCAAAAGTGCCAGTAGTTGAAAAAAATAAAAAAAAATTAAATGACAATCTGGCAATGCTAGCAATTCAAGCATGAAGTACAGCATTTAGTCTTAAAAATGCCCTGTTCTTTTTAAAATTAAACTTTAATTGATTGGCAGCCTGAACATTTAGGCAGTTCAGTACTCAAATTTAGAAATGAGGATGAGCTGCAATTATGACAAAATATGTACTGTCTTCACTTCTCTTTCAAGGAGTCTTCTAAGGATAATACTGGTTGTGGGTTATCTTGGTTATATGATTATAGAGTGTGAATATGGAATTTTCTCTCATAGATCATCTCTAAAAAATATTGTCCATTGGGCCGACACTGGAAAACAAGAACATTATTGACAGTGTGAGATATGGCGCTCTGAAAGTGTGTTGCACCTTGTCACAACATACTGTTTTTATTGGTCTGCAGAAGAGTGAACATGCTTTGATGCAGATTCTGTGTCTGTTTATGCATAAGAAGACAATGGTAATCTTGGTCATTGTGAAAACCATCTCAGCGTATCAGTAGTGAGCAGTGGACTATCACAGAATTATCATTTTAGCCCTATATACAAATATATATATATATATATATATATATATATATATATATATATATATATATATATATATTCTTTTTTATTTTCTATAAATACATCTCTAGGGACAGTTCAGGGCTGTCAATGCAAGTTGTGTCTTCCCTTCCTACTGCAAAAGCCACAATAATGCACTGTAATGGTCTTGCAACGGACCATATAATAGAAAGTTTGGCCAAAAGTAACTTTGAAAGTGACATCACATGATTATAGCTGTCATCTGAAACATGAGCCTTGTTGAAATGCATTTCCAGTATTTATGAGCCGGAATCATCCCTCCATACACAACACGCCCACCGCAATACTTCCTCCCACCTTAATGCACTTGTTCTTGAAATGCATTATTGATCGGTCTGTTACGCTCCATTCGTCTTTCCACTCGTCTCTATGCACATACATCGGTATCAGCCGCACAGCTGTTGTACACTTTGTTGCAATGGTCACCATTCAAGCACCTTTATTTAAAAGCAGTGAGTCAGCACTTGAGGTGTAATTAAGGAATGCATTAAACAGCAAAGAGCACCTTTGTGCTAAATGAGGTTGTGTACCTGTAGTGCTATAAAGACTATTTGAGAGGAAAGAACTGATTTCATAAGAGCCAGAAGTTATTTTTAAAGTAATAACTCACCCAAAAATAAAACCTTGTCTGTATATAATCACACTTCTGTCATTTGAACCTGTCTTTGGCTTTAAACTGATTTTCTCTTTTAATGGGATATAAAATAAGAGGTTTTGAAGAATGCCAGTGCTGTTTGTTTATGCACAATGAAAATAATATGTGAAGAAGGCCAGTCAAGCTTAAAAAGCACCATAAAAGTTAATAATTCTCATGACTTGGGTCATATGATTTTCTGAAGTAATGCAATAACTTTGCATGAGAAATACCAAATTGTTTTGCCCAAATTATGGAAGTTAACGCAACCCAAAATTTCCAAGCTCTAAAAAGGACACAAATATTGGAAGTAAACATTTCCCTGATGTCATTAATGTGTACTTGAAATCACTGGCCTGTCAACAGCTTGAGAATATTTCAGCACACTAAAATAGGACATGCACAATCACATCTCAAAATAATTGAAGTCACGTCATCTGAAAGTGGGCGGAAGGGCAGTCAAAACTTCACATGACAGTCAGGCTCATCATTTCCATTTGTACACAACTGCTTGATTAAGAGTAATCGGGCCCATCATCGAATCCCTATCACTGCTTACAAATGAATCTAGATCATGCTATGCAAATACCCCAGGGAAAGAAGGCCTGTATACACAGAAAAAAAGGATTGGTGCCAGTTAAACGTCAGCTGAATTCAAAATGACTGAATTGTCTGGTGCATTAGTAAATGGCGAGCTGGCTCCATCTGTATGATGCTGAAAATGAGCCAACATTCAGTAAAAATGGAAAAAGAGTGAGCACTGAGGCATTTACTGCAATATCAGGATTTGATCAAAGCATTCCCCTTTGATTTGAGCCAACAAGAGCTCAGATACATAAGCACCAGTCTGACATTATTCAGCTCAAACACAATGTGTTTTCGGCAGTTATTTGGTACTGAGAAATAATAGCACAAAACATGGTCCGTGAGATAGCAATTTTGATGTTGACCAGGATGTTGATGCATAAACACAGGAAGAACAGAAAGTCCATGAATCGTGGGAACTAAGGATTCGTGCATGCATGGGTGGAAACTGACCCGCATGCATCTTGAATGCTAATCGCATTATCAGACCCTTATAGTGACGGATCTGCCAGACCGAGCAGATAACGTAATAACAATTATGAGTGATGACTTTTTTTTAGTTTGGTTCTAAAGAAGAGCCCCTCTATTGATCCCACTGGCTTGCATCTTTCGCTGAGTGCTATGACCCCTCTGCCCTCCAAGCAAGTTCCGCATGGTAAAGTAATAGTGGTAGGTTTACTCTTATGAGATAAGAAGCCTTCTGAGGAGTACTTGTAGGAAATTATTTTTAGACATTTCCTTTCCTGCTTTGAAATAGAGGAAGTGGTTTAACTATAGCCTAGGGGCTTGAGGAGGATTTCTTAACCATATTGCCAGGACATTCACTAGGACAGAGTACTGCATTAGTGGAAACCTTGACCAACCAGACGACTGTTCGCAAATTAATTGTGAATGTTATAACAAAGGTTTTAAGAATTGGGGACAAGAATTTGGCAACACTATAATAAGATTTTAGTTTGGTAAATTAAGTTAATGAATTAGGTATCATGAACTAAAAATTAACAGTGTTTCTCAGGATTTGTAAATCCTGGTTAATGGTCATTTTAATACATTTGTAGTGTTTCAGGTTGCAAAATGTTGTTTATCATTTGTGATACTACAGTACATAGTGCATTAACTACTTGTAACAAATTTATCATTTTAGTAAAGTGTCACAAGATATGTTATGGTATGAACTGCATAATTTTGTAAAATAATTGTAATTATTTTGACAAACTATGATAAACATGTAAAATCATATTGCCACTGCTTAGATATCAAGAAAAGGGTTGGGCCATCTATTCTAGAGGACATCCCTGAACACATACGCCCAAGGCCTGCCACAGACTCAGACCCAACCCGCACCACAAAGCTAAAGGAAGGGCCCCTACCATGGACCTTCTTATGGAGTAAAATATCGTCCCAGACCTGAAACCAGAGGCCATATTTATCCTGAGACATGAGCCTACAGCCAAGTCGGTCGAGGAGCTAGAGCCGGCTGCCAAGTCAGTTCCGGAAAGAGTTTCAGTTGAGCTGGATTTCCAGGAGTGCAGACCCATCTATGCTCTCAGGAACAGTAAAAATGCAGCAACCAAAGTAGTCTACAGCAGTACTAAGCAGTCTGTGTCAAACTGTGCCTCAAATGCCATAGAGTCCAAATGAGTGCAAACTCCAGGACCACAAGTGGCAAACGGGAACACTTGATGACTCAACACAAATACAGAGCATTGCCCAAAAGGCAAATGGAAAAACTCTGCAACAATGTTCACCATGCCACAAAACAATCCCGTCAGTGATGCAAACATGCCATTGTTTTCTTGCTAGCTCTTTCAGTCATGATTGAAAAATACAATCCTCACGACCAGCTGGCTCCTCTTCAGTCTTCCAAGCCCATTGTCCCACCTTTCCCCTTCGACTTATTGTTTATTGGCACTTCAGCTCCTCTGTGGTCTGTTATCCTTCTGGCACCACCTTGGTCCCTCATCTTGCCGACTCTTGCCGGCTATACCAGGGCCCTCCACTCCCTTGGTTCAACATTTGGCTTTGCCTTGGTCTCCAGCCCACATGACTTTACCTGTCTTCAGTTCCCCTGGCTCTGCCTTGGTCCACACCTCCAAATGCTCCACCTGCTCTGCTGTGTTTGTTTTTTTATTACACCAGTCCCTCCAATGACTCTTTTGCCCTGAAGTCATTTCTTCTTCTTGTTTTTGTTTGGAAGTTTTTTGGATCTTTTGTGTACTTTAATGTTTCCTCTCTGTTTCCTGTGTTTGTTTCACTAGTCCAGTGGTTCTCAAACTTTTTTGGTCGCGCCCCCCTTTAAACCTATAAACAAATCTGGCTTTTGAATGACCAGCACCTGCCTGGGTCTGTGCGACTTCATCTATGGCTTTTCTTTTCCCTTTCACAAACCGATCCATCTCCCATTCTAAGTTACGTCCTTTGGCTGTTACTGATGGCCCGCAAACCCCCCCGCAGTACTCGTGCACCCCACACTTTGAGAACCACTGCACTAGTCGGTTGCCACTGAGAGTAATTATGTTGCACACCTGTTTCTAGTTGGGTTGTTCATTGCCTTTCGTATTTTAGCCCTCAGTTTGGTTCAGTCTTTGTTTGGTGTTATCTTTACGTAGATATGAAGCTACTGCATTCATTGCTATTTATTGCAGATTACCTTATTTCTTTTGTTTTGTAATTAAGGTGTGAAAACAGCTATTGGATCCATATCTCCTCTTCCAACAAAAAAACAACAAAACAAAATAATTTGCACTTTGATTGTCCACTTTACACATTATAATAGCTATAAGTGAGTTTGCAACTACATGCCAACTAACTCTCATTGGCTTATTAATAGGTTAAAGTTAGTAGAATAAGTTAGCCTTAATCTGAAGAATCATTCTGTCAGACCTTTCCATAATAAGGCAAATTGTGAGACCTTTAGTCTACAGCTAATTTTTCCACAGAGCTGTTAGAGATGCGAATGTGATTATCTCCACGTGCCATTAGCCTCTTTTAAGATTAATTACAGCAAGACTATTTTAAGCAATGCATGCGGCGCCACTACAATCTACATTCTGCACTTAAATGGGGGGGTGGGTGCTATTTAATGCATTCTGATGTATTTACACTGTTAAAATGTTGGATTGTCATGCTAAACATGGCCAAAGTTTCAAAAAACGATTCGGACGTATGACAGAGTATTTCTGTGCCAAAAACACTCCTTTTTTTTAATTTTTGAGCGTGGCCCTTCATGATGTCATGAAGGGCGGAATTCCTTGTATTGGCACTTCCCCCGGTAGACCGTGCGTGTGCACGCGTCATTCAGAGAAAGAGCACGCAAATCAACATCGTCAGCAGTGCTGCACAGGGCATTAATCTCCACAGGACTTGGAGATTAATGTTTCCAAAGAAGTGTATTTTTGGTTTTAAGGGAAAGATAACCTTGCTCAGCTTCCTAAAGGACCCAGTGGATGCAGTTTGTTTTTCCAGGGCAGCAATGGAGTTTCACAAGTGTGTTTGTTTGTTCCTGTCATTTCGGTGGTGAATGATTTAAAAACAAGGCCTAGTTCGACATTGGATTTGCACATCGTTTGATACTGGAAGATTGAGCAGTCCCAGCGATAAAATATCGCAGTCATGATTCGGAGCTGCAGACAGTAAGTAAAAGTGCATATAATTCCTGTGTTTTGTTGGCAATCGTTGTGCAAGGGCTCGTGACTCTTTAGCTCTGCCCACAGCACACCCCCACGAGCTTGGCTGTTTTCAGAGAGAATCGTAAAGCTGTATCTTTCTTTTATAAATATGATAAATCTAAAGACTCTTTGGCGGTATGAAGGTTTCAGTACTAGGTATTCAAGATTAACATGATATGAAACTGTGTGTTATGTCCCCTTTAAGTAGGGGTGTGCGATATCATGATTTTTGTTTGTGGACGATTAATACGTCTCCACGATCTACTTTTGAAGAAATATCGTAGTGCTACTGCGCACATTCAGTCAGTTGCAGTTCTGGCACCTCAATATACTGTACAATGCGATATACATTCACATAAAATTTCAACTCAGTGGTAGAGTTACACTGACAGGATGCTGCACTTATTGGCAAAAGTACATTATTTGCATGTGCATTAAAGCCTTGCTGGTTAAACATTTAATTTGCGTGCTGTTCTGACATGGACCTTTTATGAGTGCAAACACCTGAAGAGCACACACACTAAAAAGAATGTCAAACAGTGCCTTATTACTGGATTAAGTTATCTTTTGCATCTGATTGCACTAATACAATCAAAAACACACAAGATTTTCATATAAACAGTTTATTTATTTTTATTTTTATTTATTTTTTATTGAAATGACACATAACAGAAGTACAAACAAACAAAAGAAATACACCAAAATCATACACAAACATATGGACAAACATGGGATGTGTTGTGCATTGATACTCCCCAGCCTTCCAATACATGTGAGAAGAACAACATATAAACACAGTTGGTTATGTCTAAAGTGAAAGTAAAAAGTTGAGAGAAAAACAAATGTGTGCATGTACAGTCAGGTCCATGGTTCACAAATGAATTGAAAATTGACTAATGTTAATATTTACACAAAATTAAAAAACGTATCCCTATAGTACTTGATTTTTATTATTATTATTATGAATTGTTATTATTTTTAACATTATTGTAGTGAGAACACTTTGCTTTTTATTTTTTTTTTACATTTTCCTACATTTGTGTATGTGATCATCAAATACTGAAGTTTGAGCTCTGTGAAGAAGCTTAGTGTTCTTTCAGGTTATTAAGTTTTCTGTCAAACTGTAATTATTGAATCTTCTGTGCTTCTGTCATTTTTCACCAGCTTTAGCGCTAATCTCTCTGAACCCTCTCAAACACAAAGCACACAAAGCAGACTGTCTCTCAGCACCATTTACAGCCTTGCAAATCTGTCCACTCCCTGGAATTGCAACTGCACTGCTGATTTCCTTAAAAGGATGATCGCACGAGTGCTAGAGATTAAACACATTTTAGCCTCTAGGCTAGTTTGCTTTGTGGAAAAACTACAGGCCATTTTTTGAGGTGATTTATTGCAACGTGTCAAGCTAGCGCTTGCAGGGAAGGCCGACAAGTAAGCAGCACTCTATTTTCAAACAGACAAAGGAACACTGGGGAAAATAAGCCTTAGATGTTGTTAATAGAAGTGCCCTTTATTGCTAGGAATCTGTTATGATTATAATGACCCTGTCACAGCGTGAAACAGAAGAAAAAGCATTCATGTTGTAAGGATTAGCCCTTATTTTAATTTAGCTTTTAGGGAATCTATTCTTAAGATTCGATATTGATATGATATCAATTAAAATGTATAATTTCTAAGGTTTTAACGACTCGTCCAGCGAATCGTTAAATTCGGTATATCTTTAACAATTTTGTTTATCTTAATCCATAAAAGCAAACCAAATAGTACTTTATCAAAATTCATGAGCATAGGTCTTTGGCAAATAGTTTAAGCCTTGAAAATCACATAGCACCAGACACAAGATTTCTTAATAAATCAAAGTTTATTTGCTACTCTACAACACTACTAAGCTAAAATAACAGAAAACAGAATACGTACACACACAAACACACATGCATGCGGCAGGCAATTAATTGTTTTGATTTGAAGAGTGTTTAATGTTCTAATGCTCGTTTCCAAGAATGCTCTAACTTCAACCTGAGGGAGTCACAAACAAGGAACTTTACTATCTTTACTCTTAAAGATGAATGCAACCAGTTTCCAGCAGAATTATGGAGAATTATTTGATTACTTGCTCTGAGTTGTTTCGTTCCTTTCCTGGTTGAGGGAATCCCGGATGCGGATTGGCTGCTGAAGTCGTCATTGCATGATGTCACTGGGGATGCCCTCTTGCAATTGGTTGGTTTCTCTTAGGAAGTCTGTTTAGAGTTCTTTCGGCCTCAGGTGTTAAAGTTTCTTTGGTCAGAACTTTGAAGGCATGTGTGGATCCTCGCCAGATGGTGTATGGCTTAGAGTGCATAACAGCGCGATCAGATGAAGAGCCAAAGTTTCAAACAGCGCACGAGCAAGCAGCAAGCAACAGCACACCAAAGTTGGCTGTCTGTCTTTATTGGGCTGATTTCAGTCTGCCCCTTTTTCTGTTTGATCCAATCACAAGTGTTTCTGTAGGGCGGAGCCCGCCCCTCACGGCTCAGTTATCCGTGCGTAAATCCTTTGCTGAATTATTTCAACAAATGAAGAACATATCCTGGCAGATTCCTATAAGTCTTTTAATCATACATTACGATGAGAAAAGTCAACTTTCATCCACACTAAATTATTGCTGACGCAACTAGCTTTCATTCAAAATCAAACAACAGGTATTTGGCATACACAAAGTACATACCTTAATTTTATATACTACATGGGTTAATGCATTGATTAACATCCTACCCTCTAAATAATCACACCAAGCATATGAAAGACATAAAATAAACACACAACCTCAATATATATATATATATATATATATATATATATATATATATATATATATATATATATATATATATATATATGTTGCTTTTGGTAGCAGCAACAATTATTATGTCTTTCGGAATACCCATAAAGGTCCGATCTTCTTTGTTCTGCCAATAAGAAGAAAAAGGCGCGTTTCTCTGCTGGGAAGAAACGGGAGGTCATGGGAATGTTACTCCGGATGGAGATATGGTGATTTTCTTAGCTCGGATGTCTGTTGTAAAACCATCATCTTTGTTGATACCATCATTGAATTACTGCGTTAAACGATCAGGAGATATCAGGGAGGATCTGTGCTGGAGCCTTTCCAGATGCCACATGCTTTGTACTGTTGATTATGCGACTTTTATTTATGGTAAACCGGTCAGGAACAACATTGAAGATGTTCAATTTTAAAATTTTAAAACCTCAAATTTATCCTGGGTTTTAGAGGTCTCCTGAGATAAGGAGATTTAGGGCAGGAAAATGCAGATGTTGGAGTGGAAGTCTTAACTCCTGCTAAGGAATGTGCTGTCTTGAAATTATTTTGTGTGTGTGTGTCCTGGTTTACTAGGCACTACAATGTTATATTTCTAAAATATAATTTTATGAATGTAAGTCAATATGAAACACCAGTCACGTAAATACATTGTACTTTTATAATTTGACATTTGAGAGTGAAACAGGCTATTCAATATATAAAAAAAGGTTGAGACTTGATTTTATATATTTGAATAGTTATATACCAGAATAGACCTAGTTGGCTTCAAAACAGTGATTTGTAACGTCATCAAAGAAATAAGTTATTTTCAGAGGCTCAGCAAGTTCTTTCTTAATAACGGCTACTGCTGATCATTCTCTATACCATTTGTTGAGCTGTTGCTGTACCAGGCTGGTCAGAATGTGCAAACAAAAAAAGCAATATTTTGATAGCACACAATCACAGTAATACACTTTTTAGGGGAATCCGCATACAAATAGCTTGTTTATAGTTGCCACTGCATATTAAGCTGGAATAGAAAGTTCTTTAAAGCCGAAAACATTACAAACTTCAGCTTTAAATAGCTCTGAGGTGTGAAATGGTTCACGGTACCTCTGATTTACATATAATTCTCACTTCTTCTTTAGAATAACTATATTTCCTCCGGCAGCTCTTTTAACCTCCTGAATTGTATTCTGTAAGAAACCTTGACCATCTGTGGCCTGGTGAAGATAACAGGACAGATGCACCCAGACTTTGAAATTTACCCTTTGACTTTGCCCTGGAGATTAGCACCCTCGATATGGCAGCTCCCCAAGAGGATTGAAGGAGCTTTGAAATCTCAAATGAAGAGTTAGAGGAAGCTCGGCCTGTAATCCTCTTATCTGTAATGCATCGGGTCCTCTCCCCCTCCACACTTATTGCAGAATGACTTCATAACTCTCTATGTCCTCTCCTCCTTTCTGTCAACATTTGTGTGGGTGCAATGGTCGCCTGCAAAACCTGAGAGTCAGTGAGCCTCATTTACGAAACGAACGTACAACGGAAAACTGGGCGTACGGTCGTTTCTAAGCAAAACTTTAAATTTATCAATATGGACACGAGCAGTGGCTACGATCAAATCTCACGTCAGGTCTGAGCTCGTGTACGCAAGTTTTTGAGTTAGCCTGAACTTGCGTGCAGCATAAAGAATTTGGGAGAATTGTATAATGACATTTTATTCATTTAGATTATTTTCCTAAACCGACAAACAAACTTTTTTTTTTTCTTCTTCCTTTCAGGGCTTTAGCTTTATATGCGCAAATAGCAGCATAAACAACAGACCGTGTGGAATCACACATCATCGTATCACACACCTGCAGCACTTCTGTGAATGGAGAAAAACAGAAATTATAAAAGGAATACATTTTAAGATTAACAAAAGAAAAAAAAAAGAGCAAGAAGTATAGGCCACTTTCGTTTTTGTGACACTCTTAATGCATTTTATTTGTTTTCTTTATATCTTTATTTGTAAAAATGTAACAGATCGGTGATCAGGCAGGTGCCTCACATGCACAACATTTCAACATTACTAACTTGACATTTCAGCCATTAATCAAACTAAAATGCAGTCAACCAAACATAAAAGTTACATTGCACAATTTACAAGGTCCACTGTAAAATCAGCATGTTGCGCTGAAACAAACATCCATTGCGCACGTGAAGGATGATGTTTTACGTGGATATTGGAACTCAAGTGAAGTACAAAGCCTAGTTTACATCCTAGATAATAGTTTAGCAACCAAATGTTACATGGCAAAAATGGAAACATTTGGATGTCGAATGAGAGAGGCTTGTGAGCCCAATGTCGTTTAGTTTTGCTTTAATAAATCAATTTTAGCTTGACGTTGAATTCTGTTTATAATGAATGCCACTATAGCCTAATTAGTGTTTTACTTCATAATTTAATATAAAATGTTATAGCTACTAATTATTTTTTTTCATTCTTGTTCTGTAATACCGTCAAATTTAAAGGGTTTGTTGTAGATTAAGGATAACTAAATAATCTATATAGGCTAGTGTTTATAATGTTTATACATGTTTTGTTATATTTAAATTATATGTAGGCCTATATTAAATATATTGAATATACATATAAATGAATGCCATTGTTTGCAATTATAAGGTTAAAGGGTGATTTTGGAGTAAAATCAATTTCTCTTTCATGAGATTGCTTCCTCTTTTTGGCCGGGTTATGTTTCTCCATGTCGTAAACTGTAGGGGCGAGGCTTCTAAACCGGGGTGTTTTTAGGGGCGTAATATTCAAATGACAATTGTTTTCAGCCGCCACATTTATCAATGTGCAATCTTTCTATTATTCTAGTATTACCGGTGTCTGAAGCATGTATCGATGCTTTTGGGAAACGCAGCCCTGATCGGCTGAGAAAACAACAGTAGTTGATGACAGACAAATCATAAAAGCTGTGAAAATGAACCCTAAAAGACGTGTCTGTAAAATCACAAACAACTTCCTGGGGTGATGCTCTGACAATTTACTGTCCTCAGGAGACTTTGACACAGAATTACAGATGCTACACAGCAAGATGCAAATCTCTGACCAGCACCAAAAATAGAAAGGCAAGATTAGAGTTTGCAAAAAATCACAAAGGTGAGCCAGAATAGTTTTGGAACTGTGTTTATGGACCGATGAGACAAAGATGAACCTTTATCTAAGTGATGGGAAAGCAAAAATGTGGAGAAAAAAGGGAACTGCAATGATCCCAAGCATACAGCCTCATCTGTAAAGCATGGTGGAGGTGGTGTCATGGCATGGGCATGCATGGCTGCCTCTGGAACAGGCCCTCTCAACTTTACTGATAACTT
Source organism: Barbus barbus (assembly GCF_936440315.1). Taxonomy (NCBI): domain Eukaryota; kingdom Metazoa; phylum Chordata; class Actinopteri; order Cypriniformes; family Cyprinidae; genus Barbus; species Barbus barbus. Next base: position 4,521,401 of record NC_136722.1, read on the forward strand.
AATGTATGATGACAGTAGCAGAATGAATTTGGAACCCAAAACACCCTGCCAGTTCAGTCAAGGAATTTATAAAGGCAAAGAAATGGAAAGTCTTAGATTGCCCAAGTCAATCTCCAGATTTAAATCCGATTGAACATGAATTTCACCAGCTGAAGAGGAGAAACTCCCCAAAACAAGCAACAATTGGAATTGGCTGCATTAAAGGCTGGGAAAAGCATTTCAAAGGATGAGACCAAGAGTATGGTGATGTCTATGGGTCACAGACACACTGCTGTGATTGTGTGCAAGGGATCTGTAACTAAATAATAGTCAGATATAAATAAGGCAGATATAAATTTATATCTGCCTTATGTTCAACTGTCCCAATACTTATGCTCACATCAATGAGTGGGATGCTGTTCTTTTTATTTGGTAAAACATATGTGTTGAAACGGCTAATAATAAAATGTGACATTCTTTAGTTTTGTCTCATATTCATATTTTAATCATATTTGCAAATGTCTTGTCAACAGCCAACAGAGCAATTTTGTCTTTACAGTTCCAATACTTATGGAGGGCACTGTATATATATATATATATATATATATATATATATATATATATATATATATATATATATATATATATATATATATATATATATATATATATATATATATATATATATATATATATATATATATATATACACACAAATCAAATGGAACAGAAAGACACAATCTCTAATAAACAGAAAAAAAGTTATTTACTTTATAAATTATAAGTGTTATGTTAGAGCAGTAATCCTAATTAGATTAGATTAGATTAGATTAGATTCAACTTTATTGTAATTTATGCAGAGTACAAGTACAGAGCTAATGAAATGCAGTTAGCATCTAACCAGAAGTGCAAGAATATAGTGTTTTATATACATATAAGTGCAGAGTAAGTGAATATATGATTTACAGAATGTACAGTGGAATTGCTATATACAGTATTGAGCAGAGTATATACAGAATATAAATAGGAATGCAATGTAGGGATTGTATGTACATTATGAACAGAGCAATGTAGATTATATAGATTACAGATTATATATACACATTATGAACAGCAGAAACGTGAGAACAGTGGTAATAAATAAATACAGCTGGATGAGTGTGCAAAGTATTGATAGAACAATGTATTCTATGCAAAATAGCAGTAGTGCAATATTTTATAGAAATAGTTTACTGTGCTTGTACAGTAACAACTTTAGACAGTTTATAGTATAATAACTTTAACAATGTGCAGTCTGTGCAAAATATGAGTAGTGCAAATGCATGTGTGTAAAGTACTGTGACCAGTGCAGTAATAAGCAGGTGCAGGAGTTAGATTAGTGGTGTGGCGTTCAGAAGTGTCACAGCCTCGGGGAAGAAGCTCTTCCTGAGCCTACTAGTGCGAGAGCGTAGGCACCTGTAACGCCTGCCGGATGGAAGGAGGGTGAAAAGTCCATGGTTGGGGTGAGAGGCATCCTTGATGATGTTTCTTGCCCTGCCCAGACAGCGCTTATGATAAATGTTCTCAATGGAAGTTAACTGGGTGCCGGTGATCCGTTGAGCAGTTTTCACCACCCGCCGGGGGTGCTTTGCGGTCAGATGCGGAGCAATTGCTGTACCATACTGAGATGCAGTTCGTGAGTATGCTTTCAATGGTACAGCGGTAGAATTCCACAAGGATCCTGGGATTCAGGTGAACTTTCTTAAGGCTCCTTAAGAAGTAAAGGTGCTGCTGTGCCTTTTGACCAGAGTGGAGGTGTTATGGGACCAGGTGAGGTCATCAGAGATGTGGATGCCAAGGAACTTGAAACTCGACACACGCTCCACTACAGCTCCGTTGATGTAGATGGGTGTGTGTGCATGACTCCTTGTCCACCTGAAGTCCACAATGATCTCCTTTGTCTTCTGGGTGTTTAGTTGTAGATTATTGGTGGCACACCACACAGCCAGCTGCTGCACCTCATCCCTGTAGGCTGACTCATCGTCATCCTTGATCAGACCTACCACCGTGGTGTCATCTGCAAATTTGATGATGGTGTTGGAGCCATAAACAGGAACACAGTCATGGGTGAAGAGGGAGTACAAGAGAGGGCTCAGTACGCAGCCCTGTGGCACGCCGGTGTTCATTCTCACATGTGTGTTTTGACTGTCCAGGTGGGTGAGGGCAGAGTGAAGCGCTGTTGAGATGGCGTCCTCTGTTGACCTATTGTGGCGATAGGCAAATTGGAATGGGTCCAGTGGAGCAGGGAGACAGGATTTTAGGTGGGATGCAACCAGTTTCTCAAAACACTTGGCAATCATCAGCCAAATTTAGAATACACCTGAGATCCTTTATTTGAACCATAAAAAAACGTGTGTTTAGTTTTTTTGCTTTTTAACTTAGCTACAAAAAAAAAAACAAGTTTGTATTCAATTTTGCTAGTCAGCTCCAAACATGATGTCATTCATTGTATGCGCATTCACTCCAAAATAGATGATGACAACTCACACACCTGCATTAAGAGCTGTGCTTTATTGCATTTATTTAGCCGTTTGCATTGCATCAAATAGTTTTCAGCACATGAAAGATGCGTTCGTTACGCGAACATTCAGAAGGCGGAACCTGCTTTGAAACTGTAACATTAATTGGTTTAATTGCAGATGAGTGTCAATTCAACTATATCCAATGAACAATGAGGCAAGAATTTGCTGCCCGTCTTGACTGGTGCATTAGCATATAGGGAATGTTACGGTTATGGAGGCCCCTCCTCAAAGCCTGAGGCCCTAGGCAATCGCCGGCCCTGCACCCAATCAACAACCACTGCATAGAACCGAGTCCCACCCTACATGTTTTTTTCTGATAATCCCCTTCACTTGAACGTATCTCAATACAGAAGAAGAAATACGTCGCTACTTCTTAAATTGCAACTCTGTCTTTTCTACCACCCTTTGGGTGTGTTTCTTTATAGAGAGTGTTTCCTGCATCTTGCATGTGACAGTTGACTTGTGGTTTCAGACTAAAGTGGTGCCATGACCCGGCACCTCTTCTCATCACACTGAGCAAAGTCATTCAACGACACGCTGCAGTGTCACTGACGAAGTCAAGCTCCTTTACCTCATCCATCAATCAACTTTTCATCATCTCCCTCCCTTTCCCTTTTCTCACTCATTTTCTTTTCCAAACTGGTGTTCGCAAACACCTAGAGGCTCATAATGAACCCGTAGAGGGTTCTTAAAATTAAACTAGAGGCCTAAATAAACATTAACACCTTTTCCCTAATTTCACATAAAAACTCATTCTGATTCATTCTGCTCTGTCTAATTTTGAAGACTGTGTAGAATATTTTAAGAGCAGCGGCAAAGATGTCCATGTTAGCTGCTCAGACAGGCACAAAACAATCCAGCATTTTCAGTGCTCATTTTAATAACTGGTTTAATTCCTTAAAAACTTCTCAAATCTCAGGAAAGGACTTTTCAGCATCCCAAAAAACAAACAGCATTAGTTGGGATTATGCCTCAGAGTTATTGCCGTCTAAAGAAGTGTTTGGGTTCCCAGTGTGAGCTTGACATATTATTGCTTATTAGTGGCTGTTTGTAATTCAACAGGTCCAATTTATTCATATTATCTGTGTAAACAAATCCAGGTTTATAGTCGATGTGCCAGTCAGCAAAAGGAGAGAGTCTTGATGTACAGAGAAAAAAACAAACAAACAAAAAAACTGTGCCTTTACAGTGTCAGGGATGGTTTAATAATCAATCAATAAAAAAGCAATGCATATAATTTCTTTCTTTCTTTTCTTTCTTTCTTTCTTTCTTTCTTTCTTTTAGTATAATCATTCAACTACTGCTTATATTTCCTTTGATTAAAAGATGGTATTAAATATTTATGAACCTTTGAGTTGATGAGTTAAAAAGAAAACAAAATATTTATGCATTCTTATTAATCTAACCAGACACAAACAGAATAACACAGCGATGTGAATCATCCCAGAAATTATTTTCCATCTCAGTGTCACCATTTTGTCTCTTTTTACCTTGTCTGAAATTAATAGAAGTGGAAGACTCAAGCAGCCTGGCACGCTGACACAAAAAGACAATAATTGTTCCTTGGCAGTAATTGGGTTTTCAAAGCTCGCTGACACGAGAGAGACTTTTATTTGTTCAGCCCAATGGAGTAGCGTACAGCAACGGGCATCAAACAGACAACACTTCTGCTCAAGCATTAATAGTCTGGACACAATGTTGTTGTTGTTTTTTTTCTACTTTGAGCCAAACCTAGAAAAAATGCAGTGCGTCTTCTGTTTTGCATTTCAGTTCAGGTTCACTGAAATTGTATTTTCCAAAGAGTGTTTCTAGTGTAACTATTTCTCATATACAGTAAGTATGGTCCAAATTTTGATTAGTTCCTTGTTCATTATTGTAACAGAGTGACAGAAGCGTGAGGATCCATGCGCAAGCTTTTTGTTGACAGACGTGGTCAACAAACACAGGCAGGGTCGAAACACTAGCAAACAGGTAAGGCACGGGCAAAACACAAGAATATTCCTAGGGCTGGCGTAGGTCGTCGATCAGCGAACAGAATCCAGAGGGCTTGACAAGAAGAGTAACACAAGCAATAGTCCAGACGAGGTTCAGACAGAGTCCGAGCAGCGAGACAAGGGTTAATCCAAGGTACACAGGCAGGAATCAGGAAACAAGAAACAACGCAATACAAAAAGACTAGACTAAACTAGAACAAGACTCGTAAGGCAGCCATCACTAGGAGAGTGATACACGCAGAACAATACAGGATAATAAACACAAAACTAACACGAAAAGGCTTGGGAAGTAGCTAACACTAGGAGAGTGCTAAACCAGGGGTCGGCAACCTTTTCGCCATGGTGTCATTTTTTTTTGTCTGGTTAACAACTGTGCCAATTTCACCCCCCTCCTTTTTAATGCATTCTGTATTTTTACAGTACATAAACATTTTTAAATGATACAACAATAAGACAATACTATATTTAAATTTCATGCAAATAGTTTCTGAATATTCTTTCATTAAACTAATATTTTTTCATTGTTTTTTAAACTTCAAAAGTTTCTTGAATAACAGATATACAGTGTGTCCATACTGAACACCACTGTATATGTGTGTGTGTATGTGTGTGACAAGGCCAATGCATTAAAACTGTTCAGTTTAATAACCTTTCTATATTGATGCGCTGTTTTAATTGATGCACACACACACCACTCGCACAGAGATCGGAGATTGCGCTGTGCAAAAAGTAACCGTCAGAAGCTCACAAACTTGTTGTCAGCGCTGCCATGTGACTTTTATTAATTGATACCGAATCGCTGCATTTCTCAGCAACGAGGGGGTAAAATTACTGTTTTTTTAACTAAACTCAGCTTCATTGTTTGTAGAGAGAGACAGACTCAGACAATTCACAAACATCTCTCTCTCTCAAAATGGCAATATTTGAGAAAAAAAAAAATTAGTAGTTTGTACCACTGGATATAGCCTGTCGGTCATTTAACATCTCTTTTGTAAAACGAATATTAAATGATTTGCAACTTCAGCATACCTCACTCTCTTTCAACCTTAAACTGAACGCTTCGCGCTCTGCTTCTGTGAACAGTAAATCTCGCCTACTTTGATTTGATTGGACATCTCAATAATTTTGACATTGACATCTAGGCTTTGATCTGAAGGTTGCGCGTCCATCTGTAGACTAGCGCAAGTTAATTCTCACATTGTAATACTATTTACAGCTCCTAACAGGCTATGTGACTATGAGAAGTTATTAGTATTGCCTCAAAATGTACGACAGTATGCAGTTTTCCCTATTGCTGGCGTGCCAGCGATTTTCCCTCTGCGTGACACTGTTGGCACACGTGCCATAGGTTGCCGACCCCTGCGCTTGACAATCCTCGGGGATCTGAACAGGATCTGAGTGAGTGTTATGCAGTGTGTATAATAGCTCTTAGCTGAGCATGTGATTGGTGACAGCTGTGTGATCAGTGCATTCAGCTGTGTGTGTGCAATCAGTGTAATGGATGATGGGAACTGTAGTCCAGAGTGACATGTAATCTGTGTGGTGTAAGAGTCAATATGAAGGAAGTGCGACCTCTGATGGCGAGTGGACGTAAAACCAATAATAATAATGTCACATTATGAATGCATGCAATGCTAAATGACTAAATAATAATACATAATAATATGTCTATTCAATTAAATCATATCTATAGGCTTTAAGTAAAGTGCTATTTTTAATCTGGTGATTGTTTCTTGTTTCACTTCATCTTGTTACACTATATAAATGTGTGTGAGCTTCATTACAGGTGAAGGCTTGAAAACAACGAGCACAGACACAGGGCAGACACACCAGAACAGGATGACAAACAGCAGACATTTAAGAATGATGAGGTGTCTCACCTGTGGATGCATTATTAAAGACTGGAGGACGGAGTGTGAGAGATAACGAGCTCAAGATGCTGTAATGAGGCACGGCTCTACCTAAAGGCCAGATCCGGACACATAACTGGGCAATAACAAGTCACATCCACAGAGATCCGACATCAAGCATTAGCATCACAAAAGGAGCGTAAGCCCAACATGTCACAGATCTGTGGTATAAATAAATCATTGTGGTGCAGAACAGAAGAAAAGATAAGTAAGTTTGCAAGCTATGGACAAATAATTCATATTAAACAGGCTCATGATCACATCATTACACTTATATGACCTATCTGCAGTAGATGGACAGGTGCATTGTTGTCAGTGCCAAACTCATGTTTTACAGATAAAGGATGTCTGGACATGTAGGCTGTGTCTGAAACTGAGGGCAGCTGCCTTTTTGCCTCAATAATAACTTAAGAAAGAAGTTATGGAATTGCTTAATATAAACTTTAATAAACTTGCAAGTGTAATTGTTGAGATATTCTTAAGACGTTCTGAAAATATTCTCTTAAGACCCCCCCCCCCCCCCCCCCCCCACACACACACACACTTTCTTATTGAAATAGTCCCCCTAAGGTTGTCCAAGATCTAAATGAGTTTGTGGTTTATGTCTTCATTGGAACAGACTTTCATTGGAACAAATTTAGCATCACTTGCTCACCAATGGATCCTCTGCAGTGAATGGGTGCCGTCAGAGTCCAAACAGCTGATGAAAACCTCACAATAGTCTTGTGCAATGAAAAGCTGCATGCTTGTAAGAAACAAATCTATTATTAAGACATTTTAAACTTCAAACTGTTGTTTTTGGCTAAAATATGTATTCTTTATCTATAATATTGCTTTCTCCTGTAAAAAAAAAAAAAAAAAACTGAATCAGGGGAGAAATATACACAGATGAACACTGTTTACAAGCAAAAACAGTCAAAAACGGTTCTAAACAAATATGTCGGTGGATTTTTATGTGAGGACAACAGGGAATAGACATTTTCCACTGGAGGAAATGTGATTATTATGGATTATGGACACATTTTTTTTTTCAGAGGTTAAAATGTCTTAATAAAGAATTTATTACAAACAGTTTTTCACTTCACAAGACATTAAAGGACTGGAGTTGTATTGATAACTTTTTAATTATTGTGATGCTTTTATCAGCTCTGGGAACTCTCATTCTGACGGCACCCATTCACTGCAGAGGAAACACTGTTGCATTCGTGTTATTTAACACTTCACAGTAGAACTATAGTTCATGTATTATTGTGAGAAACAATAGTAATCAATTCTGCAGTGATATGAAAATGAATAGATTTGAAACATATAATGTTTTTTTTTTTTTCTTGTAAAGGTAATTATAAGTTGGGAAAATTATATTTATAGATTAATTTACTACATTCTATCAAACAGCCACTGATTTGCACACAAGATTGTGACACATAGAATATATGAAGGCATCCTAATGGACACGTTACACAAACATTGGATTCCGACTTGCTTTATTCCCTTCTACCTCTGGATACTGCCTAAAAAGACGGCATTTTTCAAGGTTTCCAACCCATCCATGCACACACAAAAGGTTATAATCGCCTGGAAGAACTCAGAGTTCCATCTTTCTTCTGTGCGGTAACACAGGAACCAGTACACCACGTTGAGGAAATGAAGCAAAAAGAGATCCATCTGCTGGCTGGGCACAGTTGGAAATCTTTTACACACCAAAACATTGGATCCATAAATATGTATGGAGTGGGTGGAGGTGGTAGGTGTCCACTGAAAAACATGCACTTCCAAATGGAAACCTCAGGTGTGGGAAGCTCAGTGGAATCATAAATGATATCTCTCATCTCTCTTTCTTTTATCATCGCTTTCATGGCTGCATGTGTGGCGAGACCTGGCAGCGGGCCACAATCATTAATCGAACACATGGTGTGTGCGGCACAGGTGTGCTGTGCTGTTTTTCAGAAAACAATAAGACGTTCGCTGCAACCTACGAATCACCGCAATCATCTCGTTCCTCTGGTTTCACAAACCATATCATCACTGACATCTCTATAGTGCTGTCTTCTGCGTATTCTCTTTCTTTATTTAACACTTCTCAGTAGAACTAACATTTGTTATTATAATTGTAACATGTGTAACAAGGACACCTTAAAATAAAGTGTTACCTAAATACATTTTTATTTATTTTCATATATTCACCGAAAAACACGAATTTGCTGAATTACTCAATTTCAGGCCATCCAAGATGTATATTTGTTTCTTCATCAGAACAGATTTGGGACAATTTAGCGTTATGTCACTTTCTCATCAATGGATCCACTGCAGTGAATGGGTGCCGTCAGAATAACACAGCTTTTCACTTCACAAGATGGTTATTGATGTACTGGAGACGTGTGGATTACTGTGATGTCTTTGTCAGCTGTATGGACTCTCATTCTGATGGCACCCATTCACTGCATAGGATCCATTGGTGAACAAGTGATGTCAAGCTAAATGTCTCCAAATCTGTTCCAATGAAGAAACCAACTCATTTACACCTCAAATGGTTTAACAGCAAGTTAATTTATAGCTATTTTTTTTAAACTATTCATATAACATTTATCCATTTTTGTTATTATTATTCACAATCTTATGATGCCTCAATACACTTGTAGCTTTTAAAACAACTGCTTTTATTTTTGTACTATTATATTATAAAAATGTATAATAATACTATTATAAAAATGGGAATAATGGGAATATTTTTTTTCAATCTCTAACCTAATATGAGCAATACTAATATGTTTGAGGAACACCACTAAACAGACATAAAGAAAAATATTTTGCAAATCACTTATTTTCCAGTAAATTATTTCACATATTAGACCATTCCCATCAATCAATACACCCTGACAGTTCTTTATCAAATATTGTACCTTTATGTAAGCCATCAAATATTTCAGTCTGGAAAGCATTTCTGGCAGTTTTTTTTTTTCATAAACAACATATGCTCCATTTAATGTGTTTAGCAGCTTGGCTATTCTTGTTAGTTGCAAATTTTAGACTGTCTAAATGTTGATGAATATGTATGAATACACTTTTTGTTTTTATTTTAATTTTATTTGTTCTTACCCTAAAAAGAGGGAGTGTTTCTCTCTCATAAGAAAATCATGTGGCCAAAAGAAAGAGCTTGTTGACCTTGTTTTGGGTATAAAGAAAGCATCCATTCATCGAGGGATTGTCAGAACATTGCCCACTCCTCATGTCTGCCAGTACTGCCTTTATGATGAACGCTCTGTTCTGGGAACAGTCATTTCCCCTAAAACCTCAGATGATAGACGGCAATTAGACAAACCTTGGTTTGGCCTTCAAGATCTCGCTGCTTTTAGGCATTTCTGTAATTGCGGATGTTCTGGTAAACACTTGAAAAATGGATTGTTCTACATTATAAAAACAATCCAAAGTAAAAATCTGCAGATGGAGGACATACTGTATCTTTGACGATCCATTAAGTGTTGGCCCATAATCACGCAACATTTGATTCTCACCTCTGGGAATAAAGAAGCCTGTGGTTAAAATTGAACCTTGATTTATGAATCTGTTTATACACTCCTGTGACCATAAATGACTAGTTTCTCATTTGTATTCTGTCAGGCAAATGAGAGCATTTGGGTTTTCTACTTATCATAGTTCATTAGTTTGATTTTACAACCTCTTTGAGCAGGATGCATGCTGGATGTCAGGCTGAATTGTAGTGCGCTTAAGGCAGGCCTCGATTCAAATGATAGCCTCCCCTCAAAACGACTTGAAATGGTATGTTTGAAAGGATGATGAACTCAACAATAGATTTCTCTCATTTCTAAATCCTTTTATCCTCAGGCAGTTCAGCAGAAATTGTCAGATACATTCAGTATCTTGGATTCCAATGGCCATTCTTGACTTCTTTTCTAAACAAATATCTAAAGACTTATACAAGTAAGTGTAACCAGTCTTTTCTAAAGTAGTGAAAAAGTTAGCAAAGCAAAAAACACTGTATCTTCCAAACCTTCTAGTGATGCTCATTGTATCTCAAGAAGACAATAGTCAGGTTCTAAATGTAAAAATCTCATTCATTTTCTACATTTGATGACAGTTGATGGTGACCATTGAGTTACATAGTAGGGGAAAAATACCATGGAAGTCAATGGCTACCGTCAACTGTTTGGTTACCAGCATTCCACAACATATATTCTATTGTGTTCAGCAGAATTAAGAAACTCATACAGGTTTGGACCAATTTTCATTTTTCGGTGAACTATTCCTTTAATATTTTTGAAAAGTTTGTGTTTATTTGATACAAAATACATTAAACATAGTGAAATATTATTGAAATTTAAAGTAACTGTTTTTTTATAAATATATTCTATAATGTAATTTCTACCTGCGATGCAATGCTGAATTTTGAGCAGCAGTTACATCAGTCTTTAGTGTCACATGATTCTTCAGAAATCAATCTAATATGCTCAAGAAACATTTTCATTATTAGAAGTGTTGAAAACAGTTGTAATGCTTTCATGGTTATATTTGTGAAGACCATGATACTTTTCCCCCCCGAGATTCTTTGATTAAGGTTAAAATGTTGTGCTTTATCTAAGAAGTAGTTTAGCTCATGGCTTGTTTTTGTTGTTGTTGTTTTTTTTCTGCTTATGAAGAAAATTAATGGGAAAAATATTCCTGGAGCCAAGTGAGCGGTCGCTCTTGCACTCTATTGAGTTTCAGTTGAAGATGTACCTCTCTGTAACCATTAATTGACACTGATTTTGGATGGAAGACAATCACATTTATATTCCATGCATTAATATGCTAGCATCGCTAGGGGGAAGACAAAGTTCTGCAAGAACCTTATTGAATCAGGCCTTTTCTTTTCTAAACAGTCTCAGGAGAGCAGGATGCAGAAAAAGCAAATTAGATCTTCTCCTCACTGGGAGGTCATGCATTCGTATGCATTGGGCCTAAATTGCAATTCCGAAAAAAGAGGCCACTTTATAGAACTCCGATCCCCTGAGCAATGAGTACAGTCAAATACAACCACAGAATTATTTCCCTGTTCTGACCTCAACTCACCAGTAACAATTACCGCCCCATTGACTTGCAAAGCAGAGTTTGTGTGCTCTCCCTTTGGGTGCCAGTTAATTATGGTGCGTACAGGAGGACTAAAGACTGATGGTGAGGCGCTGAAGTTATTATCCTGACCGGATTTATATTCAGGCAGGAAATTATTTCTAATATTTTCCACCTAAAGGAACTAGGATCATATTGCAGCCTCCTGTGTAGAACAGATGCATTTTAAATGACAAAAAGTGGAAAATCAAATTAAGTTGACATCATTAATTAATTTATTATCACAGGCTCCAAACTGAAATTATTATCATTTCCTGAAGTACTACTCTATAAGCAAACCTCATGGGAAAAATGTAGATATTACTTTAATAACATCTTTGTTTGAATTTACGCTTCCCTGGCATATATAATGGACACGTTTCCATTTCGCTATGTCTTTTGCTGTTTCTCTGCACATGCCGTTGTTGAAATGATATAGGATTACATGGGGTAGGACGATTTGACTGGCTGGGGATTCTGTTTGGCCTGGTGGTTTGTGGGGGAACGGATGTGCTGATGCAGCCCCTTTGTTTCTCGTTGGACTGATTAATAGCACAAAGCTCCAAATCCTCAGAGGGGACGCTGAGACACTCGGAAACAGTTCAAGATGAGACCGTCTCCCAATTACCTTCAGTAATGTCAGCTACATGGGTGATGGACAGTACCATCTTATCGCAGGCCTGGCTTTTTTTAGCTGAAGGTGAATTTAGCTAGTGAGGATGTGTGTGTGTGTGTGTGTGTGTGTGCATGTGTACATACACTACTGTTTGAAAATGTGGGGTCATTAAGATTTATGGTTTTGAAAAAGTCTTATGTTCATGAAGCCTGCATTTATATGATCAAAAACACACTAAAACAGTAATAGTTTGAATTATTATAATTAAAAAATAACTTGTACCTTACATCAATTGACATAACAGACAACTTATAATGCATCATAATGAAAACCTAAACTAATACTAAGCTAATATTGACATCTTGTGCTCAGATATATATCATAGTTGCAAACGTGAAACAGAGTCTGAACGTGTTTGTTCCTCTGAAAGATCTTATATGTTTTCATGCATAATGTATGGGATCTGCTCATTTTCTTTATCCCTGCATATATATGGTTTCTTTTCAGGGCAGCAACCAAAACTGGCTGTCTCAAGCTGTTGGTGAAAAGAAAGTTGTTAAATGTCTCTAACAGTTATGCTAAAATTAGTCCTGAAGCCTGTTATAGCCACTCTATACACTGAAGATTTGTTATCAGTACTTGAGGCAGAATGTGTCTGCAGACATGACAAATTCATTTTTAAAAGTACAAATAATCCATGTAGTATCCAAATGAATTTGAGCTCATAAAAGTTGCATGCATAATAATATAAAATGCTTTTAAAAATATTTTTAGATTAATTATACCATGTCACACCACAGGACTTCCTATAAATCTTTCATGTCAGCTGCCCACTTACACTTAAAATATAAATATGTTGCATCATTTCATTGGTGTAAACATTTCAGCATAACCAATTAGATCGTTGCATAATTATTATTAATATTCCAGCACCTTTATGAGGACAGTGTATTCTTTAATGCAAGGCAGACATCTCTTATGAGACGTTTCTGTTCGTCAGAGTGATGTAAATCCACCAAGAACATTCATTTCAGCCAATTACAGTTTAAAAATAAGCAGCGCTGACAGTGACTGAAGGATGCAAGCAGCAGCAGTCAAATCATTATAGAATTAAATATTATTATGTTTTGTTCAGTTTATTACTTTTCCAGGAAACATTCTTATTTCACTTCTTAAGTTATTTTCTTCTTTTTTACTGAAAGACTTGTTTATCTTATATAATACTCCATCAGAACATGATTTATTTCATGAACAATGATTTTCAAGTTAACAGCTCTTAGAAACACTGCGATGGGAGAACAAACAATGGCACCAAGCAAGATGGAGAACTTTGCTGAAGGGTGAGGGTGACAATTAATGTCCGCAGTGAATAAATTGTTGTGTTCAGAGCACAAAATGCCTCATAATACCCAGGAGCCTGCAACAGTTAGGCGTGACAAATTTTGAGCTAATCAGTTTGCTTATTCCTTCTGCTCATAATGAGAGCCATTGGTCATGGGAATTTAAACCGTTCTCTTGTCTAGATCTTGCTTGGCTTGACTGAGTTGTGGTTGAGAAATGCGTAGTTGACTTTGATTAGCATGGACGGCGAAGTTTAGCATACTAATGCTGATGAGGGGCACTGCGACAAGCCCCCAGACTGTCCTATGGGCTTAACTGGTCAGCTCAAGAAGAATGGATGCAAAAAATTGATTACAATGTTCTGTCAGGGGGCTTCGAGGTGGAAGAAATTAGCTACATCTATTATGTGGCAACAAGAAAATGTAGGAAAGCCAAATGTTTAATTGCCAAACAACTGGGCTGTAAAAGTAATAGGCAGAAAAATGCTTTTCCTTATAGGGACAGAAAGGGTGTTCCATCAGAGAAGAGCTTAGCCTTGCTTCAGCGCCTCTGAGGGGTTTTAATCGTCGTGTTTTGATTTCGCTAAACTGTTATAATCAGGCTTTGCGTAATGTATTATTCTTTTTTTTACACCATTATTTTAGTTTTAGTCAGAGCTTTTGTTAACACTTAACGCTTAAGTTAACACTGATATATATTTACTGTTTATATATATATATATATATATATATATATATATATATATACATATTACACAAGTTTAGAAACACTGGTATATATTACACAAATTTATACAAACGTGCTGAACAGCAGGGTTGCGTTCAGCCCCGACAAAACGGAAACGGTGGCGCGTTGAACACCCTGTTCTGATGACGGATGTGTTGCAACTATGGCAGCTGAGAAGGCCATTCTTTGTGTTCGTTTTGAAGAATTTTTGGGGCCTGATGAAATCGGTATAAATAAGTGTTTAATACTGCAAAATACGCTCGATGTTACAGTCACTGCCCTTGCCGTCCAGAATAAAAGTGAACATCCCAGTCGAGTGAAGGGATTTGTGGAAACTGTGCTTCCTAATTATTGTGATCCAACATTTGCCTCGCATTTCAGGATGAAAAGACAAACATTTCAGGAGAAGGATAATCCACTTCTTACCTCCGAGACTATGTTATGATCTATATGACCTTATTACTTTTTATAGTGAGTATTAGGCTTATTATTATTGCTGATCACTGTTGTTGCGCTATGATATTGTAATATTTAGCATTATATAATCAGAGGAGCATAGAAAGGTTTATGAAAATGTCACTCCACAATACAATAGAAAAATATACAATTATGCTATACTATTTTTATTTTACATTAATTAGTGTCTAGCTCACCTTCCTAAGGAAAGGATATGGACCTGAAGACATTGCAATTAATACATGATATTTAGACAGACTTAAATAAGTTCCAGATCTATACTTGTGCTCTTATTATTTCAGTTATTTTGCCTTTAATGTAAATAAACATATGCAAACAATATAATGGCTCTTGTGAATTTATTTTGATGTTAATTACATTTACTTACAAACTCATCATCATCATGTTGATATGCTATGTTACTATAAAACTCTTACGACAAACATGTCTTCAAATATCTTAATTTGTTGCCTATACTGAGCTGCAGTGGACGCATTTGTAAACGACTTCACTTGGACTCATTGTGCGAGATGTCTCTTTAATACCGCTTGGTTTATATACATGTTGCTGCTGATTGGGCTGACATTTTTGACACACCCACCAAACAAGAGTAAATGTGTCTCAAACCCTGTTGCATACCGTTGCACACCGTTTCCAGGAAACATGTCGTTCAACCCAGAAACCGTAGCAAAAGGTTGGGTACCGGTGTGAACCAGAATGTGCCCCAGTTGTTTCTGTTATATTGTGTGGTGATAGGCTCTCGGTTCCCGATGCTTACGCCCATTTTGATCGAGCCTTATTAAGGAGTTTACACGGGATGTTGCGTCACTGTTTCCGCTAGTGATGGGAAGTTCGGATCATTTTACCGACTCGGACCTTTGAGTCTCGTTCAGCAAAATGAACGAATCTTTTTTCGAGTCATTTCGTTCATTTTAGCAAAATATAATTCAAATGTTATGTGTTACTTTCCAAACACATCTACTACTTATGCAAACGTTTATCACACTACAAACAATACAAAACTATGCTATAAGAAACAGAAAATATTACTTAATTGTTTACCTGGGTCTTTAGTCTATGATTAGCGCACCACCTCTTATCTGACAAGTGTTCGGATTTGAGTCGTTCGTTCATCACGTGACAGCCCCATACGCTTAACCAATGCAGCGTGAGCCGGAAAGAGAATTGATTAGTTCTTCTATATCGAGTCTCGGGTTTGAGTCGTTCGTTCATCACATGACAGTCCCATACGCTTAACCAATGCAGCGTGAGCCGGAAAGAGAATTGATTAGTTCTTCTATATCGAGTCTCGGGTTTGAGTCGTTTGTTCTTTTGTCACGTGACCACTTGCCGGATCAGTACATATCAAATAGGCTACCATAAAGTAAAACTGTATTTTTTGTATGTTGGATCATATTTAAGAATTATCATACAATTATCAAAATATGTGTAATAAGCATTTTCCTAGAAATAAAAATGGTCTGTTCATTTTTTTGAATGCAAACATGCCTTAAAGCATGTTCTAAAATATAGCCACAGTGTTATTTTAAAGCTTATTTATTTTTTATTTATTTAAAAAAGGCCTAGCTTGTTGTGCAGTATTTTGTTTTAGTTTTTTAAGGCTCTGTGGCTTTAGTATATTTTAATTTTCTTGTATTTTTTATTTAAATAGTTTAAATTCATTTTGGAATAGTTATCCTCTTTGCTATAGCTTTTTCTGGCACAAAAATAAACAATAAAAAACAATTCAGGAGTGTGTACAGAGTGTTAATGTCATAGTGTCATATGTTACAAAAGTATAGTAAGTAACACTATAGTCCAATCTAAAGGGTTAACTCAAAAGACATAAATACAACAAAGTATTGTATTTTATGAAGATTAGACTAAAAAAAATAAATAAAAACAAAGCATAACAAGTCAAGTCTGCTTTATTGTCAATTCTTTCACATGTACAGTAGCTACATACAGAGAACTGAAATTGCGTTACTCTCAGACCCTTGGTGCATACAGTTAACATTTAAGACACTGACAGTAGACGTTCAAATACAGATAAATACAGTTTAAACATATGTACATACAACTATACAAATGAGGACGTTTGTAGAAAAAGAAAGAAAGAGATAAAGTGGCATAAGGCACATGGCAGAATAGATAGAGTGCAAACCAGTTAAATAAAACAAAACTAAATGTGCAGGTATATGTGTAGTGCAAGAAGAGGTTAACCAACTCGTTATTATCTTTTTTTACCACATGGTGTTATGGAAAAGAACCATGTGACAGAAATTAAAAGCAATAATTTGAGACCAGAAAAGCATCACATAACTGTAAGAGTAAATAATAATACTAATAATTCTAATAATAATAATAATGACTATGCACCCGTTTGTAAGGAAGGTTGTAAATTAACTAATTTCTCTGTCCAAAACTGTCACGTCACGTGACAAAAGAACGAACGACTCAAACCCGAGACTCGATATAGAAGAACTAATCAATTCTCTTTCCGGCTCACGCTGCATTGGTTAAGCGTATGGGGCTGTCACGTGATGAACGAACGACTCAAACCCGAGAATGCTGTGCAATGCGCATGCGCGACTGAACGAATCACTCCCCGAGACGACTCGTTCTTCTCGAGTCACATTAAAGATTCGTTCAAAATGAACGAATCGTTCAAGAACGACCCATCACTAGTTTCCGCTGTTACTGGTTCGATGTCTGGCTGCCTGGTGTTGGAGGCTGGTGTCTGTTCGACGCTCTCCCTGGCTGTGTTGTCTTGCCAGTGTGAAAATCCAGCGTATTGACTAGGTCAAGGATCATAACCTGTACCAAAAAAGTATTCAGCAATCACTTCGAATTTCCCTTTCACTGCACAAGACTTAAGACAGACCCAACACCTTCAGCTAAAGACTCATGCTCCCTCATCTCTTTACTGGACACGGTGATCTAATCAAATATCTTTCAATTTCACTTCTAACTGAAGTTTTGAGATGCAACTGGGTCACAATCCTGCAACAAATGAAACAAAGGGAGGATAGCCTTGGCTGTTCTAGCTTTTTGCAAATTGAATACGTTTCTGACTCTAAGCAACAGGTTGATGTTCCTGATAACTCTAATGGAAAGTAGCATTAAGAGTATTATGGTGACAGACATCATTGACTGCACTGGGTAATAGGGGTCAGTTTGTGTTAAGCAGTTCAGGGAGGCTAATAGGTTCTGAGCGGCATATTGATTGGTGTTCAGTCAGCAGGGATAAACAAAACATGGCCCATGAGGGGATGCTCTTCTTTTCTCTTACTGATTTATTCATATTGTGATGAATGACTGGACTATGGCTATTTTAAAAAAGTAAGTCTAGCACCAAAAGTAAAAGTCTCTCAAACTACAAATAAAAATGTACTAGGTATACTGTATTATATTTCCATGGTATATATAAAACTATAGTATTTTTAAGAAAAGTTTAAATTTAACGACTATAACAGTTATTATCAAACTATTACAATATAATATACAGTATAACATAACAAATATCTAAACAAGAAATGAACAAACAAACAAATTATAAATGAATACATAAGTTAGTTAGTTAGTTAGTTATTAATTATTACTTTGGTTGCACCATTTGACATTTTGCAATCTTCACAAACCTTGTCAGAAAAAGTTCACATAATCTGATCCAGGGATCCTCTCTATGATATCTTCTCCCCAAAACCCTTATGCATGGTTGGGCCATATGACTCTGTTAGTTGCATCACATGAGTCATTGTATTAATTGATTTTTAATGTACATTTCAGTACATTAACATGAGCAAATAAATATATATATATATATATATATATATATATATATATATATATACACATAGACTCGTTGTCATGTAATTTATCCACGCTGATAAAAATTATACTTAAAACAAACACACTAATAAATACATAATCAATATTTTATGTATCTAATTATATCTATGGTTTGGGTAACATCATTACATTTCACAAAGACAAAAATACCAGTATATTTTTGTTTATACATGAGCAAAATGTTCCTAATATTGTTATTTTTAAACCATAAACAAAAACTAAATTAGCCATAATGTGATAATAATATGAGAATATTTACTTTCTTAAATACAGGAATATACACCCCCCCCCCCCCCCCCCCCCTCCTCCTCCTCCCCCATATGGTGATTGTTAGACAGACTGAACAAAACCAGAAAACATTATTTTTAAGTAGACCAATATAAAAATGCACTTTAAATAAATGTTTCACAGCTTAACTTTTCAGTGCAGACAAGTTATGCTGGCATGCCCATATGGAGATTAAAACAGCCATAATGTCTGAAATATGAGCCTTTTAAACCAAGGCAACTACAAGCAGCTTTTGCTGCCTCAAGTCTTGCTTCATTCTCCAGGTCAGAAGAAATAAATGGTCTGCCGTCCCAGAGGAGATGAAGCAACAGAGCCATATACAGAGCTATCAGGACCCTGCACGTTACAGATGCTGTAGATATTAGATTGCTTCCTCTTTTCAAAGAATAGCATTTATCTTCGGGTGCTGAGACTCCTGATTGAGCAAGTTAGTTCTCTTTGTGAAGATGTCAGGATGTCTGCCTCCAGTGTTACACCACAGCAGGCCCGTGTGATTCCTGAGACGCTGAATGTTAGGGATATGTCAGCCTCACATGAACACCCATTCTTCATGTACGCCCAGCCTGGGAGATTAGATCCTCCGTGTGCCAGATGTTACGATGTAATAATCTAATTTCTCCTCCATCAGCATCTGGCATTTTTGCTAGTGATTTAGCTGGATGATTATTCGTTGTTTTTTTATTATTATTATTGTCCTGGAGCATTCCATTCTACAAAAATTGTACATTTTTAATGTAGTTTGTTTTGAAACATTTAGTTACTGGATAATCAAGGTCTTTCATTTACAAAAACACAATGCAAGACTTGACTTGAATGAAAAATAGATGAAGTGTTTCTTAAAATGTATTCATTAAAATATGTTCAATGTGTTGGAATTATTATTCCCAAAATATGCATATTTACTAGGATTTCCTCTACCTACAACATTCAGTTGATTCAACACTTACTTTAGAAAAGTGCAGTTCCTTGGATGAAGGGATGACAGCTTCACTTCTGTGTCATTGTAATTAGCCCCTTTGAGAATTCGTCATAACCGCTTACAGAAAACACCTGATTATGCTCTAGGCATGACATAAATCCGATTGCTAAATCTTTGACAGCAATTACAGTAAAAGCGTCATGTTTGTTGCATTGGAGTTTGCATATGCTCTCAGGAGGAAAGCTCAGATTTCTGAAAATGGATTGAACTAGTGTGATATTGGCATTGTTTGATAAGACTTGGCGTTTCCTCAGAGCTTCCATTGATCATTTAAGGTTTTGTGGTATTGTTCCCCCTTTTCTTCTAAGAAACGGCTGACAATATGTTCTGCAATTCCCTAGACTAAATTACTCTCAGATGTACCTCGTTGATGCAACTGCATGAAATATCCCACTGCACAAGGCTAATGAATAAATTAAAGACCACACTGTATAGGGATTCTATAAACAGTGAGGAAGAATAATGTGAACTTTGGCTTGCTTAGAGAGAAAAAAAACAAAAAAACTAAAGCACAACAACTTTATGAATCTTCATACACCAAGGTATGAAAAACCTTTAAATTACAGTGAAATGCATAAATATTTTTATACGACTATGTGTATTTTTCATCACCATAAAAAATAAAAAAATAAAAAAAAATACTAAAACACATTAACCAGTATCTGATTTCAGTTCAATTTCAAATGAACGATGAGCCGGCAGAATTGGGAAGACACTGGCCGCATGTGAAATTGCTTCTCTATTATAGTAGGCAAAAACATTTGAAAAGAGTAGGCCACTATCCGAATTCACAGTATTCATAAAACAGAAGGCAAAAAGTACTCGGATGACCAGTGCTGGGAGGGTTACTTTGGAAATGTCATAGGTTACAGAATACAAATTACCCTACTTAAAATTTAGTATATAATGTAACTGATTACTTACTTTTTGATTCATTTTCTAAATTTCTAATGTTTTCAACTGTTAATCATTTTCAAACATGTAAAGCAGACAGGGTAAGCTTCACACTCAACACTAATTACTCTCAGACTATCGAAATCCTTCATCACTTGAATTAAGATTATAATATTCTAATTTTAAAGGATGCCAAATATCTTAATTTGCATATAAATGTGTCTTGGCAGTGTGTGGACACAACAATGATACAAATTTTAAAATGATAAAAAAAATCCCCCGAAAACCTAAATAGTCTCAATTATCAAGCCATTTTGATTTTGGAGTGAATAACCAGCACTCTCTCTCCACCTTCAATACTATGACTGAGGTGAGACCCTTGAGCAAGGCACCAAACTCCCAACTGCTCCTCAGGCATCACAGCAATATGGCTGTGTGCGTGTTTGTGTTCACTGTGTGTGTGTTCACTGTGTGCGTGCACACTTGGGTGGGTTAAATGCAAAGCACAAATTCCGAGTATGGGTCACCATACTTGGCCACACTTCACTTTACTTTCACTAAATTTGTTTATGTCTGGCTGCGCAAATCATTTTGCTCCAGACTGTTTTCTGAATGAGGAACAATTCAAGGCAGGTTTTGTTAAAATGTTAAAACTCAAGGATGGATCAGCACCCATTGTTCATGATCCAGCTGCTCCTCCAGAAGAAGTAAGTCTCACACTTTATATATTTTATACGGTGGCCGAGAGAGCTCAACGCGCTGCAACTTCAGAAAACACATGCAAATAGACAAAACACCAGCAAATCAAGAAAACATCTTCATCATTTTGACAACACATGCGCTGCAAATGCTCACAACACATGCAAATTAATAAACGCTGCAAATGCTCACAACACATACAAATTAAGAAACGCTGCAAATGCTCACAACACATGCAAATTGAGAAACGCTGCAAATGCTCACAACACATGCAAATTGAGAAACGCTGCAAATGCTCACAACACATGCAAATTGAGAAATTAAATTAAATTAAATTGAGAATTGAGCAGAGCTCATTAGCATGTAAAGAGATATGCAGCTAAACAAGTCCCTGTGAACAGAGCTGTTTTTGACAAGGTAAAAAGGGTTTTGTTTTTCACAACCATTGGGACCATTTCGAGAAGACCATAAAGAATCAAACCAACTTGTGGAAATGGCCATCCGATGTCCCCTTTGAAGCACAGCCACCACAAAATCAGACTTACTTTAAAATCATTCTGAGGTTAAATACAGATTTAAAATATTTTTTTTAAACAAATCTTTGCATAGCTATGACAGGAAACACTGGAATCTAACAATGCCTTAGAAAAAAACAGTTAATCTTAAAACAAAAAAAAATCATATACATAAACCCATATAGGAAATATAAGAGTTATCGGATAAGCATGTTATAAACTTCTGAAACATTGGGGTTTCATATTTTGGAGCAGTCACTGCAATTTCTGAAAGAAATCATTTAAATCTGTATGTGGGAGTGTGTGTGAAAAAAAAAAAGTGTGATTAAATTACATAATTCTGTTACATGTAACTAGTTACTCCCCAACACTGCGGATGACTTACTACTTCCAGCAAGTGGCAAGAACAACATGATGAATGTAGTATGTCCAGATTATATTCATACTGCACACATTTATATAGAATGTACTTTAATGTTCCTGAAGTAATTGTTTATTCAATAAAAGTACCCAGACAGTATGACAT
The DNA here is from genome assembly GCF_936440315.1 of Barbus barbus. Classification (NCBI taxonomy): domain Eukaryota; kingdom Metazoa; phylum Chordata; class Actinopteri; order Cypriniformes; family Cyprinidae; genus Barbus; species Barbus barbus. The sequence goes on from NC_136722.1 coordinate 4,543,840, forward strand.
TTCAGACACAGCATATGCCTTTTTTTGAGTATATATTGTAGCATATCTGATGATAAACATCTGAAATTGTTGAAATCAGCTACAGTAATGCATGTATAGAATTACAATTGGACATAAAGACAAAATGATTGTTGCTCTGCAGTGGTCTTTGATTATAATTACAGATGCTATCAAATAAACTTTAGGGTAGATTATTTATTTCAATCTCTGTGTGGTTGTTTTATTAGTGTGCTGATTGAAAAGGAGACACCACACTGTTTTTTTCTCTGATGGTTGGTCATACATTTCTGGATTCTGGAATTGTAATTTATTTTATTTTCTTTTCTTTTCTTTTCTTGGTAACTATGAAATCACTATACTATATATAAATCACTATACAATAGGGAACATTTATTCACTATTGACAATGACTTTTCCCTCAATAAATTCCTAATGTGCTACTAGTTAATAGTTAGTAAGGTAGTTGTTAAGATTAGGGATGTAGAATAAGGTATTAACATGTTCTTAATTACTACTAATAAATGGCTTATATTCTAGTAATATGCATGCTAATAAGCAACTAGTTAAGAGACCCTAAAATAAAGTGTTACCCTTTTCTTTTCTTATTTTACACTGGCATTCCAGGATATGAATGTGTAATGTCTACAGGTGTTCATCAAAAAACAAAAAAAGAAATAACGGCCTAAATATCATTCTGTTTATCTTTGATCTTTTTTTAATTGCTTTTGACTTATAAACAATGAATCCAGCACTTAGCGTCATGCACTCTTAAACAAAGGTTCCAAAAGGTGCTTTTAATTATGATACCACAGAACAACTTAATTTTTATTTATGTAAAATTTTAGAATAGGGAACACTTGTTCACTATTAACTCTGACTTTCCCATCAATACATTCCTAATTTGCTGCTTATTAATAGTTGGTAAGGTAGTTGTTAAGTTTAGGTATTGGGTAGGATTAAGGATGAAGAATAAGGTCGTGTAGAATAAGGCATTACTACTAATAAATGGCTAATATTCTAGTAATATGCATGCTAATAAGCAACTAGTTAAGAGACCTTAAAATAAAGTATGACCTTATCTATCTGTCTGTCTGTCGGTCGGTCGATCGGTCTGTCTATAGTTACGTATTAGTGCATTTTGTAACACACACACACACACATATACATACATACATATAAATACATACATACAGATAGATAGATAGATAGATAGATAGATAGATAGATAGATAGATAGATAGATAGATAGATAGAGGTATATATATATAGTTACTATGCTACAAATGTTTTAGATGTTATTATTGAGTTACACACAGGAAAAATTATTATTTATTTATTTTTTCAGAACTGTTTGACTGTATGACTGATTGACTGTTGACATTTAACTCGATCAGAGTTTTGAGAAACTTATATGTTTATTTGCACCAATGAATTGTAAGCAAACTTTTCTAGAAAAAATTACATTTATATGACTTCCACTTGTACTCTTTCAATAGAAATGCATCCCCACACACACCCAGATGGAGACACACACACACAGAGTGAGAGAGAGAGAGAGAGCTTTATTATTTATCTTTTATAACAGAAATACAAAACAATGACATTACACTTTTATCAGCCTAGAAGGATAAACATAATGGAAAATATGCAGAAATTAAGTCATGAACGGTATTTTTTTTAGAATCCAAGGGACATCCCTATGAAGGGGACCTATGGGAGCCGTGAACAATATCCCCAACCAGCCAAAATGTTACTTTTCGAAAGATTTATTTCCATTTGAACATTTATTGGGATAGGAAAAGACAGTACAGAGAAAATATGGTTTCCCATTTTACATATAATACGAAAACATGTTGAAGTGCTTCCCACAATTATTTGCTCTGACATTTGACCAAACATCCTTTAATGTGTTAACCCCTGTTTAACAAGTGACTAATTATAAAATAAATAAATTGTAGAAATATTTAATTGTATACTATATAGGACTTGAGCCCTTTCACACTTATTATCCGTTTCACACCACTGCACCAACAAGCAGCCATGTGACTGCACTTGCAATCTTTTGTGTTTATTGTTTAAATTTAGATTTTTTTATTATTATTATTATTATTTCTTTTAAATAAATACTCCACCCCAAAATTAATATTTATTTCACCCTCAAGCCATGCAATATGTGGATAAGTTTGTTTCTTCAACAAAACAGAAACTTAGCTTTGTATCAGTCAATCAATAAATGAATGAATGAAAGAATGAATGAATGCAGTATTATGTACAGAGGACTCATATTTTAGCCTGAAGAAAGAATTTGAAATTAAAAATGTCTTTATGATGATTTTTTTTCTGACAAACACATGATGTTAATTGATGAACTGCGGTAGTGTAGATTACTTATTACTTATTATTAGTGTAAATGACTCTCATTCTGACGGCACCCATTCACTGCAGCTATTGGTGATCAAGTGATGTTATTCTAAATTTCTCTATATCTATTTCCATAAAGAATCAAACTCATCTACATCTATAATGCCCTAAAGGTGAGTAAATTTTCAGCTAATTTTCATTTAGGGTGAACTACTCCTTTAAGAATTTCTCCTGGCATCAAATTTGTAGAAAGCCCCAAATGGAGAATCAATGTGACTCATTTGATGGACTGCAGTGAAAACTGAAGTGACTAAAACAGATTAAAACCTTGCACAATACCCACAAGGCTACTGACAATGAAAATAAACCAGACATAATCTTAGTCCTCTGAGATGTATAATACAATGATGCAAAGAAGAAAATTGCCAGATATCATGCTGTATTAAAACAGACAGAGGGATCTGATTGTTACGATTAGTATGATGACATGATAATTTGTCAATAACCAACTAAAACAATGTCCACTAAAGTGATCTCGACTGATCAAAGAAATCCTCACTAAGCCAGTGAGTGGAAGTGATGATTTAAAGCTTACTCAAATCCCATCTACAAAAGAGCAATAAAACAGATGGACTACCAGGACGGAAGGCACTGATTCAAAAAATCTTGTCATGAGAGACAAGTAGTAGTATTGTCTCAGTCAGTGAATCAGTGAACTATTCTTAAATGGAGTTTGTGAGCATAACAGGCCAATTTATCTCCCACATCCATTTACCCTTAAGACAGCGAGCGCTGATCAGGTTATCGAGGGAAAAAATAACTTTTCTCATGACACCACTGTAGAGCTTATTTCTCTTGCGCTCGTACTACAACCCATCTGGACCCTTCTCAGCCTCAGGAGGGAGATAAGCGTAAACAGGCTTGTAAACTATGAGGCTACATTTTTCCTTAGAGTAATGGATGAAAATATACAAGACAATCCTACTGTTCTGCTCCACACCTCTGAGACTAACCTCTCAAGGGGTAGAGGTTTTGCTGTTAGCCTTGTTAGTCCCCTGATGGTAGATATGCTACAGCATCTGATTTTTAAAGTATAATTTTTATAGTTCACCCAAAAAAACTAATTTTCATTCATGTCACCCCACTGTATTTTATTGTATGTAAAAAAACAAAACCTGTAAACCTTTTTCCACACAGGTTTCTTATACAGTCATGGCCAAAAATATTGGCACCCTTTGTAAATATGATCAAAGGCGGCTGTGAAAATGAATCTGCATTGTTAATCCTTTTGATCTTTTATTTGGATAATACGGATTTAAAATGGAGGGAAATATCATTATGAAATAAATGTTTTTCTCTAATACACATCGGCCACAATTAACGGCATACTTTTATTCAATACTTTTTGAAAACTCCATTTGCTAGTTTAACAGCTCTAAATTTTCTCCTATAATGCCTGATGAGGTTAGAGAACACCTGACAGGAGATCAGAGACTATTCCTTCATCCATAATCACTCCAGACCCTTTAGATTCACAGCTCCATGACAGTGCTTCTTCTCTTCAGTTCACCTCACTCATTTTCTACAGGGTTCAGTTCAGAGGACTGGAATGGCCATAGCAGAAGCTTGGTTCTGTGCTCAGTGACCCATTTTTGTGTTGTTTTTTGAGGTTTGTGTTTGGATTATTGTACGGTCGGAAGATCCAAACATGGCCCATTATAAGATTTCTAACAGAGTCAGTGACTTATTGATTATGTATCTGTTGGTATTTGATAGAATTCATTTTTTCCATGTGTCTAAACATGATGTCCAGGACCTCCAGCAGAAATATAGGCCCACAACATCAAAAAACACAGCAGTATATTTCATTGTACATATGGGGTACTTTTTATCCTTGTGTTCACCAAACCCATCTTGAGTGTTTGCTGCTAAAAAGCTCATTTTTTTGTTTCATCTGACTATAGAAGCCAGTCCTATTTGAAGTTCCAGTCGTGTCTGATAACTGAATATGCTGGAGTTTGTTTTTGGATGAGCTAGGATAATTTTTCTTGAAACACTCCCAAACATGTGGTGATGTAGGTGCTGTTTGACAATTTTTTAATTTTTTTTTAAGGTTTTCCTGACCCCAAGACTCAACGATTTTCTGCAATTCTCCAGCTGTGGTCCTTGGAGAGTCTTTAGCCACTCAAACTCTCCTTCTCACCGTGCATTAGGGCGATATAGACACACGTCCTCTTCCAGGCAGTTTCGTAACATTTTATGTTGATTGGAAATTTTTAATTATTACCCTGATGGTGGAAATTTTCACTGATCTAGCTCTTTTCTTAAAGCCACTTCACTAATTTGTGAAGCTCAATTATGCTCAATTATCTTTTGCTGCAGATCAGAAATATATTATTTGTTTTTTCTCATTGTGATGGATGATTAAGGGAATTTGGGCTTTGTTTTCCCTCCTATTTATATTTATGTGAAACAGGAAGCTTTGGCTGGATAATTTCATGTTCATAATCACCCTGGAGTGCTCAAAATTGTGAATATGAATGGGAATATACTTCAGAGATATTTTACTCATAAGAATTTCTAGGGGTGCCAATAATTGTGTACAACATGTATCTGAGAAAACAAAAAACAAAAAACATTTATTTCATAATGATATTTCTCCCCATTTTAAATTCTTATTATCCAATAAAAGGTTAGATTTTTTTCTTTTTTTTTTAATAAAAGATCAAAAGGAATAACAATGCAGATTAATTTTCACATCTTTAAACGCAATTTCATAATTACTACTGTTGTTCATTATTTTGACTTTGCACTTAAAAAAAAAAAAAAAAAAAAACCTGCACTTATCCAACAATGTTTCTACAAGAACAAAGTAAAAATGAAAAAAAAGAAAGTGTGTATAGAGAAAAATGTTTCGAAACATTCCCCACTAACACGGATCTGCATCAGTTAATACATATAATCAAGTGCTTTACATGTGATTCAGTATGTTATTCAACACATCAAAATAAGTGTGGCCTGTTCCTTCAAAGCATGAAAAAAGACTATTAAAACATAATTTAAAATGTACATTGCAGAATTACAAAGTTCACATTTTAAAAGTCTACTTTAGTTTGTTCAGAAATACAGGCATGACAGCATACTCTCTTTAAGTTAACTTTCATTTGTTTATAACAATATATCCGCGGGCTGTAATCTAACGCGATGCCTTGCTACCCTCTTGTTACGTGTAGTTACTGTGTAAGTGTAACATCCGCGGGCTGGAATCTAAAGCGATACCTTGTTACCCTTTTGTTACGTGTAGTGACAAAGAGTTTTATTAATCAAACTATAAATTAATGAAGTGTAATCAACGTGAATATAGCATTTATGTATAAAGTTATTCTACTATTATAAAAGTGTATATGCCTGTGTGAGTAGAGGCCTGCAGACGAATGGAATGTGCTGACATATGGTTTAAGATAAAGCTGCACATCTGGTTTTGACATGTTTTGACATGATAGGGTCTCCTCCTTTCACGTAACGTAATTTGAGGTCTATAATCTGCTCCAGGAAGCAGATGGAGGCACAGCCAAAAGAAGATAAACAATGATGCAGGAAATGTATGGAACACACCTTAAAGGAAAAAAACTGTATAAAAAGAGTATGCAGACGCAAACTCAGGAGATTCTTTGCAATGACTCTCGACTGCATTATCACCGATAATAAAGTCTATACTCTGGCATCAAAACCCCAAGACTATAAGAGTGATTATTCACAGTAAAAGGCGGGAACCACCACAGTAGTTACCTTGTAAGTGTAACATCCGCAGGCTGTAATCTAAAGCGATGCCTTGTTACCCTCTTGTTACGTGTAGTTACTTTGTAAGTATAACATCCGCAGGCTATAATCTAAAGCGATGCCTTGTTACCCTCTTGTAAAGTGTAGTTACTGTGCAAGTGTAACATCCGCGGGCTGTAATCTAAAGCGAAGCTTTGTTACCCTCTTGTTACGTGTAGTTACTGTGTAAGTGTAACATCTGCGGACTGTAATCTAAAGTGATGCCTTGTTACCCTCTTGTTACGTGTAGTTACTGTGTAAGTGTATCGTTTTAGTTATACTACAATAGATGTGTTTCAAAGTTATTAACAATGAACTATATTACATAGTTAAATGCAAGGTCCAAATACCTTAATTTAAAGAGATATTTATATTATTTAACACAATTTTAAAATATCTTTTCCAAGAACAGAATGCAGAAAAAAAAACTAATTTGCAACCACTTATACAAAATACAAATAACAGTAAACAAGCACACACACACACACACACACAAATCATGTTCTACATTTATTTTTAATAGGCATATTATCAATTTTTCCTTTCAGCTGTGGGCAGCAGTTGACAAATTTCTGGAGATCTTTTGCATATGCTTGCAAAGTTGTCCCTGCAGTATATGATTGAGCAGAAAAGTCCTCCCCCTCTGATGCAGTTTTCACCTGTGATCACAATTAGAGAAAAATACATTGCAAAAAAACTAAACAAAACAAAAAAATACATGTCAAGTTTGATTAATGTAAAGAAGTGTTGCACAAAGCTTATATTTAACCAAATATATAAAATAAGGACTTCTGTGAGGACTCTGTGTCACAGCAATGTTTCAAGGAAAATTTTGAGTTGCCAACACTGTGATACAGTAATGCAATAAATAATAAAATCACAAAGGACTACAAAACGTACACAGGAAACTGGAAAATAACACAGTTCAGGAGTTCAATGACAGTGAACTCCACTCTGATGGGCTCCAAGTCACCTTAACCCCTGGGTATACCCTGTACCTTAAGCAAAAATTTTAACTATGTTTATGCCATAGTTAAAAAAAAGAATCATTGAAAAAATAGTCTAAACAAATAGTCTCTATGTACAGAAAACCCAGTCCCACTTTATATTAACTGGCCTTACTATGTATTTGCATCAAAAAATAAGTACAATGTGCTTATTGTGCTTATATTGTATTAAAAATCACTTTTTCTGGTATTGAGGTGGGATACGGGTAAGGTTAGGGACAGGTTTGGTGGTAGGTTTAAGGGTGGGCTAAGGAGTAAGGGATGGTTCAACAGTGTATCAGGTTCAACAGTTCAACAGTGTGTTCAACAGGCTATATAAGCGGGCTTTGCTGCCATAGGCTCGTGCAGCGCCGCTGACGAGCCATTGGTTCATTTTTATTTACTGCACGAACCATAGGAAATCAGGTCAATTCGACTGAAACGACGACCTGAGTCATGCAGCTGAATGGCATGGCATGGTACGCAGTACTCGTTCCCGTATCTCAGGGAACCGAGGTTACGTTAGTAACCGAGTACATTCCCTATCAATACTTCACTCGTACTGTGTCGCTAGACGCTATGGGCAACAAATACAATCCCGCCATGCCATGAAGAGAAATGACCAACATAAACTGGCCTTGAGCAATAAGGCTCAGAGGGACCAATTATCGCATGAGGCATGAGCTCCTAGAGGTCAGTCCAGCCTAGATATTGTTTCAATGGTTATAAGTACAGCCTCAGCACCAGGAATGGGGCCAAGAGCGTTCTTGAAGAATCAGGCAATGCCTGAAGGGACCGCTTAAGATAGGTGTGTGCCCTTTAAGCAGAGAGAACCTGAGCCTGTAAGGTCGGGACATCCAAGTTATAGAACCTGGCAAATGTCTGCCATGGAATATACCACTAGACCACGCCTAGGAAGAGGCCACGCCTCTAGTGGAATGGGCTCTCACTCCAATGGGGCTCTGGAGGCCCAGGGAGGAGTATGCTAGTGCAATAGCGTCAACTAACCATCGAGATATCCTGTGTTTTGTGACCGGAGACCCTTTGGTGCGGTCGCCAAAGCAGACAAAGAGTTGTTCCGATTGCCTAAAGGGACACGGAGCACTCAATGTAAGTTCTCAATGCCCTGACCGGGCAGAGAAGGTTGAACTCCTAGTCCTCCTCAGAAGGGGGGAGCGCAGAGAGTGTAATAACCTTATCCAACAGCTCTTGTAAATAGGACAATATCACTGATATGTCACATGTTGTCGGCTTTTCGCCGTGGGCTTGACAACAGGCGGAGAAAACCGACCACTTAAGGGCGTAGAGGAGTCTCGTGGACGGGGCTCTAGCCTGTTCAATGGTATTTAGGACATTCCGGGGAGATCTATTTAATCCCATCGAGTGCCCATAGATGCAGGTCCCACAAGTCGGGCTGGGGGTGCCAGATCGTTCTGTTCGCCTGAGAGAGGAGTTCTCGTCTCAGGGGAATGGGCCACGGAGCCGCTATTAGCAGCTGAGATAGCTCTGAGATCCAATGATGGTTCTTCCAGAGTGGGGCCACTAGAAGCACTTTGTGAAGAAGGATACAGAAGAAGGTTGGGCCATTCCTGGGCCAACGCATCCTCGCTCTTCAAAAAGTAAATTTGGCAGTGAGAGTTGTCTTTGGAGGCAAAGAGGTCGACCTCTGCCCTGCCAAAGATTCGCCAGATTTCTTGAACCATCTGTGGGTGGAGCAGCCACTCCTCAGAGGGGACGTTGTTCCGAGAGAGCATATCCGCTCCTTGGTTCAGCACACCGGGCACATGAGCTACTCTCAGTGAACACAGGTTGAGATGTGCCAATACTAAGAGGCGCTCCACCATCTCGAAAAGGCATTTCGAGGTGAGCCCGCCCTGGCGGTTTATGTATGACATCACTGTCATGCTGTCTGAACGGACTAGCACGTGGTGTCCCTTCAGGACTGGCAGGAAGAACTGAAGAGCTTGACATACTGCCGTCGTTTCGAGGCAGTTGATGTGTAGCTGTCCTTATGCGTTCATCCAGGAGCCGAAGGTCGGTTTGCCATTGCACAGAGCCCCCCAACCTGTGTTGGAGGAATCTGTCGTAACAACCTTGCTTCTGTAAACCAAACCCATTGTCACGCCCTGTTCAAACCACCGTAGGTCCTTCCATGGGGCCAGGGCTGACACGCAGGCCTGGTCCACCCTGATGCGGATGCGTCCATGATGCCACGCATGAGGTGGAATTAGAGGTTTCAGCCAGTACTGAAGGGGTCTCATCCTGAGAAGGCCCAACCAAAAAACTGGCGATGCGGAGGCCATGAGGCCCAGCATCCTCCGAAACGATTTGAGTGGGTAGAAGGCTCCAATTCTGAAGGAAGCCGCGAGCTGCCGTATGGCTAGAACGCGATCTGGCGCGACTTTCGCCTTCATGTGGCTGAGTCGAAAACTGTCACCAGGAACGAAGTTCATTGGCTGGGGGACAGGGAGCTCTTGGCCAAATTGATCCTGAGTCCCAGGCCCTCCAAGTGACTGAGGAGGAGGGACCTGTGGGCTATCAGCTCTGCCTTCAACTGTGCTAGAATGAGCCAGTCGGTGAGGTAATTCAGGAGGGGAGAGAGCCCCTCCTGAATTAGTGTGGCAAGGTAGTTGGATTAATTTGGGTGGTGAGTCGCAGTGTGGGGACTCGACACAAATTACTCCTTTAAAAATGTTTGTGTTTTAATTTCTCACTATAGTAGTGATCGGCTGTGTGGGCGCTATTTGAACGGGCCCAGTTCACAACAGTATGTACACAAACACATTGCCATCAACACCCCGAGCTAAACGGGGTGTTCGGAGGCGTGACAGAGGCCGTTTCGGGCGCTAGAATCAATGCTTCCATCAGGAGAGCAGTCAACCTCCCGAGTCTGAAGCTGACAGATAATCATAATGACAGCCTTTTCTATCGATTTGCCTAAAAAGATCAAACCACTCATTAGAAGAGGGGTACTGATGATCTTTGTGTGTGAACACCCTGGCAGATCAAAAACTGATGCGCGCATCCCATCAGATCCGTTTGTAGCGGACGAGGGAAGGCAGGGCAAGACACAGACTGTCACGCAGTCAGATCAAAGCTGAATGGAGAGTGAAATACGGGGCTTTGGCCAGCGTAAATTCACTCAAGCTTGAACACTCAAACCCGCGATTTGATATTTCTTCTCCGAGGTAACTGGGAGAGGAGAAACACGAGAGCAGGGGAGGTGGGTCCAACTTCGTTGAAGTAGGATAACTGCGAGCGCAGCAAGGACAGCTTAATAGTGAAAGTAGCGCTAGCAGATCAAAGAGCTGCAAGAGGCGCTAATCCTAATCCTTAGTGTAAACACACCGGCAGATCAAAGCGCTATGTGCAGAGTGAAACACGCGGGGCTATGCCGGCGTGCAAAAATCAATCGAGCCTGACCGCTCAGCCCCGCGATCTCTCAGTCTCCAGAGAGTGAAGCGGGGAAGGTGGGGCCAACCAACGCAGTATTGTAAGATCTGTATAGGAGGATTGTGCCGCTCAATACGATGAGGGGGCGCTGATCCTCATGTGTTAACACACTCTAGCAGATGCCCACACAGGCGAAGCGCTCACCGCCCTTCTGCATCATGCAGAATTCCCTGCACGAGCCACACTCGCAGTGCGAAATTTGCAACAACGTTGCTTGAAATTTGCTGTTTCAGAGAAATTTGATTTTAGACTTGCCGGATGGCCGCAGGGGACGAGGCTGGCGTCTGCACAGGTCGCTGGAGCAGCTCGAAGAGCAGGCAGAACAGCGAGCGGGCGCAGAGGAAAAGGCAGCTTCTATCCACAACGAGGCATTTCTATGGCGAACTTCTTCAGTCCCGATTGTCAGCAAAGGGATGATCGTCATCGCTCAAGGAGAATTAATCTGATTTCCTATGGCGACGCGCTAGCTTATATAGCCAGATGGCCCCGCCTTTTCTGGCGGGCTCTGGCGGGCTTTGCCGCCATAGGCTCGTGCAGCGCCGCTGATGAGCCATTGGTTAGTTTTTATTTACTGCACGAACCAATGGCCGTGCAGTCACACTGTGTGATTGAAAAAGTCTTCAGTCCTCAGAGAAAAAGGAGTTTTTCCCCATAGCGTCTAGCGACGCAGCACGAGTGAAGTATCGATAGGGAACTCCCATCTCATTTTCTCCTCCAACTTCAAAATCGTCCTAAATAGTCCTACATCGCGATTTTACAGTTTTTTATATAGGGCGTTTGACCTTCTTTGTATATTCAGTTTGTAAACACTGGGTCAGTACTTCTGCAGCGATGTAGGAGGATTTTGAAGTTGGAGGAGAAAATGAGATGAGAGTTTTTAGACCTAAAAAAAAAAAAACACAGAGCTAGACAAGAGTAGCGTGTAATTAATCTTTTCGCTAGATAAGACCCTTCTTCTTCTTCGGCTAGGATTGTTTAGAGCCCTTTGAAGCTGCATTTAAACTGCATTTTCGAAGTTCAAACTCGGGGGCACCATAGAAGTCCATTTTATTGAGAGAAATCCTGAAATGTTTTCCTCAAAAAACAATTTATTTACGACTGAAGAAAGACATGAACATCTTCGATGACAAGGGGGTGAAGATAACAAGGGGGTGAGCACATTATCTGTAAATGTTTGTTCTAGAAGTGAACTACTCCTTTAAGGTGAATTGGAGCCCATCAGAGTGGAGTTGACCTACTTACTGTTGCATATTCTCTATTTTGTTGTACCATGAAGTTCTTGTTTTTATTTTACAGTTACCTGTGCACTTTTGTAGTCCTTTGTTATTTTTTTATGTATTGCTTTACTGTATCACAGTGTTGGCAACTCCTGTTTCCTTGAAACATTGTTGTGACACAGAGTCCTCACAGAAGTCCTTATTTTATATATTTGGTTAAATATAAGCTTTGTGCAACACTTCTTTACATTATGCAAACTTGACATGTATTAACAATTTTATTTTTATTTATTTATTTAAATTGTTAATTTTTTAAAATTGTTTAATGTTACACTTACACAGTAACTACACGTAACAAGAGGGTAACAAGGCATTGCTTACAGATTACAGCCTGCGGATGTTACACTTACACAGTAACTACACATAACAAGGCAGCACTTTAGATTAGATTAACCTCTTGTTACGTGTAGTTACTGTGTAAGTGTACACAATAACTACATATAACAAGGGTGTATATTTGCGGAGTATAGGATCCTGGGAGGAGCTGGAAACAGGTAATCTACTTTTCCACTGTATTGCACCTCGACAGTACAATGCTGTTGACCTGACTCCCTGCTGAGATGACCATAAGAAACACTCTTTCATCGGGTAAATTTTCATATGGGAATTTCTAAACAAAATCATATCAGAAGCTCATCACATAATTGCCCCATACTTTCAGCTGATTTGTTCAGTAATCTCCATGACCACACATAAATAACACTAGTAAATAATATATCTTATATTCTTTAGTAAATTGTGGTAACATTTTATGAAGACTATGGTGGTTTTGAACCACTATAATTACTAAATTATACAATAGTATACTATAGTTTACTATTTGTATCAATATCAGGTAAGATATATGTTGTAATAATACAATAAGTCGGCTACCCAGTACATAGTATAAAAACTATGTTGCATCATATATTTTATGTTATTACAATAAGGCAACTTGTTCTAAATCATAATATTGTTGGATATAAATACCACGTAATCTTAGAATAGTTACACCTTAATTATGAAATACTAACAGTGTAAATACTTTTAATTTTCCATGTCATTACCCCCTTATTCCCCAATTGTTTCCGTTTACCTACATGTACCTTCAGCTTTAAGTTATGCTGACGTGGAAAATCACGGACTCTACCAACACGTAATTTCAGGATAGGTACCCTTTAGTTATAAAAGTTACAGTAGAAATGCTTAATAATTATGCAGGTTATTACCCACTTATTCCCCAAACGTTGCATTTTGATCCCTTATACCTACGAGTAGGTACCGTAGAGGTACTCTATAGTTACAAAATAGGTACGCTGTAAATTCTGTTTAATTACGTGGCACATTGCAGGCTGTAATCTAAAGCGTTACCCAATTTTGCCCTTTATTGTTGGTGAGGTTCGCTTTCACACAGCAAAGTTTCTAAACGGACCAAAATTGTTAATACAAGTCACGTGCGAGTAAACTGTCCTCTCATTGGTCAAAGTTCCACGGCGTTGGAATGACAATGATTCATTTGAAAAGAGAGGCAAACAAACTCTCTCTCTCTCTCTCACACACACACACACACGTAAGGATGGAACGACAACAGCTTTGAGGGCTTATTGTTTTTTGTAGCTGTCGATATATTAATTAATTTATCATTTTGAGCAGGAGTCCAGGATTCATCGGCAAAACATTGTTAAAATGCTCCCACTACAAAGAGCATTAAGACGGCATTATAAAATGAAAAGGCACGCTTTGATTTTGAATGACGAAGATGTGCTCACCCACTGCTTTTCACGGAACTTACGTAATTACCCATTATACAGTGTGATATTGCCTGCTTCGTTGGTCCGTTGGATCGGATTGCTGTCTCGCTACAACCGAACCGCTCCAGAGTTTGTTTTCAATTGAGCCGAGACCACCTCGTTCAGGCATGGATCCAAGCTCGATTGTCGTGTTCACATATGCCCAAACGAACCGAGCTAAGGGGGGAAACGTGCCAGGTTCCGAAACAACGGGCCAGGTGTGAAAACACCCTGAATGTCTGACAAAATCTCCTGCTGTGTGATATGTCACATTCACAGGAAAATGTGTGACCCTTTCAATAATTTCACCAAATGGATTGTTGATTCCTATAGCACATATGTCACTCTTGCTGTTCTTCCTGCAAAAAAGTCAGCGAACACAGCGTGAAAGCTTTTAGTATTCTGAGTACACAGTTTGAATCATAGGCACTAAGAGGTCACAAATAAAAACAAATAAATTACCTGTGGGGTTATTCCTATTCTCACATGTTAAAAAAAATCATAAATAAAGTGAGTCTGCTTCTTAGATTTTCCTCTAAGGCCACGGTTACACTGCAGGTCTTGATTTCCAATTCTGATTTGTAGACTAATTGGTGTCGATCTGACTTTATTCACCACCGTCGCTTTTTCAGTGATGTACAAATCGCATTGATAAGGGAATCTCTCTAATCTGTCTGCTTCTATGACTAATGCAGATGCTTGTATCCGATTCATATCAGGTTTATTTCCACATATGAATGAGGCCTGAATCTGATCTGAGTACCTCAGAATCCATGTGCTTTTTTCCTGGTTACACGTTCATGGGTCATATCCAATCTGTGCCACATGGGAGGAAAAAAAATGAGAATTGGGTCACTTGAACCATGTAATGTAAATGTGGCAAAAAGACAAAGGCCATATAATTTGACATTCCCTTTAGAGTTTAAAAAGAGATTTCAACAATATCTTTTAGTTTCAGCGTACCTATTCTATAACTATTTTTTAACTCTGTGTTATACTCCACCAATTGTTCCTATTTGTCCTAGTAGCAGCTTAGACAAAGTTATAATATCTAAACATGACCATGGTCTGGATCCAGATCTCAATAAAACAAAAAATAAATTCTGAAATAAGACAGCAGTCTATTTTCAATGTGTTTCTTCAAAATTAGTGAGAATTTGCATTAGCAACTTAGCCTTAGTACAAAGAGGCAAAGTGTTTGAATGAATGCTGAAGAAAAAGTGTTATTTTGTACCAGGTCATTAACATCCTCAAGAACCCATGTTTAACCAGTCTTGCACAAAAGTGGTACATCTGTTTAGAGTGTTTCTATAATTAGGGGTATATGTCATGTCCATGGACTCTATTATCAATTTTACAAATTTTTCATTAACTTTTCACTTCAAGCAATGATCACTTTTGTATCAGGGGACATTTCTAATTAATTTAATACAAAAATCCAACAGATATCCATCTTTTATCTTGCAAAAATGGCTTATTCTATACTGGAAGTTGCTGTTTTTGTCCTGTCCTATTTGGTAAATGTGAGGTTTTGCTCTTCAGATTAGCTCTAAAATACATTTTTCTGTATATATTTCTTATAATTATTTGTGCAAAGTAATCTTTAAATTATGAGAAAGGTTCTTTAAAAAATATTTTGCTCATGCATCTATATTAAATCATCCATTTTGTGTACGTCCGAGAAATCAATGTCAACTGTGTTACTCACTATGAAACCACCTATAAATCAGGAATGGCTTGTTCCAAAGTCACAGGTCCAACATCACTTGATGTATTTTCCTTTTTTGGAGGGAAGTTTGAAGACAGTGTGGAAAGTTATAACTTCTCCTCTTCAATATTTTATCTAAATTATTGTCTGCACGTAGAGTAGATTAATTGACCATCAACCATGTTATCGACATGTTCTGGTGAACTTGCGTCACATGTTATATTTATAAATATGTAGAGAAAGAATATAACAACATAAGTTAATCAAGGTCATGTACTAACTAGTCCAAGGTCAGCAGTTTGCACAAGGCCCTAAAATGGCCGAAACGTCAACTGTGTTATCTGTCAACTGTGTTACCCATCAGCTGTAACACAGTTGACAAGGATTAACACGGTTGACATTGTTAGCAATTCAGGGTCAATTTATGCAATTTATACACACTGAGGAAGGCCTTTGAGTCGAAACATATGTGTCCTTGTCCTATTGGTGATAAAATGTAGAATAAAACGAAAAGAAAAGACTATTTCATGTGAGTGCGGATCATGGTTTTGTCTAATAAGTGATTTAATGGATCAATGCGCCTAAATGAAAGATCAAGCGATGAAAGAGCGCGGTGCAAAAAACTTTTGTGGGTCAAGTTATGCTCCCACTAAGTGCTGTTGATAAAAATAAAATACAAAATATTCACAAACTATTATCATTACACAGAAATTACATTGGAATTGCCTAAATACCATGATTTGCATTACAATGGATAAACTTAACTGATTTAAACACGCCCACAATTTCTATGAACTCAGTAGGCCTATCCATAATATTATATACACATTATTTTCACATTCCTCATGATTGACTTAAACCTATATAATATTATAGATTTGGCATATTTCTGTTTCTGTATGGTAAACATACGTACCATTTTTCCCGGACATGTACTGGCCAGGATTTCTACATTGCATAAAATATCTGGGTTTAGGCTTTGTTTGCGTGTGGTGTATGATTTTGGATCCTTATGTTTTCGAAATGCTCTTGAGGTACTTTGAATAAAAGCAATATAGAAATCCTGGCCAGGACATGTCCGGGAAGAATGGCATGACTGATAAAGTGTTATGATGTTATTGAACAAGTCCTTACAATTTGAAGTGTCATGATGCATTATAAAACTTAATTTAACTTTATAATAATGTAATATAGTCATTAACTTTATAATGTATGTTATTATAATGTGTGTGTGTTTAAATTGCTTTATGGATACTAAGTTCATACCTGTCAACTGTGTTACTCATGTCAACTGTGTTACTTTGTCAACTGTGTTATGTGTGGTTTTTATGTTATAAATCTTTTAAATGTAAACTAAGGGGTGGTGATGGCGCAGTGGATAAGACACATGCCTTTGGTGTGAGAGACCCGGGTTCGAATCCACTGTGAGACACCAATGTGACATATATAGCAATTGTAAGTCGCTTTGGATAAAAGCGTCAGCTAAATGAATAAATGTAAATGTAAACTAAATCATCAGACAAAAAGATGGGGATATCTCTAGAGATGTATGTCTTTGGTAAGGAATAACGGAGAACGAATAACGCTAAATTCAGCATACTGTGGATTTATGTTGAAGAAAGTTTCATCCTTCATGATAGCATCTCACAGAACGCCCATTATGATACCCCAAATTCATATTTTCAAATAAGTTAGACAGTTAACATCAAAAACTCTGGTGAATAGACTCAAAAACCTTCAAACAAATGTGTTATCAAACATGTGGTACTTCATTCATGTTTCCTTTGACACAGCATTTGTCCGTAACAAAAAAAAAAAAAATTAATCAAACAATGATTTGAAAAATTTCATTAACATATTTAAAATGACATTAGAGCTTAAGCTTGCCAAATAATTAATTTAGCACATTAAGGGGAAATATTATTCAACCACCTAGTTTATTTATCAAAAAAGAATACTCATTTTCTGACTTCTTGGCTGACCTGAAATGTACCCCTAAATATAGAATGACTCTTTAGCTAATTCACATGTGTTATGTGACAAGGGCAGCGCTTATAGGGTTAAAACTACTCTGGCCAAGAAAAACAATGAGGCCTTCAGCAAAAATAATTAATTGAATTAATGAAATATAATCAGCAAACTCTATTTACTTTTAATGTATTTAAGGGACATTAGCTGTTTTGCCAACAGCAGAATATCCCATGTAAATTACTCAGCAGTGAATGTACTATAGTTGTAAGAGAATGACAAAGCACACAAGAGAAAATATGATTCAATTTAACAGACGTCTCTCTTTGGATTTTTCTTCCACATCCCTCACGGTGCTATATAAATGAATAGCCCTGAATAATAATAATAAAAAAAAAGTGAATTGGCGCTAACAGAGAAAGTCTGCAGCCAGTCATAGAAAGAGGAGATTATGGATTATGTGGAGCCTTGCTCCATATCCACTATGAAGTCTGCTGGGATGTGTGCCCACTGGAGACAGCATGAATCAAATAGCTAACGGGTCAAAAAAGCCTTGTAGCATCAACATCCCAATTAAAACCAGACATCAGACTAAACTCAGGATCATGGTGTGCTGTGGTAATTTATTTGACCTTACTTGCAACATTTGGTGGCCACTTAGTAATATAATACAGGGACAAAGTCCTGCCCTGCAGTGAAGCACAGATTGAGACTCTCATTAGAGTTACAAATGACCTGCTGTTATCATCTAATCATGGTTGCATCTCTCTGTTAGTGCTACTGGATTTTAGCGCCGCGTTTGACACTATCGACCACAACATTCTTTTAAATAGACTAGAAAATGATGTTGGCATTAGAGGAAGTGCACTGGCATGGTTCAAATCATACTTATCTGACTGCCATCAATTTGTGGCAGTAAATGAAGAGGTATCATACCAATCACAAGTGCAGTATGGAGTACCTCAAGGCTCAGTACTTGGCCCCTTACTTTTCACACTTTACATGTTACCCTTGGGAGATGTCATTAGGAAACATGGTGTTAGCTTTCACTGTTGATGATAGCCAGCTCTATATTTATTCGCGACCTGATGTAACTGTAACAGAACTGTTTGTTTAGTTTCCTTTTTGTCCTTATTTGGTTCTTCCTGTTTTAGTTTCTGACCTAGTTTTGTTAATTAGTTATATTCATCACCTGTGTTTGATTCAATTACCTTGTTTCCTCGTTTGTTCCAGCCCCTTTATAAGTCCTCAGTTTTGCCTTTGTGTTTGTCTGATCTTAAGTTAACAATAATGTCAAACGTGTGTTGATGCCGTTTATTAAAGATTCCTATTTTGTTTATTCTTTCGTCGTGGGCCTTTCATCCACAACCACGGACCGTTACAGAAGATCAGACCGCAACCGAAGATGGGCGAACCGGCGCGATTTTTTGATTTGGCTTACGCCAACCGGGACCCAGTGAGCTTTATGTTGGCGTTTGCGCCTCTCGCCCTCGCCAGCACTCTGGAAGATGGAACCCTCAAGATGCTGCTCCGGCTCGGGCTCACGCTCCACCAGCAGCGAGAGCTCCCAGACACCTCCGACCTCACTTGGAGAGAAGCCATCATCCGGTGTCTGGAGAGTCTCCGACCCCGAGCCGGAGCCTTATCCCCGGCGAAGTATGTTCCGCCCGCGGCGATGTGGAAACCGCCGCAACAGGCGATGAACGTTGCGCCGTTTACGGCGATGATGGTCCCGTCCAGCCCACCTGATTTCCCGCTGGTCCGGCAAGCGCGCCCTCTAATGTCCGCACTGCAAGCGCGCCCTCTAATGTCCGCGCTACAAGAGCGCCCCTTTGAATCCGCGCTGCAAGAGCGCCCCCAAGTGTCCGTGCTGCCAGAGCACCCTCCTGCGTCTCCGCTGGTCTCATCCAGCCCTCCTTCGTCTCCGCTGGTTCTATCCAGCTTCGCGCCTCCCGTGCGCCCTCAAGTGTCCGCGCTGCAAGAGCGCCCTCAAGTGCCCGCTCCTCCAGAGCGCCCTCAAGTGCCCGCTCCTCCAGAGCGCCCCCAAGAGTCCGCTCCTCCAGAGCGCCCCCAAGAGTCCGCTCCTCCAGAGCGCCCCCAAGCGTCCGCTCCTCCAGAGCGCCCGCTCCTCCAGAGCGCCCTCAAGCGCCCGTTCCTTCAGAGCGCCCCCAAGAGTCCGCTCCTCCAGAGCGCCCTCAAGAACCCTCTCCTCCAATGTGGCCCCCAGAGGGGAACTTTCCCAAAGACATTTTGGGGGGGGGCCATATAGTCTCAGTCTGTGTGGCCAGGCCAAGGACCCCGACCCGCCATGGCCGCCCGAGGATCCAGATCCACCATGGTCGCCCGAGGACCCTCATCTGCCATGGTCGCCCAAGAACCCCGATCCGCCAAGGCCGCCCAAGGACCCCGATCCGCCATGGCCTCTCGTGTCTCCTGATCCGCCATGGCCTCCCGTGTCTCCTGATCCGCCATGGCCTCCCGTGTCTCCTGATCCGCCATGGCCTCCCGTGTCTCCTGATCCGCCATGGCCTCCCGGGTCTCCAGTCCTGCCATGGCCTCCCAAGGCTCCTGATCCGCCATGGTCTCCCAAGACTCCAGATCCGCCATGGCCTCCCGAATCTCCAGTCCTGCCATGGCCTCCCAAGGCTCCAGATCCGCCATGGCCTCCCGAATCTCCAGTCCTGCCATGGCCTCCCAAGACTCCAGATCCCCCATGGCCTCCCGAATCTCCAGTCCTGCCATGGCCTCCCAAGGCCCCGGATCCGCCATGGCCTCCCGAATCTCCAGTCCTGCCATGGCCTCCCAAGGCTCCGGATCCACCATGGACTCCCGAGTCTCCAGTCCTGCCATGGTCTCCCAAGGCTCCTGATCCGTCCTGGAGGCTTCCCTGTCCCATCCTGGTCCTGCTCCAGCCTCCAGGACGCCCACCCCCCCTCCCCGATGTTACTGTTACGGTGCGGGACGCACCTTCCGGGAGGGGGGCGATATCTGTAACAGAACTGTTTGTTTAGTTTCCTTTTTGTCCTTATTTGGTTCTTCCTGTTTTAGTTTCTGACCTAGTTTTGTTAATTAGTTATATTCATCACCTGTGTTTGATTCAATTACCTTGTTTCCTCGTTTGTTCCAGCCCCTTTATAAGTCCTCAGTTTTGCCTTTGTGTTTGTCTGATCTTAAGTTAACAATAATGTCAAACGTGTGTTGATGCCGTTTATTAAAGATTCCTATTTTGTTTATTCTTTCGTCGTGCGCCTTTCATCCACAACCACGGACCGTTACAGTAACTTACCAACTTGCAAAACTAATGGAATGTATAGTTGATATGAAAAACTGGATGACTAGCAATTTCTTACTGCTAAATTCTGAAAAAAAGTGGTGTTAATTATTGGATCAAAAACTTTTGCATGTGATAATCTAGATCACTGTCTAATACTTGATGGCTGCTCTGTAAATTCTTCGTCATCAGTTAGGAACCTAGGTATACTTTTTGATAGCAATCTTTCCTTCGAAAAACATGTTTCTAGAATTTGTAAAACTGCATTTTTCCATCTTAAAAATATATCTAAATTACGACCTATGCTCTCAATGTCAAATGCAGAAACATTAATTAAATGTTTCTGTTTAAATCAAATGGTTTCCATTTACTGGCAGTAGCTCGTCATGTCACAACACTAACAGCCAGAGTTGACAGAATGCAAGTTAGTGCATCTCATAAACTGGTTAATAAACTGCCAAGACTTGCTCCCCAGAATAGGAAATAATACATGCAGGGTCACAATGTTCTTTTCTTCGCAGAATTCGGGAGGCAGAGTCACTATAAAGAGGCCACTGCACCTATGCACTTTGGACCAGGAGGGGATCGTGAATGACTGGCCTGGACCCTTGCCTGGACCACTTGCCTGGACAACTTTTTTCCCAGACCTTCAGTTACAGTGAATATGTATGAATTCCCTTTCTATTAGACACTATATCCCATCGGAACACTTTATTTCCCTTATTAATCTTTTCTGTCCATTTTCCTTTACAATAAGGACCTCTTCCAGGCCTAATGCCAGAGTCACTGTGAATGTCTGTGCATCTGCCACAGATGCATTGCTAAAATGCAAACAATGGTAGCTGCTCACTGAAGGCGTATTCTGCTGAGAAAACCAGCAAAAATAAATGCATTGTACTAAAATATCCACATTGTACATCATCAGCAGTGGTACGCTTTTGCAAATTTTTGCCAAATTGCTTTCATACAAATTGCAAACCATATCAGAGACAATATGAACCATTGCCCTGCTCTTAAACAGAATTGAATGTAGGTCCTTTTGTTCGAGTTCAGAAAATAGGTTTCACACCGAACATACAAACATAATTCTGACGTCAAACACACTCAAGGAATCCAGCCACGAAAATAACAAGACTCAATGCTGATCTAATGTTTAATCAAAGGGGAATGAGAACATCCATCTGCTAATTCCTTCAAGTAAACACAATGAGTTCAATGATGTTTTGATCGCAAAGTAGGTGCATTTCACGGAAGCATTCAACCCCTTTGAAAAACCCACTCGATGTAATGGATCTGAAGATTAGAAGGATTTGTGATTCAGTTTCCCTTTTGTCTTCTCAGATCTAAAGATATTCTGTTAAACTCTTGCAGCTTCCGATGTTGAATAATTTTTCCATCAAAAATACATTGGGAATACTTGCCCCTCTGAATATTCCTGGTTATACAAATCCTTATTTTTCATGACTTTGAGAAGGACACTCTCAAACAGAGACTTGACAAAAAATCAGAGCTTAGCCGAACACTAATCATCTCAAAGAGCAGGGAATCATGGCAGAAAAAACATAAAACCAACACGATGACACACGCTAAAACACTTTCCGAATTAGAATACCTTAACGCTTTCTTCAGACAACCACTCTGTTTTCCTCAAAGCAGGAAGCTTGTGGCCCAGATGGTTCTGCCTTCTTAAGATCCATCTTCTTCAGAGGAAAGATTGACACTTGTCTGTGCTTGCACATCCTGATGCCTTTTAATTAATGTACATCTTACTCTCACATTTTAACTCTGGCTACTTACTCTCTCTCTCGCCCTGCCTTCTTCCTCTCACAGTTGAAGGTGTGAGGAACTCATTCATGATTGCCGAAAGGCTAACCACAATCCCCCACTGCAGGAGAAAAGCTTCCTCCTACTTCTTATGACAGAACACAGCTCCACTTGCACTTCACACTTCATTACCCTCAGTAATACTTTGGCACAATGATGTATGGTACTATTCAAATTCATAAGAGTAGCTCTTGGCAGAAATGCCTTCAAAACTTATAAAGTACTGGGATTAAAGTTTACAAACATACTTACACGACATACTTTATTTTGTACATCTCATGATTACTCAGTGCATGCATTATTAATATGACTTGTTCATTCCATTTTGTCAGAGTGCCAGATATTTTTCAGAATTATGTCTGTAAATGAAATTTGTGAATTGACGTGAAGGCCAAGTATACTTCAAATGCAGAGGCCAAGTAATTTATCCTCTCCATTTAACCCATCCATGTGCACACACATCAGACTATTTCTGCAGTGCTCTTCATTTACTCCCCCCACATACTATTTTTCTGCTGGCATTGAGAATCGAACCTGCAACCTTTGGGTTACAAGTCTGACTCTCTAAACATTAGGCCACAACTGCCAAGATCAAAAACTCCCAAGATCAGATTTGAAAATGTTAGATTTAGCACACTGCAGGCTGTTACCTCTGTCACCCAGATTTGTTACATATGAGGTAAACAAAAATATATCAGATTTGGGCCACAATCTGCTGCAGTATGAATAGTGATGTGTATATAAAGTAACTATTGCAAGACATTAGGTCATACATTAACTTTGACTCTGACAAGAGAGTTCCATAAATAATTAGATAAATAGCATTTATATACCTTTAGACGTTATATCTCATTTACAATGACCTGACACAGGGCTCTTAATTACTTCTTGATATCAAAGCAGAGGAGAGGTGAAGCAGTTGTTCTGATTACTGAACATTATCATCACTGGTCTCCTAATCATTCAAGCAGATAGCGCTGCACAGAGGGGACACCTGTCAGTGGACCAAATTAGATTTGTTACTAAGGAAATTTGATACCACTTATGTTCCTTTCTTTATTATAAGACTTATCATAATTTTTTTTATGTTTAGTGGACTGGCGTTTCTCAGAACTGCCAAATAGCTGAAGAAATCAAAGCTTGTGACGTATCTCTACATATTTGCATACTTACAACTGAAGGACAGAAATGTTGTATGCAAATAATAATATTTGTATCATAATTTATCATAATTTATTTCTTTTCTCTATCATCACCTGGAGTTTTTGGTAAACTTTTTGAAATCGTCATGACAACATTTTTCTACCTGCATGACCTGCCTCATAAATATCAGTGAATAAATATATTGCTGCATTTAAATTATTGATGCTTTATCAATTGAGATTTGGATATGGAGAACTTCCCTGCTCAGATATCATCAAGGCAGTGGAGGGGTGGGAACGAATTTCATTTATTTATTCATTGCTTCCTGCAGATTCCCTCAAATAAATCAATTTGCCAAGGTTTAATGGTCAGAAAACTGGTGTGAGATGAAGTTTAACGTTTGTTATGAAGTGTATCTAAGGAGGATCATTTTAAAGGGGTCATATTGTGAGAAGCTGAATTTTCTATAAAAACTTTACCATGAAAACTTACTTTAATGCCCTCAAGTAAACTTTGTAAAGGATGACTCTTATTCAAGGCTATAAAAATGCAAACTCTGTTAGACCTGACAGAAAAAAAAAAAAAAAAAAAACTCTTATTGCTATACTTACTTCACATGCAAAGAAGACTATATTTTATCGCCAGACGTTAACCAGACCGTGTTTTTATTATGTGAACACAGAACACAGAATCCTTCTCCCATTGTGAGCGTATGTTGCATTAGCATATCTCTAATTAAAGTAGGCAAAGGTGGAGCTGACGATCAAAGACTGTTGGTTCTCGCTTCTGTTTAGTATTGCCTGCTCATTATTGTAACGCAGCCTCTGATTACAGCTATTTGTGTGCCTCCATCAATCTGAGGAAAGCCAATTTGCCTTTTCAATCCTGTGATGAGCAAAGTTAAATCTAAAACAAAACTATAAACACACGGCTGGGAGATGTCATGTTTTCAGCTGGACCATGCAATTGCCTCTTTACCCTTGCTAACATACTTACGGTGCTGTTTTAACTACCAAAAGATCTGGAAAGGGACAACATTTTATAATTATCATCTTTCCTTCCTGTCTTGTTTTTAAAAGGAGACTGGTTTCATGAAGGAAAAAGTAAAGCATTAAAGCATTACTCGTTGACTTTACAGTGGTGCTATGATAATATTACTGAAACACATGACTTTAGTGTACTGCTTTTATAAAATAGTGACACAAATGTATTACAGTATATTTTAGTTACAAAGGAAATAATTTGTCAATTAATGTAAGTCTATTAATATAGCCAGTTTGACTAATTATACGTTGTTTATATTAATATTTAAATAAAATACTACATAGTTATTAAAGTATACCTAAATATGAATAACACTGTATATTGTGTATGCATTATTTTTTGTAATAAAAATAATAATAATATAAGTTATGTGATGTCTACTAATTAATAAATGTGCATTATTATTTACATATGTATTAAAGTATATGTCTTCATCAATATAAATACATTATTATTTCTCATTTAATACAACAACCATAAATGTAAAATAAATAAATAAATAAGCTAGTTGCTAAGGCAACATTTCCGATTTTCATTTAGTTTAATTTCATGTACTAAATTAATTACAAATTTTAAAAGAAAAAAAAAAATGACAACATAAAATGAAATTGCTAAAACGTAGCAACAAAAATCAAAAACAAACAAATACATCAATAAAACTATGATAGTATCTCATTTATACTTTCTAGTTTGAACAAAACCTTCTGGCATGTAATGTAGATAACCTGCTTTTATTTATATTTAATATCTGGTCACAGACAGTCATGAGAGGATGTTTGATACAGTGATTTTTAACATAGGTTTTATTCTTACTTTCAGTAAATTGTTACATTTATCATTATTTATCATAAACGTTCACCCAGTTCATATAGTGCATTAGTCTGTAGTCTGATTATGATTTACAAGAAACTTATTTAAGTTGCTTATTAGTGTAGTATTACCAAATGTACACAGTACATGTGTATTTTACAAGGACTTTGAAAGTAACTCACTTAATCAGAATTTAGAGTTAGAGATGTCAATTTTACAATGACTCGTCCAATTTTATTTTAACTACTCGTTTCATATGACATTTGTCTCCTGGTCATGCCTCAAACTGGCTAACCGTAGTTTATTTAACATTAAGGGTATAGGAAAGGCGACCTCATAATATCAACAGATCATTACTAACCATTTCATGTCAGGTTTTAAAATTCCTGTTGAGCGCAATCCTCATTCATCAAACCCATATTATTTTCACAGACACAGTAGGTGGTCACCATATCAAATCGCCCAGCAATATGGAAACAAGACACATATTGCAACCAAAGAACACCCTGATTAAAAATTCATTAATTGCACCACCCGTAGACACACTACCCACTAGTAGCCAGACAGAAGAGCAATGACTGGCGCGCTTCTCGCTAATGGATGATATGGGAGATGTTTGCAAATGAAAGCGTACGATCGCCCTTCGCCTTCCCAGCAAATATCATCGACCGATACAACATAACTGATTGTGGCAGAGCTCAACTGAGGGCACATTTGATAATGGCTTTCATGCTATCATTTGCAAGAGAGAAATAGAGAAATTGTTTTCTCAACCCTGGATCGGTGTTATGCAGATGAGGCCATTATCTACCCATTTGAGCTTATGTCTACCTGCCTGTTTGATGGAGTTGTCTACGGCTGGCTCAGCATAGATCCTCGCCTGGAGACCTTCTCCAGGTCGTTCTTGTTTATGGCAGCAGAATAAATGGCTTGATGAGATGAGTTTGTTGATGGATGGTATAGATGGAAGCTGGAACGTCTTCGTGCCTAATGCATCGATTCTCTTCCCCAGACCAGATTAGGATGTCAGGCACCAATGCCGGTTCCCCTTGTCTACCCTTAATGTAATCTACTATTGATCAGGTGATGTAGCAGTGCAAATATAACCTTTCTGTATTAATATAATTCTTTCCTCTGTTCAGCAAAAGTCCAAATGAAGGAGCATCCATGCGTGTCAGAGAGGTAGGCAGGCAGTGGCTCTGTAAATAAGCAACTGTTATCCGGATCCGATCCCGGTTGCAGTATTAACCCACAGGCTTAAGGTCATGCTTCGAGTAATGATGTGATGAATTGTCTCTCTGGCTCTGCTTTAGCCTAGATTTAAACTACAATTTCGACAAACTATTTCCCAGTCTAAATACCGTAAAGCTGATATAAAGCCACCCAGCTTTATATGAAGCCAATGTAAAGCTGCTTTGACGCAATTTGCATTGTTAAAAGCGCTATACAAATAATAGTGACTTGACTTGACTTGACTCTTTCCTTGGAGTTTAAGAGTGTAACAACAGGAAGATCGTCCTCTACTGGTCCTTGTGTGGATTATTGGTTAGAAGTGGAAAGAAAGTGAAAGTACATTTTGGAACCAATACAAAGTAAAAGCATCAAAATGCTCTTCTTGGATTTTGGAATGCAGTTCTCAGGAATATACAGGATTTTTTGTCATAATTGGGAGATAATAAATATGTCTTGCCTGCACTCGAAGGTGAAAAGTTAATATTTTATCTAATATCATCTTACTTCCCCAGTTAATTAATCCCAGTACAATGAGACAACTTTTGTTTTTTGGAGTATAATGTTTCAATGTGCAAATTTGGCACTAATTAATACACAGTTACAGTCAGAATAAAACCAGGTTAAAAATTCTTGTTTAAATTAGCTGGCATATTTAAGGTTTCCAAAGAGGATTTTGGATATATCCTTTTATTCAGAATAAAAAAAATACAAAATAAATACAAAATAATGTTTATTGTTATATAAAACATGCTATGTATTGTTTTTTTTACACTATAACAATGGGATTAGTGACAGATTATTATTTGTACATGTTATTCCACTGCATGGTAAAAAACAGCCTATAAATCCTAATCCTAACTACAGAAAGTATATTTTAAACTAGTTTACTTTTGTTAGACAATACATTTTTTTTAAAAGTTATTTTTTTATTTTTTAAGTAATTGGACACCTTTGTACTTTGTTCATGAAAAGGCTATATTATGTAGCCCTTTTTTTTTACCCCTTTTTTATAATATATTATCTACATTTAGATTAGCTTTTTTTAAAGTATCCTTCCTTCACCTTGAGCTGATGAAAACATCCCCGTTCCTGTGGCAGTGATATGACTGAGCAATAGATAATTAACTGCATGTTTCTTAGGCACTGTTCATTATTTCTGTCCTCATCCCCTCTAGGGAATATGTTCATGCATCCCATATGCAGTAAAGATAACAGACAGTGCTGAAATTCTATAAAGAAGGATAAGACTGTCAGCAGATAGACACACGACACAGAGGTAAGTGTAATACAATCAACAGGTTTATTGAGTAGTAGCAGAGGGGAATGAAATGAGCAGAATGTCCAGGTAAGCAGGCGGGGAATGGGAATGTCTCTAGGGGCTTATCTGAGTTTCCTTTTCCAGGGGACCCGGAAGTAACAGTGGAGCGTGGAGATGGTGAAGAACAGGGATAGGAACACTGGAGCAACTGGTAAGTAGACAAAAGGTAAGTGGGTCAGGTTAGTCAACAGGGAACGTTTGAGACCAGAACGTGAGTGAATGGGAGGAGTGCAGGGATATAGTGCTGCTGATTAGTGTTGACAGGTGGCAGTGATCAGAAATCAGGGGATTGGGATCTGGTGAGTGTCGTTGGTGGAGACTGCGGTGACTGTGGTGACTCTCTGACAAAGACAATATTCCCAGCTCAATTTAGGGGTCAGAAGTATTTATTGTTGAGATCAGGCAATTTAGACCACCTTTGAGAAGTCAAAAGATGGAATACTGTATACATAACAGGAAATATATTTTGCCATTTGTGCTATAATTAATCCAAAGCATTTTTGATGTCTGCCAATGTTAATTTGAATCAGTTCCCTGGTGCAAGGTGTCGATCAGGATGACAAATGTATGGAATAAACACGTTTGCTTTGATGATAGAGCAAAGCTTTCCAACATTGCCTGCTTCCCTTGCCCTGTCTTACAATTAAACAGATATCCCGCTATGATCAAAAGTCTCAGATACCACAGCGTTCAGCTTTCCTCTCAAAACATAATTGAGGTGTTTTTGGAAAATTGCAAACCTTTTTGAATTTTTGGCATCAGTCTAGTTCACTGCACTAAATTTTGAGGTCACTGCATAGTAAGCAGACAGTGGTAAGAGGTTGGCTGGAGGCAAAGTGATGAAAATTGTGCATTGATTTCCTTTTGCTGGAAAAATGTTAGTAGATGTAAATAGCTTGAAACACTTACGCTCAGACAAATCTGCTTTTCAGGACACAGTAAGCACTAAAAGAAAGAAAGAAAAAAAAAGTTGAAACCCTTTGCTGCAAATCACTGCTGTTTGGATGGATGGATCCATACTATAGATAGACAGATGGATGGGTGGGTGGATGGATGGATGGGTGGATAATGTGGATAGATGGATACTATAGATATATAGAAAGATAGATGATGGATGGATGGACGGATCAATACTATGGATAGATGGATAAATAGATGGATGGACACTATATATATATATATATATATATATATATATATATATATATATATATATATATATACACTGTAAAAAAAAATCGTAAAATTTACGGTAAAAAACTGGCACCTGTGGTTGCCAGAATTCTACCGTAAAAATACGGTAGCAACGTTTTAGGTTTTACGGTTT
The DNA here is from genome assembly GCF_936440315.1 of Barbus barbus. NCBI lineage: Eukaryota > Metazoa > Chordata > Actinopteri > Cypriniformes > Cyprinidae > Barbus > Barbus barbus. The sequence goes on from NC_136722.1 coordinate 4,573,151, forward strand.
TAACTTAAATTTACAGTTAAATACCGTCATTTCTTTAACTGACATAATCTTAAGATACCAACTAGGGATGTGCACATCGATGCTGGAGTATCGATATATCGATACTCAGAAGCTTTTAATTTGGTATCGATATTTTTTAAAAAGTATCGATATTTTAAATATATTTTAATAATTTCTGCATAACTAAATGTTTTAGCGCTGTGTACAGGATAATCGGTGATGCTTTGTTTATAAGACGTTACACCAATCAATCTGCGGCAGAATGTGAGCGATCATGTGTCTTTCAGCTAACTTACATACTCAACACACGCAAGTCGCACACTTCCGCATTACAGAATGGCACGATGGCAGAGAGGAAACGTAGCGTGGTGTGGTGCTACTTCTCATCAGCAGAAAAAAATATTGCACAATGCAATATTTGTGATAAGAATGTCGTACACAGCAACAATACAAGCAACCTTTTTAAACACTTACAGACAACACACCCTGAAACTTATAAAGAAGCGGAACAAAAACAAGCTGCCCAGTGTTCCTCTGCTCAGTCTCCCTCTGTCCGACAAAAGACGTTACAGGAGAGTTTTAAAGGAGGCAAACCCTATCCAGGTACAAAGAGCAGAGTAATTAGTTAACCTATTAACTGTACATACACACTCACTCTCTCTCTCTCTCTCTCTCTCTCTCTCTCTCTCTCTCTCTCTCTCTCTCTCTCGTTACCATTAGGTGAATAAGAATAAATATAAATGTGTGTGTGTGTGTGCAGTGTGCATACAGAGTGTGTGTGTGCAGTGTGTATACAGAGTGTGTGTGTGTGCAGTGTGTATATACAGAGTGTGTGTGTGTGCAGTGTGTATATACAGAGTGTGTGTGTGTGTGTGTGTGCAGTGTGTATATACAGACAGAGTGTGTGTGTGTGTGTGTGCAGTGTGTATATACAGACAGAGTGTGTGTGTGTGTGTGCAGTGTGTATATAGAGTTTGTGTGTGTGTGCAGTGTGTATATACAGACAGTGTGTGTGTGCAGTGTGTATATACAGACAGAGTGTGTGTGTGTGTGTGTGCAGTGTGTATATACAGAGTGTGTGTGTGTGTGTGCAGTGTGTATATACAGAGTGTGTGTGTGTGCAGTGTGTATATACAGACAGAGTGTGTGTGTGTGTGTGCAGTGTGTATATACAGAGTGTGTGTGTGTGCAGTGTGTATATATGTGTAAAAAAACAAATAAGACTCACAAATAAGAAATAAGTGAAAATATGCAACATCTAGTTTATGTTGTTGGTATTGTTTATTTTATTAAGATTTCTGTTTAATCAATATTTTTGTAAGAAGGTTGTTTAAACATTTTGACTTATTTGTCAAATTTGCTTTTCTAATAAATTTGTTATTAATGGCCAGTATGTGTATGTAATTTTGTAATTTTGCATTACATGTAATGATCTTTTTTTTAATTAATATTATTTTGAAAAATCACATTAAATAATAAGTGGTATCGGTATCATAAAAAAATTAACAAAAAGTATCGGTATCGTATCGCATTCAAAAATTGTGGTATCGCCCATCCCTAATACCAACCTATTAAAGTACTGCAATCTGTTTTGTTCCTTTGAAATACACTGATATCCACCAAATGCAGGTGATGATGAGAAAATCACATGATGAGACAAAGCACATCACAAGCAACTGTTAAACAATAGCATATATAGAAGGTGCACATTCATGTCATTCACACAAGCACTAAACACCATCATGGTGAGACTCATTAAACTGAAATATGCTATAAACATTAATTTAACAACATTAGATGTAACATACAACCCTAATAAACATAACTGATAAGAAACAACTAAGAAGAAACATAGTTATTTCAAAGAAAAAACGTCAAATTCAAACAGAATTTGAAATGAAACGCAGGGAATTCTGGGAACGTCAGTTTACGGTTTTTCCCTGTAAATTTTACAGGAACTTTCCGTTAACCATGTAACAGGTTTTTACCGTAGCATTTTCACAGTATTTTACCGTTAAAATCACGATCATTTTTTACAGTGTATAGATAGATAGATAGATAGATAGATGGATGGATGGATGGATTGAAACTGTGGATAGATGGATGTATAGATGGATGGATGGATGGATGGCTAGATCATAACCTAGTTAGATGGATCATAGATAAATGACATCTTTATGATATAAATCTGTAATTCAGGTCACTCAATAGGAACACAATCTCTAAACATAAATCATGCATTTATTGAAATCATAAATCATGTATTTATTTAGGCTATTTGAATGTCTGAACAATTTGGTTTACAAATATTATGCATTCATACTGTGCTTCATTCTGAGTATTTATTTGTGGGGTAATTTGTTCATAATTGACATTCGTCCAAATGAAAGTAATATAAATTTATTATAATTAATATTTAATTTAGTTTCTAGGGGAACTCTACTGGACTTTGTACCAACTTATTTATACATTATAGTTTCAGGCACAGTTTGATTTTGCATGAAATAATTTTACTCCACTTTATGTTAACACGGCTAGAATAAATATGAGCCATCTCATTTAAACGTTGGGTAAAAAGCAAGCATTATTTTATTGTATTAAACAGTTATTTTCATGCTAATGACAGAAGTAACATTTTTAATAATTAATAACCTTTTCTACCCTTTTTCCATTCAAATTGAAGAAACAAGTTTATGCAAGTGCACTCAGTGCAGGCCAAGCAATTACAACAGTCAGCGCCAAATTACGCTTACTAAGAGAAAGTGGAGGTGCTCACACAGGATTCGCTCCTGCTTTCAAAGACAGCTAGACAACATGCAACAAAATGGAACACACTGCAGTTCTTTACATTACCATAATAGCTTATGGCATGTCTAACACAAACAGCACAACTGTCAGAACTGAGGCAACATACAAAGGGAAATAAACACATGCTATTTGAAGTAATGGTGACCGCAATATCAGAATTACAAGATGCAAAATTCCACTAAATCTTTTCAGTTTTTCAAGATATTTAGAATATTTGCCATTTGTCTGCTATGATGGAGATTTCAACTAAATTTTTTTTTAATCACAGTGTAGATTAGCATTAATAATAAATAGACTTTTCCCGAAAGCCCCTGTTCAACAGTTTTACCACCCACAGAAGGTGATGGAAGAAATTAGAGCTGTACAGTAAGGAGAGACCCAGCTGAATAAGAAATAGAAAACATTAAGAAAAGGGTCTTCACAAAAAGTCAGACAATATTCCCGTGAGGCCTCTTACTACAAATGTTCCTCATGGTAATACCGCAGTACAAGACTATCTGTGGTAAGCACTTACAGTTCGTCCGTAAAGTTTCATTTTATCAGGGCACTGAGTCTGAAAGAATTAACCACACAATAGTTCATTCATTGTACACTTTACAAGACATAGTACAGATATTCACTAATATAATTATGACAAGTTGTTTATCATATGGCTCCAGGTGAAAATTATTACCCGTTGCCGGGTAATAATAGCTGTGTCAATACTTTATCTAGCAGAAAATGAGGAACACATCCAGTTTAATTATCAGTTTTATGGTCCCACTGTCACAGTGCACACAGCAGGGAGGAACACGCAGACGAGGATGGAACTCAAAATAATAGTATTTAATGACATCAGGGTAAGACAAGGCAAGGCTGACAGACAGGAACACCGGGGAGTAACGAGTAGACCAGACAAAATCAAACTGAACAGGCAGGACTATAAATACACACGTTAATCATAGATTACTACACCAGTGCAGGGAGCTCAGGAGGCCATGGCAGGTGGTCTTCGTGGCCATGGCCTCGTCCCTTGGCCCGGCTACTCCAGCCGGAACCCTTCTACCCCCCCAAAAGTTTCCATGGGGCAGGTCGGGGGTATCAGGAGCCCTCCGGGGCTAAACAAACAGGACAAGACAGCCCTCTGGGGCTAGACAAACAGGAACAGGAAGCCCTCCTGGCCAAGCTCAAAAGCTGAGGCTTCTTCTGGGCATGACAAGGAGCCAGGGGCCCTCACAGGGTCCCTCAGCAACCGCTTCCACTTCAACGACAGGAGGGGCAGGCGGCTGGGAATGGCCTCCTTGGCCATGACTAAAGGAGCCCTCGACGAGTCTCCGTGGACAAGACCGGACTGGATTAAAACTGCTCCTGTGGACAAAACAACTTAAAACCATGACTCTGGGGACATGGCACGGCACTCCTGGCCGTAATGTGGACTGGATCCATAGGGCTTGAGTAGAGCAGCGGACGGCAGGTTAGCTTTCCCCATGGACGGCGGTGTGCCTTGAAGGGACGGCGGTGTGCCTTGAAGGAGCCGTGGATGGCAGGATCCCCCGCAAACGGTGGGCTGTGTGCAGCAACCCATGAACTTGACAGACAAAAAGGAACAAAACAAAATAACTTTCAAAAAATGGAAAACAAAACGGTGAACCGCTTACTGTTTTGGTGTAGTCTTCTGTCACGGTGCACACAGCAAGGAGGAACGAGGAACACGCAGACAAGGATGTAACTCAAAATAATAGTCTTTAATGACATCAGTGCAAGACAAGGCAAGGCTGACAGACAGACAGACAGACAGACAGGAACACCAGGGAGTAACGAGTAGACTAGACAGAATCAAACTGAACAGACAGGACTGTAAATACACAGGTTAATCATAGATAACGAGACAAACACAGCTGGACAAGAATTAACTAATGATCACATTAGACAAGGACAGGTAACAAACCAAATAAGGAAACATGAAGTGGGAACACATGGCACACACGACAGAGGACTGACACCCACGTTATTGCCGTTGACAGACAACTTCAATTATTCTGAAAACAATCTGCTTTATAAGTCTGGACAAAAAAAAAAAAATTGTGGAAAACGTTGGTTCTGCTCTATAATGCAGTTCTACGCTGAGTGATAGATACTGAAATCATTTTCTTCTCCTGAAGGGCCTAAAAATGAAAAATCTGTCATCATTTACTCCAAACAATTAGTCAGTGTGGTTCAGTGTTGTTTTGAAACAAATCATCGTCTTTTCTGTTCTGCAGAAAAAGGTCATACCAGTTAGTAAGGGCTTGAATTATTACTTTAAGCACAAATGTTTGAGAGTATAAACATCCCTGGATTTCAGATTAAAGTAAAACCTTTTCTGCTTAACCAAGAACTGTATCAACAAATTATTTGAGGAAGAGAAACAAAAGAGCACATTTAACGAGAAAAAATTATTCCATTTAATGTGAACATGGCTCTGTGCTCAGAGGGATCAAAATATTTTTTTAATGAAATACATCAAAGTCACTGGCTGTAACATTAGAGCTCTCTTCTTAGCAAATACATCCTCTGGTAAGGACATCTCTTGTAAGTGCTTGACAATGTTTGAGTCATACAAGAATTAACGTCAGGACATGGAAGAGATAGAATGATGATAATAAAGTCTAAATCTACCCACACAACAGAGCACATCTAGAATTTCGAATGGGCATTCTCATAGTCACATTTAAAAAACCATGAATTATTATCCATGTCGTTGTTCTGGTTATTTCACACTGGAAATATCACTTTTGAAAGTGCAATTCAGCTTCAAAATGTTCCTAATTGACCATACAGAGCTTTTCCTGGAGTCCATGTGGTAATGCGGTAGAAGCATTGCAGGGGTTTTATTGCATTTAAAGACACTCAGAGCTGTCTAATGTTTCTTTTACTGCCTGCAGTGTGAGCTGAATCTTACCTGTTAAGTATATAGAGCGGTTAATAACAAATGTTGAAGTCTGTTCATGGTTATAGCTCACAAATGCACATAAAATTGTCCACTGTTTAGTCAGAGAGGATTGCAATTCCTTAGGCATGTTAAGCAAGGTTCTTATCAAGGTTATTACAGTCTTAGAATTTTCATTATTCTTTATTTTTGGTTGGTTTTGAATTTCAGTTCCCTTTTAGTTATTTTATGAAGCACAAATAGACCTTTTATTGTTGAAGATGGTTGAAACAGACTTTTCAGAATATTTTTGCTTTTAAACTAGCCAGAGAACCAAGCATGCAGCCATCTTTAAAATTATGTCTGAACTTATGTTTTTGCGTCTTTATAGCAGCAGCTGTTGAAGAGTAAATAGCTGGTAAAGTGAATTCACTGATTGCATGGTTAACAAAAGTTATCATGAACATTGTAATGTTCGAAGTTGATGTCATTTAATGTGATTAGATTTTAAAATGCGCGTTACATTCATACCACCTTACCTTCACTGACATCTAACATCACTGAAGCAAGCTAAATATAGACCCATTTTTGCATTGTAAGTTTAGATTAATTTCATATTGTTAATATGAAGACTTGTGGATGAGAGAGTAATTTTTATGGTAAGGTTAGCGATGTAGTTCTTAGACTGACCACTAGCATTGTGATTTGTGAACTCCTCAAAAAAAGCACCTTTAATGGCTTTTATCATCTATCACAGACACCTAGCAGTCTCCATACTGCCTTTTATTTTCCCTGAACATGTTTTTCCTCAAACAATACTGTGCTAAAACTATTCTCAGGAGCTGAGTGTGGGGCTTTTGTGAGAGTTGATACAAAATGCTCTGTGTTCACTCTGTGATAGACACACATTATGGAGGAGCCGGAGAACGAATGCGTACCATAGAAAGCCGAATATCAGGCACATTGAAAGTTGTTTATTGAGAGTATGTGAAAGAGAGAGAAGCCAGAGGATATGCTAGACACAGGCAAACATCTGTACTTTGTGTCAGAGTTTGGCAGAGCGCACATTGAGATGTTGTGTCAGTGCAAATAAACAGTTGCTTTATAGAAAAGTAGATTACGAGCATAAGGAGCCGTCTATATGAATGCCTAGTTTCCCTCAGGCTTGATAAACTGGGATAGTCATGCCGTTTCAAGCAATATAGCTTCACGTAGATGATTAACTACTTGGACAGATGAAAAACCATACAGATTGCTGATCACTTAGCAGCAGCAGCTCTTTGTCTACTGCTTTAATAATATCCATTCTTTAAATTGGACCCAATTTTTTATATATGAAATATTTCAGCATTTCAAAGTTTAAAGTATTATGAAATAATTGGATTTTAGACGTCACCCATATCTCAGAGGTAGGTGAAATCCAGGGCAGGATGTTTCAATATTCATATCTCTAAGACAGAACTTAGGCCAATAAAAGAGTCAGTTCTCTTTATCAAGTAGCGTACATTAAATAATCCAATTTAGTGTTTTGTTGTCTTATCTCTTGCTTTCCAGTTGCTGCTCTGTGCTTAGCATGAACAAACCTGCATGTCGTAGGCCACTGTGGTATATTGTTTAGCAGATGTCATAGAGCAGTGGTTCTCAACTGGTTTGGCCTTGGGACCCACGCTTTCCCATGGTCATCAAGCCGTGACCCACTTATACAGTATATATATATATAAAATATATATACAAAAATATTGGCACCCTTGGTTAATATGATAATAATCTATTCTGCATTGCTAATCCTTTTGACCTATTTTTTTTTTAATTCACAAAAATCCAACCTTTTATTGGATTATAAGAATGTCTAGGGGTGCCAATAATTGTGTCCAACGTGTATTTTAGAAAAACATTAATTTTTATAATATTTCCCCCCTAGAAATTATTATGAGTAAAATATCTCTGAAGTATATTTCCATATATATTCAAAATTTTGAGCACTCCAGCCCCCTATGAACATGAAATTATCCAGCCATGACGTCTGGAGTTTTTGTCCGCTTTTAGCCAATCAGCGTACACTTACGTCACGGATAGTTCCTAGAACTGTTTTAGACCCTACTCTGAAGTAGGAGCTAATTTAGTTCCTCCAAACGGAGTACCTGGAACTAAAACCGTTCCTAGTTCCCACGATGCAAACACGCCAAAAAGTGGGTAATTCCACACTTAATTTGGGTACTATGAAAAGGTTCCTGCGGTGCGAAAGGCCCTATAGGAGAAAATGTACAGCTGTTAAACTGCCAAATGGAGATTTCAAAAAGTATTGAATAAAAGGGTGCCGTTAAATGTGCCCAATGTGTATTAGAGAAAAACATTTCATAATGATATTTTCCCCCATTTGAAATTCTTATTATCCAATGAAAGGTTAGATTTTTGTGATTTTTTAAAAATAAAAGATCAAAAGGATTAACAATGCAGATTAATTTTCACAGCCTTCTTTGATCATATTTACCAGGGGTGCCAATATTTTTTGCCATGACTGTATATATATATATATATATATATATATATATATATATATATATATATATATATATATATATATATATATATATATATATATTAGGGCTGTCAACGTAAATTTTTTTTTGTGTGCCAATTAATCATTTGATAAGGTTTGACCCCAAGTTCTTGCCGCCATCGCATGGCGGAAGGTCATCATTGCCTGCGTTCCAATGTGCACACTATCCATCCTATATTCTATGTGATATTTGTAATTTTCAATACTATTTAGGGCAGATAGGGTGTATAGTATGCACATTGGAAGGCAGGGACTGTGTGATTATGAGGCGCCGGGTGATTATGAAGCAAACGTGGAGAGAGAGAGCGAGTGTGTCGGAGAGAGAGAGAGAGAGAGAGAGAGAGAGAGAGCGCGACAGTGTGCGAGAGATATGTATACTCATATGTGATAAGGGTACAGAGAACCAGTGTTGCTAGGGTCATGGTTTTCCCGCACAATTGGGCTATTTTGAAAATACAGTCGTGGGAAAAAGAGCTGTGGGTTGCAGCGCCACGTTTACGCATGGTTCATTCCACCGAATGGGTGCCATTTCTGTCCCCAGGACATTATAGGTACAAACAAACATAAAAATTAACTATAAAATCTATTTTATTGTTAATCAAAATGTCCTACACATTAAGTGCAAATTTAAAATATATAATTAAAAAAATATATTAAAAACTACCTACAACACTGAAAATATAACATTTGTACATGTCCCCAGTGTCTAACGCTACATTTTCACATGATAGATAATGTTTAAAATTATTCAGAAATCATTTTTATTTTGCCTTTTTGTATACCTCCATATCCCATCTGTGCTTTAAATACATTTATTTAAAAATAAAATTTATAATATTTTGGATAAAATACACATTTTAGTCGTGTCCCCAGGTTTTCACTCAGTCCTGCAAGTATAACAGAAAATGTACTTGATATTTCTCTTCTGTTGCAATTATGCATTAGACTCGCATGGAATGGCGTTTGAGTGTGAGCTGCGCTATAAGAAAACAATATCGACAGAAAAAACTGAAACTATATTATTTTAAATAAGTTTATTATTTTAATATCAATTTTAATTTAGTATTTAATTATATATATATATATATATATATATACACATACACAGTGGTGTGAAAAAGTGTTGGCCCCCTTACTGATTTTTAATTTTTTTGCATGTTTGTCACACTTTAATGTTTCAGATCATCAAACAAATTCAAGTATTAATGAAAGATAACACAAGTAAACACAACATGCAGTTTTTGAATGAAGTTTTTTTATTATTATGAAGGGAAAACTAAATCCAAACCCACATGGCCCTGTGTGAAAAAGTGCTTGCCCCCTAAACCTAATAACTGGTTGGGCCACCCTTCGCAGCAACAACTGCAATCAAGCGTTTGCAATAACTTGCAATGAGTCTGTTGCAGCGCTGTGGAGGAATTTTGGCCCACTCATCTTGGCAGAATTGTTGTAATTCAGCCACATTGGAGGGTTTTCGAGCATTAACCGCCTTTTTAAGGTCATGCCACAGCATCTCAATAGGATTCAGGTCAGGACTTTGACTAGGCCACTCCAAAGTATTCATTTAGTTTTTCTTCAGCCATTCAGAGGTGGATTTGATGGTGTGTTTTGGATCATTGTCCTGCTGCAGAACACAAGTTCACTTCAGCTTGAGGTCACAAACAGATGGGCGGACATTGTCCTTCAGGATTTTTTTGGTAGGCAGCTGAATTCATGGTTCCATTTATCACAGCAAGTCTTCAAGGTCCTGAAGCAGCAAAACAGCCCCAAAATGACTTATGATGTTTATATTAATTATCCTGTGAATGTATTCTCTCAAATGGCCTGGGTATGCAGAACATTCACAGCTTATATTGACAGAACACCACTGAGCTAATTAGTTTAAACTACTTATAGAGTGGAACCACCAACTCCCTTAATACCAGTGACACTCTATCTCTTTGAACACCACCCTTCAGACAGGCCCCCTGCCTGAAAGATCATGAGACAGGTGGGATTTCTATTTGACCGGTCAAGATAGAGGTGGGGTGAAGGGTCCCTCCTGGTATGGGTATGAGAGAGATGGTACACAGGCTGCATACTGGACCAAGCATGAAAGAGGTGGGAAGCAGGCTGCTGACTGAAGTGGGCATGAAAGAGACAGGACACAGGATTCTGACTTGAATCAAATACTCAAAAGAAAGAGTTGAGGCACTGTAACAACAGGGCAGGCATTGTGTGATAAGGCATATCTTAGGTTTTTAGAGCCTCATCAACACTGCGGTTAAATGGCAAGCAAGCAAGCATCTCCTCAGGAGACTGGTTTCTTCCCTGTGGATTCACAACAGTGTCTTTGCAGATCCAGCATGCTACACTCAGCTGTCAGGACCACATTCCGGTGGGAGAATGTGTCACAATGAATGGGCCAGGATTTCAGGATGCTGAATGGTCTGTGATACTGAGGGAAGCAAGGACATGAAACCATGAGATGCATGAACCCCTCAGGCCGTGGACCTCAGGGAATGCACCATCACTACAGGACCCTGCCCCTACATGGAACAAATTCCCCTTTACATTCCTTTTCACTGAAAGTCTTTCCCCAGCAAGGACACCAAAGTAACTTCAATTCTCACTATATTCTTCACAGATACGTTGTACTTTATTCCTTCATATTTAATACTTCATATTCAGCAAACCTAGTGTCTTGTGAAGATGATAGAATTTCTATTACAGCTGGCTGAGCAAAGAAGTCTTGCTTTATTATGAAGACTAAGGACAACAGTAAATCAGCATCTCATGCCAGTGATCAGGATTCAAAATATGCAGAATAAGCATCACTGCTCTTCAGCTTCTTTTGACAAAATTAGTATATCAGTCCATTGAAGGGCCAAGCTTGTCCTTCATACTTCAAAACTATAGAACTTTCAGCTGTGTTTTGTTGTTGGTCAGAGATGAGGCAGGCAAACCTTGGATCTGCCTATAAATGTATTTCCTCATATCTGTCGTTATATTCTTTACTGAAAATAGCTGAAGGTACAGTGATCCCTGCCAATCAATGTTCTGTCTACACTTTGTCTCTGACATTCGATTGTCAGGCCAAGGTGAGGGTATCCTATGGGTCTACATCATCCTGTATTTTTTTATTTTTATCTCCACCCCCTTTTTGATCTCAAGTTCTATCCTTTTGAACTCAATAATATAGCTCTTTCAGTCAATATATAGACAGATGCTTCCAACTTCCTTTAACCCTCTGGGCCCTGAGGGTGTTTTGGGGGCCTGGAGAACGTTCGACATGCCCTGACATGTGTGCTTTTTTCAGTTGCTTATAAAAATATAAATGGTCTAATAACACTGTAAACAGCACAAACTGGGCTACAATAATATGTTAGCAGCATTTATGTACATGATTGTGTTTTTGAGAAATCAACGTTTATGCGTGGTTAGTGAAAAACTAAAATTTGTAAGTCACTGAAATAAGACCATAAAACACATACAGAACAATTGTTCACAAGACTTTTGAGAACCGAATCTTGTAGCCTAAAATTTGTATTCAGGCAGAAACTCAAACCTATACACCTGCACAAACCTGTACAGCTATACGTTCACATCTCATATCCAACTGCCTCACTCCGAATCTTGGAACTTTACGAACTTTGCATTTTACGTTCAATCTCATTGACTACCTTCCTTCCTACCACTAATCCAGAGTCACATCAGGAGAAACCTCCAGACCTTACACAGTATCATGTTTCTTCTTTACCTCTTTAGTGATCGACTCTTTTTGGTACATCCTCTTACACATTTAATTGTAAACACACTGTAGCATTTTGAGGCTTTGTACATCAATCTCCATCCTCAATCCCTCCACTTGCCCAAGAGACATGTTTTGCCTCTTCTCCACCATCTAGTCCATTTATGCCAGACTTCAAGCCTTGTCAATCACACACTTCTGAACTTCAAACTGCATAGATGCATGCCAGGTCAGTATTATCCATGTTTACTTCCTACACGCTATAAAGATATGCTGAAAAAAGCTCACTGACATGACCCTGCACCAAACCCCTACGGTACCGCTGGGATAAATGCAGGAACACCTGCTACTTCCATCTACACCAATTGATCTTAGCAGTCATTTATTACAAAGTTTATATGACTGGTATATCAGTAACACATAAGTTTGCCCACTTTCTTTTCTGCTTTTGCAATTTTAGGATGTCTACATGTCAAATTATTCTACAGTGGTTCCCAACCCTGCTCCTGCATGCCCAAGGAACAATACACATTTTGGATGTCTCCCTAATCAGATACACGTGATTCATTGCATCAGCTTGTTATTCGAATCCTGAAGATCTGAAATTAGTTTATCTTTGTTGAAAACCACTGCGTCTGTTCCTCCCTACTTTTACTTTTATAATGACTGTCTCTTTTTTTATGGACAACATTAGAACAAATGCCTGGTGGCTCGTCCACAACAACCACATCCAGGCTGCAGTTATTTCACAACTCCCTCCTAGCCAGCATCATACATACATATTCCCTCACTGCACAGATTGGTTTTAATGAATAGAGATTTCTTCTCAGTTCTCTTCACTGACTGCAAATGCTTACTTGATTTCAATTCAGAATAATTCCTGGCTTACTTTTGTGCAAAGTACCTAGCACTCCACAATATTAAGCCTAACACCCCAGCCATTCTATATGTCTATGCATACTCTACATGTTCAATAAATAAAGACATTGACAACAACTTCTGTATTAAATGTTTAACAGGTATATTTACATTTACATCATGGACTGGCTTCACCTACATCTTGTGATAGCATCTTAAACTGACCACTAGCATTTGCTCATCATAGATCAATACTATACAAACAGTATAAACTAGACATTATTCGACTTCAGTAACAATCTTTGCGGGTCCTCAGATGGCCTTGAATATTCAGTACAGCTGTATTATCCCGTTTTAAACAGATCACAAATAATTTGGGATTAAAACACCACTGAGAAAAGAGTTTTTGGCAAATTGCAGGTTTTACCACATGTGCAAATTATTAAGTACAATTGCCTGCAATTTGCAAAATAACTAAATGCAAATGGCTTATTGATAAGAACTGATAAGTTGATTCTCAGTGAATTTGTCAACTTCTAAACATTATTTTATCGCGTGAGTCATCACATGCAAAATTATCCATTCAATTACCAAAATCTGTCAGATACGCGTGTATATTTCATAAATATCTGACATGTAATGAGTTGGCATATGTCATGCCATTAGGGTTGCAAAGGGAAACATTTGGGGAACTTTTGGAAAAAGTTAGAAAATGTTCAGTAACTTTTGGAAAGTTTCCAGAAATTTACCTGAAACTTTCTGCTCTTTTGCAACCCTACTTGCCATTGTAATGAAATGAGAATCACACTATTGCTAATCAACCAAGTTTGGAAGCATATGGAGTTTGCCCAGCAGAATCATCACAATTTTTTAACTATAGGAGGAACATCACAACCCTAAACAGCAGCAGCTACAGCAGTAATGTATAAATACATTTATATTTGTACATAACATATATCTGTAGAAATTATATATATATAAACGTAAAATTGACATCCTGTTTTGAAAGAGTAGTAAACTGACGAAGATGTTTGCAATGGGGAATTTGGTGGCATTTGTCAGGTCACTGCACAATAGCTAGGTTTTGGGTGAGTGTGTAGGAAATTTCAAATTTGTCTTAACTATTATTATTATTAGTTTCATTTCATTTAATCTACAAAAGAATGTAATTTTCTCCTTCTGATGCCTCATTGACATGCTTGAGTTTTGATGAGCTTAGAGATAACAGGAAATCTTTGTGATGTATGTGTGTGTGCACAAGACAAGTATTATTATTTTGGACCTAGCTTCTTAGACAATAATTTGCATTAAATAGGTAGGTATGCATCTAGGGCAGGCACGTGCACAGGTAGGGCTCAAACTAAAGTGACCTTTACTCTTACAGTAGTAGCTCTTTTTTTAAATGAGATTTTGGCCAAACAGGAAAAGCTGAGCGCCCATATACTGTAGCTACAACAAACTTTGTAACCTGTTGATGAAAATGTAATGCCGCTGTTTTAATGGCGGACAAAATGCACATTTGCTTACATTCACTGGTCAAAAACCCAGGGCTGGTGCTAGCTATAGGCAGAGCAGACAATTGCCTAGGGTCTCAGGATTTGAGGAGGGGCCTCCATAACCGTAACATCCCCTATACGCCAGTCCATGGACATCTAAATACTAGCCTCATTGTTCAGTGGATATTGCTGAATTGTCACTCACCTGCAATTAAACCAGTTAATGTTGCCTTTTCAAAAAGGGTCCAGCCTTCCTGAATGTTTGCTTAACGAATGCATCCTTCAGGTGCTGAAGCAAAAGGCTAAATAGGTATGCAAAGCAGCACAGCTCCTAAGTAATGCAGGTGTGTGAGTTGTTGTCGTCATTTATTTTGGAGTGATTGCAATGTAGTAATGTATTAATTTATATTAAATATTACTTGTTCTGTCGATCAGCGTCATTTCTGGACAGATCATTCACCAATTTATTACGAGTTTAAAAGATTTGAATTTGCGCGTACAGTAAATGACATCGCACTGGGAGCTGACTAGCAAAATAGTTACAAAAGTAAAAACAAAGAACTCATTGCTTTACCTTCCTCTCTTCTCAATGACATACATAAAAATGTTAACCCAATAATACTTTTTTGAAGCATCCGAATTTGATTTAACGTATATCTCTTTCTCATACTCTACAGCCAATCTGTATGACTGTTGACCTTTTCTTGCAAAAAATAAATAAAATAAAAATAAATAAATAAAACTAAAAACTAAAACAAACAAATAAATAAATATATATGAATAAATCTTTAAAATACTTTATTTCTCATGCCTTTACTAAAATAGATGACCAAATTGTCATGAGTGAATTACATTTTGCAGACATGCAAAAGTTCTGATGTTTCATCAAACAGTTGTGACAATTGCACTTAAAGTTTAGTGAGTGTTTAGTGACTGTTTAGAAAAATGTGCCAAAGCAATTGAGAACAACTTTTAGTGTGTAACATGCAAAAATATGAACATTAGTCCTAGTGTCTCCTGTATGTTTAGTAGCTGCAATAAGAGAAATGCATTACTGGTCCTTGCTATTATGTGTGTACTATTACTTTTCAGTGTTTTTGGATGAACAATTTTTGCCTGGCAGAAGATAAAATGGGCAAATTCCTACAGAATTATATTGTAAGATGTACTTGGCTCTTGTAAGCAACCTTTTTGCAAATACCGTGAGTACTACTAGTGCCCTAGAAACCATTAGCAACCCAAAGAGTAAGACATTTAAAACCCTTTGTTTGAGGTTTATTTTGGAGTTGTTTATTCTTTGTGCCTTGTTCTGGTTTATTGTAGCAAATAGAGATTTCTGCAATTGAATTCATAAGCATCTGCTAAAATACAAATATAATGCACTGTCTATTGCACACACCCCAGTTTGAGGAATAAAATATTGATGTTCACTATAATGTACTGGTGTGCAGTACAAAACGTTAATCCAAGATTGGATCAGCTTCTAGATTGAAATGGATGTAGCACAGGGATAAAAGAAAATATTTGACACAGAAAAAATAAATCAATCAATCAATCAATCAATCAATCAAATCCAACTGTGTTCACAGTACATAACCAGCCTGAGAGATTATCTCCATCTCATGTATGATTTTATAAAATAATGCTAAAAATGCATTAGTCATAGGTTTTAATAAATTGTGTAGTGTCACCTCTTATGCTGAAAAGCATTAAAAGATTGAGTCATGATTGAAACCACAGAGATGCAGATAGAGTTTACTGTTTATAATATACTAATGTACATGAAAACAAATTAAATACAAAGAAGAAAAAAACAAAACAAAATAATTTATTATTATTATTAAAAATATATATTATTATTAGTATCATTATTATTAAAAATGTGTGTACACTGAACAAAATTATAAACACAACACTTTTGTTTATGCCCCCATTTTTCATGAGCTGAACTCAAAGATCTGAGACTTTTTCTATGTACACAAAAGGCTTATTTCTCTCAAATATTGTTCACAAATCTGTCTAAATCTGTGTTAGTGAGCACTTCTCCTTTGCCGAGATAATCCATCCACCTCACAGGTGTGGCATATCAAGATGCTGATAAGACAGCATGATTATTGCACAGGTTTGCCTTAGGCTGACCACAATAAAAGGCCACTCTAAAATGTGCAGTTTTATCACACAGCACAGTGCCACAGATGTCGCAAGTTTTGAGGGAGCGTGCAATTGGTATGCTGACTGCAGGAATGTCCACCAGAGCTGTTCCCCATGAATTGAATGTTCATTTCTCTACCATAAGCCATCTCCAAAGGCGTTTCAGAGAATTTGGCAGTACATCCAACCGGCCTCACAACCGCAGACCACGTGTAACCACACCAGCCCAGGACCACCACATCCAGCATCTTCACCTTCAAGATAGTCTGAGACCAGCCACCTGGACAGCTGCTGCAACAATTAGTTTGCATAACAAATTAATTTCTGCACAAACTGTCAGAAACCGTCTCAGGGAAGCTCATCTGCATGCCCGTCGTCCTCATCAGGGTCTCAACCTGACTGCAGTTCGTCATCGTAACCGACTTGAGTGGGCAAATGCTCACATTCGATGGCGTCTGGCACTTTGGAGAGGTGTTCTCTTCAGGGATGAATCCCGGTTTTCACTGTACAGGGCAGATGGCAGACAGCGTGTATGGCGTCGTGTGGGTGAGCGGTTTGCTGATGTCAACGTTGTGGATCGAGTGGCCCATGGTATGGGCAGGCGTATGTTATGGACAATGAACACAGGTGCATTTTATTGATGGCATTTTGAATGCACAGAGATACCGTGACGAGATCCTGAGGCCCATTGCTGTGCCATTCATCCACAACCATCAACTCATGTTGCAGCATGATAATGCACTGCCCCATGTTGCGAGGATCTGTACACAATTCCTGGAAGCTGAAAACATCCCAGTTCTTGCATGGCCAGCATACTCACCAGACATGTCACCCATTGAGCATGTTTGGCATGCTCAGGATCGGTTCCAGTTCCTGCCAATATCCAGCAATTAAACTGCACATTTTAGAGTTGTGTGTGTGTGTGTGTGTGTGTGTAGATATATAGAAAAATATATAATTTTATTATAAAAATATATATATATATATACACATGCAGACATACATACATATATTTATTTTATTAGTAGTATAATTTTTTTTTCTCTGAAGGTACATTTTATTCACTTCAAATTCTCATGTAATATATGCTTGCAATATATGCTTACTGCATTTTAAAAAACGACACGTGGGCACACGTGACTTGCTATTGCAAAGCATACCATTTTGCTGAGTGCAAAAATCCTCTTGTTAAGATGATTTGTCATTTTTGTATAATTACACAGGGCTGTCAGGGCGACACACTACAGCTGCCTGCAATTACATCTGCGCATCAGCCGCTGCGCTTAAATGAGCAAAAACCACAATCAGCTTCCTGAACAAAGTCTCTGGTAAAGATGATATTGATTTGTGTGGTTCTGTAATATATTTTTTTCCATGTTTCTTGCAGCTGACTTTTAAGTTTATTCAGTGTCTGTATTATTTGGATTAGGTTTTGTTTTGATGCTTGGCAATCTTACAGTTATTTGATGCCTTCAGTCATATCCATGCCAAGCAAATAAGAAACACAGAATAATAATGTTCTTCCAATAGAACATGTAGTTCGTGTTTATTTTAATCCAGACGTAATCAGTAACACACTGGATGCTCTTTTGTCATACAACAAAATGTTTGCGAATGGCCTTCACACTATTTGACAACTTACAAACTAAATACAGAAATAGAGATGTATTAAATTAATTATTTATTTATTTTTAAAGTTTGCAACAACACCTCATAAGCGTATTATTATTGTTGGTAACCCTTTACAATAAGGTGCCATTTGTTAACATTAGTTAACAACATTAGTAAACATGAACTAAGAATAATCATTACTTCTACAGCATTTATTAATCTTAATTAATGTTAATTTCAGCATTTACTATTGCATTATTCAAATCACAAGATGTGTTTGTTAACATTAGATAATACACTGTGAACTAACATGAATAAAAAATGAAAAAACGTATTTTCATTAACTAACATTAACAAAGATGAATACATAGTGTAATAAATGCATTGTTCATTGTTTGTTCATGTTAGTTACTACATTAACTAATGTTAACAAATGACACCTTATTGTAAAGTGTTACCTTGTTCTTATTATACAATTATACAATGGAAGACAGGAAAAGTGTTTGATATACCATGCTTAAAAACAGTCAATATTTTTGCAATCCTGTTCATGATGCATTGGTACAGAAAAAAATAAAAAACAAAAATGACTTTTACATAACGTCAACATTTTTGGCCAAAGCCAAAATAATCAAACAAAAGAAATAAAAGACAAAGAAACCATTATGATTAAAACATTTTCAACAGCGGTTTAAAATTTTTGTTACAATAGTGAATTACTTCACAAATGAAAAACATCATACAAGGTGATTTTGAAGAGCTTCCTCTGCACTTTGCTTAGAGGCAACTTGTTTTATGAATAAAGAATGCTGATTGGAGAAATGTGAAGCTGCATGATTTAAACAGCTAATAATTAAATAATCTGATCATTAACAGTGTAGTGAAGGGAAGAAAGGATTGCATTTGTTACACGGCTTTGTATTTCATAAGAGTATAATGAGACAACAGAAATGTGTTTATTTTCATGTAGCTTCGCTCTTTGAGCATAATGAGGCAGGACGTTAAGCATAATTGCATGATGAGGAGAAGAGACAGAGATGAAGACCATTATGTTTTATTTTGTCCAGTGGTGCTCAACTGTTGAGGCGCATCCTAAAATTGGGTCACAGTATATTCTGATAATAGCTGAAATGATGCTAAATGCAAATAGTAAAATGCAACTAACCACATAATCATGCATAGTTATCATAACAAAATAATTGGCTTATTAGGCCTATTCAAAGGAGAAGAAAATGGTTTCCATACTGCATCTTTTGCTGTTTATGTTAAAGTCAGTATATCCAGTCCAACTCTTATTTTTATGTATCGATTATTTCATAATATGGCTAATACTTAAACAGTTTTTCACCAATACACCAAAACTGATCTGTGCATATTTCACCACTGATTCAGAGCTGACTTTTACACTGTATAAGGCAATATTATGGACAAGAGATTTTTTGACGTTTTCTAAAAGGATTTATTACAAATACACAGATTTTTACTTCACAAGACGTTAACTGATGGACTGGAATTGTGTGGATTTACTTGTACATTATTGTGATGCTTTTATCAGCTATTTGGAGAGGATCCTTTGGTGAGCAAGTGATGTAATGCTACATTTTTTCAAATCTACATCTTGGATGGTCTTTTGGATAAGCTATTCATTTAATAATTTTGCATATAGTTGTGTTTATGCAGTTCATGTAAATTATATTAAGTGTAAATGTTTGATTTTAAGGACTGTGTAGTCCAGTGCAATCCAATCTGAGACCTGAAGCCACTGCTAACCACTGGTTTAGATGAATAGTTAAAATAAAATACTGTTTTATTTCTGTCATAAGTGCCACATGAGCCCATAAAGACCAATTAGGCATCATGCTGCACAATTAATTCAGTTATCAAATAGAAGATAATCATATACCCAATGGGGTACAATTTGTGAGTCTGGTCAGATAATAATTATCTAACTGAAAAATTATCACTTTATTCATGTTTATTCAAAAATTTGCTCTCTGTTCAATCTAGGAAAATTGGAGTTGTATGTGACATTAGAATAAACACTAAATTTCAGGCAAAATGTCACTGTTTAAAACACTAAACAATGAACATCTGCTTTAGGAGGCACTGGGGATAAATGCCAACATGACTGAATACTAATGGAGGTATTTGTAAGTAAAGTGTAATTTAAGCACTCATACATTTTCATACATTTGGTTAAGTGATTACCCTGAAATGCAATTTTGCTTTCACCCATTTTCCTGTGTGGTGTTCCAGCTCAAAAGCATAGAAGCTGCTCGTTCATGCAGGTAACAGTGTCCCCAGTGAGGAAGTTCATGGCAGAAACCTCCAGTGTGAGGTCTGATTTTGAAAAGCAAGAGGGGGGAGAAGACGTGAAATGAGATTGGGGAAGGTAGAGATAGAAGAGAGGCAGAGGAAAAAAGTGTGAGTCATTGGATCTGACCCAAATGTCAACTTTTCTCCCAGAGTTCTGCCGCACTGAAACCTCAGGGCTTGTGAGATGAAAGAAACGATGATTGTGGGTCAGCAAAAGTAACATGCATTTTTTTCCTCTTCATCACTTTCTGCTTTGGGTATAATGCAAAGGAACAATTTGACTAGCGTTAAAAACCGTTTGCAGTCTTGCATGAAACACAAAGTGAAACCTGCTGTCTACATCAAACCTCATGGTGCTGTGGAAGTGGTCATACTAAAAAACATTTATATTTTAGATACACCAAATAATAACTTATATGACTTTCCACGACTACATAATAAGTGGGATAAGTTATCAGACACATAAGCAACACATTTAATATTTTCAAATATTTCATTCTAATTAGTCATTAATTAATTATAATGTTTTTTTTTATTAATTAGTTGGTGCATTTGATAAATTCACTACACAAAATTTACCTTGCGAAGTGAAATGCAAATACACTATTTAGTAACCAAATAATACACACATTCTTTCTATGAGGGCTGCGCTTCACTAAATAAAATTATTTAATAAATACCTGTTTACAATAAGCACTTATTCGCGCATACACAGGACAAAGTTTGAGGACGCACACGTAAGATCTGAGGGAGCGCAGAGCCATGATCTCTTTATGGGAGAGCAAGCCCGCTGCAAGCCAAGAGATTTGTGCTGACACCCTTTTATTATTACAATAATGCACTCTCGACATTTGCCTTTAAAATAATGCCAAAAACTGCCTCAAATTAACTATGAAAATGAGAATAAAATTGTACAAGCTGCAATTCATTTTGTATTGGTTAAAATGAACGTAGACTATCTCGTGTTTTGCCTGGATCGGTGCCTATGCCTGGTGAGCATAAAATGGTACAACATATATAATGAAATATTAGCAACGCTTGTTACACATCTATAAAAGTGTATTTACAACAGCTACCAGAAGGGGCCAACGGCGCCAAAAAAGGTAAAATGTTAAATTTTCTTTCTTTTTCAATAATCTGATTAATTCTCGCTCCCTTGTGCTGTGCAGCTATTAAATTACCTTTGTTGAGATCAAGCTAAGAAAGTGGTGCTGCAAGGCAGAGTATTGACTGATAATAAGCAGACAATTACAGCTCCTGATTGATCTAGCCCCCAACGGGACACAAAAAGCAGCAATAATGAAGACAGCCAAATTATTTAGAGGAGCTTTGAAAGGCCTACCAAAGCTTTTCCGTTGGAGCATGCTGAAATTTAGTGCCATGATCAATATGGCCCTTCTTGAGACAGCAGAGGAGAAAGGGACCTAATGATTGATCAACTGTTGGTCCTTTAATATATGTAGGCTATGTATATGTATGTCAAGTCACCTTTATTTATATAGCGCTTTTAACAATACAACTATACACACACACACAGTTAGGTCCATATATATTTGGACATAGGCACAATTTTTATTTTTTTGGCTGCTGACAAAATGTATTCAAATTACAGTTATATAATGGATATGGGATTAAAGTGCACACTCTGAGCTTTAATTTATGGGTATTCTCATCAAAATTGGAGGAAAGGTTAAGGAATTACTGCTCTTTAATATGCACCTCCCCCTTTTTTTCAAGGAACCATAAGTCATTGTACTAATGACTCAAAAGCTGTTTCATGGACAGCCGTGGGCTATTCCTTTGTTATTTCTACATCAATTAAGCATGTGCAACGTATGGAGTTGATTCTTAGTGTGCCATTTGCATTTGGAAGCTGTTGCTGTGAACCCACATCATGTGGTCAAAGGATCTCTCCATACAAGTGAAACAAAGACAACCGTTAGGCTTCAAAAACAAAATAAATCCATCAGAGAAGATAGCAGGAACATTCGGAGTGGCCAAATCAACAGTTTGTCCCCTCGGTCCATTGGCCGCGGGGCCCACACAAAGCGCAGCAGTTACACCGCCCAAAGGAAGGCCCTGCATACAACATCATCTGTGAACATCATCACAAACAAACAACAACTGAAGTCAGCTACTGTAAAGGCCTGGCAAAGCATCTCAATGGAGGAAACCGAGTTTAAGGTGATGTCTATGAGTTCCAGATTTAAGGCAATCATTGTCTGCAAAGGAATCTCAACAAAATATTAAAAACAAACATTTTATTTATAATTATATTTATTTGTCCAATCACATTTGAGCTCCTGAAAATGTGACTGTGTTCCTATGTATGTTATTTATTTATTTTTTTCAACCCCTTGAATTAAAACTTTAAATCTGCAATTCAATTTCATCTTGATTGTTTAACTTTTAATTGTGTTGTGGTGACAAACAGGGCCAAAATTACGAAAATTGGATGTATATATCTATAGGTATATATATATATATATATATACACACAGGAAGGATGTGTACTCGCACACCATTGAGCATTGTGATTTTTCTATAAATAGTCTCCTCCTGCTTAAAGTTTTTCTGGTGTGCAGCAGCATTTATTCCAAGATCTCAGTATAGTCTGTGCATATATTTAATTGCACCTGATTCCTAACAGCTTTTTAAACATTCATTAAGCACTCTGCCTCCAATTATCAAAGCACATGGGACGTAAGTGGTCTAATCATTAATATAAGGCACCTTCATTCTGAATTGTGTTTTTTGGTGGGCTGAGGGGTCATTTGGAGACTAAAGAATAGCAGGTGGGCACTTTAATCAGCAATTTAGCTCAAAGTGAAAAGGTGTAAAGTATGCCTGTGGATTGCCTTTCAGTGTCTGGATTAAAATAAAATGAATAATTCAGTGTATAGTTGTGTATGCATGGGAAAATGCCAATGTGAGTAAAGTAAGTTACAAACAGACGTCTTCCTTATAACTTTCGTAAGATAATCTGATGTTTATAAAGGGACATTGGAAGTTTCCAGTTGTTACTTGTCCTTGGGGAATTTAGAAAGTGAGGCTTGTTTTGTTCTTGAGCAAAATACATGAACAAGTCAACACTTTTTGCCTTTGTAAATCAATATTTAATTCTGCAGCCGTCGTGCTGCTCAGGGATCTAAAGGTACAACCATATGCATGAGACTCAACGTGATGTATGTGATGTTTTGACTTGCGCATTACATTTCTGTCTGCCTCCCTAATAGTTCTTGTCTAGTGTCTCCGTTTTAGAGAGAGTTCAGTTACAGCTCTCTTCAGGTCAATGAAGGCTTCACAAAAGCACATTCTTCTTCTTTTTTTTTTTTTTTTGCTTTTTTAAATGACTTCTGCAGCTAGCAGGGGACAAAAGCCTAAATAAATGTAGTGCCATACTGGGTTAATCTCACACAATAACTTTTTTGTACTAATTTGTCTGTCCACAATTTGGCAACACTGGCTCAGCTCATTGTTTCGCAGTCTAAAATGAAACATGAGACAACAACAAACTACTGGAGACAGCAACAATAAATGTACAAACTTTGATGAACTTTAGTTTAAAAGAGAACAAATATTTGTTTTATTATTATTACTCATAACTTATAGAGAAAAGTTATGCACACAGTGGGAATAGATGTAACTTTTTTTGTGCATGTTAAATGGAGTATAGACCTTAGTCAGGTTAGACACAGTATTAAATTCAACATAGATCAAAACGAGGCTGTGCGGTATAGACCAACAGTCTTTACAGTAGCACATAAAATAAGTCCTACACCTTGTATTTTTTTGCCAACTCATTACAGTACTTTCAAAAAAAATTGTCAACTGAAAGGTTATTTTTTTTTTATTTAATTTTTTTTGGAAATACTTTTTGGCAGTTGAACAATTGTTTAAACAACTACAATCCATTGAACTCACTGAAGATATCTCTCTCGCAACCTTATTTTCATGCAGTCAAAAATTGAATATGGCACTATCTTAGGGGCTTTCGCACCAGGTAGTTACATGAACTTTACAGGCAGTCCCCCTGAGAGCAATATTTTCCCCAAGGGCAATTTTCCTGGTTGCATTCGCAACGGCAGGAGGAATTTGAAAGTGACGGCATTTAAGTTCCTGGACTTTGGCGTCAGTCCATCTATCAATGTTTTCCAGGTGCAAGTGTTTTGTATAGCATGCATTTAGCCAATCAACACTTATGTAACTGGTAGTTGCTATTGTGCTGGGTTAGACCCTACTCTGAAGTAGGAGCAAATTTAGTCCCCCCAAAAGGCGCTCATATAACTAAAATTAGTGTGGTCATATGTGCCTTTCATACGGGACATGTCCTGGCCAGGAATTTAATATTGCCTAAAACATCCAAAGTAGTTTGACCAATAACATGCAGGTATTGTACATAATCGACATATCGTGGTGCTGTGCGTGAGAAGGTGAGACCTACAGAGAACGATCAAAGCAATGCAAATATGCACACGAGGTTGTTTGTTCATTTGACTTGAAGCGTCGCTGCGCACCGATCAAAAAAGACACCAAGGTAGGCGAGAGAGCGATTCGAAAGCATAAAGAGCCGTCTGCTCTGCTCTCCATAGCTCTCATGAATGTGACACAGCGATCTACCTGCACAGTGCAAACAGCCAAAACCTGGTTATTTTAGGCAATATAGAAATCCTGGCAAGGACGCGTCCCGTAAAAATGGCCCCTATGGTCACCCTAACTAAAATTGTTCCCGCATTGCAAGCAAGCACTTTCAGAATACAGCCTTTACTTTCAATACGACAAAACTAGTCTACTCAACAGCTGCTGCTGTGACTGAGCAGCACACATAACACAAAATAAATAATCAGCTCAACACCAGTGTCGGGCAGTAGCATGGCTCCAAATACTACAGCTATTGGTATTAGTAGGATATTTCTTAGTAGCAAGGTAGTAGAATTTCCCCATATAACAGCTTTTCAGTAGCAGATTTATTTTAATGATTAACAAGGAGGGTGCTACTGACATTTGCTACAACATAATATTTTAAGTGTTTCATCATTCATGTTTTTTTTTTCTTTTTTCTGTTGACAGTTTAGAATCAGAACTATCAATGCTTGCTTTATGTCATAGGACACTTTTAAACACAAAAGTTTAAACGTTTTCTTTTTCTTCCTAAATTTCCTATGCTACACCTAGCCAGTAACAACCCACAATTTGATAAACAGTCACACATTTACAATAAATATCAATTCAATAAAAGCATTTCTTAAGGAAATGTTGAGGTCTGGAAAACTCTGAGCACTTTTTTTTCAGTTTTTGTAGAAAAGTCTTGATTGTGCAGTTGAAATTTTCAAGACTTAAGACACTTAATGGTTTCTAAATTCCTTTTCAGCATGTGGTCAACTACCAAGACCTTTGCCCTCTTTGTCCTGTCATGGCCCCCTTTCTCTTGGCAGATTGGCCTTCATTTTGTTCTCCATTTGATCTTTCACAAACACTCACTATCCACAGTGAACAAAATGTGATAATAAGGAAGGGAAATAACAACTTTTTCTATAATTAAACATCAAGGCTGCGGAAAAGTGTCTTGTTAATCCTTGTGACCTGACTGTTCTGCTATTTACGCTTTCATTAAGGAGTTTAGTCAGGCAGAACAGATTTATTTATAGTGCAAACAAACACAGGGGGTAAACGTGTGGCCTCTGTGGTCCTCATTCACTGACCTGTGATTAACTTGAGATCTGTAAGAGAGCAAAAAGAACCTACTATATTGGTATTGGTAAAGGGTCTCATTTCACAACAAAATAGATATAAAAAGGCCAATAGCATATTAAATTATATATTATCTTAAAAGCGAGAGAACATTTGAATTTTCTACAGTAAACTCTGTAAAAGGTTGGACTTTAACAGGGTTGTAGGAAAGAACAACATGCTAGCAGAACATTAACATTTAGTAAGCATTTTATTAAATCTAAATCTATCACTACTGCTACTACTACTACTACTAATAATAATAATAATAAATCATGTTCATGTCCAGTATGGTAAATAAGTACAAATGAAGAAATCAGAGAAAAGTTTATGACTAATATTACAATGTTCTCGGAATTGCTTTTCTTCCAAGGAAATTATGTAATTATCACGGCATTATCAACACTCACAATTCCGAGTAGCTGAGAAAGTCATACTTGGCCTTAAGACTCCCTTTGGGATGGGCATTGTTATGGTTTCATGTGGGGGGGGGGGGGTAAATCGAATAAATCGCACCAATTTATATATATGTATATATATATATATATATGTATGTATATATATATATATATATGTATGTATGTATGATAATGATAATGATAATGATATGTATGTATGATAATGATAATGTATATATATACACACAGTGGGGCAAATAAGTATTTGATACACTGCCGATATTTCAAGTTTTCCCACTTACAAAGAATGGAGAGATCTGTCATTTTTATCGTAGGTACACCTCAACTGTGAGAGACAGAATATTAAAAAAAAAATCCAGAAAATCCCATTGTATGATTTTTGAATAATTAATTTCCATTTTATTGCATGAAATAAGTATTTGATCACCTACCAACCAACAAGAATTCTAGGTCTCACAGACCTGTTAGTTTGTCTTTAAGAAGCCCTCCTATCCTCCACTCATTACCTGTATTAATTGCACCTATTTGAACTTGTTACCTGTATAAAAGACACCTGTTCACACACTCAATCAATCAGACTTAATCTCTCCACTATGGGCAAGACCAAAGAGCTGCCTAAGGACACTAGGAACAAAATTGTAGACCTGCACAAGGCTGGGATGGGCTACAGGACAATAGGAAAACAGCTTGGTGAGAAGGCGACAACTGTTGGCGCAATTATTAGAAAATGGAAGAAATTCAAGATGACTGTCAATCTCCCTCGGACTGGGGCTCCATGCAAGAGCTTGCCTCGTGGAGTATCAATGATCCTGAGAAAGGTGAGGGATCAGCCTAGAACTACACGGGAGGATCTGGTCAATGACCTGAAGAGAGCTGGGACCACAGTCTCAACGGTTACCATTAGTACTATACTACACCGTCATGGATTAACATCCTGCAGCGCACGCAAGGTCACCCTGCTCAAGCCAGCACATGTCCAGGCCCGTCTGAAGTTTGCCAAAGACCATCTGGATGATCCAGAGGAGGCATGGGAGAAGGTCATGTGGTCAGATGAGACCAAAATAGAACTTTTTGGTATAAACTCCACTCGCCGGGATTGGAGGAAGAAGAAGGATGAGTACAATCCCAAGAACACCATCCCAACCGTGAAGCATGGTGGTGGAAACATCATGCTTTGGGGGTGCTTTTCTGCAAAGAGGACAGGACGACTGCACCGTATTGAGGGGAGGGTGGATGGGGCCATGTATCGCAAAATTTTGGGCAACAACCTCTTTCCCTCAGTAAGAGCATTGAAGATAGGTCATGGTTGGGTCTTACAGCATGACAATGACCCCAAACACACAGCAAGGGCAACTAAGGAGTGGCTCTGTAAGAAGCATTTCAAGGTCCTGGAATGGCCTAGCCATCTCCAGACCTGAACCCAATTGAAAATCTATGGAGGGAGCTGAAACTCTGGAGAAGACCTGTATGGAGGAGTGGGCCAAAATCCTTGCTGCAGTGTGTGCAAACCTGGTCAAGAACTACAGGAAACGTCTGACCTCTGTAATTGTAAACAAAGGTTTCTGTACCAAATATTAATTTCTATTGTTCTATTTATGGATTTTTTTTAATATTCTGTCCCTCACAGTTGAGGTGTACCTACGATGAAAATTACAGATATCTCCATTCTTTGTAAGTGGGAAAACTTGAAAAATCGCCAGTGTATCAAATACTTATTTGCCCAATTGTATATATTATTATTAATTTTTTAATTAAATGGTTTCGCTATCGAGAACTGTTTGGTCTGAGATGGTGGGGTTGGTGTCCGGATCGAATTTAGCGGAGGTGGTGAGCTCTGAGGATCTCAGAAACCCGAAAAATGGCTAAAATGAAAATGGCTTCCGACAGTAGATCAATACTCATAGCATCGGACAGATAAGCTTTGCTGGTAGTCGGACAGAAAAGGCAAGGTTAGCTCGACCGGGAGGCTCTCGCAGCATCCGGCGAAAGTTCAATACTCACTGCATCGGATGGTTAAGCCTCGCCGGTAGATGGCCTGAAAGGCCAAGATTTGCTTGGCCAGGGGCTGTTGTAGCGTTTGACGGCATCGGACGGAAGTCAGACGGAAAGGCAAGGTTTGCTCGACCGGGATGCTCTCGCCGGCATCCAACGGGAGATCAATACTCGTTGTGATGGACGGGTAAGCCTCGCCGAACGTAGGATGGAGAAGGTAAGGGATGGGAGGAACATAGGACAAAAAGGTAGGGTTGCTGGGCTGGGAGGCTTTTGCGGCGTCTGACAGGAGTTTGATACTCACGGCAGCAGACGGGTAAGCCTCGCCGGTAGTTGAAAGGGAAACGTATTCACTCAACCGGGAAGGCTCACGTAGCATCTGACGGGGGCTCCGCACTTGCAGCATCGGACATGTAAGCTTTGCCGGTGGTCGGACGGAAAAGCGAGGTTGCATCCGACGAGAGTTCACTACTCACGGCATCGGATGGGTGAGTCTCGCCAGTAGTCGCCATAGAAACATATTTCTCCCCCGGGTGAACTCTTGCAGCATCTGACAGGGAGTTCAGTACTCAGGATAATTTGATTGGTCTAAAAGGGGTAGATGCTACGATGAGTACTTGCATGGTTGTAAGACAAATCCAATAAGCTGTTTCTGATAACGCGTCTGAAAATCTTGGTGCCGCTTGCGTCCAAAGGTTAAGCGTACAATTAAATATAATTCCCTGTGCTAGTGTACCCCAAATAAGTGCCATGAATCTGGATGGATAGGCATGGCTTGAAAGCTGAGGTGATGTCGACTTTTGCCAGCCAGGTGCTAAGACCCATGATTTATCATATGGATTGCATGATCAATGTCCTACTATTGGGAGAGAATTTGTCGAGGGAAATCGAGGTGTTTATGCTGAAACGGGTAGCTGATTATGCGGAGCTGACAAATCGATTAGGTGTTTCTTACCCCAGAATTTCCTAGCAGCCACTCCAATGGGCTAATGCTGAGACGGTGGTCAACGAAAGAGCTGATCATGAACCATCGTTTAATTTGCGCCGCCTATAGGGGAAAGCTGAACAGATTATTTCAGTGAAACGGCTGAACGTAATGAAGAATTTGAAAAAATGGCAACTTTTGACATCCATATTCAATAATTTACGACTGATGCAGCGTTTCTGTCATAAAGAAATGGCCAAATATTAGAGATTAAGTGGACATTTGAATTGGATGTTTTAGCTGAACGAGGATAAGATCGCATGGTGGCATATAGACCAGTGGTTCCCAACTCATCCCGGGGACCCCAAGCCACAGCACACTCCGCATGTCCCCCCCACTTAACACACCCGATCCAACTCATCAGCTCATTGGTAGAATCTGCAAGACTTGAAATGGGCGTGGCCCGTGAGAGAGACACACAAAAATGCGCAGCGGTCAGGGTCCCCCAGGACAGGCCCGAGAACCACCGATATAGATTGTCTAGCTATTGGATCCCTCTGTAGGCTTTGGTGTAATGCGTATGTGCATGATATTGTTTAATACATTATATTAAGTTTTCCACAAAATCATATGTTACTTACTTTTGATACTTTATACAAATGATTATGGCCTATTGGGAAACTGATAGAAGCGTTAGAGAAAAAGGGAGTATGAGAAAAAGATGTGTGGGTCTGTGTTGCGAGCGGAGGCAGCCTCGCTCTTGCTTCGCTTGCTGTGGCTGTAGGCCACAGGAAGGGAGTCCGGAAAAACTTGTGTAGCCTGCTCTGCTAATGGAGGTAGCCTCACGCTAGTGTCTGCCACTGGAGCTGGAGGCTGCTGAAAAGGACAAAAGGGGTTATTAGTAACGGGAGGAAAAAGACTGAGATGTGTGGGCTTGTTTTCCAAGTGGAGGCAGCCTTTTGCTTGCTTGTGCTGCTGTAGGCCACGGAAAAGTGGTTTGAGACTTTTATCTGGACATGCTGGAATGTCCAGTTAGCCTGATGCGTTGCCGATTTAGCCATTTTATTGCACTACCCTAGTAACTTGTTTTTCAAGCAACTAGCAGCAAATGTGGTGATTTAAAAATTAAAGTGGTAAAGTAATGAGTTTTTTTAAATCATGCAAGGAAGAAAAATATTGAAAGAGCTAGCCAGCCAAGTGGCACATTGGCTGGTAACGTTAGATACCTTGGGAGAGGTGCCTAGCAGTATGCACTTCACAGTTTTTTTGCTGCATATAATAGTATATTGCTCTATGGGTAAATAAAAAAAAATAATCATTGAAGAGATAATTTATAGGAGGATGAAATAAAATACTTACTGAAATAAGAATGAAATGAAAAATCTTCTAAATGCGGAAGACTTGTGAAAATGAAAGAGCAAAGTTGGACTGGAGCTTTTTGGATCATTGGAAATTTACTTTATTTATTTATTTATTTTTAAAGATTGAGGATGATTCTGGTTTGACTTAAAATTCTAAAGACTCGCAAAGGCAATGATCCTGTAAGTCTGAAATCAATACCACAATTTATTACCTCAAATGATCCTTTTGTTCTGGAAAACTGGGAATTTTCAAAAGCCTGTTTTTGTTGCTTAATCGATAAACATATTCATAGTCACACAATAAGCAGTGTAGTTTGATCTGGCACAGATTTGAAATAACTATCAATAAAAGCATTCACAGCCAACTAAGTGCAAAATATGATCGTTTATAGTTCTACATATTGTGACCTATTAATGCATTTTCACTTATTTATTAAATTAATGCCCCCCTTTATTATTAATGTGTCTCTCTGTTGTGTGCAGAATTTCTCACCTAATAAGACAACTTGGTAATGTGATTGCTGTCACAGCTTGGAAAGGAAAACCACAAATAAGGAAATTAGATGACAGCAATGAGATTAAATAAAGAGCAAAACAAGACTTTTGCTTTAAGACCTCTTGGCATCACTTGAAGAGAGCACTTTTCTTCCCTATATTGATCAGTTAGGTCTATAATGCTTTGTGAAAGAAAACCATTATCATTCTAATTCATCTACTTTGCAGTTGCTCAGCTGCCACATATTCATGCCAAACAGCCAAACTTTGACCTCTTTGATGCTGACGTTTTTTTTCCTTGGAGTAGAAGACATCTAAGGAGTCATGCTTTTTTGAAACAGCCAAAAGGTTTTATTCACATTTTATCTGACAAAGGTTGGTGAGTCTCAAGGATGCGACCTACCAAACTGACAACGAAGAACTAACAGTGCCTAAAATTGTTTCTGTTATCGCCTCACATCAAGTATGTCTGTTGCACTTGAATACACTGCAAAGACTACAGTCAATGGCCAACAACATGTAAAATTAGTGCTTGCAGGAGAAAAATTAACTGCTCAAACAGGGACACACAGGGGCGTTGCTAGTGGGGGAAGAGCGTGAGAGAGTGCATAGGGCCCAGAGGTAGACATAGGCCCACTACAATGCCCCACACTTTTATATGTATTTTTGTTCTTTACTTAAATTTAATTAACCAATATCAGAGGAACAGAAGTGCTGTTTACCCGAATATCAGATTGTAAATGTGACATTGATTTTATACATTTCAAAAACAAGACGTTAATATCAAGTGACTCATATTTTAGACACAGTATTGTTGATGAAATTAGTTCCAACTAAATCAACAGCAGAAGCGTTGCACATCTCCGAGCAACACGAGTTCAGTTCTTGAATGAATCCTATTTTCGAACGAGCATAAAATCATCAGACACTTCATTGCTGAATCAATCAGTCCTTTTGAATGCATCAAAGGACTCATTTAAGTCAGTGACTCGCCACCTACTGATGGTTTTAGTTTCATATTTAACCATAATTGGTTTCGTCCATCATTTTCATATTCCTATGTTCAAAATATTATATTTAAAACACAAATCTCATAAAATTATTAATGGAATTATAATTGTTTTAAGTGCATTCATACCACCCTTGAGCTGCATTAAACAGTCTGTTTAAATAAATCTAATGCCTCTTCAGATGAAACTACTGTGTGTGTGTGTGTGTGCGCGTGTGCGTGTGTGTGTGTGTATATACATTATATATATATATACACACATGCATACACCCCCCCTCCCACACACACACACACACATACATACATATATATATATATATATATATATATATATATATATACACACACACAGAGTTGTGGTCAGAATTATTGGCACCCTTGGTAAATATGATCAAAGAAGGCTGTGAAAATTAATCTGCATTGTTAATCCTTTTGATCTTTTATTTTTATAAAAATCACAAAATTCTAACCTTTCATTGGATAGTTTAGTGCCTGCATGAGATAAATTAACTGCTCAAACAGGGATGCACAGGGGTTTTGCTAGTGGGGCAAGAGTGTGAGGAAGTGCATAGGGCCCAGAGGTAGACAACATCAAAAATAGGTCCACAACATAAAACATACAGCAGTATATTTCATTGTATACATGGGGTCATTTTTATCCCTGTGTTCACCAAACCCATCTTGAGTGTTTGCTGCTAAAAAGCTAAATTTTTTGTTTCATCTGACCATAGAAGCCAGTCCCATTTGAAGCTCCAGTCGTGTCTGATAAGTGAATATGCGGGAGAATGTTTTTTGGATGAGCTAGGATAATTGTTCTTGAAACCCTCCCAAACAACATTACATTTTTTAAAAGGTTTTCTGACTCCGAGACTCAACTATTTTCTGCAATTCTCGAGCTGTGATCCTTGGAGAGTCTTTAGACACTCAAACTCTTAACTTCAATTAAAGAAGGCAACTCTGAAATTATAGAACAAAAATATGAGATGATTATTTCCAAACCATCAAAAGAAATGCAAATACTTTAAGTTTCTAAACACTTTAATTACTGAGAACATCTAAAACAAATGATAAGCATGTTAATGAAATTAATAAAGTTTAATAGAAATCATGGTTGCACCACACGATATTTTTTAAGGCTACGGCTGATTCATCTAGATGAAAAAACACTGAAATCACTTAATTTAAAATGAATTTATGTGTGTGCAACCTTCTTAATGTTTGAAGAACTACAAAAGATATTATTTTTTGTATTTTAAAATTTACCTGTCGAAAATGCTTATACGTCAATGACTCATGTACTGTATATATATGTGTGTGTGTGTGTGTGTGTGTGTCTGTATTAGTGCTGCCAATCGATTAAAAATGCATTAAGAGCCAGGGGTGAAAACATTTTGAATTTGAAGATTTGAAGGTAAATTGTACTTAATTTGTCTTCCAGGAAACATGCAAGTAGCTTCTGTTGCTTCCGAAGGGCAGAACTAAATATATATATTTCTACAAAATAAGACAAATTCGGACATCTTCATTCTGTTCAAAAGTTTTCACCCCCGGCTCTTAATGCATCGTGTTTCCTTCTGGAGCATCAGTGAATGTTTGAACCTTTTTTAATTGTTGTGTTTGAGTCCCTCAATCATCCTCAGTGTGAAAAGATGGATCTCAAAATCATACAGTCACTGCTGGAAAGGGTTCAAATATGCAAAAGATGCTGGGAAATTGAAGATTCTGCAGGACCTGGAGGATTTTTCTGAAGAACAGTGCTCAGTTTAACTGTTCAGAACAAACAAGGGACTCAAACACAACCATCACAAAACAAAAACACAGTCGTAGATCATCCAGGTAACCACACACAGTAGTAAGAACCAAGGGTTCCCAAACTTTTGAAGGGGGTTATTTTAATAATTTCAGCTGTTTGTTTATCTTGTGGACTATATGTAAACATCTTTTATGTAAAATATCTTACTCAGGACAGTACTAAATAAAAAATAACATGCATTTTGTATGATCTCTCTTATTTTGTTAAAATTATTAACATTTTCACAGATTCTGCAAGGGGTTCCCAAACTTTTGCATGCCACTGTATATATATATACACACACACACACACACACTCACACAAAAGTTTCATCTGAAGAGGCATTAGATTTATTTAAACAGAATGTTTAATGCAGCTCAATGGTGATATACATGCACTTAAAATAATTATAATTGCATGAATAATTTTATGAGATTAATGTTTTAAATATAATATTTTGAACATAGGAATATGAAAATGATGGACAAAATAAATTATGGTAAAATATGAAACTAAAACCATCAGTAGGTGGTGAGTATAATATATATATGTATGTATGTATGTATGTATGTATGTATGTATGTATGTATATATTATACTTTGGTTTCAAATTTTATTCAGTTTTGCACATATGTTTTTGCTGCACTAAATAGTTTATGTATAGTTTTGTGAGTAGTTGAAATGACAGTATTAAATAACATAAAAAATGACTTGTGTATGTTTGCTATAGTTAATTTAAAAACATTTTTAAGAGAACATATGGATGCCCGTTTATTATGGCTTAATTTGACCGAGATTGTAATTTTACGAGATTTTAAGAAGAATTTTATTTTCCACGTAGTAATACAACTTTATATGTACATGTATGTGTTATTTGTGGAAAATTACTTCTGAAAAAAAAAGAGATATTGATTAGATCTAAAGAGAGACAAGTGAATGATTATATGAATTAGCAACCAAAAGTGGATACTTCATTGTCAACGCCAACACTGCGTCCCTCAGCTGAGCTTACAGGAAAAAATCAACTCACCGTGGCCATCTGCCTCAGGTGCAGATGTAGTCTGAAGTGAATAATTGTGAAATGAATTGGGAATGCAAGAGCGTGTAAATTGGTTTTAGGCTGTCGGCTTTCTCTCTCACACATTGCAGGTCTGGGGTGACTTGTCTCTTGGACATCATCCACTATCTCATTTCTTACTTGTCAGCTGTTGAGCTTGAAGGTGAATAGTGTGTGTGTGTGTGTGTGTGCTTGTGATGAAATATTCTGTGCAAGACTGAGCATGTCGTTGGTTTATTCAAGCCTGGCTGGTTTACACGGTCAGAAAAGTCCATAAATAATGAGAATCGATTTGTTTCAAATCTTATGTGCTCTGGCTCACAAGAAAAACTCCCTCATTGGACCATTCTCTCACCCAATCAAGACTCAAGGTTTCTGTTCCAGCAAGAAAACTAAATAATAAGCGTTACATACAGGGGAAATGAATGGCCATGGAGAGTGGAAAAGGGGACTTTGAAACATTTCCACGAAAACACTTTGGTCTATGACTTTTTTAAGGGTTTTGATGCACAAATCCTATATTTTAAAGTGAAAGTGACATGACATATGGCCAAGTATGGTGACCCATACTCGGAATTCATGCTCTGCATTTAACCCATCCAAAGTGCACACACACAGAGCAGTGGGCAGGCATTTATGCAGTTGGGGGTTCGGTGCCTTGCTCAAGGGCACCTCAGTCGTGGTATTGAGGGTGGAGAGAGCACTGTACATTAAAACATAAAACAGTTTTAGTTTGACCTCCTGAGGTTAACAATAAACATTTTTTGAGGGTTAAGCATCTGCTTTCACTGTCCATTTATTGAAGAAAAAATCAGATCATTTTCTGTACTCTATTTGTGAAAAGTGCCACACTTCATTTTGTTTTGCAATAATGAGATCAATGGATGAAACTCATAAGGTCAGTGCATTATGAAGTAAAATGCTCTCTGTGAGTGACTCACAGCAGTAAACCGCCCACACATCCTGTTCCTTTGTCTTGATGATATTTGCTTTATGTATTTATTTTTCCATGATTGTTTTCAGTAGGCCTGAGGTTGGCAGGATGAATCAATGCGGTCTGTAAAAAGAGTTAGACAAGAACACAACAAAACCAAGGCCTGTCTGTCTTTTTTATGACCTTGTTGATAATCAACAACACCATCAGCCATCTTTAGACAGCACCTCAAATCAGAGGGGCGGGGGGAAGCATATATCTTCAGCTGTTTCAGAAGAGGACTGTACAATCGGGATAGAAAATAAGGTAAGGTTTATTTGACAGATGAGCAAATGGCAGGAGAATGTAGCGGTTAGTATCAGATGCAGAGATGTTGAATGATGAGATGGGAAGATCACTGAACCGTGGTGTTTTCTGACAGGAGCTCGTGGATGAACGGGAACCACACACCTCGACGCTTCGTCGCGAAGCTCCAGGGAGGACAAACAGGGATCCAGGACACAGATGGACACAACACTCGGAGGAAACACAAGAGTTAAGTTCACAGGATGTGCAGGTGTGCTCATTAGAACTTTGGTGATGGTGCTCGCTGTGATTGGCTGGAGTGAGAGCCTGGTCGATCTGTGACAACAACAGCTTTGGGGAGGAAGTGACAATTGGAAAATTGATTAAAAATACAGTTCCAACTTTCAACAGTAATATTATGTGATAGATTACAACAACTAAAATGACTGTTTTCTATTTTAATATATTTTAAGAAACATTTCTTATTACCATTACAGTTTATAAAAATCGTGCAGCTTAATATTTCGGTAGAATCCATTTATTCTTTGTTTTGATGCTTTAATGAATAAGAGCATAGAGAATTACAACAGCCATCACGATTTGAACACCGTACAGTATATGATTTTATATATTGTTTTTTTATTTTAAGAAAGGAGGTTGTTCAGCTTTGGAATGACATGAGAGTGAGCAAATATTAATTTTCAAGTTAACTACCCCTTTAAGAACAAGACATTTGCCACGAAAAGTCCCTCAAGAAATCTCAAATGGACATTAGATTCTAACCTTTGCAAAACTAATGGCCCAAGTCTCAAGTCAAGCTGCACAGTATGTTGGGTGGGAAAAGCACAATAAAGGTCCTTTAATTAGACATCTCATCTACAGGTGCCACTGCTGAAATCTTGAAAGAGAGGAGAGAGATTGAGTGTGTTGATGTACGCTGATCTGTTTGCCTTTACCGCCACATGAGAGGATGGATTGCACACTTCAGGTTGTGTGTTATGTGGTAAATGGACATCTATCAATCAAACTGCATAGCCTCGTCTTATACTGAATGGCAGCTGGAATGTGTTTCCGCTCGCTGGACCTTGAAGTGCACAGGAGTTATATACTTCACCTTCAAACGCTTGGATGTGACCACAATCCAAATGCACTCTAAAGTGATTGCCTCACTAAAGCAAGTGTACAATATGAGAATTTGTCTGACCTTTATGATTGTTGCTTTACAGACTGTATGCTATGTAGACTGTACAACACCAACGCCCTTTTTATATCAGACTATATGATATACATCCTGGGAATTTTGTCTCGATTGACAACGTTGACTGGCCATCATCAATCAAGTCGCATTTTGACATCCTCACTGACATGCAAAATTGAAATGGAAGTGCATAAACTCAAGCAAGCAGGTGCGTTGACAATGTTTGTCCTGTAAAAGATGAAAACAAGTAGAGGAAAGTATGATATGTTCGGGCAAAAAGAGATAATTCATGGATTTTTCCCATAAGGTTATTGGCAGTATGATGAAAAAAATCTTGTAATTTTGCCAAAATGTGATGGCCTTTATGTTATTCCCAACAAGTATGACTTGTTTTGCGATACAGATTAGTATTTGCCCAGATTAATTAAAGCCAGTAGAGTCCAAAAAACATTGGATGTAGTTGACTCTCAGTACAAAAGTTACAAAGCTGTCACTTGGGTGGTACTCTAAGGTAGAAAAGTTAAAAAGTACATCTTTGTACCTTATTTACCCCTAAAAGTTATATATTTTACATATTAATACCTAAAGTCTACATATTGAATGGATAGTGCTCCAGTGACAGTTTTGGAAACACTTTATTTTAAGGTGTAACATGTACTTATTGTTATAATAACAACTAATTATGCATAGTTAGATGCAAGTAACCCTAAGACAAACCCTAATCCTAACCATATAAGTGCATGTGGTCAATTAATATTACTCAGTACTTAAATGTATAATTACACTTTAACAAGGACAACTTGGAATAAAGTGTAACCACAGTTTATTTTATTTTATGGACAAAACCACTAACACATTTAGATATTAGACTGCAACATTTTGTCAAATTATTCTTGACTATGTTATTACAAAACTGAATTTTGTTGAGCAAGTAAATAAAGTGAATTATAGCCTTCATTCCAAAAATAATTTAGTGTCTGTTTGTCTCAAACGAGATTATTTCATTGAAATAAAATGAGAAAACATGATATTCGGAAATCTTGAGAAATACATGAAAGGAATAAGAGAAATTGTAATACGACTGCAACTGCTTCAAGTTGAAACCTGACATGCCAAGTCTCATAGAAGTCAGCATGCTATTTTAAGCACTAAAAAAAAACAACAAAAAAAACAACGATCAGCAACATTCAAATCACCTGCCTAATATTGTGTAGGTCCCCCTGCTGCCAAAACAACTCTGATGTGTCAAGGGATTGACTCAACAAGACCTCTAAACTTGTCCTGTGCTATCTGGCAACAAGACATTAAAGGGGTCAATTATTTTGTTCTTTTCTCGGAGGTCCACTTATAATGTTATGAATCATTTTACATCAGAAAACATCATAAGTATAGTAATAGGCTATTTTCTGTCCTGTTTTGACCCCCCTCATCATAAAGCTGTTTGAATAGACGTGGAGGATTGTAGACTTGGAAGTAAATGCCCACTGACACTGTGACGAATGTGCTTCGTGGTCTTCTGTCCGATTGCCACCAGAGATCGCTCTTCTACTATAATGACTCTCACACCACACAGACGGTTGCATATCACCCTGGACTACATTTCCCATGTTCCACTGCACTGAATGGACTCACCTGCTGTCAATCACAAACACACTATATTATATCCACTCAGATCGTTCTCAAACTGCCAAGTACTGTCTAGCGTTTATCGCTCTCCCATTGATAGCTACATTACGGAGCCCTTCCGTGTTTTCTGAGTCTAGTCTAAGTCTAGTTTATTGCCTGAGTCATTCGTATCTTTATGCTTGCCTGTGTATCTCATTTCTTGTCTGATCTCTGCCTGCCCTAAAGTTTATAGCCTACCTTGGATCTCTCTTTAGTCTTGTCGTTTTGTATTGTGTTTGCTCCTACCTGGACTATTGCTCACGTTATCGGATTACCCCTCTTGTAAAGCCCTCTGGATATTGTTCACCAGTCGAAGATCCACACTTGCACTATGATTACTCTTGTGTCTTGCCCGTGTCATACCCATTTGCTGTTGTTTGACCCTGCCTGTGTTTTGACTATGTTTACTAATAAAAGTTTGCCCACTGTAGGCGCTTTTAGCAGTGGCCCGGGACTATCATGAGAGCTCTGACCAGTCTGCAGCTACACATGCCCATACACAACAAACTGTGATGTGTTGTGTGTTCTGATAACATTCTATCATGGCCTGCATTATGTTTTTTTAACAATCTGAGCTACAATAGCTCTTATGTGTGACCCTAACACCGGCTCATTGCTTGTTTTTCCTTGCAGCACTTTTGGTAGCTACTAACCATTGCAACCCACAAGATTTGCTGTTTGGAGATGCTCTGACCCAGTCATCTGACTTTGTTTGATCAAAGTCACTCAGATCTTTTCGCTTGCCTATTTTTCCTGCTTCCAACACATGACATTCAAAAAGTGACTTACTGATATCCCACTAATATGTAACCAAATAATCAGTACTATTCGCTTCACCTGTCTTTTTATTTAGTTATTTGTATTTTTTGTGGCTCTGTGTGTATGAATAAAAATATGTATTTATTTATTAATTAATATCTATGGCTACATCCACACAAAGCCAGATTTCTCCCTATCCAATCTTTTTTTTTGCCTCAAATTCCGTAAACACGGAGTCGTCTCAGGAAATATCTGCGTACACACGGAATCACTGAAACCGACTGAAAACGATGTAGTACACATCCCAGATCAATATGTGGCGCTGTAGTTCTGCCACAGAGATACACAAAAAAACAGAGAAGAAGACTTGGACCATATCCGTAAACCTTGCGCGCTGAATACAAACTAACACACAAAGCAGAAGATTTTGCTTTAATAAAGTTAATGAGCTCAGTGGGTTCTGCAGCACGAACACAGGCACGTAGTTTGACATTGTTGTTGTTGTTGTCGCTATAATGTGACGTAGCGGTGTCTGATTAGGGGCGAGACGTGGGCTGATGACGTCATTGTTTCAGAAAATATACGGATTCGCCGTCCACACGAAAACGTGAAAACGGCGTTTTCAAATTTATCCACCCTGGGATCCGGTTTCAAAAATGATCGGTTTCACTCTTCGAAAACGCCGGATTCGTGTGGACGAAACGCCTATACGGTAAAACAATTATGCGTATACAGCGAAACGCGTCTTCGTGAGGACGGGGCCTAATGGCTCTTAAAAGGGTGGACTTTGAAAAAGAGAGAGAAAAAAAACAATACAATTGTGTTATTCATATAATTGATAATAGTTATATAGTTATGTTAATAGATTGCCTTATGAACTTTTAAAATGGAAAATAAATAACGTTTTATATTTTTACTTTTGATGGCTGTTCAGCAGGTAGTTTTTGTTGACACAAATTCATCTTCTCCTTCACACTATACAATTAGATGTCAACATGGACAGCTAGTATGAAATATCTTCAAACACAGAACAACAGAAGAACATTTGACCCAGATTACACTAAATACGGTTTCACTTACGAGGATAAACATTGCTTGTGCAGATCACAGTGTATTTTGTATATTTTCTGCCAAGAGCACGAAACCATTAAAATTCAATTTTGTATGATAAACAATTTTGGTACTGTGTTGGGTCACCACTTGAATATAAAATCTGAGTCCTGGAGGAAAGCCAGTAATCAGAGAAATGTTTCTGAAATCTCATGGCTAACAGGCGTAGGCAGTGTGCTGGGCTGCTGACCGTTATGATGTCAATACACATTGTGCAGCAAAGGGTCATACAAAATACATGAGATTTATTTATGTATTTCAACCCCTTTGTCATTATCTGCCTAAGAGTTTCAAGATGACCAAACTGCAAAGAGTCCAGTGTAGAAAAGATGACAGCAGCAAAAGAAAGCTGCCAGCCTTAATCTTCATTATGAATCAGAATGAAATTATTCTTGAGTACTGAGGGAAAAACAGACTATGAATTAATTAATTCATTAATGAACGAATGAACGAACGAACAAATGAGGTAACTTGTGTCATTATAAGTGTCCAGCGTGGACATTTTGTCTGTATTTTGGGATATTTTCAGGAAATATAATTTAAAACTATACAAACACACAGATCCAGGATTTTAGAAAAAGCAAAAGCTTGTTTATTAAGAAAGGATAGGTCAGTAACTTTTAAAGGAATAGTTTGCCCAAAAATAAAAATGTGCTGAATATTTACTCACCCTCAAGTCATCCAAGATGTAGATTAATTTGTTTGTTCATCAGGACAGATTTTGATATATTTACATCACTTGCTCAACATTTGATTCACTGCAGTGAATGGGTGCCATCAGAATGAGAGTCCAAACAGGTCAGAAGTGTTTTGTTTCTTACAAACATGTAGCTTTTCCCTTCACAAGACTTTAATTGATGTACTGGAGTCATGTGGATTACCTGTGCATTATTGTGATGTTTTTATCTGCTGCTTGGACTCTTATTCTGACCGCACTCATGCACTGCAGAGCATCCACTGATGAGCAGATTATGTAAAATGCCAAATTTCTCCAAATCTGTTCTGAATAAGAAGAAAAAAATCATCTGCTTCTTGGATGGCTTGATGTTATTTTCAGCCATCTTCATTTTTTGACTAACTATTCCGTTAAGAGAACATAAAAGTTGCTTCCAGGAATGGGCTCATTTGCATTGAATAGTGTGGCTGCTTCTAGACCAAGTGCATGTGGTGAATGAGGACCCTGCTCTTTCTCCAGGTGCTCAGGACTGTGTGAGGTCTAAACGCGAGGAGTGTAGGGCCTTATATCAGCCTGCCTCAATGCATTAACCATCACCAAAACATCCTCCTGAAATCAGCCGTTCTGACACATCCACATTTCATATCCCCCCAAATTTGTAATTTATGTACAGCCTTACAAGAATTTCACCTCTGTTGCACCTTACAAGACTTTGACAACATATGATTTTTTGCAGAGGGCAACATCGTACAATCTGCAATGGCCATCTAGAATTAGGTATTAGCAATCCAGTGCTCCTACTGAAGATGCTGTAAGCAATCCTACACTGTAAAATAAGAGTGTAATTTGATAAATGGTAAATTGTGAAAGTCCTGCTAATTTCCCGCTAATATATATTAAACATGATGAATTTAGTCTGAACTTTTGAACTGTCATGTCAACTACGTCAAATACTTCCTTATTGTTTTATCATAAATTGGTGGTGAGACATCGGGGGTTCAAAACTTAATACAGATTCATGATTCTGTTTTTATTAAAATATTTAAAACGTATATACATTTTACACATTTGGATAGTAATATGTTTTAGAAGCATTTTAAAATAAAATATTAGTGAATAAAAAGAGTAAAAGTTAATAAAGTGTTAAAAAAACTGTTTATGCAAAAATGATCATTAATTTTTACAAAAATAAATATTTTTTTGGTAAAGCCATATTAATTGTGTGCATTACCTGTTTCAAAAAATAAGGTTTATTTTTTTTTTTTTTTATCATTTGCACTTTTGGATATTTTTTTTTACACATAATGATTGTTGACACAAATATTACATAACCACTACTAGAGCACCTAGAACCTTTCACTGCAGTGCTTTACTCAGGCGAGAACTGTTCTCCCATTCGGACATGGCATCAGACTTGTTCTAAACAAGGTCCACTGCCTGCATGTGCTCCAGGGTGTCTGGTGTGTCCGGGGTAAGCAGCACCTCACTATGACATTAATGCAGTCTGACAGAAAGCTCATACATTACCTGGAATTTGCAGAGAGAACACTGAGAACAAAATGAAAAGGGCAAAAAAGGTGAGAAAGAGTGACAAAGATGTTTACAGTAAATAATTTTAAATATTTTGTCTGACAAATGGTTAAAAAAAAGTAGCTAAACAGGGACAAGGACCTATTTAGACTGAAACAGCTGCTCTCTCTGTTATCAAGCTTACAAC
Organism: Barbus barbus; assembly: GCF_936440315.1. NCBI lineage: Eukaryota > Metazoa > Chordata > Actinopteri > Cypriniformes > Cyprinidae > Barbus > Barbus barbus. The sequence continues at coordinate 4,616,692 of NC_136722.1, forward strand.
CTCCTTCAAGTGACTTTTCAATAAATAGTTGACAATATCCAACCTTTTTTTTCTGTCATTTTTATGTGATATGTTATACTTCACAAATTTAGTCAGGCTTGCAAAAATAGATTATAAAAACTAAACAAGAACATGTCCACTTTTGAATTTGTCTTCTATATCAAGTAAGTTTCTAGTTTTGCGATAAGTGGTGAGATGCTGGTGGTTAAAAACGCATGAACAAAGATACATGATCCTATTGTCAATGTAACAAAACATATGAAATAAATTTATATTTGATATGTTTATAATGTATATTTTATGTTGTATATTAATAAAATATGGTAATATATCATTTATATTTTCAGTCTAATAAGTTTACTAATTTTGATGTAATATATTGAAACTTTTTAAACAAGTTTCGGTTGCACTTTATTTTACAGTACGTGTACTTACATGTGCTTACAATGTAATATACGGTAACATACGGTAACTACATGGGGTAGGGTTATGTTTAGGGGTAGGTTCAGGGTTAGTACCCAGTTATTGCCTAGTTATTGTAATTGATATAATAAGTACATAATATGTACATGAGGAAGAGGACTAAAATAAAGTGCTACCCAAGTTTCTGTATGAGGAGGTACTGATTTTATTAAATGAAGGAGCTAAAAAAGGGAAACTAGGGGAAAGAATGAACTTGAACTAAAACATGTGCAGCCTTTAAATCATAATGTCAGGATCTTTATTCCTGTCACATCTAAGACAGAGAGTGGAACCACAAAAAGGGTGAGATGTATGTAAAGGTACGGAGACATATTGAAGAGCGAGCCGTAGAGGATAATATCACCCTACATCTAGGCAATCTGATAAGAATAACGGTTAGCCCTGTCTTCATGCAAATTGATTGAAAAATACAAGTCTTCCTCAAAAGTCTAATGTTGGTATTGTATGACTGAAGACATTTTGGGTTAGTTAACCTTGTGAGCAGTGCAGAACAGTTTCATTTCAATAGTCTACAGACCATTTTCATTGTAAAAGCCTATTCACACTCAGAGTGAATTATTGCATGACAATTCTTTAAATCGAAGCAATGAATTCTTATAGACACCTACACACTGTGAAAAGTCGGCCTGGGAATATTTAGCATTACATCATTTGCACACCAATGTGTGGTGAATGGGTGCCGTCAGAATAAGAATCCAAACAGCTGATAAAAACATCACAATAATCCAAAAGAAATCCACACCACTCCAGTTCATCAGTTAACATCTTGAAAAGCTGTGTGTCTGTAAGAAACGAATCCATCATTAAGGTGTTTAACTTTAAACTATTGCTTCTGACCTAAATACAAGTCCATAATCCATAATAACACTTCGTGCAGCGAAAAAAGTCTATCCCCTATTGTCCTCTCAAAATCAACATCAAAATCCATCCGCATATTTGTTTAGAACTGGTTTGGACTGTTTTCACTTGTAAACAGTGCCGGATATGTGCATATTTCATCTCGCAATTCAGATATTTCACTAGAGAAAGCAAAGTTATGGATGGAGGAATCATATTTTAGGTGGAAGCAACGGTTTTCAACTGATTGTGATTAATGACGAATTTGCTTAATAAACGCAGCTTTCTGCTTATCAAGATGGTACAGTTTTTCTCAATCGATTTGGCACATTTCTCCAAACTCAGGTCACTGTTCTCAAAACAGTTAACACAGTGATCTGAACACTTTATAATTGTCCTAAACAGACTGTACGTTTTCATTCATTTCATACATATTACAATTACAAAAAAAATAAAAATCTCAAAACAATGTGCACAAAACTCTCAAATGTTTTCACAATAGTTACCATCCGATACTTTAAAATATCTGAAAAAAGGTTTTACACAAATTACAAACATTTATGTACCATATGTCCAAATGCAACAAACTAAATTCTGTCATTTGTCCTTTTGTAAAATGAACATGGTGTATTTATGATTGGCCCTAAACTGAAAACTACTCGGTTAATCATACACTCAACACAGGAAATGCAGTTTTCCTAATCGTTTACACATTTTCCACGATTGCTTTAGAGTAATAATGAAAGGGAAAGTATACAAAGAGCAAGAACGAATATGCAAAAAAAAATTACAAAATATATAAATAATAATAATAATAAAATATAAATAAAAATGTGGGGGGGAAGAGGTGTAAGTCTAAAAGGCAGTGGAGTGGGTGGAGAAAGGGGTATAATGAGAGAGAGAGGAAGAGTGGAACAAGTAGAAAGAGATGAGCAGATAGGAAGATGTGAGAAATGAAGGGAGAAGAGATGAGTAGAGAGGAGGGCACTGGTGTAGTGGAAAGAGCAAGAGGAGAAACTGTAAGAAGACATGGACAGAGAGGAAGTCGACAGCAGGGTGGAAGAAGAAGTAGAAGGTACAAACAAATTTCAAATGAAATCAGAATTACCCTAATTGACCATGTTATAATCATAATAATTATAGTCCTCCTAGGACAACTTCTGTTATTTACTATAAATGTCAATTTTTTTATTTTATTTTCAGAATTGACATTTGAGATCATTCAGGTGGACAGTCAATCAAGATTATTTTGAATGAAACAGGAGCATTGTTGACATGGTGGTCCAGAATAACAACACCAGCCACAAAGGAAGAGGCCTATGGAGATGTTGAGACAAGAGCTTTTCAGGCATGGATTCAGTCTTCTCACATTTTTTCCCCTATGAAGTAAGCGCAGCAAATATTTAGTGTAGATAAAATGCAATGAAATTCTCTTCCAGATGCAAATGAAAGGCAAGATCAATATTTTAGGATAATTAATGTATACAGCAAACACACACATGTGTGTGGTGGCCAACATTATCAGAACACTAGTATATTCACCAGCTAAATAAAAAAGTATATATATATATCAAATCGACTGAGAAAAACTGTAATTGATGGACTGGAGTCGTGTTAAGTATTTGTGGATTATTGGGATGTTTTTATCAGCTGTTTGGACTCTCATTCTGATGGCACCCATTCACTGCAGAGGATCCATTGGTGAGCAAGTGATTTAATGCTAAATTTCTCCAAACCTGTTTCAAGGAAAAAACTCATCTATTGGATAGCCCGAGGGTTAGTAAATCGTCAGCAACTTTTCATTTGGGTGAACTATTACTTAATGGCTTTACACTGAAGTGCTACTTAAATGACTTTAATTTACCAATTAGCCTAAAATGTGTCCCAGAGAGAGTAGGCAACGGTCTGCCCACCTTAATTGTGTGCTGAGGTGACATTTTCACTGCTCAGCACAGCATCAGTTTCAGAGTTTATTTAGGGGGAAATCCAATTGATGCCTCCCATAGTTAAAGTCTAAGCTAAAATGACCCTTCTCTGTGTTAAAGGGCTTGTTGGTGTCTCTTCGACCATTATTATCCAGTTTTTGTTTTACATACAGTCATAAACATGCTAGTAAACACAACCACATGTGCAGCCATTGCCGTAGGCTGACTGCACTCACACTAAGACAGTTAATGATGCAGAAAATTAAACGGGTACATTGGATATACGAGCTGCTGTAGTCTTTAACAAGAAATTCTCCTGCACGATTCATCAGTACATGTTATAATACGAGGGAAAAAAATGTGTCAGTAATCTTTAAAGATGTGATAACTTGCTCCTCCTCTGAAACAGCTTTCCTTGTTTGCTTACATCACCAAGGTTGCAAAGGTTATTGGGTAATGTTATGCATTGTTATACATTTTGGATAATGCAGCTTTTCTAAATTCCAGTAGCTAATGCAGTACTTTAATGTGTGCAATTTTATAGCAATATTAGCAATAGCAATTATTGATATATTTGAAACAGAAGCTGTGTTTAGTATTATTTATATGCTATTATAATATTACTTTAACATTAAAATGAAAACTGAAAATAAAAATCAAAGCAAATTTAGTTTAAGTTTTTGGTTTAAGTTGTTGGTCCTTAAAAAAATAAAAAATACAATTCAAACTCACAGTCAGATCTAGCAATTCTGGATTATGTACTGTAACACCCACCACCCAAATATGTATACAATTAAGTTGCATCCTGCTCCCACCCCCTACCCCCCAATTGAATATTATTTTCTCTATGGAAATATGACATATTATGGGAGTAACAAAAGGTGTGAATGTCATTTGTATTTTATTGATTTCAAGTCTGTACTTTCATTTAATGAATCAAACCCACATTCTCAATCAAAATTCATCTTAATTTTATAGAAGTTGAGCACTGGGGTTTTAGTATCTGTGAAGTTATCGTCACAGAAATTTGTTACAAAATACATCAGCTAGCAATGGTGTAGAAACCCATAAAACTCTGCTGCAGCTCTTTCTTTCCTCACAAGCAGCCTGTTTTGAGCATCTGCCAAAGGCAAAATCTTGTTTAATTCCATAAGTTTTTTTTTTTTCTTCTGTAACTTAAAAGCACTGTTTTACTCTCACACCTGCAAAAGGCCCCTAGTAGACATGGGATACAAGACAAAGGAAAAATAAAAATCATGTTCCACTATCAAGCACCACTGGGCTCAACATGATCTTCAGAAACACAAAAATACAGAAAGAAATATCTGCTGTTTTTAATTACTGTCTTCTATCAGTATGGATGCATTACAGTCTTCCCGTTGGTGAAATAGGGGGAGAATATGTGTAACACAGGCAGACCTATAGAACCATCAGTTTATTTAGAAATTAGATACAGATGAGATCATAATCATACTGTACCTAAGCAGCAACTTCCTGAGGTGACAAAAAAAAAATTTAGGTAGGAAAAAAAAAAAGATTTGTAGTCGGATTAATACGTCATATAACTAAACTATTAATATTTAGCCAATGTATTTTTTTCAGCTGTTTCAACAAAAAATTTAAACTAACAATTTAGTTTTCTAATAGTGTTACTATTTATCCTGGTACTGTGCCTATTCCAGTAAAGTTAAACTTTTGCAACTGTTCTGGATAATAATAATAATAATATTAATAATACAAATACAATTAAATAATTAAAAACAATCTCTCTCTCTCTCTCTCTCTCTCTCTCTCTCTCTCTCTCTCTCTCTCTCTCTCTCTCTCTCTCTCTCTCTCTCTCTCTTTTATCGTGGTGTTTATCTCACTTTCTCTTCACCCACCTCACAGTTTATAAAACTTCTGGCAGCTCTTCTATATTTCTCTGGGAGACTTGGAGATGAAATGTTGGTAGTCTATATGGCAGTGATACAGCAGGTGGGATAACAGAAGTTTAATCCGATCAAAACATGACCTGGCCAACCCAGTGTCTTCTTATGTCTGCCTTGCACATGTTTGTTTGTTTTTTTTCCCTGCAATTGTTCACTGCTAATCTTGTTCCTTCTGAGAACTCATTTGCACATACAGTAAGTATATATATATACATATACATACGTGTGTGTGTATACATATATAGTATGTACACATACAGTATACACATACAGTACACATACATACATACATATACACACACATACACATATGTATATGTATATATATAGTCATGGCCAAAAATATCAGCACCCTTGGTAAATATGATCAAAAAGGCTGTGAAAATTATGTGAAAGTTTTATTTAAAAAGTGCACAAAAATCTAACCTTTTATTGGATAATAAGAATTTAAACTGGGGGGAAATATCATTATGAAATAAATGTTTTTTTCTCAAATACATGTTGGACACAATTATTGGCACCCCTAGAAAGCCTTACGAGTAAAATATCTCTGAAGTATATATTTCCATTCATATTCACAATGTTGAGCACTCCAGGGTGATTATGAACATGAAATTATCCAGCCATGGCTTCCTGTTTCACATAAATGTAAATAGGAGGGAAAACAAAGCCCAAATTCCCTTAATCATCCATCACAATGAGAAAAAACAATGAATATATTTCTGATGTGCACCCAAAAGATAATTGAGCTTCACAAATTAGTGAAGTGACTTTAAGAAAAGAGCTAGAGCAGTGAAAATTCCCATTTCCACCATCAGGGCAATAATTAAGAATTTCCAATCAGCAGAAAATGTTACGAAACTGCCTGGAAAAGGACGTGTGCCTATATCATCCTAATGCACGGTGAGTTTGAGTGGCTAAAGACTCCCCAAGGACCACAGCTGGAGAATTGCAGAAAATAGTTGAGTCTCGGGGTCAGAAAACCTTAAAAAAAATTGTCAAACAGCACCTACATCACCACATGTTGTTCAGGAGGGTTTCAAGAAAAATTCTCCTAGCTCATCCAAAAACATTCTCCAGCATATTCAGTTATCAGACACGACTGGAACTTCAAATGGGACTGGCTTCTATAGTCAGATGAAATAAAAAAAATGAGCTTTTTAGCAGCAAACACTCAAGATGGGTTTGGTGAATACAGGGATAAAAAGTACCCCATATGTACAATGAAATATACTGCTGTATTTGTGATGTTGTGGGCTTATATTTCTGCTGGAGGTCCTGGAGATCTTGTTTAGACACATGGCATCATGGATTCTATCAAATACCAACAGATAAAAAAATCAATGACTGACTGTTAGAAATCTTATAATGGGCCATGTTTGGATCTTCCAATCTTACAATAATCCAAACACAAACCTCAAAAACAACACAAAAATGGGTCACTGAGCACAAAACCAAGCTTCTGCTATGGCCATTCCAGTCCTCTGACCTGAACCCTATAGAAAATGAGTGGGGTGAACTGAAGAGAAGAAGCACCAACATGGAGCTGTGAATCTAAAGGTTCTGGAGTGATTATGGATGAAGGAATGGTCTCTGATCTCTTGTCAGGTGTTCTCTAACCTCATCAGGCATTATAGGAGAACACAGTTGTTAAACTGGCAAATGGAGGTTTCAAAAAGTACTGAATAAAAGGGTGCCGTTAATTGTGACCAATGTGTATTAGAGAGATACATTTATTTCATAATGAGTGAAAATTAAATGAAACTACCCCCCCCCCATTTGTAATTCTTCTTTCTCAATGAAAGGTTATTTTTTTGTGAATTTTTAAAATAAAAGATCAAAAGGATTAACGATGTAGATTAATTTTCACAGCCTTCTTTGATCATATTTACCAAGGGTACCTATACTTTGGCCATGACTGTATGTGTGTGTGCGTGTGTGTGTCTGTCTACATGTATATATGTTTATCTATCTACATGTATGTGTGTGTGTATTAATATATATATATATATATATATATATATATATATATATATATATATATATATATATATATATATATATATATATACACATACATACATACACACACACACTCACCAGCCACTTTATTAGGTACACCTGTTCAATTGCTTGGGAACACAAATTGCTAGTTAGCCAATCACATGTCAGCAACTCAATGCATTTAGGCATCTAGATGTGGTGAAGACGACTTGAAGTTCAAACCGAGCATCAGAATGGGGAAGAAAGGGGATTTACATTTATTAATTTAGCTGATTTAAGTGACTTTGAACGTGGAATGGTTGTTGGTGCCAGACAGGCTGGTCTGAGTATCTCAAAAACTGTTGATCTACTGGGATTTTCACGCACAACCATCTCTAGGGTTTACAGAGAATGGTCCGAAAAAGATAAAATATCCAGTGAGCAGCAGTTGTGTGGATGAAAATGCCTTGTTGATGTCAGAGGAGAATGGGCAGACAGGTTAGAGATGATAGAAAGGCAACAGTATCTCAAATAACCACTTGTTACAGCAAAAGTATGCAGAATACCATCTTTGAACGCACAACACGTCGAACCCTGAAGCAGATGGGCTACAGCAGCAGAAGACCACACCGGGTGCCGCTCCTGTCAGCTAAGAACAGGAAACGGAGGCTATAATTCGCACAGGCTCACCAAAATTGGACAAGAGTCTCGATTTGTACTGCAACATTCAGATGGTATGGTTAGAATTTGGTGTAAAGAACATGAAAGCATGGATCCATCCTGCCTTGTCTCAATGGTTCAGGCTAGTGGTGGTGGTGTAATGGTGTGGGGGATATTTTCTTGGCACACATGACAATGAGTTCACTTTACTCAAATGGCCTCCACCAGATCTCAATCCCATAGAGCACCTTTGGGATGTGGTGGAACGGGAGATTCGCATCATGGATGTGCAGCTGACAAATCTGCAGCAACTTCGTGATGCTATCATGTCAATATGGACCAAAATCTCTGAGGAATGTTTCCAACACCTTGTTGAATCAATGCCACAAAGAATTATGGCAGTTCTGAAGGCAAAAGGGGGTCCAACCCAGTACTAGCAAGGTGTACCTAATAAAGTGGCCAGTGAGTGTGTGTGTATATATATATATATATATTTATTTATTTATTTTTTATTATTTTATTCAGATTGAAGCATCCTGGCATGCCATATTTGGGGGAATAGTTCATAAAAAATAACTGTGTTTAAATGTTTTCAATGTGCACTTGTAGTGTTCTTCAAATCTTAAAAAAAGTATATATTTATACGTAATCAAGTATATACTTGACCATAAAAGAATACTACCATACTAAAGCACAAGTATATTTGACATTTATTAAATTTAAAGTCAATATATTTTAACGGAGTGTCTATTTACACTAAGTGCAAATAGCCCGCCTTGTTGGCAAAGGCTATTTACACTGACTCTGCCCACTGACGTGTGATTGGGTTAGTCAACAATAAAAAAAGACAATAATTTAGCATCAGATTAATCAGTATGCTTTTTGAGTTCGAGCCTGTCTTTTGCCTAACTTTTTTTTTCTCCCTTTTCAAATCTCATATCGCACCAGAAAGGCATTTATTTTCAATAAAAATGAAGGAAATTATCAAAAAGTTGAAAATAAAAGTATCAGGTAGGTTTAGGGTAGGTGTAGGGAGGGCTTTCTTGTACCAATAAGGTGGGATCCATTTAATAATTTGAATTAAAACTATATTTTACACTCAATACGTTATTATTGTGTACTGTTTTATAATGTACTACAATACTGAGGTGCAGATAATTGCCACTGTTTGCAATAAGTAGTATAAATAGCAGAAAATCTTGCTATTTTAACAGTGTAAATAGAATCTATAGCTATTTGCACTTAGTGTAAATAGCATATCGTTAAAAAATACTGCTATTTTCACTGAGTGTAAATAGAATCCATTGCTATTTGAACTTAGTGTAAATAGCATCTATCGCTATTTACACTTAGTGCAAATAGCCGCTGCCTATTTTAAATGTACTAAACTGCATCATTACTATTATTACACATGTTTAATTTCAAATATATTAAATGGCATAAACAATTTCAATAGAAATGACAAAAGTATGTACATTTAGACTAATGCATTTCCATTTAATTGGAATTAACATGCAGTTAGTGTCCAAAACATTAGTTTGAACTTAGGTATCCTTTTAAAGTATATTATTTCTGTAATAAGTGCCCTTTTAAAAGTATGCTATAGTGTAGTTCTGTTTCACAAGTCAATGCTATTCATTATTCAGTACATCAATGTGAGAGACAGTAATGTCATTTCTAATATAAATTTAGACTGCAATTGACTTGATCTGTGCAAAAATTGTGTTATATGGATTATATTTTCACAAAACCTCTGTAAACTTCTCAAAAAACACTGGAAAACATGATTGTGTGTATGTATAATATCAATACTGAGTAATATCTCAGAAGGCAGCATTGTGATTGTGTATGGTCTCAATTTAGATTAATTAAAATCAAAATAAGTGCAGTTACCACAACTGAGAAATAATGCTGTGTTGAGAGATATTGTGATAATGTCAGAATGAGGACAAAAATATGCATTAATTGTCTTTCCTTTTCCTGCCAATTAGCGCCTTTATTCAATCTGACAGCCACACATTTGACAGTGAATAAATGAAAAATAAACAAGACATTAACCAGTTTATAGCAGCAGGTGTGATTTTTCTCATTTCTGCTAAAACAAATGAATTTATAAAAAAAACAAGTTGTGAAATACCAATGCAAATATTATTTTGTCTCTCTTGCCAAGCTATCTTTTAATCAAAGACTTTGGTTTGAACTTTTGCTCTCCATAAACAACAGAGCCAGGAAAGCTTTGTATAATTATGCATATGTGGAAACCATTCATTTTAAAATGACCTGTGTGGCTGGCATGAAATGCCTGATTACTTTTTTCGTATCCTTCTGATTAAACAAAATGCTACATAATTAAAAATAACGAGTTGTCTATTTCAGGCAAAATATTTCTGAATACTGTGGTTACTGTATATGTGATCTATTATGGAGAGCAAGTTTGTGTGAAAGGTTGACAAACTTTGCGAGAAGCAATTACTGTACATACTTTTGCCTTACTTTTAAAGCTATTTTGACCCATTTAATATCCATATTTATATGTAATTTCATTAATACTTTTTTGTTCTTGAAATGTGTAAAAATATTTATTCCATATGTCAAATCTATTCTCATTGATATACTGTAAGTATATTGCAGAATGAACTGACAAACATGTATGGTAAATTAAAATATACTTTAATGTAATTTCTATTGAATTTATCGAATTGAATATATATATATATATATATATATATATATATATATATATATATCATTTGTAATATATATGTCAAAGAAATACATTTGTAGTTACACAATTAATATGTTGCAATTTAGTACATTTGAAATATATTAACTTGTAATATCAAATAACGCACTACATCTAAATTATAATCAAATATGTGTCATTAGTATAGTTGTTACGGGGCGAACGAGACGTGCGGATCCATTTGCAAGCTTTATTCAAAGCCATGCTTACAAAACAAGCAAGGTTCATTTAGTGGCATTTAGTGAACAACACAGGCAAGACAAAGAGTAATTCTAGGGTAAGCGCGGGTCGACGATCGGCAAACAATATCCAACAGGGCAAGGCAAAGAGGTAAATCCAGGAAACACAGGCAAGAATCAAAACACAAGAAAACACGCAAGGCAAGGCAATGATAACTGCGTGGGCTCCGTAGAGTAGCTATCGCTAGGAGAGTGATATACGCTATACAATACTCGGCCGCGAGGAAGAGGAAGTCCATGGTTTATGTAGGGTGTGTGATTAGTGCAATCAGCTGTGTGTGTCGTCAGTGCAATGGATGATGGGAATTGTAGTCTGAGGTGGCGTGCAACAGTTAGTGTGGTGCAAGAGTTGTTGTTTCGTTTTCTTTGGTGTTTGGCTTAGTGTTATGTTAGAATCAATATTATACTCTTATACCTTTTGTTCTTTAATATTTTGAATTGTTTTTAGCTTTATTTTTGGTTTTTCATTTAAATGTCAATTTTTGAAATTTTGTTGTATGCATTTGTCATTTTTATTTAATTTCTTTATTTTTAAAATGTGTATAGGTAGTATTTATAAAGTTTTAGCTTTTAGTTTTGGATCTGTTTTTAGTTGTTTTAATATTACAACCGATTGCTTCTGTTGTCCTCGTTTGTAAGTCGCTTTGGATAAAAGCATCTGCTAAATGACTAAATAATAATAATATATATATATACACACACTGTACATTAGTATGTTGGTCACACATTAAAATAAGCATACTTCATTAAAGTATGACAAAAGCTTATTTAAACTAAATTATTTAAAATGTACTGTACAGTAAAACGTTTAATTTGACATTATAAAAAAAGTGCACTTAAAAGGTACTTAAGAGTGTTAAGAAACAGTCATGAAAATGTAGGTTGATCTTTATTTTGTGTTCTTGTTACAGTGTAATTATCCTCCTGAGACCCAGCTCTGGAGTTTTTGCCTCTGTAGTGGACATTCTATTTCAGTGAATTTCTCTGAGACCTCACGTCACAGTTGTAAGTCTGGATGTCCTGTACAGAGCTCATTCAGGGCTTTATAGAGATACTAAATGATAGGAAGTTTCACCATGACCACACCCTCTCCAAGGTCTTTAAAATGGCAAAATTTAATTTAGTGAAAAATTTTACATCCTTATGGAAATATGATTATATTTTGTAATTGTCATTTAAATCTGAAAATGTTTCAAATTGTTTGTCATAAAGCAACATCTCAGGAAAATGTTATGGGTTTTCAAATTCAAATATGAGTTCCTGTTATGATATGTTTAATATGCATTATGGGAGACATAACAATTGAATAAGACAATTGATAAATTTTACATTTTCCTATGAAATATTAGATATTATTATGAAAATCTGGCCGTTTATTACTCCCATTATGACAATTATTTTTTCAACATGCTGTCCCAAAAGAAACACATTAATATGCAAATTAGATACAGTGTATAGATAAACTGTGTTTAATAGGAAAAACAGTTTATGGAAATTTTTACACACATATTGCATAAAACAAAATGGTATATCAAATAATTGTATATATTTTATAACATAGTTGAGAATCATCCTTAAACAAAGTTAAGTATAAAAAAAAAAAAAAAAAAGTTTTACCTAAAAATCCTGAAACCTAAAAATGTATCGGTGATTTAAAAAAACAAAAAAATCCCATTGTTTTTGCCTTTTTGATGTCTATTCGTGCCATTTTAATTTGAGAAAAATTGAGTCCCAGTGTCTTCTACAGAGGACATAGAAAAAAAACATGAATAAAATATAATTCAAAAAAAAAATTATTATTGTCTAATCAATGTAATGACATGAAAAAATACTAAATTCACAAAACATTTTTGGGTAGGTCTCAGGAAGTACTGAGTTATATTAATTAACTACGTGCACTTACTATAGGGTTAGGGTTAGGATGAGGGTTTGGTTTAAGGTTATTTGCATGTAATTATGCATAATTTATTTTTATTATAATACATGTAACATATAAAAAGCACACCGTAAAATAAAGTGTTACCAAAATTTATTCTAACTACACTTTAGCCTTTTATTTTTTATTGAATTATCTGAAAGTAGAGTCTTTTGATATACTTTCAAGATTGGAAGTATACTACAATTGCACTTTCGGTATATTTATATTTATTACATTGTTTTAAATTATCTTTTACATTCTGTTTCATAATTTTTTGTTTTATGTTGTATAACTGTTCAAATGACACGTTAAATGCCTTTGAATAGCCTTTTATATGTTTTAAATTTTCACATTTTCAATAGCCTAGTTGTTAGATATGCCACATACAGTACATGCAATGTGACAACATGCCCCATATTAGGTCATCATGGGCTAAATCAACTGTATATTTTCCCTCATAGGCAAGCAAGCTTTTATTTAGTCAATAATTTAAAGTATGTGTCTAGAGAAATTGCCTTTCAGAAATAAACCTCCCCTGAGGAATACTCACTGGTGTAAAAGTGTGTCAACTAGCCCCAGCCTCATCTATTTATCTTACACTAGCTTCCATTTTTTCCTTGGTTCTTCTGTGTGCAGCATCTTGTACATAAAACATTTCACTGTCATCTGAATGAAACTTTTATTTATTTCTTTTTCATTTTTACATACAGTCTAAAAGGAAAATACTCAGGCAACTGCATGTCATCTTCAGTGAAGAACTACTGCAGAAACAGAGGCGGAAACCTGAAACATCTTCCATCATTCATATCCAGTTCATACATGATTGAGAGCTCTGTGCAGAACTACCAGCCTGTAGCATTAACATGGTGCTCAACTGACACAGGTCGTAGACAAATAAGAAGACATGCAAATAATATGACACTTAGAAAACTTTATCCTATCCAGTTTTGTAACTTGTAAACCATTTACAGACACCGTGAAAGCATTTGCTGAAGAAAGAGGATTCTGGATCATGTGAGGAAGCTATTTTTACTCGAGTAAATTTTAAATGCCGAACACACATTTAGCGTTCACAGGCATTCTACATAAAGATCTGTCTGCTAGCGAGACTGTCTCGCTCCAGCCCATGTGCTTTAGATTGTGATGTAACAGACCAGACGGAGTCTAAGCACGTTTAAATATGAAAAGCTACATCTGCATTAGAGCGCTGATGTTAACTGACAGGCCCTCAGCGTTTCGGTGCTGATTATTATAAAAGAGAAAATGAGTGCGACCAGCACCATGTTCTATTCTCAGCACCTGCTGCAACATTGCACCCCTCACTCATTACGATAGGAAGTGTCACGTGGCACTTTCGATTTTTCCTTCTGTTAATGGTGTTTAAGATATGTATCATTATTTTTGTTTCTCATACATGATTTTCTGCTCTTTCATGCTTCCCAGATGAAGAAACAGGGAAAACAGACTTTAACTGAGAAGCATGCTGTGCTTCCAAATGCTAACGTGGTGTTGGGCTTGAGTTCACCTTACTTGAGTCCAAGGGCCTCATTTATAAAATGTGTGTACGCTTAAATCCACACCAACACTCATATTTGTAAAAACTGGCTTTGACGTGGAAAACTGCTTAGCGTCACGTCAGGGTCTGAGCAGACGTACACACTTTTTCTTGTTCGAGTACTGCAGGTTTTTGAAAATGTAAGCTGTTCTTGCAGCTCGATGTTCTAAATTAAAGAATTTGGATGATGACTGGTGATATTTTACATTAATGACATTAATTAGGAGTTGTTAACAAAGCAGAGAGCTGAAACCATTAATTTGAGCGCAAGTTTAAGATCATTTGTGATTCATAGATTGCACATCTGAAAGAGATGCATACATGCGTTTTCTATACGTACATTCATTGTATGAATCACACGTATGCATATTTGAGAGATGATCGTAAGATCAATTTTAGGATGTTTTCTGTGCAACATTTTATAAATGAGGCCTCGAGTCTTTGACCAATCGAGTCCAAGTCAAGTCTGAGTCCAAAAAGGCCAAGTCTGAGACCAACTAATCGCTACTGTATGTCCTTAAAGCTGCAGTCCGTAACTTTTTTTGGTTAAAAATGATCCGAAATCAATATTTGAGCAAGTACATAACCAGCCAGTGTTCAAAACTATCGCCTTACTATAGCCCGATTCACAACGGTTAGCTTATAATAATATTTTCTAATTTGAATGGTCCAGGTAGGTTTTCGCGGGAATTTCGACCAATGGCACTGCGTAATTTTGTCACGTCTGTAAACATAAAGAAGTTGTCCCAGCTAATAGACTATATCACATGTGAGGATCCTGCAGGTGGCTGATCGTTTACAGACATTTCTCACAAATTAAATGAAAACTACGGAGAGTGTGAAAAATAAGCTTGTTTATTATCTTTTTTCCTCCATTTTCTATTTGTTCATTTTCATCTCTCCAGTACTGACAGAGATTGACAAGATGCTCCTGTCAGGGAGAGAAAACAGGGTTGTGAAGCCTTTAAAAGCTAAGACACCTTGCTGAGATTTTTGAGATGTCCCAGGGTAGCTTCACTCTTGCCTCCCTAATGCCCCGCAGAGCTCCAAATGGGAAAAGGGATCAATAGCAATATTTGCTTCTGTGTCTGAAAATATCAGCAACTGAAAAACATGGAACTTCTGGAATGAAAAATGAAAAATGTTTCTCTACTTCTGTCTCCTGTGGACAAGCGTCAACAATATGACAATGAATCAATACAAATTTCCTCTACTTCAAGTTTGAAAGCTAGGTAAGGTAACAGACAAGCCAAGTCATGTAGAATGAAGGCACAATGATTTTTTAAACCAACTCAACAATTAGCTGTGTTTGCCATCATTACAATTGTTATTTCTCATACTTAATGTTAGAGGTTTCTTCAACTAGCACAAATTGTAACATACTGTTTGTGATATAGAGATGAATATCCCAGATATGGCATTGTTGAGGATATTTAGATTAGCACCACTAATCGGATTCCCCAATGAAAAAGTACTCTTTAGTATACTTTTAAAGTATATATTAAAAGAATAGACTAGTATACTTAATATTAATAAATATTATACTGTAACACTTTAGTTTAGGGACCAATTCTCACTATTTACTAGCTGCTTATTAGCATGCATATTACTTTACATGTGATTTAGTATGTTTGTAAATTCATCAAAATAAGCATATGTTTCCTTAAAGGGATACTCCACCCCAAAATGAATTTTAAAAAGCTTTGACCCGTAAAAGCTTTGTTTGTCCTCGGAACACAATTTAATATATTTTGGATGAAAACCGGGAGGTTTGTGACTGTCCCATTGACTGCATAGTAAATTGCACAGTCAAGGTCCATAAAAGTATAAAAAACATCATCAAAATAGTGTCATCAGTAATGCATGGATATGCTGTTTCCGTTCAAATCAGCGTAAATAAACGTACAATACGTATCCATGCATTACCGATGACAGAGAACAGCGTACGTACTTTGAACAAACAGTGTTCTGATGATGGGGGTTAAAAACAGGACTAAATTATGATGTTTTTGATGCAAAAATGTTCATAAAAATATAAGTGGACTTCAGAGATCAGTACAAAAAGCAAAGGCAGTTGACTACTTATAACAATTTAAAGGCTGCATCTGAAAAAATGGAAAAGATTTGTGTCAGAGGACACATTTCAAGATAGAAAGGCATCAAGGCACGTTCGAATCCAATGTTAGTTTCACTTCCTGCCTCCTGAGATACCTTGATCTGGTAGGCAGCATGAATGTATCGTTCTGTGAGTTCAATTCCGTGATGGTTGAGCAAAAAATAAAGATGCCATCTAAAAGTTGCATTTGGTGGTCAGTTTGTGTGTAAATGTATGCTTCTGACCAACCTTTTGCACTTTTGATGTTATTTCTAGTGATAAATCAGGATTATAGTAATTTAAATATTCACTTAGTTATCACCAAAGCTCGTTCTATTTTGTTGTAGCTCATTAAACCATTATGCTGCCTCAAAAGCATGTGCAAATCAGTTTTGTGAGGAGCCTTCGTGCGCAAATGCTGCCTGCTAAGTCATTGCCAGATAAGGCAACAAGTCAGCTGCCTAGGATTTCGGATGCAGCCAAAGTGTACTCTCTTTAAAGCGTGTATGTAATGTATGTTTACCTTGAAATATCTGTTTCAAAATGATCCTGATGATACACTGACTTCTAATAAGTTTAATATATCTGCTTTGGGAGTATGAAAGTTCAGTGAGCAGGTACACAATTCTGAAAAGAGCAGATTGCTTTAGGGGAGCCACAAATGCAGGTGTACAGATATGCACTGTAATTACGACAGTGATAATTCCAGTCACTTAACTGTAGGGAACTCCAAAGTTATAAAATAAACACAACTACATGCAGTTGCTACAGTAAGGTACAGTAAGTGTAGTAAGTCTAGGCTTCTTTTAAGATTTGAGGTACACTAGGTGAGCATTCAATAGAATTAAGGACAGTTCTTTTTCACAGGGTTACACATACTATTCCTGTACTGAGGGAGAGTACTCAATTATACAAGTTTGATCAAACATAATGGGCACAGTTTAAAAGAGACATGTGTACTAGCTTGTGCAAGCTCATAGCAACTGTAAACCTCATTCTTTTCAGTTAATGACTCACTAAAGCTTGACCCACGACATCAAGTGATTTTTATTACTTATCTTTTCCATCTTACCTAAAAAAGACATGTCATCCTTAATTAAATGGAATGTCAAGTGTGGTCAGAAGTCTGCAGTTTTTTTTTTTTTTTTTTATAATTTCCACTCAGACAGACTCCATTGAGAAAGGTTATAATACGTAATTTAAAGTGACGGAAGGTAAATGCTACATAAGGAGAGGACTTTAGTAGCCAAGTGAGACTTGTGCATGCTCAATTTATATCTCAGCGCCATAAATGCTGTGAGATATTTAATTGGGTTGCCACGCAGCAGAGAGAAGGGCAGGTTTTGAAATTCCGCAGTGATGCATTCACGTGTGTGTGCATCTATAGCGGGCGCCAAGCTGAGATGTCTCATTAGGCATGTAAATTACTTTCTGGAGTTGTCTCTGTGTTTCTCTCTTTTAAAGCTTGCTTATCGCCTCTCGCACACATCGGGATGTATGTGATTGATTGCTTCAGCCTGGATTTCAAGGACTTTCGTGCAGGTGTGAGGACTGGCATGTCTGGCTGACCCCAACGGCCATTGATTAATGCTGTCTGACTCAGATTTGTACCTGCACGTGAAAAGAACAGAAAGAAATGTGTGAATTATGCACACTAATAGCACATGTATTTATTTTCGCTTGCTGCCTGCATTGCATTAGCAACTAATTCATTAAGGAATTATGAACATAATCTAGCTTTGAGTGTAAACACCTCAAAAAGTATACTGAACGCAATTTGTACAATGTAATTTTGCATCTCACGGGTTGGTTCTGAGGACTGAGTTGAGGAAAATGCAGCAGACTTCTGAAATCTTGCATACTTTACTAGGACTGTACAGCATCACTCCACTACTGTGATGCAGAAACCTGAATCTACTCTTTAAAATGCTTAAAGTGTGTTCGGCCACATCAGGCTGGATATATAACACTCTTCTTCATCATTCCATCATAATTTATGAATTACTGCTGCCATAATTAATGAAAATCTACACGTCCCTTTTGCATCAGATAAATAGCAGTAACATTTGTGAGGAAGGTACCATTTATGATAGGGCCAGTTTATCTAAAACTGAAAATGACCTAATATGCATTGTGTCACAAAGGAGATATATATAATACCTGGAGAAAGTGCTCCATTCCTATTTATCTTGATGGCGGTTCTTTAGCTGCCATGTGGTTCTATGGAAATATACAATTTGAAATCTGCCATCATTGCTTATGAGAATCACAAAGGTTTCAGAGCCAATCACCTGATACATAAATCATGTGACCGATTATTCTCAAACCAGAGGAATTATGTAGAAGGGGCACAGAGTCATTCATGCAAACACAAAACACCATCATGGTAACACACATGAAACTTTAATGATGCAATAAACTTTCATTAAACAACAGAAGATGTAACATAAAGCCCAAATGTACATAACTGATAACAAAAAAAACAATATTATTTTAACAAAATACTTTCAATTGTGGTGAGTCATACAAGTGATTCTGGGAATATCAGTTTTTGACTAAATCATACATTGATGCGTTATTTTTACTTCTAAAAACTGTACAATTAACAGTATTTTACTGTAAAATTACATTGGGGTCGGCAGTTCCCCAACGCCCCTCGGTCCGGTTTTGGGTGACGAGATCCAGGGGCTTGTTCGAGCGATGGGATGCCCAGAGAGGCATCTCCTTGTTGAGGTCGCACTTCCCCAACGCCCCTCGGTCCGGTTGTGGGTGAAATGTCTGATTAGATCTTTTACAGTTTTTCCCTGTATATAGTACGGGAACTTACTGTTAACCTATTAACAGTTTTTCGTGTTTTGTTTGTAAATTAGTTCCACAATAAACGTGGAACACACAACTATAATACATTATCCATTCACCACAATCACTTATTTTATTTTTATTTTGTCATTTCTAATTTGCACATACTTGACCTGTACATACTAGTTGTCTATATTATATATTGTGTTTTTGCTTGTTGTTATTCTTTTATTATCTGTGTCCTGTTGCTGTCTTTCTGTTGCACTGTGGAGCTTCTGTCACTACAACAAATTCCTTGTATGTGTAAACATACTTGGCCAATAAAGCTCATTCTGATTCTGATTCTGATTCATAGCGTTCTTACAAAATGTTACAGTTAAAATTACACTTATTATTTACAGTGTACTTCTCAGAAGTCATGTATATTACAGAACCATCTTGAAGAAATTACATTGTGGAGAAAGCTGCTGACTAAACTAACCTCATGTACACGGGAATAAAATGTACACAAATTACATACTGCAGTTTAACATGATTTATTTTCATCAATGGCAGCAGAAAGGAAAATATATTTATGTGTATTTCAAACTTTAAAAACCTCTCCTAAAAAAACAAAAAAAACAAGCAACTGGTAAAACATCTACTGCATCTATAATTGAAAAATGATTTGCACTTTTCTGAAACCATATGGAGTAGTTCCAAAAATCTACAAGCAGGGGCTAATTGTGCTACACTAACCAGCTAGTGGTACACTAGATAGTGCCTAACTAAATTGGATGAGATATAATCAATGAAATGCCTTGCATAAAATGGCACTGTTTAGTGATTTCACCCTCAGAAAGATCAGCTGGAAAACTCTGGGGCTCTTTTTACAGAGATGGGGCGTAGGAGGAAGCTAGTCTTGGGAAACAGTCATGTCCACTGTGCACAGGCAGAAGTGATTTAGATGGCAAAATCTTTAAGCTATTCTACCCACCGCCGCACAAAATCGCACACTCAAGCCAATAACAGGCCTGGAGGGGATGTGGACGGAGCCTGCTTCTCTGTCTGACCCCACTGACCCACCAAATGAAAAAATAATAAAGCAAATAATAGAACAGAGGGCAGTTTTATGTATTTCATAAAGCCCTCCGGGGAATATGTTTTTAAAAATATCTCTGGGGCTCTAATGGATAATAGGGAGCTCTCGTGAACCCCGTATTCTCTCATAATATTAATATTAGGGTGCATGAAAATGGCCTTTGAAAATGCCCATATATTAAATGAGAAGAGTAGGCTGTTTTTATGAATTGTTCAGGTGTACATGTAGTTTGTGTTTCCTTGGGCTACAGTTTTGTTTGACAGCAGTGTGTTTAGAGGTAAGGAATGCTCTTGATTTTGTTTCATGTTTACCGGGCTGCTGGCCTTGGAGGTGCAGGCAGAGTAGCAAATGGGATGCGGGCTTGCTAAAAAGAACTGCTGTCTCCTGCAGTATATTTTGAGGGACAGGAGTCTTGTTTCATTGTTGTTTCTAAGCTCGCATGCTTCCTGCATCTGAGTTACATGATATTAGAGGACTGGCTTTTGAGACAGAGTTCTATTCCTCTAGGCTGACATGCTGAAAGCCGTATTGTCCATGTCTTAGCATAAGAGGAGCTACACTGACAAAATTTTAACTGCATTCCGACTGACAGAGTCCCTTCGCAGTATTCACTGCTCTCTACACTGTTTCACTTGATAAAATGTGTTAATTCTGAACATCCTGTATTGTCATCACATACTGTTTTAGAGGAGTTGGTAACACATTATTTGGATAGTCCACTATATACATTCTGTAAGTAACTTCACAGCTACTGTATATGTCAACTTCCAGTCATCAAAGTATTAGTAGACTGTCATCTTAATAATTGTGAATGCTTTAGTTGATGGTTTCCCAACATAATCTACTAACTTTGCAAATACATGTCAGATTATTCTACTAACCAACTGTCAAAATAAAGTGTAACCAATGAGTTTAAGGTTAAATTGCTGATAAATGTTGTTTAATATGAAAATAAACATAATGTGGTTATATTTTATTTTATTTTATTTAACCATAATCACAATAGTTGCAATGTGTCTCACACACTTAAGACACACAAACAGCCAAACAACTGGAAATGTGTTGATCAAATCTATAAAAATGCTGCAAACTTGAATGAATGCATTTATTTTATTAAAATTACTTTAAGTACTGGAGTGATATGTAAAAAAACTGCGGGTAATATGCATAAAAATAAATTGCCCTCTCCACTTCCTGTCAATTGATGCATCGATATTCCCTTATTCCCTATGCCATTTACAGTGCCCTTCGAACTGTATGCTCCCTTTGGATTGGAATCTCACTTAAAAGAGCAGAATATGCACTTTGCAGGGCAATTACTTTAGAATGGAGCGTACCTTTTACTACAGGAGATGTATAGACATATTTTAAATTATGAGTGCATGTAAATGGGCAAAATTATTTGAATAATCAACTGAAATGCTGTGTCAAGATAAAATTTTACCAAGAAAGTATGTCAGAATAAATGAGCTTCTTTGCTCATATTGCTGTATAATGTATGTTCTTCCTGTGGTCAGGATTGTCCAGTTTGTCTTTCTTCTTCAGCTCAACCAAGCATCTTGACTTTTTTGTAAATGTGAACGAGGCTCAACAATTTGTGCTACACATAGAGTCTGCATAGATTGTGATGATGATACAATTTGCATTAAGCGAGCTGTGAGCTGTGAGCAAGAGCTACCGGAAAACGTGCAAATGAAGTATACATTTGGCTTTTTCTTTTTCCACATACATGTATTTGTAGAATACACAGTGGGTACTGCACCATAACAAATTGCTAGTGTGGAAGATGGATGAACGGATAAGAAAGGGTGAAATGCCAGGCACCAGGCAAGGGATAAGCTGCCATCCATCCTCTTTCAGCAGTGATCCATCAGGGAGAAAGGCTCCACGGAAGACTGACCCAGTAAAAGAGAGGAAATATACCTACAGAGCTGGTGTCAGGAGAGAGAATGGATCATTTGATGTGTTGTGTGTGTTTCTGTGATCACCCCGATAATGCATTTTCAAGGTCACCTACATAAATTACATGTTACGCTGACGAAATGTGGTGCAGGCTTTCAATTCTTCAAGTAAAACAAGGATAGTCCCTTAGGATGCAATTTCATGAACCATAAATAGATTTTAGTTGGGCAACATATTTGGGCCACATAGTACCAACCCCATCAAGCACTCTCTGCAATCAATAACACTTTGGGTTAAAATAATATTCTTGATCTGGTGGAAAGTTGCAAAGCCAAATTCAACCACACAATTATAAACAGCATGCAGACTGCCACTCATGGGCATCGGAATGAATATAGTGGTGGTCCATGCAGTTCAGCTGACAGTTTCCCATATTAGCACTAATCCCTCAATTTAGGACTCCAAAGGTCTGTCCCACATTAACCGGATGTGCTGAAAAATCTCAATTTGTAGGCCTGTCATAACCCCCTTGCCAAGGGAGAAAGACGATCTGTAGCACTTCATAACTTCATATCATATGCTTATAGTGGTCGCTGACTCTTATTTCATCCCAAAAATCTTCTCATGAAGATCTCCTTAATTCAAACTAAGAAGTCCAGGGTTATGGGATAATAATCAGATGTGCATCTTAGATGTATCTTCTCAGTTTCTGTGGGAATTTACCATATTAGTGTAGGTAGGTAGGTAGGTAGGTAGGTAGGTAGGTAGGTAGATAGATAGATAGATAGATAGATAGATAGATAGATAGATAGATAGATAGATAGATAGATAGATAGATAGATAGATAGATAGATAGATAGAATTTTTAAATATATTCAGTAGCAGATGAGGAATTAATTGATTAAGCCCAAAGTAAGTGTCACCACTTCAAATCTCTGGGCGTACTCTGACCAGGAGCAGATGGCGTTGAATGATGCATTTTGTTGGAACAGTAAATATTGACAGGTGTGCTGGATGCCTTCTTCAGCTCTCTGTGGGCAGTCGAGAGAGGGCATACTAATTGGCAACCTCAACTGTGAGCCAAGAAATTGGCAGCTGCCTGACAGATTCATGCCGACTGTGCTGGAGGAGCATGTACAGCACTTGACCTCTGCGTTCGCTCTTTCCAACAATTGCTATAAAGACAATGTGAATGCTTGGACAAGAAGTCATTTTGAACAGATCTGACATCAATTGTGGTCCTGAACTCCTTGGTGAATTGAAATCGATTGCCTTACCTGGGCCGGTTTGACTTCTTAAAATGGCAACTTCAGTCTTTGCACACTGAGAAAAGATGTCACGACTTCTGTGATAGCCACACAAGTTTTGTGAAGTTCAGGTTCAAGTTCAAGTTTATTTGTATAGTGCTTTTTACGATACAAATCATTGCAACGCAGATCTACAGGAAATTAAGTTTCCACAATATATTTATATATTGCAGAACCTTAATATATTTAACTTATGGCAAAATTAGGTAATTCTGTATGTTGGCTGAGTGTTGGCATCCTCTGAGGTCCTCTGAGGGGTTGGCATCATCTTTTCTCAGGTGTTCGGTCATCTCAGATCATTTAAGGGTTGGATCCAGACTGAAGCTTCTGTAATTCCTAGTTACCACGGGATGTTTATCCCGTGACAGAAACAGAGAAACAAATAGAGACATAATTAGCGTAGCTGCTGTTCCATCTAAGCAAAAATGATTTGTTCAACCCAAGCTAAAGAATAATAATAATGTACATTTGATCAGATATAACTGCAATACAAGATTATAAGATGCATTATGTGAATGCTTGGCTAAAGAGATGTGTCTTTAATCTAGATTTAAACAGAGAAAGTGTATCTGAACACCGAACGTTATCAGGAAGGCTAGAGTCTGGGGATTTGGAGCTAAACCATTTAGGGCCTTATAGGCAAGTAATAATATTTTGTAAATGATACGGAACTGAACAGGTAGCCAGTGCAGAGACTGTGAAATTGGAGTAATATGATCATATTTTCTTGACCTGGTAAGAACTCTAGCCGCTGCATTTTGGACTATCCGTAGCTTGTTTATTGAAGATACAGGACAACCACCTAGCAGTGCATTACAATAGTCCAGTCTAGAGGTCATGAATGCATGAACTAGCTTTTCTGCATCAGAAACAGGTAGCATGTTTCGAAGCTTGGCAATGTTTCTAAGATGGAAGAATGCTGGGTTTGTAACATGGGAAATATGATTTTCAAGCTCCTGTCTAATATAACACCCATATTTTTGACTTTAGGGGACGTAACAGTACATCCGTCTAGTTGCAAACTGTAATCCAAGAGATTTTGTGTACTGTTTTTTGGTCCAACAAGTAATATTTCTGTCTTATCTGAATTTAATAGGAGGAAATTTTTGGTCATCCAAAGATTGGTAAGATCAATTCCATGCGATATAATTAAATCTAGCGTATGATTAAAACGATGAGTGGGCCCGGTGACGTTTTGCTTGACTCCAAAAGAGTTTATTAGGTCAGTAAACGCAAGTCCTAGCACATCATTTGTATTATCAACGTGCATGTTAAAATCTACGACAATTAGCACTTTATCAACATTAACCAATAGATCTGAGAGGAAATCTGCAAATTATTTTAGGAAATCTGTATATGGCCCTGGCCTATACATAGTAGCCAGAGCAAGAGATGGGAGAGATGTATTTAGCATATCTAACAGTGTAACATTAAGCGGAAGCATTTCGAATGAGTTAAACCTCTTGTATCCTGTTTTCTGAGTATCATTGAGAATACCACTATATATTGTTGCCACAACACCACCACGACCAGTCTGACGGGGCTCATGTTTATAACAGTAGCTTGGTGGAGTAGACTCATTTAGACCAAAATATTAATTTGGTTTAAGCCAGGTTTCAGTCAGGCACAGTACATCAAAATTATTATCTGTGATCATTTCATTTACAATAACTGCTTTGGGTGCGAGTGATCTAATGTTTAGGAGCCCAAGCTTTAAAAATTGTTTTTGTTCATTTATTTTGCATTTTTCTGGTTTAATCACGATCAGATTTTTTCTAGATCCTGCATTAAATTTATATTTTGACCTCGCTATTCGGGGAACAGACAAAGTCTGTATAGATTGGACAACGCAAGTACTTCTATCATTTAAGTGGGTAGAACAAAAGTCATAGCAGTTATTTGAGAGTTGGCTTACTAGTCAGATGGAGCGTAGCATCCTGGAGATGTTGTCTGACAGGAGTTCCGCTCCGACTCTGCTGGGGTGCAGGCCATCAGCACGAAAAAGCCTAGAACGCTCCCAGAAAACATTCCAATTATTAACAAAGAGCAGTTTCTGTTCTTTACACCATGACAATAACCATTCGTTTAAAGCAAACAGTCTACTGAACCTTTCGTGTCCTCGTCGATACGTGGGAAACGGTCCTGACACGATGATCGTCGTCGCGGGCAATGTGCTGCGTACCGTCTTGATCAGGCTCCTGAAGTACCTCTTCAGTGTCTCCGTCTGCCGCAGCTTGGTGTCGTTAACCCCCGCGTGCAGCACGACAGCACCGATGATCTCGTCACCCTTCAGGATGCTACGTCTAAGATTCCGATTCCACTTTTGCCTTATTATTTGTGAATTTGTGTGGAAAGTGTGTTTGTGCTTAAATATCTTTCAACTAAATGTCAATAGGTTTGATATATTGCAATTGAGCGTGTACTTTTAGTGTACTTCAAATCTTTAAAATAATATTTGAAAAAAAACTTTATTTTACTAATATAATATGTTTCATATTCAAAATGCTACTTAAATAGTGTAAACTTTAAAAACTGTTTCTCACCACATTTCTTAGTAAACATCTTATGTTTTTTAAACATCTTATGTCATTTCTTTTGAGGAGATAGCACAGCGGGCAGTGCTCATGTTGCAAAAGGACATACTGTATAATGTAAGCTTGAGGAATTCCAGCTGAAGGGGAGAGAAAAGAAGACTTTTCCATCTTTCGGGGACAGTCCCTCACATCTCTGACAAGTACACAAGGACATACTTCCTCTCCAGCTCACTTAGAAAGGACACCCATGTGTCAAGGAAAAGCACTCACAAGTGTTAACCCGGGGATTCAAGGAGCTTCTCTGTCTCTCTGTAAGTCTCAGTCAAACCCCTTCAAGTCCCCAGTGTCTCATTTCCAGGCTCCCTTCATCAGGGTCGACACAGCTCTGGCATACCTCCGACAGACAGATGACTTTATGGGCAACTTACATGCCTGTTTGATCAAGCAGGTGACACATAAATGTCAGCCCATGCAGATGGAGATGTGAAGCAACAGTAAAACTGACGAAAGCCATCATAACCTTGGCTCAATCAGAAAGGGAAAATGGGGGAAGGAGGGGAAAGGGCAAAGAACTCACAGCGAACAGGAAAGCCCTTATGCTGGCTTACCTAAATGAAGTGGATGTAAATCATCTCCAAATGTAGCGCAGGCTCCCCACAGATGCACTCTATCATCGACTGCACATTCATTATTTAGCAACATAAAAGCTAATGAAGGAGCCGCAGGAGTGAGTCTTCGGGCCGAGCATGTGGCGTGTATGCGTAAATGTAGGGACACCTTTCAGAAATAGTGTGTAAAAGAGTAGAAATAGGTATCATTAACTTCACTGGAAAATGTTAATTTAGAGTATTCTCATTGCCATAATTTTCACAACAACTGTACAATACTTTGCATTTGCAACTATACATTGAGTTTGCAGTAAAAAGGACCACCAGAGTAATATCTTGCATGCTATTCAGAACTGAATTAGAAATGCCTTTTAAATTCCAATTAAATTTATGAATATGAATTGAGCAAACAGGATGAAGAATTGGGATTTGAGAATGCAAGGAAGTATGATTCTGCTTTTTCAACTGGAAAAGCAAACTTTTAATCTTGGCTTGACAGCCTTGTATGAAAGTTTTGTAAAAAGTTTAAAAAGCTTTGACATTTAAAGGTTTAGGCCTTTTGGATAAATAAAGTAGATCAATAACTTTGATAGAGGCCTTGCACACTAGCGACAGATGCTGCAAGAAAAACAGCAGTATTTTTCTTGTAAATTTGCACCTCAGCATAGTATAGTACATTATACAACAGTTTTCAATAATAATAACATATTCAGTATATATGATCATATTTATAAAAAACTCGTAAATGGATGCTACCTTATTGGGACATTACTTATCCCACCCCTACCCCTACAGATGTGGACACCACATATAACTTCAACTATAGGCTTATCAAATACTGTTAGGTACTTTATTTCCACTTTTCAGACATTTTTCTAATTTTTATTTAAAATAAATGCCTCTCTGAACAGATCTGTGATGGGGTATAGGGTAAAGTATGGAGCTGGATAAAGGTGAATTCAAACTCATTTTGGTTGTGTCTGCTATCCTTAAAGGGGTCATCGGATGCTCATTTTCCACAAGTTGATATGATTCTTTAGGGTCTTAATGAAAAGTCTATAACAAACTTTGGTTAAAATTTATCAATGGTAGTGTAAAAAAAACCCACCTTTTTTAACCTATCAAAATCAGGTCTGCAAGCCATTCTAATACATGTTGCTTTAAATGCTAATGAGCTCTTCTGACCCTGCCCCTCTCTTCCGTGGAGTGACGAGCAGACTGTAAAATTCAGCCACGAAACTTGCTAACTAGCACATATGGGATTTAGAACGTTCGGTGACGTTGCATAACTGCCAAATTCAAACTGTGGTTTCGCACGTTGACTGGCGCTGAGCCAGAGAGAGACGTGTACTGCGCTTGTCGTATTATCACAAATATGCAGTGTTCTTAACTGCATAATGCATATTTTAGGTTTCAGACATTTAAATACACATAAGTACTAGTAAGTACTTGTGTACTTACTAGTACTTACTAGTACCAATGTGTCACGTGACAATCATGACGCGTCTCCATGTAAACAGTCAGGGCAAACGTTCTAAAATAACGGTCGCCTTAAATAAAACTCACTCTGGTGGGACCGCTAGAATATTTTAAACTCACCACTAAAAGGCTTAATCGGAGACATTCTTCCCTTGCACCGAGTTGACACAATGGCGGACAGCTCTCAGCTCACTCAGGGCGGGTCTAAGGTAAGACGGTCTTGTTAATCAACTATCGTGGGAGCGGCCTGTACAGAACTACGTCATTCTGACAGGAATCTCAGAACAGCCTGATTTGAGAAAGGGGATTTTAAAATAGGGATTTTAAAGAAACCACTGGGTGGATTTTTATCATTATATGGTGGATGTGTACACACACTTATGTTCAAACAACATGTGAAGTGAATTTTGCAACCGATGACCCCTTTAAGGTTCAATCAAACTACCGGAATTTCATAGGCAAAAAAGGTCCATTGTCTATTGGATATAAATACGTTTCTTTCACACCAAGCAGTTTTTTGTTGGTAAATAGCAGGTGAATTTCCATGACCACTTGCGAGATCTGCACAGAACTCTTTTTAACCCCCACAAGAAACTCATGATCACAAAGATTGCTATTAAAATGACTGGATTTTGCTTGTGAAATTTTGAAGAGCAATGATAAATGTGACTGCACCTTTACTCTCCACACCGCTGCTCCTGTTACTGCATTCAGGTTTCTTTTGTCATTTTCTCTTGCTTAACCAGACAATGGTGGGCGTACGTTAGTGCTAACAAGACAGTCTATTTCAGCTGGGCTACTGTTGCACTGTTGCTGCAAGTTGTTAAGCAATCTTAAACGGAATTGTATTTTGATGGAGGAGTAACGCAATTGGGCTAGTTTTGGGCAAGAACAGTAATTGGGTTGGTTTTGTTTTGCAGACCTGGCAACCCTGGGCTATTTGCACTTAGTGTAGCTTAGGTAACTTAGCTTAGGTAACTTTTGTGGAACAGGGTAGAACACCACCTAATTTCACATAACGGGTGTTGAATTTCTTTCAATTGTAATTTAGTAAATTTCACTTCCTATCACTCCAGTTCAACTTCCTGGAAAGCCTTGATTTTTTTTTAAATATTGTCATTAATTAAAATGGACTTAATTATTTAGAAATTTTCCTCACTTACTCTAACATTTAAAAATGTCACTTTAATAGAATAAAGATTACCTGTTAGATTTACCGAAAATTAATTGTATCTTATGTTTAAGCAGGGACTTTCTGAGGGGCAATTTTTTTTACCTGGACCTTTATTTAGATCCTTCTTCCTGCGGTGGAAACTCAACGAGTACTGGCCCAAAGTATAGTTCCTTCGGAAAGTTCCTTTGGTGGAAACGGGGCTTTTGTAAGTCCAGTAGTATGCTGGCTCTTACAGTACCCATTATGCACTGAAACATAAACAAAGAAATTTTTGTTCCAACAGTTTTCTGCTGTTGTAGTCATTTTAAGGTCCTTAGTTGTTTTGTTGTGTTCAGAGTTCATCTTTATCTAAAATTATATTTGTTGGTTGTCACAGTTGTTGACTTTTATTGTTCAAGCCTTAGTTGACAACTCATGTTAAAACCAAAATATGAATGCAGAGGCTTCTAGCTACTAGATTTTAATTTTGTGCATCACTGCATTCTAAAATATGTCATATTTCAATCGAAAAGACTGGTCAAGTACTCAATACTTTTTTCACATACTTTGTCTAAAGTCTGTTTCTGTTTTTAATAGTTCTAACGAGACAGCCACAACATCTGACATTTTGTGGAAACCATACAAAATATATCTGAAAAACTCATATCGACCACTTGACCAGTTGTAAATGTCATATCGAAACAAGGATCTGAAGTATTGATGAAACATCATTGAAAGAGAACTAAAATATATCAATATATCACCAACACCATGGTGGAGAAAGGTTTAGTGCAAAAGGAAAGGTGGAAAAATCTTGGTCAAGAAAAAAAAAAACACTTGTAAAATGAAACTGTTGACAGTGCACTGATAATGGTCCCTACTGCATTGGATATCCACACAAGCCTTAGAATAACTGTTTGATTAATGCAAATGGCATAATTGAAAACAATGATACCATTTAATATGTCCTTAATGATATCGGTTGCACAGCTGTGCTCCGCATGGTGATTATCCGTAATTGATTAATTATTAATGTGCATTATGGACGTTGAGTAATGCCATTTCAAATGGTGAAATCCACATGTTGAAATTCTTACTGTGACGATACAGTAGTTTTAATGAGGATTAAGTGGCGTGTGGGTTGAGCGTGAGCTCCGTGGTCTCAGCCCATACGGCTTTCTAATTAGAGGCCCGGTGGACTTAACCCTCTCATCAGCCCACTCAGACGAGGGGCTCTATTAATTGGCTCTGGCGAGTTGTCATGGATCTTCATTTTGCCATGGCTTCTTCAACCAGTATGAAGTCTGGGAAACATATTTCACTTTTGCAAATATTGACCCAACATGCTTCAAGTACCAGCAGCTTCCAGTGTTGATTAACCGTATGATCCACCATGATTGTCTCCATATTCTCAAATTTATTGATTTTATTTATTGATTTTTTTTTCAGCCATCACTGCTTTACACTCAGGATGTCCTTATTTTTCCTTTAGTCCTTTTCTAGAATTTCGTGTTGTTTGACTAAATTGTTGTTGTGGTTGTTAATTAAAGTCAAATATGTGACCCTGGACCACGTTCATGATTTCGTTCCGGGAGGAGGGGGGTTGGGGGGTTTGGTTGGCGGTGTCCCCCTTGGTCCGTTCGCCGTGGGGCCCGGTTGCACCGCCCAAAGGACGGCCCTGCATTTTTTTACTACAATATTTTAAACAAGAACAAAATGTGAGAGTTATTTTAAATCACTGATGATTAAATTTGATGTATTTTTTTATCTTTCAGTTTATTCATTTTGACTGTGAATGCAATTCTGATTTTAGTTTACCACTCCATTTTTTGCTTTCTGTTGTCTTTTACACACTTCAATGTTTTGGGAGTTAAGGCCCATTCACACCAAAGATGATAACGATAACTCTAAAGTTCCAATTATCATTCTAATTCTGTGACAGCAGGGAATCCATCCAGCACTAAAGAGCTTGTGCATTTAAATCAAAGACAAAAAAATAAATGTGTGCATGATTATAATAAACAGAATGGTATTGTTCATTGGTGTGGATGCTCATATAATTTACACTATAGTTTTCTTTATAATTACTATACTTTTTGTGATTTACCTTTACAACCATATGTAAATGCAGGAATTAATCACTTAAATTATCATTGTGAATATGCACAGAGTACTACTAGCTATTACCGTAAAGATAATAAAGATTTAATGAAAGTTGCCACTATCTAGATCTTTCAGGGTTGAATGTGGTTTTAGAATGTGAATTTTTAGAAGAAAAATAGAAAGCTGTAGCATGTACATGGCCTTTGTGCAAAAGAAAATGAACTGTGAAAGTTTGCCGTGATTTGATTGAGACTGTATGAAATTTGATATTTCTTTAGTCTTTTAAGGCGGTACCAAAAAGCCCAAAATGCACGCTTACCAATATATCAAATGGTCTTTCTTTCTCTGTCGCTTTCCATCTATTTTTCTCTCTCATGTCCTCCCTCTCTGTAAGACGAAGGAATTGATGGGGGCTGGAAGCCAGAGCATGTAGAGCTGTTAGAAGCACTCATCTTTGACAGGGAATTGAGGTGAGTTTCCCGACCCATTCAGCTCTCACTGTGCAGACAAATCACAGAGATCAAGAAGGGTGAGGAACATGTGAGCTTTTCCCGGCTGACTCACGCTTTGCCTCCGGATGTGCAGTGATCCCCCGCCGACACAGTTACTAAACCACACAATTGACCTGGGTTTATAGATGTAAGAATGCCAGATTTGTCAGTCTTTGATGTGCATAGATACCATCTCATACAGACATGTTCCTATTAATTTTGCGGATAAGAAAAACTGAGAGTAGGTGATATTTATTCCAAAGCTGGGTTATAGAATAAAGATCTGATCAGGGTCTTATAATGTCTGATAGTATGGATTTATGGTAGTGATGTGTGGTTATTATATATTATTTGAAGAAAAGCTTAACAACATATAAAATCAGTCAGCAGTCAATAAAATCAGTCAGCAGTCAATAAAATCAGTCAGCAGTCAATAAACGTTGAATGTGTAAAATAAAATAAAATAAAAGTATTTAATATATTTTCAGATAACAATTTGCTCCTGTGATGGCAAAGATTATATTTATTTGTTTTTAAATAGATTATCATTATTATTCCTGATTAAAAACATTTAGTTATAGCTAGTTATGCATCCCTGACATCAAAACTGTATTTAGTTATAGCTGTGTACGACTCCACATGGTTATTAGAGTGCAAATATTTTAATGCAGCATCCAATGATTTTGATCAGGTTACAACTGTACATTTTACAGTTTTATGAGCCCTTTTTTATATACTGTATATAGTGGATGCCTGTAGTGCTTCATTAGTGCCTCTGACATCCAGAGGGAAATTAGAAGAAGAAGGAGATGATTGATCGGAGCTGCTACCCTGATGTTTATCTTTTTTACTGGCTCATTGCATTTGTCTCCGCCTGCCACCCCCTTGATCAATAATGTAAATTCCCAGCAATAACTGAGGCTGATTAATATTGAGAGCAGAAGTCTTAGCTCATGGCCCGAGAGCCATTAGGAACGCACAGGAGCATAGCCACATACACAGGCACATCTTTATCTGACCTCACACTAAACATCTGATTGATACACTCCTTTACAATAGAGCACTGTGCCGCCACGCAAATGTTATTAGCTAGGCCTCAAATGAAATATTACTCATAAGTGTCTCTAATACAATCTAATACAATCATTTCAGATCGCAACCTTGGATAAATGGACGCATTGCTCAGTTCCATTCATTGTGATAGTTAACTTTAGACACTTCAGACCTGTAAGCAGTTCTGGGTAGTGAAAGATTACGTAATCAGATTCCAAAAATTGAGTAATCGAAATTAGATTTTATTACGTTATAAAATGATCATAATCGGATTACAGTTACTTTTTTTTATAGATTACATGATTACACATTATTAAAAAATGGCAGTATATTATTCATAATTTATGATTTTCCCTGATTTTGTTTTCCCTCTCTCTCAAAATCCTACTGTGTGTAATATCATTTAGGCTTCACTATACACTTTATAGAATGGCGATGTAAATACATTTGCAAACCATGCTTCTAAATTTAATTGTTGATTCTATAACTCAGGGCAAAAAAATAAAAATATATATATATTCCAAAACCTGGAAGACTTTAAAAATATCCCTGAAGAAGTTAATATTTCAGAAATATAGCAAGCCATTTGCATTTTCTCATTTCTTGGATGACACACAGGTAAACAAATTAAATATATCAATTTTTGTGTGTGTTCAAGAGTTTAATTTCAATTGTTTTCATTTTAAAATTATTTATTTTAATTTTACATTTTTTATGACTGAATTAATTATTAGATTTTTAATCAACTCACAAACTAACTGCATTTCTTACATTAACCTCAGTTTGGAAAACCCTGATGTAATGTAATGTTTAATGTACTTCATGATGATATCAAATAATGGAATATATTTTATCGGAGTGTCTATTTATGCTAAGTGCAAATAGCCCGCCTTGTTGGCAAAGGCTATTTTCACTAACTCCGCCCACCAACGTGTGATTGGGATAGTCAAGACTGCAAAAAGACACTCGTTCAATATCAGTTTCAGTGGTGTAGATGGTGAAGCGCGTGCTTTTTGAGGAAAACGCCCTTTTTGAAAACGCCCTTTTCAAATCTCATATCGCATCAGAAAGGCATTTACTTTCAATAAAAATGAAGGAAATAATCAAAAAGTTGAAAATAAAGTATCGCGTAGGGTTAAGGTAGGTAGGTGTAGGGAGGGCTTTATTGTCCCAATAAGGTGGCATCCATTCAATAGCCTACAATACTCAATACGTTATTATCGTGTACTATTTTATAATGTACTAAAATACTGAGGTGCGGATAATTGCCACTATTTGCAATAAGTAGTATACATAGCAGAAAATATTGTTATTTTAACAGTGTAAATAGAATCTATTGATATTTGCACTTAGTGTAATCATCATGTAATCTGTAATCCGTAGCGGACTACAATTTGTAAATAATCAACCCAAAACTGACTGTAAGTAATTTAATGTCAACTAACTCTCATTCATTTGCAACTACATGTCAACTAACTCTGATTATGAGTATCTGATATATGTTGGAAGGCAATAAAAATAAAGTATTTGCAGATATTAATACAGTTTACTAATACTCTAATGACTGTAGTTGACATGTAGATCCACAGTTACTTACTGTTATCGCAATGTCTAAAGTGGACTATGCAAAAGTTTTACTGATTACACTTATACAAACAGGTACATCTCAAGTACGTCTTAAGGAAGCCCACCTGACACTGATAACATATATTCTTGCTTTTAAAACTAAATAAAAGCAACATAATGGAAAAGAATAAATGGGGTCTCAATATATGTTTTTTATTAACTATTTTTATATGCCTTTAAATCTAGATTAGCATGTTAACTCCCAAGCTCGACCATCCTGACCCATCTGAAAGCTGTAAATGCAGACTTTCTGACTTGAACTGAATGCAGCATTGGCGACAGAGAACTTTGACCCTTCGTTTCTGCAAATCATTTCTCGTTTCCATTTCTTCTCCCTGCATTCTCTCAGTTTATTTGCGGCTCAGTTGCTGGGTAAAGATAAGAAGAAAGATCCAGAAGAACCTAGTTTCTGCTCATAACCTCGTTCTGCTCTCTGAAAAAGCTTTTAGTTTAATTTATTCTCTCATCTCATCTCAACTTCAACTTTAATTTCTCAAATTAATGTCCCTCAGAGAAATGACCAGAAATACGTTTAATGCTGTTCAATGACCTGGACGACTCTTTTTTTCTTCTCCATGGTATAATTAAGAGTTCATTTTAAATTATATTGTCATATTGTATTTATTTATTTATTTTTTATAAAAGTTCAGATTTTTTTAAAATGTGATTGCAAAGCCTTTTTTATGTCTAATAGTCTATTGCTTTATTTTAAAATTGATATTTCAAAATCTAACATTTGATTGAATGATTGGATGAGTCGTAGCAATTGAATAACGTGCAAGAAACAGTAATAAAGCAAAACAGCAGGATTCTTGGAGTAAAAAGGATATTTTTAAAAATGGAGAAATTCATTTGGTAACACTTTATTTTAAGGTGTCCTTGTTACACGTCACATGTACTATTTTAATAACAATAAATTATGCATAATTACAGTACATACAAGCAGTGTTGGGGAAAGTTATACTTTTAAAAGTAATGCATTACAATATTGTGTTACTCCCTTAAAAAAGTAACTAATTAAGTTACTTTTTATGGAAAGTAATGCGTTACATTACTTTTGTGTTACTTTCGCGTTACTTTTTAAATATGAGCAGGGCTTGATTGTTTGTTATTAATATAAAAAGTTATATTTATAGCAAATGTAAAAGCCCTTTCACACCTAAAAGTGTAACGAATAAACCTTAGGATGAAGGAAGAGTAAATCCACGTCTGTACGGTGAAACACAGGAGAAGAAGGTTCAACACTCTTCAGCAATAAAAAAACAATGAAGCACAATTGTTAGTTTATCTAAAGTCATTAGTATGGTTGAACTGGATCATCAAAGGTCAGCAGCAAAGACATTGGTTAATAAAATGGGATTAGATACATTTGTGTTATTTAACATATTTCATTATTTCAGGTTTGCGTCGTATTCTGAGATTGCATTTCACTGTTTTAATTCATTTTGATGAATACTAAATCAGTTTTTTTGCGAGCGAGGCGAATTAATGCACATTTCACATTTAGTTTAGAATTACATCAACATCATGTTCACAGCTCACACAACGCCTCTGTACTTCCAATTTCTCCCAACATGGGGACAGGAGACTTGTCAGTCAAAAAATAAAAAAAAACAAAGTAACTGGCGTCACTTTTTTGAAAAAGTAACTCAGATATTTTCTTGTAAATTAAAAAGTAATGTGTTACTTTACTAGTTAAAGTAAAGTAAAGTTATAGAAAAAAATAATCTGATTACGTAACTTGCGTTACTTGTAATGAGTTACCCCCAACACGCAAGTAGCATGCAAGTAACCCTATGACAAACCCTAAGGTTGGTTTAGGGTTGGGGTAGGTGTAGACATTAATAAAACACAATCTATTACAACATTGTATGTATTGTTAGCTTCTGGTTTTTGCTGCATCCCTTCTAACCACAACCACCTATGATGAGCTCTGAAACTGTTAACAAATATACTTTTTACAAAGCAGTGTCATTCAACTTGGCTACAAAACATGTTTTGAATAATTCCTGGTGTAGAACTACGCAAATGATCTGGCAATCAGAGAAGTTGCTGTTACCAAAATTGCTTTTGGCTCTTCGATGGCTTCAAAAAAAAAAAAATAGACAAAGGCCATTGCCGAATCAATTCTTCTAAGAGCAAGAGCATGAGCAAGATGGCCTGTTGTGTATTTTGTGAAGGATAATCACAAATAGATTGTCCCGATTAGCAATCTGTGTGATATGACTGGATGTTTTCCACTCATATCTCAGGGCATAGGTGGCGTGGGTGAAGCGCGGCCCACGGAGGGAGAGAAATAGAGGGATTATGACCCATGAAAAAAAAATAATACATCCCCTGCATTGAGGATTTTCATTTATATGGGTGAAATGAGAGCCTGAAATTTAAGTATGCTATATAATTCCTCACAGCTTACTGATCGAGTCAAGCACTGTGATGTCATTTATAGAGATGGCAGGAAACCACAGAGGAGAAAAAGTCAAGAAATTCTTCCCCTGAAGGCACAGGTCAGAGCTTTGAATCATGAAATATAAAGACTGCTGAGACGTGCCTGTGCTGTGCTATCAGAAGGAGTGAAAGTCTTTTAGCCCTCTATCAATAAAGCATTATGTGAGTTAGAAAATTATTTGTATATAGACACGCTATCATGTTCACTGTCCTGTTAGCAGCTGCATCGGTTGACAGAAAGACTAAACTGCTGTATCAGATGCTGCTGTCATCCAGGCGAAGCCTTGTCCAGCGTCTGCTGCTGCTGTTCTGCTGTCAAATACTGCAAGCGTGTATCGAGTTCATTGCTTTTGTTTGTCTATGCTGATGCTTCTGGCCGAGTCCTGAGTGGATCAAAAGCTCAAAAAAGAGTAAGTTAGGCCAAATGTACAGACAGCCACCGCAAACTAAACAACAGTTTAGGGTCCTTTTGCTAACATTGCCATTAGTGAAGTGAATCTGACAAACGGCCAAGTATGGTGACCCATACTCGGAATTCGTGCTCTGCATTTAACCCATCCAACGTGCACACACACAGCAGTGAACACACACACACCGTGAACACACACCCGGAGCAGTAGGCAGCCATTTATGCTGCGGCGCCCGGGGAGCAGTTGGGGGTTCGGTGCCTTGCTCAAGGGCACCTCAGTCGTGGTATTGAGGGTGGAGAGAGCGCTGGACATTCACTCCCCCCACCTACAATCCCTGCCGGCCCGAGACTCGAATCCGCAACCTTTGTATTACGAGTCCAACTCTCTAACCATTAGGCCACGACTTAAGTTATGAAAACGCTATTTATGAATGTTCTCTGGACATTTAATTTTTTTTTTTTTAAGGAACCATGTCATTTTATAATTTTTCATTTATAATTGATAATTTTATCATTTATTGTATCATTGCATCATGTATCATTATTTTGTTTTGTGGAGGATCTGAAATAAGAAGAAACATAAAAAAAAAAAAAAAATAAATAAATAAAATAACATAAATGTCAAATTAATCCATTTTGGAAAACTACATAATTTGAACAATTTAAAAAACACATTTCGTTTAGTAATTTTTGAGAATATTATTAAAGACCAGACAACTGCTTGTCTTAAAGGTGCAGTAGGAGATCTTGGAAAATGCTAACTTTAGCCTGATAGCACTGAAAGTCCCAGCAAATTCCATCCAAAGCCACACCTCC
Source organism: Barbus barbus (assembly GCF_936440315.1). Lineage (NCBI taxonomy): Eukaryota > Metazoa > Chordata > Actinopteri > Cypriniformes > Cyprinidae > Barbus > Barbus barbus. The sequence goes on from NC_136722.1 coordinate 4,654,867, forward strand.
TCATTGCATGAACGCGAACAGACAAGATGAACAGAGACGACATTACTAATATGTCATGTGTCATTCACCGGTGAGAAAACTTTATAGTACAGTTAAAGTACTACAATACCAGGAAGGAAGATCAGGTTGTTGATGTTTGCCTGCCATTCTCGCTCTGTCTTCATAGAGTGTGTATATGACGTATCCTGTCAGCGCGAACCGGGTGCGCAGAGGTACGCAAATACATGTTGACAGGCAAGTAAGGAAAGTCTATAAAAATGCTCAGAACAAGCGTTTTGATTGGACGAACATTCCTTGGTCCTACACCTTCCACAGCATATATAAATATATAAATATACTTAGACCACTTAACTTAATGATTGCTATCAGGATATGAAGAGACTTTCAACCAACATAACAAAATAAAAATGCTTCTGAAGACAATCACCTATTGTACCTTTAACATAGTGGAAGAATGTTTGTTCATAACTTTGAGAAAAAGTTTGCCAGAATGTTATGAGAACATTCCCTGTTAGCTGAGTTCACACCAAGGATGATAACTATAATAACTATAAAGTTTTAACTGTTCTAATTCTATGAGAATTGTAAAGTCCACATAACAGCTATATAGATAATGACAAAAATGATCAATATTGTTAAAATCACTTTCAGAATGACTTTTTCCAGTTGATGACCAATAAAAACATTGATAGCCAATCAGACTTTAAAGAGCTCACATTTAAAGTGGCTATTGACATAACTGTAGCATGTGTTTATAATAAATAAAATGTTATCAATTGTATTATGATTATTATATAACGATTTTGTATGAATTACATTCAGTAAAAAAAAAAAATAATAAATTGCATTTTAATAAGAAATTTCCTATTCTTTTATATTTGGTAAGTTTCATGGGACAAGTCTTGAATTTTTTTTTTTTTTTTCAAATTACTGAGCTTTAGAATTTAAAATGGCATTTGACATAATGGTAGCATGCAATTATAATAAACAGATCACTATCCATTAGTGTGAACACTAATATAGTTATCATATATAGTGGATAATGATAAAGTTAGCATTCACTACTGCAAAATAAAGAAATAAATAAAACAGAAGATTAATCAGGACTTCAACAGTGAGATCAAGTTCAGTGTTCTTGTATTCTTGTTCTTGTTCACTCACAGTGTCTTTCTTCTCACATAATAACATAATTTCAAGTAATAAAACTCAAATCAATATTTTCCAATTCATTTATTATGTAGCCTCACACAGGGGTTCTGATTACTACACTATAAATTAAGTCAAAATTGCTAATAGCTAACTTGTTAAAGCATAGTTCACCCAAAAAAATGAAAATTTGCTGTTAATTAACTCTCCCTCAGGCCATGCAAGATGTATATGTAACATTTTTTTCTTCTTCAGTAGAACAGTAAAGAAGATTTTTTTTTTTTTTTTTTTTGAAACCATGGTCTTTAGTGATTCCTAAAATGCAAGTCAGCAGCTACCGGCACTTGACAGTCCAAAAAAAACTAAAAACAACTAAGACAAACTTAATGGCTTCTGACGATATATTGAGGTCTTATGAAGCAAAACGATCATTCTGTGAAAGAAACTGAACATTATTTACCACATTATTACCTGTAATCCTTAACCTCGGAATTGGAAGTCCGATTATGGTTAGCAAATTAGTTCTATCAGACATTTTAATTTTTTTATATTTTGCAATTGCATTTTCAATTTAAATGAGTATAGGTTTTAACCTGGAGACAATATTCAACATGTCATAACTTATCAGTCAGATTTGGCAAGAACTGAAACTTTAATTAATAAGAACATTTAAGTAAAAAAAATAAATCATCCTTGCTGCAGTTCTCTCTGCTTCTCAGTTTGTTTTCTGTCCAATTTTCTTTTATATACATTTCATTTATGTTAACCTCTTAAAGTGACCTTTCAGGATAAATTAAATTCAGCTTGGTTGACTCTTACGTGAACCACAGCTGTTCACACAAAGGGAGAATGTTGTTCCGTAAAGCTCCAAAGAATTCAATCACCAAAGGTCAAGACTTTATAGATATCTATTAAACTAGTTATCAGCGGTGGAAAACTATTTATTTTTCTTCACTCTTTCTTTTTTGTGTTTTTTAGTAAACAGTTTGTGATGTGATCAGTGTTAGGGAAGCTCCTGAAGTTTCTCAAGTTAGTAGTTGGCTACACCTTTGTGTAGAAGGTGCTTATGTGTTGTATTAAATGTGCCATTAAACATAAATAGTATAATATTGCAGATAATGCACTATTAATTAAATAAAAGGCAACTTAAGTGTACTTAAAGACAGTACACTTTCATGTTTCCAAATAAAATTAAGTGCACTTTCAAACAAGTACACTTTGTAATAATGTCCAATTAAAAGATACATTTTTGTCATGAGCCGGGTTTGACTCTAGTCTTTTCCTTTCTATTTCTTGCACTGCTTTCCTAGACTCAGCTGTTCGCGATCACAATCAGTGCTCGTGCTGATTGGGACGGCACCTGTTTCTTTTTGACGATTTTCTTGTGACAATTTTAAATCATGTTTTAAGTCTTTTGTCATCTATTAAAATATACTTATTTTGATGTATTGAATAACATACCAAATCACATGAAAGGTACTTAAATCTGTTATTCAATATTACAATATTAATATATTTCAAAAGCACTAAATTGAATGATCATTATAAATGTGTAATTACCAATATATTTTAATACATGACAATAATGTTTTAATAGAAATTACATTAAAGTGTTTGAATTTCGGGAAGTCGTGGCCTAATGGTTAGAGAGTCGGACTTGTAATCCGAAGGTTGCGGGTTAGAGTCTCGGGCCGGCAGGAATTGTAGGTGGGGGGAGTGAATGTCCAGCGCTCTCTCCACCATCAATACCACGACTGAGGTGCCCTTGATTATTGCCTCAGATCACACCGCTATAAAGCCATGTACAAAATGCAGTGTGACAGAAAAAAGAAAAAATAAATAAAATAAAATAAAAAGCGATGTAGCACAATGCAGCAATGCTCACACTACATTCAAATAAGTATCTCATTATAACTTCTGTCATGGCATTGAAAAATGTTAAGTTAATAGCACTGCTACTTTTGGCTCCCCAAATGTCTTTGATGTAGTTAAATCCTCAATTTAATTTGAAATCAAGATGACTTTAAAATAAATGCTAAATCCTTTCTTGAGGCAAATGCTTAGCTGATGTTTAATGTACTTACAGAGTACACAACCACAACACAAGGAATCCATATCAAATTGAACAAATATGCTTATGGATGTGCGACATTTTCACTCGCTCCTTCTTGACATGGCACAACTTCAGACAGCAGTGGCTCTAACAAAACATGCATTTGAACAGATAATACTTTCATCGCAACTGCAGGAAGTTAATCCTATTAGAACCTAGCTGTCGTCATGGTAACCCTGCGTTTTTAATCATTTTGTACCAGGATCTTTCTGCCCATTTTCTCATGGAAAGCTACTGTGAAGGTTTTTCCATCCAGTCTTTGGCTTGTGACGGCTAAGAAACAGTTGGAATGGAGGATATCCCTGCTCGCAGACATATTTCATACTGTCTCTAGGATCAGAGATAATGCTGTTATTATGCAAGGGATGTTGAGTGATTCTGTGACAGCCCTGTCAGATCTCAGGCAGATTGTCAAGATCTTTTCAATCTAGCGTTTGTCACAGCTGTGTGAGTAGAAAGAAAGAGTGAGAGCGATGCACGGCCCACCACTCGCCGCATGACTGCAGACTCCATCAACATCTACCCCTGTCTCTCCGCCTGAGACAAATTCACTCACATCCCCGCAATCCAGCATTCACCACTGAGAACCCATCGAGTTCTTTTCACGCAGACAAGCCAATATGTCATTGTTTTTAGGTTGTGCACACATATAGAACCTTGCCATGTCTACATATGAATTTGTAGCGGTGTGCACACTAGACTAGTTTCATAGTACTTAATTCATAATTTAATTATATTATGAGGAAAGTCATCTGGAAATGTTCAGAGTGAGTATTTAAATGGTGATGGTCCAACAAGCAGCACTGAGTGGCATTTGCAACAAAATTATTTCCTGGTATCAATATCAAGCGGAACTGTTTAGTCAGGTGAGCACAAAAACCTGGTTAGCAGTGTGAAGTAAAACGAATTCTTGAGACGTGACAAAACATTTTGACAACCACAATTTCACCTGCCATTAGTTCTAAAATAGTGAAATTTACACTTTTTTTTCCAAATCATGACATTAGGAATTATGATACAATTCCTCAGATTATAATCTAATACTTCATATAGGCCTAGATTAAAATATAAATCTTAAGGAAAACAAATAGTAAAGAAGCATCTTTAAAATAACATCCCTGTCCCCACCAGTTCCACTTGTACCCCTTTTCCACCAAGGCAGTTCCAGTGCTGGTTCGGAGCCAGAGCCTAGTTTCAAACCGGTTCTTTGTTTTTCGACACCCAAAGCACCAGCTCCGAACCAGGAAAAGCGGTTCGTAAGTAGCACCAAAACATTGCTGGGCTAGAAGGAAGAACCGCTTGCGTAAGGAGCTGGGGGCGGGGTTACCGTGACCAACAAGATGAACAAAAACTTAGACCGCCATATTTGTAATAGCAGCTAAATGCTAACACGTTTGATTCGCCGTGTTTGGATGCCGATGTAGGTTCGCAAAGCCATGAACATTAATAGCAACGCAACGTGCGCCATTGTTGATAGTTTGTTTAGGCTTGTTCGGGATGGATCGTGCTGTGCGGACCAGTCGGTGCGAGGCATCGGGGTGCTGCGGGAGCGACTGGAAAGCAGACGGGGCTCTTTATGCTTTTGGATCGCTCTTGCAGTGCTTTAGTGTGTTGTGTGCCGATCGATCGATCTGCGTGGCGCCGATGCACCTCAAACAAGCCTATTGTGCCGCGCTAGTGAACTGAAACCTGAAACGTATTCAGTGACGTAAGACCTGGCTCTGTATTGGCTCTCTAGCCTGTGGAAAAGCAACCGGTTCTTAAAGGGCTCGCCAGTCGAACCAACTAAGAACCGGCTATAGCACTGGCTCTGAACTAGCACCTGGAACTGCTTTGGTGGAAAAGGGGTATTGGTTTCCTGAATCCAGCTCCTCTGCAAGTTCTATTTAGCCTCCATTGTCTTCGCCCAGCCTCCTAGCTACTTTGTCTATACTGTTCCACTTGGATTTCTGGCTCTGCCTCCTCCGTAGGTCCAGCCCAGTTCTCTGTCTCTGCTGGTTCCACCCAAATCTCTTACTCTGCGGGTTCTACCCAGCTCCCTGGCTCTGCCTCTTCTGCTGGTTCCTTCCAGCACCCTGACTCCACCTTTGTGAAATACTCTGGCTCCGTCTCCCTCTCCTGATCCCCCAGCTCTCATCGGCCCTTCAGCATCGCCAGCACAACCATGGTTTTCAGGTCACCAGCATCCAATGAATGGGCCTCCAAGTGTGGACCCTTCGGCTCCATTGCATTCCTCTGAGCCCAGGACTCCACCTAGGCCCTTTGACCCATCAGCTCCACCAAGGCTCCTTGTTCCCTCATGACCTGTCTTCCCTCCTGCTGCACCGAGATCCCTTGTCCTACTGTTTCCACCTGGGTTCATGATGCCCCTGGTTCCTCTGCCTTCTGGCCTGCAGCTGTGCCTAGTCCACCCACTCCTTTAGCTCCACCATCATCATACACTCGCTCCAGGTCCAATTCGGTCTTTCCAGCTCCAGACTGACAGTATCACCTTGACAGTATCAGTATCATTGCGTCGCCTTGGTCTCAACAACCCTGACTCTTCCTCGGTCTTCCATGCCCCCGGCTCCACCTCAGTTAGATTCTCTGAGGACCCTGCCATTGGTCATTATTCCTCAGGCTCTGAGTGGCAGTTCTTCATCCGTCCATTCCATTATGGACTCTAAAATAGAAATCCTGGCCTCCCTTATATATATATATATATATATCAGATCAGATATATATAAAGCAGGCTGTCATGAAGATGATGTAATTGTTTAATTAGGTCATTTGTGAGATGTATATTATATAGCCTGACAAAAAAGACTAGCCACACCGTCTGGTTTAGATCTCAACAACATCATATTAATCTGACAAACAGCAATCATAAACGACAAGAAAAAAAAAAAATCTCAGTGTACACCCTCAAACTTCATACTCCACAAAGACTGATCAAAATTAGCAAAATTACTTTTGTTTCTCACCTATCACGTCCCACTTACAGACTGGGGCTCATTAGATTTAATGCTTAAACGATGTTGCTTCATCAGAATATGCTTTGTATTAAGAACTGCATTTTTCATTATATTAAATGAGGGACACAAACAATACTATTCCATGAAAGAACTGCACATTTTTGTTATAATTTCCTGCCAGCTAAGACTACAGTAGTCCGCAGATTGCCTGCAGTCTGGTCGCTGACCACTTGATGCATATTGCACACAAAACATAAAAACTAAATTTCAAGCTTTATATATACAGTACACACACACACACACACACACATATATATATATATACATATATATATATATATATATATATATATATATATATATATATATATATATATGACACCTGTCCCGAGAGCCTATCAGCGTCACCCTGGCAACGAAGGGGAATCACCTGCACCTCATCACGGCGGGCTGATCAGACCCAGGTGCAGCGGCTTAGAGGGACGACTCAAAAGCCTCGAGCAGCACAGGAAAGGGAGAGCAATGTCTCCAGCAAGTAAGGCCAGTAACGTGTGTTTCTCTTGTCACTTCCAGACAGCTCTGGGTAACCGCTCAGCCCGCCACCTGCACGAGGACGCCAAGCACGCCACGCAGAGGAGAAGAGGGACGCAAGCACCAGAGGGGAAGAAGGCACTACACACCGACGGCACTATCACCACTTGCACTTCCTTGTTTTATTCTTTAATAAATTCACCCTCCGGGGAACTCACCTTACGCTGCACGGTTGTGTGATTCTTCAGCCCGCCACACTGGTGGAGAATGCGGGCATGAGACTGAGGAATCACCGCCACTCACGCACCCATCCAACTAACCTTTTTTTCGGTGTTCCCCTTTTCACTTCATGGATTCAGGTGGCGACTCCTCCCCAGCCATGGAACAGCTCCTGAAGCACCTGGCCGAGGTCAGCATCCGACAACAGCAGATTGTGGAGCACATGGCAACCCGCCAAGGGGAGACCGAGAGGGAGGTGGCCGCCCTGCGCGCTGCCGCTGTTCCGCGGGTTCCGCCCACCGATCCACGGACGCACGCAACCCAGCTGCTTCCGAAGATGACCGGCCACGACGACGCGGAAAGTTATTTAAAGATGTTTGAGGTCGTCGCGGAACGGGAGAACTGGCCGCGAGAAGACTGGGCGCGGATCCTGGCACCTCTATTAACCGGAGAACCTCAGCAAGCATACTTCTCTTTGCCAGCGGAGTCCAGGGACACCTACGAGGATCTGAGAACGGAGATTCTCGCCCGGGTCGGCCTGTCCCCGATCGCAGCAGCCCAGTTATTTCACCATTGGCAGTATGATGGGAAAGTGCCAGCCCGCGCCCAGGCCGCCGACTTATCTCGCCTGGCACAACACTGGCTCCTCGCGGGAAACCCTACCGCCTCACAAGTGGCCGAACGCGTCGTCGTGGACCGGTTTTTGCGAGTCTTGCCACGCCCCCTTCGACAAGCAGCAGGGATGCGGAACCCGCGCACCGTGGGAGAGGTCGTGGACGCGGTCGAGCTGGCCGAGGCGACCCTGCGACAGGAGGCTGGGGAGAGAGCGCCACCGTTTCCCCGGAGGGTGTACCAGGAGCGGCGCTTGCCAGAGGGGCCCCAGCGAACAGTAAGCAGGCCAGCGGTTTCCGGCCACCAGGATGAGACTATGCCCACCGAACCAGCGCGCTCCCCTACTCGGACCTGGCTAGCCGGATGTGCAGTGCACCGAGAGCCCCCGCAGAACGCTCGATACACCACCGTCAGAATAAATGGATGCCCGCAGCGGGCGATGGTGGACACAGGAAGCTCCATCAGCTTGGTGTCATCGAAGGTGTTAGCCCCTCGGCCCAACTCTAAGGCCAGTGTGGCTATTCAGTGCGTACACGGAGACACACACCAGGTGCCAACCCGAAGGGCGACCATCTCGGCAAACCATAGATCCTGGCCTTTAGAAGTGGGGATAGTGAAGGATCTGCCGGTTCCTGTACTTCTGGGCCGAGACTGGCCGGGCCTAGAGCACCAACTTTCTTCCACTGCACAAACGGCTAGCGTGGCCGGGAACCGCCAACGTCCAGAGCCCAGCCGAAGACGCCGCAAACAGGCCGTCCTCCTGACAACCGACAGCGCCCGAGATGGTGAGTCCACCCCCCAAACTTCTAACTTGTTTTTTGATGTGTTCCAGCAGGTGAAGGGAGGGGGAGACTTCGCCAAGGAGCAACGGGAGGATGAGCGCCTGAAGCATGGCTGGGTTCAAGTGCGGGTGGTCGAAGGCGAAGAGGCTCAACCACCGCCCCATCCGACCCCCCACTTCATCGTGCAAGACGGCCTGCTTTACTGTGTCGCGCAGCGGAGAGGGGAGGAAGTGAAACTGCTGGTAGTCCCCAGAAGCAAAGTGGAAAGAATCCTGGAGCTCGCCCATTCACACCCCATGGCTGGCCACCTGGGGGCGGCAAATACCAGCCAGCGGATCCGGGACCGTTTCCACTGGCCAGGACTGGACGGAGATGTGAAGAGGTACTGCCAAGCCTGCCCTGAATGCCAGCTCACCTCTCCTCGACGCCCACCCCCCTCTCCGCTCATACCGCTGCCCATCATTGGGGTCCCCTTTGAGCGAATCGGGATGGACCTGGTGGGGCCTTTGCCAAAGTCAGCCCGGGGACATGAACACATCCTCGTCATCGTCGATTATGCCACCCGGTACCCTGAAGCCATCCCCCTTCGGAAAGCCACCACCAAAGCCATAGCCAAGGAGTTGTTTCTGCTTTGCAGCCGGGTGGGCATACCGAGGGAAATATTGACCGACCAGGGCACGCCGTTTATGTCCCGGATGATGCAGGACCTCTGTCGCCTCCTCCAGGTCAAGCAGATCCGCACCTCTGTCTACCATCCCCAGACCGATGGGCTGGTCGAAAGGTTTAATCAAACCCTGAAACAAATGCTTCGACGAGTCGCCGGGGATGATCGACGAAACTGGGACCAAATGTTGCCGTACGTGCTCTTCGGCATCCGTGAAGTACCCCAGGCCTCCACCGGATTTACCCCGTTCGAGCTGTTGTTCGGGCGGCAGCCACGAGGGCTGCTCGATGTCGCCCGAGAGGCCTGGGAGCAGCAACCCACAGCCCATCGGTCCACCATCGAACATGTGAGGGAGATGAGGGAGCGGATCGAGCGCGTCATGCCCCTCGTCCGGGAGCAGTTGGCCAAAGCCCAAGAAGCTCAACGTCGGACCTACGACCGGGCGGCCCAACCACGGGAGTTTCAAGTGGGAGAGTATGTCTTGGCGCTGGTACCCTCATCGGCCTGTAAATTCCTGGCCAAGTGGCAAGGCCCCTATATTGTCACCGAGAAAGTCGGTCCCGTCACGTACAAGGTTCGCCAGCCGGGGCGACGAAGAGAGACCCAGCTATACCATATCAACCTGCTGAAACGGTGGGTGGGCACCGAACCCCAGCTGGCCGCCCTCGCCGTATCAACTCCCGTGGTTGTAGATGTGAGTCCCCACCTATCGGCCGCCCAGAAGACGGAGCTTCACCATCTGGTCGGTCAATTTCCGGATGTGCTCTCTCCCCTCCCCGGGCGAACCAAAATCCTCCAACATAACATCCGTACTCCCTCCGGAACCGTCATCAGGCAAAGGCCCTACCGAATCCCGGAGGCTCGGAGACAGGCTGTCGAGGAGGAAGTTCAGGAGATGCTGAAGTTGGGAGTGATTGAGCCCTCCCGCAGTCCCTGGTGTAGCCCTATCATGCTGGTCCCCAAACCAGATGGCACCCTCCGGTTCTGCAACGACTTCCGCCGCCTAAACGAGGTCTCTGAGTTCGACGGGTACCCGATGCCACGCGTCGATGAGCTCCTAGATCGGCTGGGGAGAGCCCGGTACATTTCCACTCTCGACCTCACGAAGGGATACTGGCAGGTACCCCTAACTGAATGGGCCAAGCCCAAGACGGCCTTCTCGACCCCCAGTGGCCACTGGCAGTACCGGGTTCTCCCCTTCGGGCTGCACGGGGCACCGGCCACATTTCAGCGAATGATGGACATCCTGCTGAGGCCCCATCAGGAGTATGCAGCCGCCTACATCGACGACGTGGTCATTCACTCAGAGACCTGGGAGGACCACCTAGAGCGGCTCCGGAGGGTGCTCAGGGAACTGCGCCAGGCCGGGCTCACCGCCAACCCCCGAAAGTGTCATCTGGCCCTACCCGAAACCAAATACTTGGGTTATCTGGTCGGCAGGGGATTGATACGCCCACAGGAGGACAAGGTGGCTGCCATCCGTGAAGCTTCCCGACCGACGACCAAGAAGCAGGTACGGGCCTTTTTGGGGTTGGCGGGATACTACAGATGCTTCATTCCTGACTTTTCCTCCTTAGCCACCCCGTTGACAGACCTGACCAAGAAGGGGCGGCCAGAAACGGTGAGCTGGGGAGAGGCCGAGGAAGAGGCATTCCAGAAGATCAAGGTGGCCCTCACCTCGGAGCCTGTGCTCCGTGCACCTGATTTTAACCGCCCCTTCTTGTTACAGACGGATGCCTCCGATACCGGGTTGGGAGCCGTTCTCTCCCAAGTGCAGGACGGCGAGGAACACCCGGTAGTCTACATCAGCCGCAAGCTGTCCCCCGCCGAGCAGCGCTATGCCGCGGTTGAGAGGGAGGCGCTGGCAGTCAAGTGGGCAGTCCTGGAGCTAAGGTACTATCTCCTAGGACGAACCTTCACCCTGGTCACCGACCATGCCCCCTTGCAATGGATGGCCCGGGCGAAGGACACTAATGCGAGGGTGACCCGGTGGTTCTTGGCGCTCCAGGACTTCCACTTTGACGTACGTCATCGAGCCGGCGCCGCCCACACCAACGCAGACGGACTCTCCCGCATGGGGACAGCTTTCTCAGGTCTGTCAATGAGACTTCCTCCTCCAGCCCCAACCTCCCCCTTAGCCCGAGGGACCAGGGCGACACTTAGGGGGGGGGGGGGGGGGGTGTGACACCTGTCCCGAGAGCCTATCAGCGTCGCCCTGGCAACGAAGGGGAATCACCTGCACCTCATCACGGCGGGCTGATCAGACCCAGGTGCAGCGGCTTAGAGGGACGACTCAAAAGCCTCGAGCAGCACAGGAAAGGGAGAGCAATGTCTCCAGCAAGTAAGGCCAGTAACGTGTGTTTCTCTTGTCACTTCCAGACAGCTCTGGGTAACCGCTCAGCCCGCCACCTGCACGAGGACGCCAAGCACGCCACGCAGAGGAGAAGAGGGACGCAAGCACCAGAGGGGAAGAAGGCACTACACACCGACGGCACTATCACCACTTGCACTTCCTTGTTTTATTCTTTAATAAATTCACCCTCCGGGGAACTCACCTTACGCTGCACGGTTGTGTGATTCTTCAGCCCGCCACAATATATATATATGTATGACATATATTTGGTTCTCAAGAAACATTTCTTATTAATAGTTGTGCTGCTTAAAACGTTTGACAGAGAGAAACAACCATCATAAGCAGCTCTCACACAGTCCCATCATCTCTGTTGGTGCCCTCCATTTTAGTGAAGGGTCATGTGACACTAGTGACAGGATGCATGAACACTGACATCAGCTTCACCGTGGTAGAAGTGAGGTGTCCAATAACCAGAGACATGCTAGACAGGCTGTGCTGCTGTCATATGTATGTGAACATGTTCTCTGTGCTGCCTGGCCGTGGCTCATCCTGTTAGACAGAAGTGTCATATGCTGGCTCAAATCACCTGTCTGAATAATGAAACGTACTGTGGATTTTTTTTTTTCTTCCTTTCTCTGTGGATGTTCCAGAAGAAGACAGATGGTGAAATTAATCAGTAATAAACCCAACGATGAGCAGTACTCTCAGAATTATTACAGAGAATGTCCTGATGAATAGCGGCTTATTATATATTCCACACCTCACATCAACAATTCAAATATTTCACCGTGATTTTCTCACACCATTAAACTGAGGTGTTTTCGGTGGGGTGTGAGGGGTCTATCATAAAACTAAACTGAAATTTTCATGTGGGCTTTTCCTCTCAATTGATCCTTGGCATGAATATAATAGCATATTATATTATCTGACTCTAAATAATTACACAACACAATATGAGGGCAAGTAAATTATGAACATTTTCAGTTTAACCCTAAAGCTTCGGTATCATCTGAAACAAGGTCTATATATATAGCATCACTGATATATTTTGGTGGCAATGTCATACACACACACACACACACACATATATATATATATATATATATATATACATATACAGTGCAAATTTGACCAGATGTTGGTATTAACACAAGAAGTCTAGACAGATAAAGAAATATGATTTCTGTCATGCTCCAAATATGAAAAGAGGAAAAGAAATTACCACTATTTAAAATAAAATGTACTTGGTATTCTCTGAAAAGTTTTCCTTCCACTTAGATGTATTCACACTCATTCAGCACTCTCCTTCATCAAAGATAACACAATAAAGTTAAACTCTTCGGTCCATTGTGGTCCTTGATGTGGCCCTTGCCACCTCAAGATAAATTGCTCCAAGTTTGGCATCAGTCACTATAATATATCACATAAAATAAAACACATTGTGTTTGAAGCCACATCAGCAAAACTACGTTTTGGTGGTTCTCATGAGAGTGACTACATCTATTTTACTCTCATGAGACTCTCCTAAAATGATGGTGCAATACGGCATGGACAAGACGATAATCTGGTACAAATTATAACCTTTTTAAACCAACAAATAACTGAATTAATAACTAATAACTCTATCAGTCTTGTGATATTAAAATACATTGCCAGCAAAGAATGTGAAGTGAGCAATCAAGTCTTTGAATTGCCTTTTAACAAGTCTGTTTTAAAGAAACAGTCCACTCAAAAATTTAAATTAGCTTTTTATTCACTCTCAGGCCATCCAAAATGTAGATGAGTTTGTTTCTATGTCATAACAGACCTCTATTATAATATTTATTTTCTAATGAAAAGGTCATCTTGCATAAATCAGGAAAGAAATGGGTACAGATCAAGAACATTTTATACTGTAAGTGAAAACAGTCCAAAACAGTTCTAAACAAATATGTGGGTGGATTTTGATGTTAGAGGACAACAGGGGAGGAACTTATTTTTCACTTGAGGAAGAGTTTTTATGGATTATTATGGACTCATATCTTAACCGTAAGTGATGATTTAAACTTTTAAACTTAAGTTTAAAAATTTAAACTTAAAATGCCTTAATGATGATTTGTTTCTTACATACAGTCCCATCACAGTTTTTCTCTTAACAAAATTGATGGACTCAAGTCATGTACAGTGCCTTGCAAAGGAGAAAAACATGAAGGGGTATGAATACATTCGCAAGGCACTGTAGATTCATTTTGGACAATTGAAATGTTTTTTTTATTTTTATTTTTATCAGCTGATGGACTGTTTGGACTGACGGCACCCATTCACTGTAGAGGATCCAATGGTGAGCAAGTTATGTAATGCTAAATTTATTTAATCTGTTCTGATGAAGAAACAAACTATATCTTGAATGGCCAGAGCGAAAGTACATTTTAAGCAAATTTTCATTATTGAGTAAATTATTCATTTAATAGAAGGACACATTAAAAGAGTAAACAGACAAGCAAAATGGAAATAACAAAACAACATAAACAAAATTAATGTTTGACCCTTACCTCAAGCTCAGTTTCAGCCCTTTATTAGATTGCTGTTATGTAATAACTCAAGAGTGTGTCATGGCATATTGAACCAATTTTCAAGAAGAAACTATTCTACTCTTTGAGGAACGAAGGACTTGTGAATCTACTTTGAATCCTGTGTTCCAAAATCAAGTCATAAATGTTCACTAATGTTTATTTGTTGATGAGAACCATTTTTAATTCTACCTATAAACATCAGAAAAGTTGTTGCTACTACAAACTGCATCTGCCACATAATGTTCTGGTAAAAATGCTTTTCTTAAAAAGCATGCCAAGCAATCGAAAGTCTTTTTAAGCTATATTAACCACAAACCTTATTTTACTCATAAATCGAAAACCTCTTTTCTTAAAACCCATTAGGAATTCCCAAAGGTAAATTAGCCTTCCAGGTTATCCAACAGATTGATGTTATGGCTATACAGCTCTACAAATCCTACAAGATCCCAAAATCCCCCAATACTTAACAATAGCAGATATTGTAGGCTTAGTTCATCTGGACTGAATTTCTTGGGATTCAATGAAACTGATCCTACAGTAACTCAAATGTGCTACGGCTTTAGCTAAGTTTAATAATATAGTAGTTTGATAAGGCTGAAACTTACAGATTAGTCAAGAAATGCTTTCAACCAATAATAAATGGCCAGGTGACTAATATCTAGCTCAAGTTGCAACTTGACAAACATATGGCATCTTCCTCCAAACATAAACTCCCCTGGCTGAAAGAAGCAAGTGAAGATCATATTAACTTTCTCCATTCGTCAGAGGTCCAAGATTTGTGCTCTGTGCAATAGGTTGTCATGCATCCATTTCTATCTATCTATCTATCTATCTATCTATCTATCTATCTATCTATCTATCTATCTATCTATCTATCTATCTATCTATCTATCTATCTATCTATCTATCTATCTATCTGTATGAGTTGGCAGAAAACCTGCATCATAGGATAATACACATCAATGCACTGATGCATTTATTCAGCCACATCCAAAAGTGAGTTTTCATTTAGTAACTCGAGTAGATCTGTTATGATCTAAATAATGTTCATGGATATTGTAAATAATGTTCAGTTTCTTGCACATACAGATAATTTCACTTCATAAGACCTCAAAATATTGCCAGGAGCCACACATTAATTTTGTCTTGCTTGTTCAAGTACACTCTTAAAAATAAAGGTGCTTCAAAAGGTTCTTCAAGCGATGCCATAGAAGAACCATTTTTGGTTTCACAAAGAACCATTCAGTCAAAGGTTCTTTAAAGAACCATCTCTTTCTTACCTTTTTAAAATCTGAAGAACCTTATTTCACCACAAAGAACCTTTTTTGAAACAGAAAGGTTCTACAGATGTTATAGGTTCTTTATGGAAACATTTATACAAAAAAGTTATTCTATGGCATCGTGAAGCACCTTTATTTTTAAGAGTGCTTTTTGATGCTTTTTTGACTCTCAAGTGATGGTAGCTGTTGACTTGCATTTTATGAACCTTTTTCCTCTTCTTGATCAAGGGCATTCTTATTTGTCATTGACCCAGCTGCCTTATTAGAGGTGTTTTCTAAGGCAGCAAAATATTACTACTACTAATCATATATTCTTACATAGTGAACAAAACTCTAACCTTTAGAATTAAACTCTTAATGCTGTAAAATGAATGCGATACATTCTACAGATTTACATTGAATGGGGAACCCAAGTTCCATCTACATGATAATCATAAAGAATATTATAAAGACTTTAAGTTGAGCTTTTTTTGACCTAGACCTGTAACAAGAGTTTTTGTCAACCCTTGTATTATTTTGGGAATGTATTAAAGATATAAAAATAAGCTTTAAAAGATGAACTGACTGATATCTCTGTACTTGTGCAAATGGACTTGCATCTCTAACAAATAAAACACCATGGTAATGAGCACTTGGAAAATGACCTCTTGCTCTGCATTTCAGTTCAGATAAAGCCTGTGTAAAATACTGGAAAAGTGGTGGGCTAGATGTCAGAAATCATAGGGAGGGATCGCAACCTCTTTCAGTCTTCCTATAAATGCAATGATTATACTGGGCGAAGTCGAGTAGGGAAGAGTGTTGAATGAATACAGTCGGGACTCGCATAAGCTTTCTAGTGCAATTTAGAAGAAACTGGTATTGATCTTTTTTTTTTTTTTTTGTCATCTCACAAAAGTCATTCCCTCATTTTGCCCTTCTCTTGCACCCATGTCTTGCACCCATTGAGACATTTGTTCATCTAGCACAGATTCAGGAGCAACATCCTCTGTTCAGCAAGTGACATATTCAGAAAATCAGAAACAGCAACTGTAATAGGCTATTTTATGGAATAGTACACCCAACAAAAAAGATAAAGTTTTGTCATTATTTACTCATCCTCATGAAATGAAGTCTTCTCATGATGACATCAAGTTCCAAAAAGACACCATAAAACACCAAAAATTCCAAAGGACTCATGCGTTATATTTAGTTTAGTTGTAACAATATTAATTTGTTCCAATTAATTTCAACATAATTGAGTGGTGGTTCTGGAACTAATTAATCTGATCTGCTTCAGTTCAATTACTGAACAAGTAAGATTTCTGCTTTTGCTCCACTTTAACTTCTTGTCTAGACTACAATGTCTGAAACTTTGTATTATTTTGTGTGTATTGCCTCTTTATAACAGATCACTTGTTGTGTTCCTCATTCTTCAAGTCGTTTTGGATAAAAAGAGTCTGCTAAATGAATAAATGTAAAATATGGGCATTAGCATAGTTGTCACAGTGCACACAGCAGGGAGAAACAAGGACGTAACTCAAATAATAACCTTCTTTAATGAAGGCAGGACAGGGCAGGGCAGGACAAGGCAAGGCAGACATCAAACACCGGGGAGTAACGAGTAGACCAGCCGAAATAACAATGAACAGACAGGACTATAAATACACAGGATAATTAACTCAAACACACCTGGAACAGAATAAACTACTAATGACATCAAACGAGGACAGGAAACAAACCAAATATGGGCATGGAAACACAAGGAGCACGTGGAAACACAAGACACACACAACAGAGGTCTGACATCACAACAGAGGTCTGACATAACTCCCCCCTCCCTAAAGGCTCGTCCCGAGCCGAAACAGTACTACCAGGGAGGGGGTTGGGCACTCTGGAGGCCCCTCAGGACAGACACGGACCGGAACACAGGACGGGGACCTCCAGAGCGGAACAGACATCCGAAGGCCGAGGTAGAGCAGGGAGCTCAGGAGGCCATGGCAGGTGGACTTCGTGGCTGTGGCCTTCTACACTCCCCCCAAAAAAAATTTTCCATGGGGCAGCTCGGGGGTATTAGGAGCCCTCCGGGGCTAAACACACAGGCACAAGTTAAAAAGACCTTGGTCACAGTCTGGTCAATACGGCGGCAGCCGGCCGGCTTGACCACTCAACGGCGGGGACCGGTGGGCTGGAGTAAGCCACAGCCAGCGACGGGCGGAGTTACCGCGGACAGCGGGTTGGCCTTCCCCGCGAAACAGCGGACTAAAGGGGCCGCAGACGGCGGCGTGATACCCCGCGAACGGCGGGTATGAGTCAGCGGCGATCCGGCGGGCTTGACTCCCGTGAACGGTGGCATGACATGGGGGGGGCCGCGGACGGTGGGTGGGCTTTCCCCACGGACCGCAGCGTAACTCCCGCGAACGGCGAGCAAAACTCAGGAACAACAAAACACTACAAAAACTGCACAAAACAAAACGAGGTGAAGGGACGACGCTTACGGTTTGGTCTGGTCTTCTGACACGGTGCACACAGCAGGGAGAAACAAGGAACACACATACGAGGACGTAACTCAAATAATAACCTTCTTTATTGAAGGCAGGACAGGACAGGACAGGACAGGACAGGGCAGGGCAGGACAGGACAGGGCAGGACAGGACAAGGCAAGGCAGACATCAAACACCGGGGAGTAACGAGTAGACCAGACGAAATAACACTGAACAGACAGGACTATAAATACACAGGATAATTAACTCACACACACCTGGAACAGAATAAACTACTAATGACATCAAACGAGGACAGGAAACAAACCAAATATGGGCATGGAAACACAGGGAGCACATGGAAACACAAGACACACACAACAGAGGTCTGACAATAGTCTTGGATCACATGGTTGCTGTATTGTATATCTTTAGAATGCCACCCAGAAACCAAATATAAGCACAAACAAATAAACAAACAAACAAATAAATAAATAAAATAACAATACATGCATTCATACTGTACATACATACATACATAAAATAAAATAAAATAAAAAAGGTATCTCCCATTGCTTCCCTTTATCCAGTCCTATGCAAAGCATGCTGAGAACTCAATTTTCAAAGTTATCCAATATTGTTGTCAACATTCCTTGACTGGATGGAATTATATTGTAGATCTAAAAAAAAAAATTAAATTAAATAAATATCAGAGTCTGTGTCCATCATACATTATGCAGTTTTATATGAAATCTGTCAACTCAAATTTGCAACCTAGCTTTGACTTTTGGCAATTGACATTGACTCGTCCAGGCTGTAAATCAGGGCAAAATTTATGTCTGCAGTATGTATTATGCCAACAAACTCCTCCTATCGGAAAGTAGATCGTATTTAAGCCTGAGGCAAACACTGATTAATTCTGACGCACCGTCCTCGCGGGAGGTAAACAAGTAGATTTACACGATCTTCCATCACCACGCAACCTCACTCCTACATCCACTCCAGCCGCCAATAGATCGAGGAAAGCCCCGAAATCGCCTCGCTCGACACCACCATTTTCCCGCTAAAGACCCGGCTCTCCGCAAGCGTCGGGTCTCTGCAGCAGGCCTTCAACGAGCCTGGGCCGCGCCCCAGTTGTCATCACAGCAAAGCCTCACTCGCTTCCCGCTTCGGCTCAGCCTTCACCACGGCTCTGCCAGCTGCAGCGCCGTATGCAGCCGGGCCTCTAGTTCTGTTTCCAGATGCTAGCGCGAGGCAGTCTCCGCTAGCGGCGCAACCACCAGTGTTGCCAAATATCCTCAAGTAAAATCGCTAAAGGCAGGTAATTTGTTGATGAAAGTTGTTAAAGGACGTCGCAACATCATTGGATGTTAATGCCACTATGTAACCATGGCGCAAGTGCTTAGGATGCACACTGGAATTACTCAAACTTTCATTATTTTTCACCAGCATTTTTACCTGTAATTAATTTACACATTGCATTTCAATAAATGAATAGAAAAGATGGATACGATTAATTTTCAATTTGTGGATAAAACCCAACAGTGGAAGAGGAAAGTTTCACAGTTTGGAAAAAAAAAAAAAAAGTTACTAGGGTAGTGCAATAAATGGCTAAATCGGCAACGCTTCAGGCTAACTGGACATTCCAGCATGTCCAGCTAAAAATCTCAAGCTACTTTTCTGTGGCCTACAGCAGCAGAAGCAAGCACAAAGCTGCCTCCGCTTGCAACACAAGCCCACACATATCAGTCTTTTTCCTCCCGCTATTATTAACCCCGTTTGTCCTTTTTAGCAGCCTCCAGCTGCAGTGGCAAACACTAGCGTGAGGCTACCTCTGTTAGCATAGCAGGTTACACAAGTTCCCTTCCAGGAATTTCGAGCTGCGTCCGAAGACGCTATGGGAACGCCATCAGCGTAACCGACGCTCTGAATATTGTATACAACCAGTCTAATGGATGGGCGAGGCGTCACGGGCGGGGTGACGTCACGACCAGGAAGTATATAAGCACGTGCGGTGGAGCCAGCGTCAGCTTTTTGTCATTCAGCAAGCGCTCTGTGTGTTGTCAGTCTGATTTCTGTCTTGTGAGTCTTATTTAGTGTTGTCTGTCCAAAAAAAAGGAGCTGCCTAAATCTAAGGCTAAGACTATGGGCGATTTCAGATCGCGTTTCAGGTTGTGTGTTAGTCCCTGCCCTCGCTACATCACGAGTGGGGACACACACACAATCGGTGCGTGGGCTGCCTGGGTGCGGAGCATGCGGTATCGGCTCTCGAGGGAGTCGATTGCCCACATTGTGAGCAGCTCTCGCTGCGCACTCTCCACACGGTGCTGGTCCCGTTTTTGCCGAGGCAGAGCGGCGGCTGCACTCGTGGGGCTCGCAGGCTGATCTGGCTGGCGAGAGTGAGACGGCCATGTCCCTATCTCCTCCCGTATCCGCCAGATCTGGCGCCCCATCTCTCGGTGCGGAAGCGGTCTCTTCCCCCAGAGATGAGGGCTCGACGCTTCGTCTCTCTTCCTCTGAGGAGGTTGATGTGATGAGCGTTCAAGAGGTTTCGCCGCCTCTGTCACCCCAGTAAAAGAAAAAGCGAGCTCTCCACGCGGTGTCGGTCCTGTTTTTGCCGAGGCAAAGCGGTGGCTGCGCTCGTGAGGCTCGCATATGGATCATCAGATCCAGCGCCCGCTCTCTGTGCTCGGAGGCGGTTTTCTTCCCCAGAGAGAGGGCTCGACGCCCCGCTAGTCTTCCTCCGAGGAGGTGGATGTAAAAGACTTCGATGAGCTTTGTAAGCTCCAGTGTTTGCACAAGCACAAATAAAGCCGGTCCCGCTGCGCTTGTGGGGCTCGAAAAAAAAAAAGGCTGATCTGGCTGGCGAGAGTCAGACGGGCATGTCCCTATCTCCTCCTTTATCCGCCAGATCTGGCGCCCCGTCTCTCAGTTGGAAGCGGTCTCTTCCCCGCGGTGCTGGTCCCGCTTTTGCCGAGGCAGAGCGGTGGCTGCTCTCGTGGGGCTCGTAGATCTCAACGCTTCGTCTCTTCCTCCGAGGAGGTTGATGTGACGAGCGTTCACGAGGCTTCGCTGGGGGCGGAGCATGCGAAATCGTCTCTCGAGGGAGCCGGTTGCCCTCATTACGAGCGGCTGCCGCAGGAAAAAAAAAAAACCTGCCGAGGCAGAGCGGCGGCTGCGCTCGTGGGGCTCTCAGGCTGATCTGGCTGGTGAGAGTGAGACGGACATCTCCTCCCGTATCAGCCAGATCTGGCGCCCCGTCTCTCGGTTTGGAAGCAGTCTCTTCCCCCGAGACGAGGGCTCGACGCTGAGTCTTTCTTCCTCCTAGGAGGTTGATGTGACGAGCCCCAGTGGGATACTAGTATCCTCCGTATACTAGCCGCCAGATCGCGCGTTTCCTTCCGGTGCGCCGCACAGAGGCAGCGGTCTGGCCGCTTCTATTACACCAGAGGTCAGTCTCGAGAGACTGATTCCCTTAGGAGACCATCTGGCAGCGTGGAAGCAACTGCCAATGTGTTTCTGTGGGTCTTGCCTTGCAGGGTCTGGTTCTTTCAGAGGTCCTGACGGTTGAGCCCCAGGACTGCGGAGGGCGACCCCTACTGGGGTGGAGCGGCTTACACGCGGTGACCGTCTCCCCTCGGTGCCCTCCGGGGATTTGTCTGTCAACCCTGCAGTTCCAGGGCACAGCAGGTCCCAGCGAGTGTTATTCTCAGGTTCTTCCGCCTGTGATTTCAGTGGGCCTGAGAAACTCGCCTCAGCAGCCAGATCACGCGTCTCCTGTCGGTGCGCCGCAGCGAGGCAGCGGTCTGGCCGCTTCTCTGACACCAGAGGTCAGTCTCGAGAGACTGATTCCCTTAGTAGATCGTTTGGCAGCCTGGCAGCGACTGACGAATGTGTCTCTTTGGGTCCTGCGGACGGTAGAGGCTGGCTATTCCATCCAGTTCGATGGGCCACCTCCGCTGTTCAACGGGGTTTGTGTGACTACGGTCCGCCCCGAGCAGGCTCTGGTCTTGGAACAGGAAGTCGGTACTTTGCTGAGGAAGGAAGCCATCGAGTTGGTTCCTCCTCACGAAGTCCACATCGGCCTCTACAGCCGGTACTTCATTGTTCCAAAGAAGGATGGGGGGCTGAGGCCCATACTGGATTTGCGTCTCTTGAACCGCTCAGTCAGATAGCTGAAGTTCAAGATGTCAAGCAAATCATGTCTCAGATCAGGTCCGAGGACTGGTTTGTCACGATAGACCTCAAAGACGCCTATTTCCATGTCTCCATCCTTCCCTCTCACAGGGAGTTCCTGAGGTTCGCTTTTGGGGGCAAAGCGTACCAGTATCGGGTTCTTCCCTTCGGCCTAGCACTCTCACCCCGCTCGCTCGATCGGAGCGCTTGGCGATTCGGCATTGAGATGTCGTTCTCGCCCACATGAAAGACTTGGCGTTAAGACTAAACGCCAGGAAAAGTGTGCTTTCTCCGGCTCAGAGAACCACTTATCTAGGCGTGGTGTGGGTTTCGACGAGTCGATCCTCACGACAGTCAAGAGAGTGCGAGCGGGCCAGCCATTCACTGTCAAGCAGTTTCAGAGACTGCTCGGGCGTGATACCTTCTGGCCTGCTGTACATGAGGCCCCTACAGTGGTGGCTCAAGACCAAGGGGGTTTTCCTGAGGGGAAACTCGCTCCATGCTGTCAAAGTGTCACGCCGTTGTCCGTGCCTTAGACATGTGGAGGAAACCTTGGTTCTTCTCTCAGGGCCCGGTGCTGGGAGCTCCTTGTCGCCGCGTTTCGCTTGCGATGGACGCTTCCCTCACCGGTTGGGGTGCGGTCATGAGTGGCCACCCTGCCCGCGGTCTGTGGAGTGGTCGCCACCTGACGTGGCATATCAACTGGCTAGAGATCCTAGCTGTGTTCCGTGCGCTCAAGCACTTCCTCCCGGACCTGAGAGGTCACCACGTGCTGATCCGCACCGACAGCACGGCGGTAGTCTCTTATATCAACCACCAAGGAGGTCTGTGGTCGCGCCCCTTGTAGAAGCTGGTACACCAGATCCTTGTGTGGTCCCAGGGCAAGCTCCTATCACTGAAAGCTGTGCACATTCCTGGGCATCTCAACATGGGAGCAGGCGTCACCCGAGGGGTGAAGCAGATTTGGAGAGTTTTTCGGCCAGGCACAGGTGGACCTCTTTTGCGACTCGAGAGTCAGCATAATGTCCCCTCTGGTTCTTTAGCCCCTCCAGCTCCTCCGGTACTGGATGCTATGGTACAGACCTGGCTGAGGCTTCGTCTGTACGTCTCTCCCCCCGATCGCTCTGCTCCCGGGAGTTCTGGCGAGAGTGCGCCGGGACGAGGTCAATCTACCGTTGGTAGCGCCGTTCTGGCCGGGCCGAGTATGGTTCTCGGACCTGATATCTCTCCTCGACGGCACTTCGGGTGAAGTGCCCGTCAGGAGGGACCTCCTCTCACAGGCCGGGGGCACCGAGGTGCACCCTCGCCCGGAGTTTTGGGAGCTGTAGGTTTGGCCCCTGAGGGGGCACAACTCATAGCTTCCGGTCTGTCAACCGAGGTTGTCGAGACCATCCTCCAATCCAGAGCTCCCTCCACGAGGAAACTGTACGCCTTGAAGTGGAAACTCTTCACTTCTTGGTGCGGGGACCGCCAGCTCGACCCAGTCAACTGCCCGAATCGCGCAGTTCTGGAGTTCCTGCAGGCCCGTTTCTCCGCAGGGTTAACCCACTCCACTATTAAGGTCTACGTAGCAGCTATCTCTTCGTACCACGCCCTTATTGGTGGCCAGTCAGTGGGTAGACACCCCCTGGTTACACGTTTCCTCCGCGGTGCACTGAGGCTGAGGCCACCTGTACGATCCTGTCCATCTCTCTGAGGAGGGTGAGTGACCTTCAGGCCCTGACTACGGCCTCCGTTGACTTTGCGCCCGGTCTGGCGAAAGTATTTTCCTACCCCGTGTGGGGTATGTACCCAAGGTCCCAGCGGTCGTGCCGCAGCCAGTTGTACTCCAGGCCTTCTGTCCTCCTCACTTCAGGGAGCCCGACCAGGAAAGGCACAACTCTATGTGTCCAATGCGAGCACTGGACACATACATCAACAGAGCTGCCCTGTGGAGGAAGTCGGACCAACTGCTCGAGTGCTTTGGTCCGCCTAGGAGGGTTCTTCCTGTTACGAAGCCCACTCTTAGTAGATGGATAGTGGATGCCATCCATCTGGCATACGAGGCCTCTGAGCGCACTCGTCCCGAGGTGTGGCGGCCTCCAAGGCCTTCTGGCAGGTGTCTCCATTCAAGACATCTGCAACGCTGCTGGGTGGTCCACGCCCCTGACATTTGTCAGGTTCTATAACCTGGACATCCGAGCCACTCCAGGCTCCTCCGTGCTCTCAGCCTGACACCAGGCAGGGACTTGTCAGTCTGGCGGCGTTGGTATAGCGTTCCCATAGCGTCTTCGGACGCAGCTCGAAGTTCCTGTAAGGGAACGTACCAGGTTACGTATGTAACCCAGGTTCCCTGAAGGGAACGAGAGCTGCGTCTTGTGCCACACGTCCGGCATCCCTGCCAGCGCTTGCTTCATGACTTGAAGCTGACTCCGGCTCCGCCGTACGTGCTTATATACTTCCTGGTCGTGACGTCACCCCGCCCGTGACGCCTCGCCCATCCATTAGACTGGTTGTATAAAATATTCAGAGCGTCGGTTACGCTGATGGCGTTCCCATAGCGTCTTCGGACGCAGCTCTTGTTCCCTTCAGGGAACCTGGGTTACATACGTAACCTGGTACGTTTTTCCGGACTCCCTTCCTGTGGCCTATAGCCACAGCAAGCGAAACAAGCACAAGGTTTTTCTCATACCCCCTTTTTGCAGCGTCGGTCTTGGCCATCCACCTAATTTTCCATCCGACGGGCGACGAGGCCTAGCCTTCAGTTGCTAGGGGTCTCGTCCACCCGCCGAACACCGTCCAACTGTCTCTTCTAGCCTCACACCTTTTCCCCCTGCCTGACGAGGCTTACCCGTTCGATGCTCTGTGTCAATCTCCCATCGGATGCTGCGCGAGCCCTCCCAGTTCCGGGTTTTCTCTTCTCCCTACTCGTCGGCGAGGCTATCCGTCTGACATCGTAGTCTTGATCTCGTGTCAGTCGTTGACGCTGGTCTCCCGGTGGGCTCCTATGCTTGCCGCCCGCAAGTGAGGCTCATCCATTTGATGTCGTGAGTCTTGATCCTGTCGTGAGTCTTGATGATGTCGCGAGAGCTTCCCTGCCGGGCGTCCCAAACTCTTTTTATCTGCCAAGCCGATGGGACCCACTTGTCCGACGTTGGAGTATTGAGCTCAAGCCGAAACCAATCTCCAACCTCATGTTTTTATAGCTTTCATAGTACTTTGTGATCTCTTCTTATATGATAAAATAATTCAATGATACAAGATGTGTTCAGGTCCTGATCATCCTGTCAGTGTTTATTTTTGCTGACTTTATTCCCTACATAACATGTTTGGACACGAAGGTTTATTTTTGCTGACTTTATTCCCTACATAACATGTTTGGACACGAACTCGAAGGAACTCCTGTTCCACAGGAACAGCAAATGAGTATGGAATTTAAATTTTTGGCTGAAATACTTCTCCATTCATGTTTAAAAATTGAAACTTGATCAGTATGCCACCACATAATATGGTTTGTAGTTAAATTTGATTATTTCTTAATCCGAGAAAATAAAGTAAATTAATTTAAGATTTAAGAAGTGTTTTTCACAGCAGTTTCTTTTTCTTTTCATGCTAAAGATGTTAATATTAAATGTGGCTGCGAGGCTTTGGTGAGATTTATCAGAGGTAAACAGATACAGGCCCTCAAGCTACAAGCAAACGTGTTTTGTGCTGCTTCCATTTTCAGGCTGAAACTATCACATGCTGCAGATTCATCCAATATTGTCTGATATTTTCTGTGAGTTTTCATTCTTTGCTTTCTGATCCAGCCATAATTTTATTTCATTCTTTCTGAATGTGTTTTTTGGATTATTTTGGAAAATGTTTCTTATCCATTTTCTTCCCTCTAAATGTGGGAGTTTTGTTTTGGCACAAAATAATGTATTCAGAATAAACAAGTGCTAAATGTCAGAAATTGCTTTGTAGACTTCTTAATGAAGCTTGTACTCGTCCTCCCCCACTTCGGAATATTTTGGTCACAGATAAGCATGTAATCGTTGGAGATGCACACCCGTCGACTGCGGTCTTTTGATGTTTACAAGCCCTTCTCAAACCCTCTTAAAATGCTAAAAATTCAAAAGCCAGATGTAATAGAATCTTCCTGTCGCTCTAAGGAAATTGTCAACAGAAATGATACGGTTCTCCACAACTCGCTAATAAGGGAAAAAAAGGTGACTTAGAGGCAGTAAGATATCTTTCTTTACCTATGTGGGTCTGTTCTACTTTACTTTCTCATTGGCATCAATAAGGGAAAGAAGTGTCATCCATTACAACAACTAGATCGTGTTGTGCTTAAGATCAATTCATTCATTAAAGTCCAGAATAAGCACACGGTTGCTAAGTGCATTGAATGTGTGCATTTAAACCGATGAAATCAGCCTACAAAAGAAGCAGGGTAATCATAAAATTCTAAAGCAGCCTCCAAACTGAAATGGAACCTCAGGTCTGGAATGCTCTATAAAGGCAGTAATGTACACTTATACTTCAAATCTTAAAGTAATAATAATAACAAAAAAAAAAAAGTTTTATATGAATGAAATAAAATGCCACTTGAGTCTAGAGTACATTTTTAGTATTATGTCTCTTAACACACTTATTTAGACTTGTTATATTGTCATAATAAAACTATATATATATATATATATATATATATATCATAAAAATATAAAAGCAACTGAATGTAAGTTTTTTTTTCTTGAAATATACAATATTCAATAGAAATGACATTAAATATTTTAGTTTACCATAAATGCTTATTAGTACACCCAACACTACTTGAACCATATTTAAAAGACTAGATATAAAAATGTAATCAAGTCCTACTTATGTGAGTCTAAAAGTAATCTGAAGTTCAGCTAATTGGTTTTAATAAAAATTTTAACTATATAAAATTTTAATTTATTTGCAATTAAGTGTCCAAAATCATTACATTCAGAATTTCCCCCACTACTCCTGTTGCTAAATGCATGTGCTTTTTATTATAATTTTTTTTTTTATGTTAGAATTTCACCAAATTAAATTTTCTTAAACAACACTATAATATTGCTGCCTACATTGTAGAGCCGTCATCACATCACATCTATGATGCTTTAAATGCTGTCAGCTTAGATCTCTCTATCTCTTTGTCTCTTTCACTCGTTCTGATGATGTATCTCTTTTGACTGCTCACTCACGCCTGGATTATAAATGTCCCAAGTTTTGCGCAAACCCTGCACACCCCCCATGTTTTTTTTCTTCCTATACATCAGTATTCACAATAAGTGTCTTATCTGCTGTGTTCCCCATAATTTCCCCAGATGCTCCAACTCTTTCTAGCTGAAGTTCATCATGACTTCAAATGAAGTCCATCTGTCACTCTCAGCCACCCAGTGGCCTTTGCTCTAGCTGTGCTCAGTGGAGGGGTCTCAGAGGGGGTGGGAGCAGGCCCTGGTAACCCTGCCTCCTACTGGGATTACGGATGAGTGACAGGCGGTTCACAGCCTTGCCACATATAGTCAGTCAGGACCACTGGCACAATCCTGCAATGTCAACTGCAAACACATCTGAGGCACAACTTGCTGCAGCTGAAAACAGTTTAGAGAGGGTAAATAGAAAAGGTGAGAAATGGCTTTCATCCAGACTACGGGTTGTCAACAGACTTTTGTCAACATTAAGGTCAATATGTTAAATGAGTTTACAGATTTTTTTAATTATTATTATATATATATATATATATATATATATATATATATATATATATTATGTTGTAAAGTATTTATTTAATCATTCATTCATTCATTCAGCAAATAATCATTTATATATAATTTAGCAAAATCTTTGTTACAATAATTTTAAATTAAGCACAAAATATCACAACAGCACATGAACATATAAAATAAAATACAAATAATAATCATAATTAAATAAAAAATATTTAAGTCAAAAATTCATCAGAATATCTTACAATGTGTGAGACCCCCCCTCGTAGTCCATAAGTGAAGTGATACATGAGTGTATGATGAAACAAATCTCATATCAATTAGATTCTAAATGGAAATATGAGATTTGAGCAAAACCCACTGCTATGATTGTAGGTTGTGTCAGTGGCTGTCTATGCATTGCAATGTGCTGCTAAGGTGTTCTGAGTGGTTGCTAGGGTGTCACTGAGGTGGTTACTTGGCTCATGTCAGAAGGGCCCACTTCAATCAGAAAAGTAATAACCTCCTTAAAGGGTTACTCCAATGAAAATTTTGTCATTAATCACTTACTCCATGTGGTTCCAAACCCGTATAAGCTTTGTTCGTCTTCGGAACACAATTTAAGATATTTTGGATGAAAACCGGGAGGCTTGTGACTGTCCCATTGACTGCCAAGTAAATAACACTGTCAAGGCCCAGAAAAGTATGAAAGGCATCATCAAAATAGTCCATCTGCTATCAGTGGTTCAATCTGAACTTTATGAAGTGATGAGAATGCTTTTTTGTATTTGAATACTGGCCCCCCGACTGAGTCTGCTTTCTCTCAAGGTTTTTTTTCTCCATTCCGTCACAGAAGGAGTTTAGGTTCCATGCCGATGTTGCCTCTGGCTTGCTTAGTTGGGGACACTTCATTTCCAGCTATATCGTCGACCTGATTGAAAAGACACGATTTAAACTGAACTGAGCTGGATGATGACATCACTGAATTCAATAATGAAATGCCTTCAACTGAAAATTGAGTGTTTAATCTCGTCATTTTACATTATTGACACACTATTTTCCTATTTTGATATTGTGCAGTTGCTTTGACACAATTTGTGTTGTTAAAAGCACTATATAAATAAAGGTGACTTGACTTCACTTGTATGCAAAGAAAATAAAATTAACGACTTTGTTCAAAACTTTGTCTCCTCCGCGTCATCGTAGTGTCATTTTGGAGAATATCCACTGAACACAAACTGCGTACACTGTTCTGTGTCAGTCAATGGGACAGTTACAAGCCTCCCGGTTTTCATCCAAAATATCTTAAATTGTGTTCTGAAGACGAACAAAGCTTTTACGAGTTTGGAACGACATGGGGGTAAGTGATTAATGACAACATTTTCATTTTGGCTAATATGCCTTAACAGCTCTGTTAAAGTTTCTTGTCTCTCACATTTAATTACAAATTACTTCACATGAATTAAGAGTGTTGGGAAGGTTACGTTGGAAATGTGATGGATTATAGATTACAAATGACCCTTTTTAAAAAAGCAATATGCCTAAGTAGTGTAATTATTTTAATTACTTTATTCAAGTAACGTAACTTATTTTGATTATTTTTCAAATTTTCTATTGAATGTTTTCAACTATTAATAATTTTGAAATGTTTAAACCAGGGTTAACCTTACAGTAGTACTCGACACTAAATACTGTCAGACTTTCAAAAGCCTTCATTACTTGAATTAGGATTATAATAATTTAATTTTAAAGCACAGCCACCACAAAATCAGACTTTCGCACCTCTTTTTACTTTGAGATGATTAGGTTAAAAACAGGTTTAAAATCATAAGAAGAAATCGTTTAATAGCTATCATACTGTTTTTGCATAGCTATGACAGAAAACACTAGCATCTATCAATGACAAAATAACAGTTAATCTTATACATAAACCCAAATAAGAAATATAAAACAGTTATCGAATAAGTATGTTTCCTATTTTATGTCCTAAACCCCTTGTTAATCGTTAACATTTTCATAAGTAACTGTAATTTAATTACTCATTTTTCTTAGTAACTGTAACATATTACATTTATTTTGTAATTATGCAATTCAGTTATAACTAGTTACTCCCCAACACATAAGTGATATAAGCTAAATTAAAAAGGTGGAATTTGACAAAAAAACCTGAATAATTTGTATCAATGCATGGATATTTCTTACATTTATGTTAAATATTTAATGTTTATCATCTTACCTCACAATCTGTCATGGTTAAAAACTCTTTCACATTTGACTAATGTCAAGATTAAAGCCTATTTTCCTTGATTTGATTGGCCACCCCAAACATTTTGACACTGGCCATCACAGACCAGCCTAAGGAATCTTTTAAAGCTTTTCATCTTCCTAACAACATACACAGCGGTGCATAATAGAGACCTGCATCAATATCAAAAATTTGGGGGTACAAATCTGATTATTGGTGGACTTGTAAAGCTCACTGTCTATGGTGGTTACAGCCCTGCAACATGAGCAACAGTGATGCTTGCCTAAGCAAATGCAGCTAATAAGGTCTCTTAATATGCATAGTGGGTGTACGAACAATTGTATGCCTCAGCAATAAAATCTGTACCCCATATATTACCGATAAATAGATTTTGAGTTTTAGCTATTAGCAACTTTGGATAAAGTTATTAAAAAGCTCTTGACAATGAGTCCTAATATATTAATAATGACACCAGTATAACAGTAAGGGCTCATTAATTCTTAAAGAACTGCTAGCAGTTATTTATTTATTTCTATTTCATTACTCTTGGTCTTGTGGATATCTTCCATTTCAAGACGTGGGGAGCGCTGCTACGATGAAACGGCCAGCCCCCCTGTACGTGCCCGGTTTTCTGCAGCCTCGTGATTGACTCCCTACAGAGAACAGAAGAGCGGAGTGAGGCCTGCCCAGACAGCTAATGTTATTAGTCTCATTACAGCTCCCCAGGAGCTCTGAGGCAGGGGGGCGGTCGCCTGACGCGCTGTTTATTTCCGATAACATCCTCGCAACTACACTGCTCCAATTACGTTCCTCATAATGAGCAAGATTATGTCTCTCTTGGCAGCCCCGTGTCATTCGGAGCGAGAAGCGGTGGGGTTTTAGACAGGAACAATCAAGAACTAATGTTGGAAAACATGAGTGAATTTTGATATGAATGTAAATATTGCCACGGCAGGTGTGCTGCATTGTTCAGGTACAAATCACATTTCCTGAACGACTTTTTTGGAATCAAGTAATACTAATTTAAGGAAATTGTCTTGATAGCACAAGCCATGACATTTTTCATCATGCAATAGTGGTGTCGGTAATTAACTTTCTGGGAGAAGGATTTGAAAAGTTCCTTTCTCCATTAAACTTGTTGGCGTTTTATGACTTCTCCTTTGAACACTGTTAAAGCCGTAACGCTGAGATAATTCTCCACTTCCGAGCAATTCACCAATCGTGCTCCAGAAATGTAAAAAAGAAAATGGCACACACTTGTTCCGACAATTACATTCTCTGATATCAGTCTGGAAGTACATAGTGCTAATTAAAACAGCATGCTTAACCAACACCCCAGGCCATTCAGTCCTGCAACACTTTGAAATCACTTTTCTTATTGCGGTGCCAATCTCTTATGAGAAAGGGGCTCAAGTTTATTTGAAAGTCTAATGCAATACTCACTGGCTGAACCTTTCGAAAATGAAGTGCCTGCAATAATTTCAGCAATTCCCAAAATGCATATGTGGGTCAAAAATGGACCCAGGCATCAAATTTAATTCTACTTTTCCCTGTGATGTGATCTTCTCATCTCACATACCAGGACACGCTTAATTAAGGTGTCCTGGATTGTGTAAAGTAAATGTTTTCAATCACTTATTTTAAAATGAGGTTTGGCGTAATACCACTTAAATGCATATGTGCTAAATTTTTTTTAATAAAAATAGTGGCGAGAACACAGTTCAAGCTTAAACTAAAGAGTTAAAATCTTTATATATGCCAGTATGTTTTTGTTTTGTTCACTTTTTACCCAAATTATACTACAACCACCCCCCCCCCCCCAACAAAAAAAAACCCCATGGTGCTGCACTTTAGGACAGATTTTACAATAAATAAATTAATACAATAATAAACTGTCTGACTGCCAGTTGTTTTGCTAAAGCTAATTCCTGACACTCAGTCTGTCACTTTTGAGTCATGTGGGTGTGATAAGAGCTTGTGACAGCGGGTGAGAAAGCTGTCTGTCTTCCTTCTGTCACCTTTAAAACCAGAGAGCCCTTTCTCTCATGAGGAGTCATGGGCTTTATATCACATCTGAAACAGAGGTAGACAGGCCCAAGGCAGGAAAGACACAGATAAGTGCTTCAAATAAAGTTACCATACAAAACAATGTCAGTTTTAAATCTACAGTACGTAATGTAAAGTACTTTATATTACAGTACTTAAATTCTTGAGAAAGATGTGTATATGTTTTGTTAAATATGAAGAGTTCATATGCAAAAGTGTTGTCTAAAATCTTCTTCAATAATTAGCTTTTTTCCTATGTGTAGGTTCAGTAATTTCACATTAATGGCAATGAATAGGTCATTTTTATTGCTATTAAGGCGAAACATCTGAACAAACATAGGAGTCTGAGGGAAAAAAATGCTTATTTTAGAAAATAATTTCAGACTACTGTATGTATTTTGGTATTATATTTTTGCACTTTCTATGCTAAATTTCTAATGCAAATAGAATGGGAATGAAGATACTGCACTTTTATTTGAAGCAAAAAAAAAAAAAGTATAAAATAATATACATTGTGAATGAAAGGGATTTAAATCAAATTCTACACATTTCTGCATTGTTCCCTGAGCCCAGATACAGCAAAAAAAAAAAAAGGATTATGTGTGTAATAATGGTATTATGAAGGTACATCCTAAAAATATATAGAGTAGCTCCATGTATTTTTGCATATTAGTTTTCACAAACAA
This sequence comes from Barbus barbus, assembly GCF_936440315.1. Lineage (NCBI taxonomy): Eukaryota > Metazoa > Chordata > Actinopteri > Cypriniformes > Cyprinidae > Barbus > Barbus barbus. The sequence goes on from NC_136722.1 coordinate 4,687,381, forward strand.
ATGATGGATGGATGGATAGATCAGTCATTCATGATATAATTCTAAGCACATTTACTGTTCATGCAAAACCAAATGCCAAATCCTTAATGTTGCTTTTTTTCTTGATAATGCATCTTTTTAATTGAAAGACTTTAATTTTCCCACTAAATATCTATGTGTCTGTTTGATGGGCAGATTGTTTTTCTGGAGAGTGGAGTGTATTTCCAGAACTAATATCACCACAACCGCTGAAGAACTGACACTACCATGCTAATAGAAATAAACGCTGTGCTTGAGCTATATTTAGAGTTTGTCGCTGCATAATTTGGTGATGATTATACCAGAGTTGCATTGCCTCTGCATGAGCATAATTTCCTTCTTGTTCCTTGCTCGTGTTTTTTTTTTTGGGGGGGGGGGGACTGAAATTATTAAATCTGCAGCTGTGAGGACTCAATAGTCACTCAGGAGCAGCTTCAGGAATGAGAACTGGACAGGAGGCCTCAACACGTTGCTGACATTTGTTTTAAAGATTGACTTCCTGGCTATGTTATCACTCTGCGCATTTCATATTTGTAGTTGAGGAGAGGAGGAGAGAAGGGAGATGTAGCGTGATTTGGGATTTGTGGAAGGCGCGGTTTGGAGGTAGTACTGCTCGTGTGTGTGTTTGTGAAAGTGTGTAGGAAGGATACTGCTCGTACTCAAGGCTTTCTCTGAAACCCCGCTACCCTACTGTCTGAGAGAGAACTGTAGAAAACGGTTTGAAATTGTTCTCAACTCTTGCTTCGCACGAACAGCCAGGCAACACATTCTGCATGAAAACTCCAAGGACATCAGCCTGGCTGTATGTGGTGGTAGTCTTATGCTTATGAGAAAAAACTTTAAAAAAAAAACAGGAAAGAAAAGGTCACAAAGCGATAGTTTACCCAAAAAATTAAAATTTGAATTAATTACTCACCCTCATCTTGTTCCAAACCTAAAGCACCCATAAGACTTTCATTCATCCTCAGAGCACATTGAAGATATTTTAATGAAATTCAAGAGGTTTCTGTCCCTCCACTGACAGCTTGTAACTTTCAATTTGAAGGCCCAGAAAGGCAGTGAAAACATCATGTAAGTAGTCCATGTTACTCCAGTGATTCAACTTTAATTTTCTGAAGCCACAGGAATGCTTTTTGTGCTCAAAAAAAGCCATTTTAGCTTGTATTACGAACTTAAAAGTCTAGAGTTAGTTCGCAACACTTAGAAAAATAGATTATTGCTGGGTAGATTGAAACAAGCAGAGAAATGACCATAAACAAGGATAAAGCTTGATTGTGAATAATTTATTTCATAAAGCCGAAGCCACAAGAATATGAATAGGATGCACTATTTACAACTGCTGGAATGAGTATAATAATAGAGAGGAAAAAAAAAGAGAAATTAACAAAAAATTACCAAAACAAGATTACCACTAACATAGGGAAAAGGAACTCGAGTGGCGCCCAAATCAAAAAACAAAAGTAGAACTAAATTCCCATAAAGCTCCTAAAATCCCCTAACCTAACTAAAAAAAAAAAAATGTCAAAAAAGAAACCAAAAGCTTCAGCATATCAATGCTCTAAATTTCCTATTCTGACCAATAATAACCAAAGTACAAGGATGGCGCACACCACTTCCCTAATGTATCTAAACACTCTTCATTACTACGTGCAAAGTGTATATCGCGCGATATGCTTACCTGTTCTCTTTCCCTAATCAAGGAGAAAACAAACCATAAATCAAATACACAACCAACTAAGTGTTAAACACATCACATCAGAGAATAAGATACAAAAGACTTAATTTCAGCAAAACAAAGCGTACACAGACGCACAGCACACCAATCAAGCACAAAAAAGCTTCCTTCCCAAGTTCGCAGGAGGACCTTTAAACCAGCAGGGCGAAAGCAGATTGGACGAAGAGGACGACGTCACACCGATGGTCAGCAGGCGAAACGTCCAATCAGGAACCTAAGAGCAAGCAGCAGAGTAATAGCAAAAGAGGGAGGGACGAGAAAGAAAATAGCACGTAACAGCTTGATTCTTATTGAAGTCTTTGAACTCTTTTATAGTGTTTCACACGACTTGTACCCCAGAGCTCAGCATCACAATCTGTACCTGGTGAGCTACTGAGCATGCTTACCTGTTTGTTAAATCACAGGTCATGTGTGTGTGTGTGTTTTTTTGTTTTTTGGTTTTTTCTCTCTTTTTAAAGTGTCCTAATATTGTGTTGGAGTCCCCTGCAACAGGTATAAATGCATCTAAGGTCAGAAAACATTCTAATTTTCTCAGAAAATACATTTAATATAAGCCATTTGTCAATGATTTCGAAATGATTCATTCAAAGCAGTTCTGAGCCTAAGGGCCTGTAAACCCCTCCCTTCCATAAGCCTACTATGCTCTGATCTGTCAGCTGGCCAAGTCGGTTGTGATTGGTACAGAGAGGAGTACTTGAGCAAGTTAGCAAGCTCCACCATTGACAAAGCATGCAACTTGACATAAAACAATAATATAGTGCTTCAATATTTTCTTAAAATAATGACATAAAAAAAAAAAAACATTTTAACACAAAAAAACAAAAAAAAAAACAATAACCAGTGATTCTGCTTTCACAGAGCAGCACACAGCATCTTCTCAACATGATGTAAACACACTAACTAGGGGAAGTGTTTGGGCAGGTCAGAGTGTTCATATTTCGTGATGCAAATGTGTTACCTAGTGACGTATATCAGTAACAGGCAGAAGATTCGAAAATATGACGACTCATTAGGGCAGTTCAGAGTCGACTCTTTGTTCTGAGAGACAATATCTTTATCATGCACTTTTAAGTGATTAACAACTTTGTAGACTGTTTACATTAAAGGATAGCAATGTTACGAACTGCAAAACATTTTTCGAAAACCCATATGACCTGCTCTTTAAGATTAAGTCTTTGTTGATTGATAACCTGCACCTGTAATCATACTTGGTGTGAAAAGAAATAAAATGTGTTATTTTACTGCCTCTAGTGTTCATTTTAGCTGAAAACTGCAGTGAATGGTATGTATAGGTTTTGCAAAAATGTAGGAAGAGGCATATATATGAACCAAGATGGCGCCGAGCATGGCAGCCGTGTTGCGAGCTCCAAGAAAACTCTGCAGTTTTTCTTATGTTTTTTATGTTTTATTTGTTATTTTGTTGTTTCACGTGTTAGATGTTGTCAGTATAACTGTCTACGATAGATACACGCTTTTAAACATTGGTTCCTTCGTCGCGCAACGCAAACCGGACTTTGAGTTCCTGAACGCCGGCGCCTTGTTTACAGACACCGCATCAGAGCCCTTTGTCTGGGCTGCACGATCGCGACCGAAGAAACGCCGCCGGAAAAGGGGGAAGAGAGCCGGCGTCCTTGTCAGACTCAGACGCCGTCCCCTCCGACCTCCTCTCCCAACTATTTTGCTGGCTAACGTTCAGTCACTGGACAACAAACTCTGTGAACTGCGGGCACGCATCTCATACCAACGGGAAACAAGGGACTGCTGCATTATTTGCCTCACAGAAACCTGGATGTCGGCAGTGGTTCCAGACTCAGCCATCGAGCTCACGGGGTTCTCCGTGCACCGCTCGGACAGAACGAAAGAGCTCACAGGGAAAAGCAGAGGCGGGGGCGTCTGTTTCTTTATCAACAACTCGTGGTGTGATGAAAGGAACCTACACTCTATTAAATCCTCCTGCTCCCCTGATCTGGAATTTCATATGCTTCTGTGTCGACCATTCTGGCTACCGAGGGAATTTACAGCGATCATAATCACAGCTGTTTACATTCCCCCTCAAGCCAACACAGACCAGGCACTTAAGGAACTGTATGGGAATATAAGCGAGCAGGAAACCGCGTACCCAGATGCAGCGTTTATTGTTACGGGGGACTTCAACAAAGCCAACTTCAGAACAATAGCTCCAAAATACTTTCAACACATCACCATCAACACGCGTGGTGATCGTGTACTGGACCACTGCTACTCTCCATTCCGGGACGCCTACAAATCGCTCCCCCGCCCACCTTTCGGCAAATCGGACCACACTTCCGTTCTGCTCCTGCCTGCTTATAGGCAGAAACTGAAACGAGAAGCACCCGCCCTCAGGACAATTCAATGCTGGTCGGACCAATCAGACGCTATACTACAGGACTGTTTTGATCACGTGGACTGGGACATGTTCCGGGCAGCGTCTGATGACGACATAGAGGCGTACTCAGATACTGTAACGTGTTTCATCAGGAAGTGTGTAGAGGATGTAGTACCGACAAAAACAATCCGCATCTACCCCAACCAAAAACCGTGGATTAACAGCGATGTTCGAGCAGCCTTGTCAGCGCGGACATCTGCCTTTAAATCCGGAAACTCTGACGATCGCAAACAAGCCAGTTACGATCTCAGGAAATCAATCAAAGCTGCCAAACGACAATATAAAAACAAAGTTGAAGAACAATTCAAAACCAACAACGCAAGAAGCATGTGGCAGGGTATCAACAACATCACAGATTTCAGAGGGAATAAACCAGCTACTGTGAACATTGCCGCCTCTGTACCGGACGAACTTAATAACTTTTATGCTCGTTTCGAGGCTCACAACACCGCCCACACAGAGCGCGCTCCCGCGGCTGTAGCAGAAGAGGCGAGCGCACTTTCCTTTTCTGTCGCAGATGTAACCCGATCCTTCCGACGGGTGAACATCCGCAAGGCTGTGGGTCCCGATGGCATCCCAGGCCGTGTGCTCCGAGCATGCGCATTCCAACTGGCCGGGGTTTTCACAGACATTTTTAACCTTTCCCTCTCTCTGTCTGTGGTTCCCGCATGCTTCAAAAAATCCACCATTGTGCCCATACCAAAGAAAAATAAAATCACATGCTTGAATGACTGGAGGCCCATTGCTCTGACACCCATCTTCAGCAAGTGCTTTGAGAAACTCATCAGAGACTACATCTGCTCTGTGCTGCCTGACTCACTGGATCCCCTACAATTTGCATATCGCAGAAACCGTTCCACAGACGATGCTATTGCCTTCACCCTGCACACTGCTCTCTCCCACCTGGAAAATAAGAACACCTATGTGAGAATGCTGTTTGTGGACTACAGCTCAGCATTCAATACCATAGTGCCTGCCACACTGGTTGAGAAGCTCCAGACTCTGGGACTAAACGGATCTCTGTGCAGCTGGATCCTGGACTTCCTGACAGGCAGATGTCAGGTGGTCAGAATGGGCAACAACACTTCATCCCCGCTGACCCTCAACACTGGTGCTCCTCAGGGCTGCGTCCTCAGCCCACTCCTGTACTCCCTGTACACACACGACTGTACAGCAACACACAGCTCCAACGTCATCGTCAAATTTGCTGACGACACAACGGTGATAGGCCTGATCACTGACAACGATGAGACGGCCTACAGAGAGGAGGTGAGAACCCTGACTAAATGGTGTCAAGAGAACCACCTCTCACTCAACATCGACAAGACCAAGGAGCTGGTGGTGGACTTCAGGAGACAGAGCAGAGAACACACACCCATCACCATCGACATGACACCTGTGGAGCGAGTAAACAGCTTCAAATTCCTCGGTGTTCACATCACTGAGGATCTCACATGGTCCGCTCACACAGATGCAGTGCTGAAGAAGACACACCAACGCCTCTTCTTCCTGAGACGGCTGAGGAAGTTTGGAATGAACCCCAGCATCCTCAGATCATTCTACACCTGCACTGTGGAGAGCATCCTGACCGGCTGCATCACCGCCTGGTTTGGAAACAGCACTGCTGGCAACCGCAAAGCTCTGCAAAGGGTCGTGCGAACTGCCCGTCACATTGTTGGAGGTGAGCTTCCCTCCCTCCAGGACATCTACACCAGGCGGTGTATAAAGAAAGCCCGGAGGATCATCAGTGACTCCAGCCACCCGTCCCACAGACTGCTCTCTCTGCTGCCCTCAGGAAGACGTCTCCGCAGCATCCGATCCCGCACTAGCCGACTGAGGGATAGCTTTTTTCCTCAGGCTATCAGGCTAATGAACAGTCAAAACTAATATACCTACAGCATAATCCCACTTTACAGTATACGCACTGCACTTTAATCCCATACAGTTCAAACTGGACTACCAGTACACTACTGCACAAATACAACAATCTTTTTGCCAGCACCGGATACCATCCAATGCACATCCATGACATTTGCACATCCGGTTTATATATAATCTGCTGCATCTTCGCATATTACTGTGTATATAACGTAGAATGTGTACTACATACTGTGTATAATGTGTATCGGTAACTGTATGTCTGTCTAATAGTACACTGTGTGTACTGAGTATATGTATGTGTATATTACACATTGTCATCTGTATAAGTCTGTACGTATGTATGGTAATGTCTATATGTAAATTGTTTTTGCAGTGTCTGGAGCACGCTCTCAAGAATTTCACTCACGAAGGCACACGTGCTGTGGTGATGTGACAATAAAAGTGATTTGATTTGATTTGATTTGATATATTTCCATTGAGACTATGATGAATAAAAAGGTTACCTCAATTAATTTTGCCATCAGACTTGTATAAACACAGCAACAAGAACTTTTCTACCATTAGAGCAATTCAGGTAAAAGCAGGCACTGGAAAAAAACATATATATATTATTATTTTTTTTTTTTTTTTTCTCCCTTCAGGAAGAATCTATGAGACTATATATATACTGTAAGATTTTATTTTTTGGTTCCGCAAAGATTAAGGTTATTTTCTGTCTGGGACCACTGTTCCAGACAGATGTGGAGCTGACAGCTGTTGGACAGATGATTGTGAAAAGTAAATCCTTCAAGCAGAAAGAACCTCTCAGGACAATGTTCTAGCTGCAACTCTGAAGTGTAAAGTTCACACTCTCTGCCACGTTCCTGAACTCCTGAACAGGCAAATGGTGAGAGTGGGATGGTGTTTATCTGAAGTCCAACTCTAAATACAGGTGTAAACAGGGTCCAAAGCATCAATCACTCAAACTCAAAAAAAAAAATCACTCAAAAGTTTATGATTACATTGCATTTGTAATGTAAATAATTCATAATGTATCCTGATGACTCCTAGACAACATTTAACATGTTAGAGCAAAACACATCAAAACATGTTTAAACATAAGAATATAATTGTTAACGTAATTAAAGCAATTTTGTTCAAACTAAATAGGTATGGACTGCAATATGTATATTATTATTACTATTATTCCAAACCCATATGCAAGCATAGTCCTTTAATGACAACATCCTAAATATTAAGTGCAAGAATATGACTAGAGTGGAACACCTGCCTGTTTAATTGGCACACTATGCATCCTCTTTTACACACCTTGACCCTCTGGTCATTGCTTACAGGAGTAAGCATACTGATCTTTTTTTGATCAGAGAATAATAATAAGCTTCTCGTATTTCTGCACTTTTGACTCATAACTTTTGTGCCATCCATTAGTGCTGTTAGTGGTAATTATCATGACTATATGAAAGGTTGAACTGTTACCAGGACCTTTCTGAATGGCACTTCATCAAAGTCCGGCCACACTGTAATGGAGCTTTCTTTCACAGACTTCACACAGACCGCAGCTCTTTCTTTGACCCGCCATGTAAGAGGATGCTTGTCTGAAGGATGTGGGTCAAGTGAGCACCACCCAGATGTTAACATCAGGCTAAGTGGAGGTTAAGGTCTATTTCCTGTCCGATCTTTGACTCAGATAGTAGATATTTGCTGTTAGCACAACACAACTTGCATTTTCTTTGTGGTGTAAATATGTGAAAGTGGCTGAGTAGAGGCATTGTAATAAGAGAGGAAAATGCACCTCAGGGCCACACCATATTTGAATTAGCATACTACCATAAAACACACATCAGTTTTACAGTATAGATCAGTGGCATACCGCAAATCTTGGGGCACTGCCACAAACCATGAGATGAGGTTCCACCCATAAGTTATCACATCATATTCAAGCATTTGAATGGTGGTGCTCCAAAGAACAAAAAAAAAAAAAAAAAAAAAAAAAGTGTAAACATACTGTATTCATGCCAATTTGACGCAGCATTTGCAGTATAAAAAATGCTCTAAATAAGCCAATTTAACCATAAAAATATAGACTACTATAGTTTTATACAAGACATAGCTGACAGTATGCAAAGGGATTCATCCCAAAGACGTAATAACATCAGGACCCATATTCACAAAACATTTAAGGGTTCTCCTAAATAGCAGTAAACATTTTTAGCTAAGAGTTTTCTCTTAAAAGCTATTCACAAAGCTGCTGAGACAAACTTTTACTAAGGAATAGAGAGAAGTCTTAAGCTAAGAGTAATGGCAGGGTTGACCTCGTTGCTATGGATCATGTCAGCATGCTTACTAACTATGCACACAGTGATTGGCTGATAGGAGAGGGGAAGGGTCTCTGTCAGAGATTTATTCATAGAAATATTGTAGAGCACAATATTATGTTGCCATATCCAAATAAAGGTTTAAAAAAATAATGTTAACTGCCACATTCAATTAAAGATTTTAACATGCAGGCTAAGTGTCACTAATTAAACAAATATATGTTCAGATAATTGTCAGTCTCTTACATGTATGCTTCTTGTAGTGGATGCATATAAACCGCCTTTTAAATAACACAGAGTAGAATAATCATGGCTGATAGTAAGACATGCAAACGTAAAAGAAAACCAAACTGGACGCAAAAACATCTGTTACTTCTTGCCCAACTGGGTTAAAGGCTCTTTATTGTCAAATGTTTATGTTCTGAGGCAGATTACTGGCAACAGCCATTTTAGGATAGTTGTGAGTTGGTCTTAGTGATTTAGGAGTAACGTTTCACAGATTCAGGACCTAGTTTTAGCGCTAAAACGCTTTGTGAAATACTCTTAGAGCAAAACTTTAGGAGTCCTAACACGCCCACTATTTTTAAGATTTTCTACTAAATCAGCACGTTAGGAGCTACTTTTAGCCTTAAGATGTTTTGGGAATACGGGCCCTGATGTGTTAAAATACAGAGTTCCAAAACATTAAAAGAGTACAGGCTAAAACATGGAAGGAAGAAATAAATAATTAGAGGATTTCTGGAGAAAAACACAAAGACAAAAAGTAACTAGACTCAGACTATCTATATATCTATATTTGTATCCTCTTGGTCTCAAGACCAAGATAATAAAATAAAGACCCCACAGTCAATTTGTCCTTCTTTTCTCACCTTTGCATTGAGGGTCAAAAGACACATGGGGCCAGTTTTACTAAACAGGGCAAATTAGCGCGTGAGCGCAATTCCAAAAGAGTGCCAATATGGAAATTTCTGCGGGTGATTTACTAACAATGCACAAATTAAAGACCACAGATGCAACATCTCAGTTATATATCGAACAACACAATATACCAAGCGCAGAGCAAATTAGCGTAGTCGCAAATACAGAATAAAGAAATAAAGAAGACACAGTAAATTGAAAAGAACAGGAGGCCAAAATATGAAAGGTTGCAAGAAGTTATATAGAGCTGGTATTGCGTGACTCCTGGTTGAGGGTTCCAAGTCGTCATTTATTTCCTGAAGCAAATTAAAAATTACATAGCTTAGCAAACGATATACTAGGATAATGTGTTCTTCTGGCATTCAAAATAAATTAATACGTGTGGAAAAAATGATCCCCCTTCTACCACGCACTCTCTGTTCTCTGCAGCTACTCCTTCTAGCAACGATAATTGCAGCCATTTCAAGCGCAAAATAGTTTAAGACATGCTTTATTTGGGAGTTAAATTATGGTGCAAATACCAGTAATTTGACGAGCGCAAATGTTAGTAAAACACGTTGTGTGATTTATTTGAATACTCTCCTCCCATAAATTTTGCGTCTGAAAGGGAAACTCCTACAAATGCATATTCAATAAGGTCAGGTGCAAAAATAACTGTGTCCATGCCTTTTCAGCGCTAATTCTTAACAGCGCGTCTTTAGTAAAAACCTGACAGTACTATTTTAACGCCAAAAAGACGGTTTGCGCTGTCACAAGCTGATAGTAATATTGGCCCATGATTGTGTAAGTTAACCCTTCAAAAACACTAGGTTACAATCAGTAAGAACCATCCCTCAGGGTAACATTCAGCTGCACGCTCTGGTGCTTAAAGTTGCCTCTCTGGATTGCATTCCTGAACAAGCAGATGGGCTGCCGTAACCCTGTCCAAACCTTGTATTGACCCCTGCTCACGCTGACCTTCAGTTGAGGATTTAGGTAATCCAACGAGTGGTTGGTTTCACTCATGAAAGTGTGCGACCCACATTCACTGACTGTAATCCTTTTGTTCCTAAGATCCTGATCTAATCCTTTGTGTCCATTTCTAGTGGGCATCATGTACACTTACACGTGTAACAAAGAATTGCAGGTTTAACTACTTTTAGCTAAAGACTTTTCAGCATATTCTGAATCATCAAAATCCCATTGAAGCAAGAACCCAGAGAGATGAGAGATTATCTCCAAAAGCTTAAAGTGTGACATCACAATGCAGCTCTACTTGAAGCTAAAAATATTTTCTCAAATGGACTCAAAAGGGACAGAAAGATCTGCAAGGCTTAGCAGCACGACACACAGAACAGTCTCAACAAACATAGGAGCCACTCAGACAACAGTTTCCTCTCAATATGCATTGAGGAGTTCAACCTCTGCTTTGTTGGCAACCAGGAGTGGTGAAGTAGTTTCACATTTTCATCTGCTTTTCTGCTGCCAGAGAATCCCTTTGTGGTATTAGTGTGGCAGTGCACCTTTGAAATTATCCTTGCAATGGAAGGTGACAAAAGTTGAAAGAATGTGACATGCTTCCTGCCCATCAGACATCCAGACTACAAGAGCACAGGATGAAGTGAAAAGACACGGGAAGCTCATCCCCTGCAGAGTCAAGCAAGATGCATTTAAGGAGCAATTTGAGACCTCCAACTTCACATCATCCTCACAACTTTTGATCTCAAGATTAAGAATGTAGTCTTCCAGTCTCTCCGAGAGGTCTGTAGGCTAAACCTTGGACACGTGCAATGTTTTGTTCAACTCTCAAAATGCATCACACGTCTGAGCCGATAGCAGCGAAACAAGTCTCCTCTTGTGGCGCAAGTAAACACCACAAACAGACCTCTTAATCGAACACTTTTGGAGGTGCCAAAGACATTTTAGCAGCAACCTTGATTGCATATCTTCACTATGGCGCCACTAATGGACGGACAAAACTACACATGGTGCAAGACCCCTAGGAGGACACCAAAGTGGGTGCTAGGCAGATGTGAAAAGCATCTTGTGTCCCTCTGGCAGGCATACCATTTGGGATCAAATCAGTGTAAAAATAGCTCAGGAGGGGTGTGGAGTTTGAGTGTGAAAAGGGGCCTTGGATGGGGTGCACATGGTGAATGCTACACAAGGGCAAGTAAAGTGCAGCATATGGGGTCAGGGGCCTCTCCTACATCTCTCCCCCGCTCCATGTCAGCACTTCATGGTCTACACATGCTGTGCATATTCTCATTGTCAGTTCAGACCACTCTGTACTATTAGTAAGCTTTGCAGCAGTAAAAAAAAAGAGAGAGAGATGTATTGATCATTACAATAATGGAAGTAGTGTCACACCATATCAGGAATTTGTCATCTGATGTCAATGGATTTTCTCTAATGAAAGGACAAAGTTTATTGAAGAAACTGTGAAGGACACTATATAAAGATGATTTGATTTTGCTTTCCACCCAAGAATGCCTCTTCTTTTTAACAAACAAGTGAAGGTGGCCCTCCCACAAATGGCACACTTAATGTGGACTTTGGGACTCATGGGCTGCATCTGAAATTGCATACTTCCCTACTATATAGTAGGTGGAAAACAGTATGTGAGAAAAATAAGTACAATTCTCATATGTGACCCTGGAACACAAATCGAGTCATAAGGTTCTTTTTTGTGTGTGTGGGAGGGGGGTTGACATTTATACATCATCTGAAACCTGAATAAATAAGCTTTCAATTGATGTATGGTTTGTTAGGCCAATTGTTGGACGAAATAAATCTATTTGAAAATCTGCAATCTGAGGGTGCAATACAATCTAAATATTGTTAGAAATCACCTTTAAAGTTGTCCAAATGAAGTCCTTAGCAATGCATATTACTAATCAAAAATTAAGTTTTGATATATTTTTGGTAGGAAATTTTGCTAAATATCTTCATGGAACATGATCTTTACTTTACTTTGGCAAAAAAATAAAAATCTATAATTTGTGGCTATTGCTACAAATATACCCGTAATACGTGGTACTTGATTTTGTAGTCCAGGTTCACATTCACTGTGAATTTTGACATATTTCTTAAGAGTAGGTAAAATGTACCCAGATGACCTACTACTTCTCTTGAGATTCTGAAATGTGCATCCGATGGACACTTTACTATTCCATGAGGCCCTGGAGGAAGATACGTGGATGGCATTGAAGTGTCACAAATGATGCTGGTAGGTCAAATGATAATGACAACATGGGCGAATGTAGAACGTCCAAATTACATTCATTGATCACACACACACACACACACACACACACACACACACACACACACACACACACACACACATATTAGGATATGTATTGTCATTAGGATATGTCCCAAAAACCTTCAAACTAGCTGTTATTAAGCCTCTTTATTAAAAAAACACAACTTGACCCCAAAGAATTTATTAATTACAGACCATTCTCGAATCTACCTTTTCTTTCAAAAATATTAGAAAGGGTAGTATCATCACAACTATGTTCCTTCTTAGAGAAAAATGATAAATGTGAGGATTTCCAGTCAGGTTTTAGACCTATGCATAGTACTGAGACTGCTCTCATTAGAGTTACAAACGACCTGCTTTTATCATCTGATCGTGGCTGTAGCTCTCTATTAGTGCTACTGGATCTTAGTGCCGCATTTGACACTATCGACCACAACATTCTTTTAAATAGACTAGAAAATGATGTTGGCATTAGAGGAAGTGCACTGGCATGGTTCAAATCGTACTTATCTGACCGCCATCAATTTGAGGCAGTAAATGAAGAGGTAAACCTCAAGGCTCAGTACTTGGCCCCTTACTTTTCACACTTTACATGTTACCCTTGGGAGATATCATTAGGAAACATGGTGTTAGCTTTCACTATTATGCTGATGATACCCAGCTCTATATTTCTTTGCGACCTGATGAAACTTACCAATTTGCAAAACTAACAGAATGTATAGTTGATATCAAAAACTGGATGACTAGCAATTGCTTACAGCTAAATTCTGATAAAACAGAGGTGTAAATTATCGGACCAAAAAACTTTTGCATGTAATAACCTAGATCACGATCTAATTACTTGATGGCTGCTCTGTAAATTCTTCGTCATCACTTAGGAACCTAGGCGTACTTTTTGATAGAAATCTTTCCTTCGTACGTACGTACCTGTAGCAACATAATAAAAACACAGCAATACGTACATATATCAACATAATAAAAATGTGCCAGGGTTCACGTATTTAACCTGTGTTGTAGCGCCACTTAGTGGACATTTCTCTTTGAAACTGTGGCAAAACGTGCAACGTAAAACGGTGTCGCACAGAAAGTGCACAGATGTACGTATTTTTATGAGACCAGGTTGGCTTTAGCCTAGATTTAAACTGCTGATTTTGTCTGGCCAGAGTAGAATGACACTATTTTGACAAACTATTTCCCCGTCTAAATACTCTAAAGCTGATATAAAGCCTCCCAGCTTTATATCAAGCCGATGTAAACTTACTGTACGTGATTTCGGACACAGCCACTGTCTTCACTAGTCCATGTCCAGGAACCTTATTTCAGTAGCATACAGTGATGCAGACTACTAGCCGACAGTCTGACTCTATGCAGTGTTACATCATCAAAGCGAGAACTGTAAGGCAAAACACAAGGGCTGAGGGTAGCATTTGGGATATTTGGGTCTGCTATTGTTGATGCATACCTTTTTAAACCTTACCTTATAAATGCAATCGCTCTAAAACATCATTAGGTGTAACAGTCAAGTAAAAAATAGGGAGTCACACCACATTTACAATCTGAACTAACCTTGTCTTGTCATAAATAGGTTAGATTATCATATATAGTATTATAATTAATATACACAGTTCTGCTGAAGTCCTTTCTATTATATTATTTTTCCAGTTATGTGTTGTTCTTATTCCCAACAATGCTCCTTCCGCTACAGTTTTTTTTTTGCTTTCCTTCCACACAACCTGTAAACACAACACAGCTCACTGACTGGACAGTGCACGTAATGAAACCCTTTGTGAACATATCTACCATAGATTAGCTCTGACACAGTTACCTGCATTTCCTTCATTGTTATGCTTCACATAAGTGTGCATTTCCTCCAGTGTGAGCATTGGATCGTACATTGTTTTTGGCTGGGAGTAAACCACGGATAAGAGCATAAGCTGAATAAACAATGTTTATTATAATGAAGCTGGGTGTCTGCTAATGTGCCTGGGGAGATAAGCGAGGGAACAGGAGATGGGGGAAGGGGGCAAGGGGGGCTCAAATCATCTGTCTATCCAAACCCCTCCGGTCTGGATGATAATGTGGGTTTAAGCTGCGGTGCAGGTGAGTAATGGAATTGCACTAAGGCCTGTGAACCCCTGCTGGGTAAGCTCCAGACCTCTCCATGACAGCTACCTGGAAATCCAGGATACGAGATGGACAAAATCATCTCAGAGATGGGGAAAGTGAGGTGTAGCTAGGGTAACAAGTGCATAAGGAAATCATTAACAAAATGAAGCACCCAGTGTACTTGATAGAAAGTACTTCTTTACAATGGGTTTCCTTATTGAAACTAATAGTGGGTGGAAATTTGGACAGACCTGAACTCTGTTTCAAACCCTACTTATCTGGCCCTCAAATGGAACCTGACTAGCAATGCTGACCTGGTTATTCACGGGTGGCAAATGTAGTCATTGACATATAATTGTTGTGCTTATCATATGAAGTGCACAAAAGATACAACAGAGAATCTGATTATACTACAGTAGAGTCTGATGTTAGCATGTTGCTAAGCTAATAAGCTGATATTCTTATACTGGGAACATCAACAGTAAATCTGCGACAGGGCTACAGCATCCAGGAATTGTTGTTTCATGCCACAGCTAAAATGTAAAAGCTTCAGCTAAATGTTTCATCGTCCTTTCCAAAAAAAAATGAAGCATTAATCTATGATTGTATGATCCTGTACATCCATCCATTCATTCATTCTCCAATCCACTTGTCCTATATAGGGTTGCAGGGATGCTGGAGGCTATCCCAACATCTCGGCCCAAAAACAGGAAAACACCCTGGACGGATGGTACGTCCCTCACCAGACTAACCCACACTTCACATTCACAATGTAGGACAATTTAGTGTATCTAAATCACCTATGATGGGGGAAACCAAAGCAACCAGAAGAAACCTAGCCCAATATGGGGAGAACTCCAAAAAGAAAGGCTTCCAGGCTTAGCCAGGATTTGAATCGGGGAACCTTTGCAATGTATTCTGGAAGTGCCTTATCAGAGAATAATGTTATGTGGGATAATTTTCTTAGTTTCATTTTATTTTTTACTTTTCTAAGCAAGCATATAGACCTATTTGGGGGAAGTCGTGGCCTAATGGTTAGAGAGTCGGACTTGTAATCCGAAGGTTGCGGGTTCGAGTCTCCGGCTGGCAGGAATTGTAGGTGGGGGGAGTGAATGTCCAGCGCTCTCTCCACCCTCAATACCACGACTGAGGTGCCCTTGAGCAAGGCACCGAACCCCCAACTGCTCCCCGGGCGCTGCAGCATAAAATGGCTGCCCACTGCTTCGGGTGTGTGTTCACGGTGTGTGTGTGTTCACTGCTGTGTGTGTGCACGTTGGATGGGTTAAATGCAGAGCACGAATTCCGAATATGGGTCACCATACTTGGCGGAATGTCACTTCACTTCACTTCACTATTTTGGAAGAGGAACCCAAGGCAGAATATCATAAAGCTCATTTGACTATTTAGACATTTGCCATTGACAAACACTACTCAAATTTTCTTCTCAACATGAAAAAGTCTTGTTTTTCTGCCTACTGTTTGGAAGTGTTTGGAAGCCTATGTGGCCAAAAAAAAAAAAAAAAAGGTTGCTTAGGTGAGCAGCTCACTGGGTACAGAACTTTTATGTTCTGCTTTTATATGTGTACTCAGTCAGCGGTTTTAACCTGACTTATAGACCATGTATCAAATACTTGGGATGTCATCATCAGTTTCACTTTGAAGATGGCCATTAAATCATCTTTCATGCTTTGTTTGACCCTAACTTTTCAACAGGGAAGATCACACAAACAACCATTGTATCACCTGCTACGAATGTCACCCCATCAACTGTTGCATACCCTCTGTCAGAAAAGGAGACCTTATGCACTGCCAAACCACATACTTTGGAGATGGATTTAGACTAGAACCTCAGAGTAAATACTCCAGATCAGCCCTGACAAACACAACCTTTCCTGAATAAGCTGGCCAAAGTTATTTCCCAACAAATACACCCAGACTTCTCTAAAAAAAACCCCGCTTCCTCTCTAGCATACACACTCTCTCTCTCTTTCTCTTGCTCAGCCTGACAAGCACTAAATAGAATTTTTATCAAGTTAGCGGAGCAACGGTGAGCTGGGAACATTTCCTTTTGTCGGTGTTCATTTTTCTTTCCGTTCTGGCTCCGTAATGGAAGCCAGGGAGGTTTCTCACTTTCTGGTCTAAATGAGATATCTGGGCCTTAACACAAGCCCTGCTTTCTGACAGGCAAAGCTGGAGTTATGTTCAGATTAAGATAACATATCCCAGAACCTTCCCAGCATGCTTCTTATTTAAAGTGCTTCTACCGATAAGCGAGAAAGTTGTGATTCAGAGATGGCAGATTTTAGTTGCCCTGCCGTTATTGCTGGGATGGTATCAAATGACAAGCGGAACATTTACAGGGGTGGAAATCATGTGGCCGACAACACAGAACCAGACTTTAGACTGTAGGCATAAAGGCTGGTCCACTTTGGAAATTATTTCGGCCAAGACCTGCCCACTTTGACATTTGGATGTGTGGTTAGGGGAGCTTCATTTGAAGCAGTTGATAACACAGTAATACGCCAGCATGGAAACAACAAATTTAAATAATTGCACAGCAGTGTTATTATTCTGTTACCAGATATATAAAGCACTCAATAAAATTGTGAATATGTGTTTGGACTTTGTAATCAGAATTTGATTTACTTATTTATTAAACTGCTCATAGTGCACATATAATTGTCTCAAACAAAACTAAGAAACCAAACATCTTTTAAACTTACTGTATGTTGCCACTAACCTGGTAATATTTAGCAAATAACCTTTTTTTCCTCCCAGGGACCTGTGAGGAAGAAACAGCGGGGTAGAGGAGTTGAGCAACCGGAGACGAGCGAGCTCACGTCGGCTCAATGCCCGCGTGCCTCGCTGTCACCTGAGAGAGAAAATTTGCCGGTCCTCTTCACTCAGCCTGATCAGCATCCCTCCGCGGCTGCGAGTGACATGGTCTCATTCGGTGGGAGCGACGACGACATGGACAGCCTTTCTCTGGCGGCTTCGGACATTGAAGAGTTTTCGGGCTCGGTGTCCGAACCCGCCCTCTGACCCCGTCCTCCTCATGCAGCGCCAGACCCAGAACGGACAAGGAGCTCGTCCGCATTATGACGAAGGCTGTCGGTGAGCTCGGGCTCAAGTGGTCTCCGCCTGAGGAGCCATCTCGCAGCAGGCTGGATGAGTAGTTTCTCCCGGGGTGCCAACAAGCCCACCGCCAACGCTTGTCTCCCTTTTTTCCCCAAGTCCACGACGAGCTCACTAAATTGTGGCGCGCCCCCTACTCCTCTCACATCTGACCCTCTGCTTCCTCCGCCCTCACCTCCGTTGATGGCTCCGAAGAGAAAGGATACGAGCACCTTCCTCCTCTGGATGAGTCCGTGGCCGTGAATCTCTGCCCGTCCACGGCTATAGGATGGAAGGCGAGGGCAAAAAAAAAAAAAAAAAACCTGTGCGCCACCAAAGCCACCGCCTGGCGTTGGTTAAGCGAGTAGGAGACCTACAGGCCCTGAAACCAAGGCTGGGTTATGTACCTAAGGTGCTCTCCACTCCGTTCAGAGCCCAGGTCATAATGATTTCTGCGCTGGCCCCTTTGGCGGATGACCAGGAATTGTCCCTGCTCTGCCCCGTCAGGGCCCTCAGGGTATATATCGAACGTTCCGCCTCATACAGGAGATCGGAACAGCTTTTTGTCAGCTTCGGTAACCACGCTAAAGGTCGCCCTGTTACGAAGCAAAGACTTTCCAGGTGGTTAGTGGAGGCTATCTCCCTAGCATACTCCTCCTTGGGTTTGCAGTGCCCCATTGGAGTCAGCGCCCATTCCACCAGAGGCACCGCCTCTTCCTGGGCATGGTTCAGCGGGGTGTCCATTTCGTAAATGTGTGAGGCGGCCGGCTGGTCTTCGCCGTCCACATTTATAAGGTTTTACAACCTGAATGTTCCCGTCTTGCAGGCCAGAGTCCTTTCCGCTTAATTCGCCGCTTCCGGCTAGTTAAGCAGTCTTAGAGGTTCACTTGACCAACATTGCTCAAGCCCCTCCTTCTCTTGGGCAGTCCATGTTATATGGACACCAAGTGTCAACTATACGGGACGACTCCCAGGCCACGGATGACCCTCATGGCTCAGCCTGTGCTTGGTGTATTTTTAACTCCCCTGGGTCTTCTCCCACGTGAGTTATGGTTTGAGTCGTTCCCCATCATAGCACGGCGTGATTGTACTGGTTCCCATACAGCGTCTTACGACTCAGTACGAGTGAAATATCGATAGGGAACATACTCGGTTACTATCATAACCTCGGTTCCCTGAGATATGGGTGCTATGAGCTGCACGCCTCAGTCGCTTCATTCAAAGAAATCTGAGATGGCGGGCTGCATAGCCATAGGCTCATCGTCACCGCCGACCCATTGGTTCGTTTTTATAGCACTGCACGAACCAATGGACGTGCAGTTTCACTGCGTGATTGAAAAGGCTTCAGTTGAAGAGAAAAAAGGAGCTTGATTTTTTTATCTCAAAGTCAAAAAAATAAATGGTCTTTTGGAATTATTATTTTCATATGGTTCAACTCATGGACATTTCACTCCCAAGATTCTTTGCACTGCATTAGAACCTCTCAGTCTGGGCCATTTGACATAAATCTGCTGAAGGTTTGCCAAGTGTAACATAAATTAAACCTGCTGCACCTGCAAACACACTCTGCTTCTATAAACAAAAAAAAGCCCCTTGATATCATGGTTTTATGTATGTTATTATTTTTCACTTTAAACATTTTAAACGTCTGACTTTTTATTGTTTTTGTAATTGACTATGGCCATTGTTGTTATAGGCTACTGTAAATTAGTTAAATCTGTTTTTGTTTTTGTTGTTTTAATATAGACAGAAAAAAAGTAGTATTTTAATAATTATTATTATTTCTCAGTGACAACATTGCTAGAACTTAAATATATATATATTATTTATAATAATAATTATTAAAGGGGTCATGCCATGGACTTTTTTCTTTTAATTTACACACATAAACCCAAATGAATATGTGGAAAAATTATTATTTTCAACCCTTATTCTAACCCTCTGTCTAAAACAACCTGTTTTAAGGGGCAGGTCCTTTAAAGGTGCTGTATGTAAGTTTTTGACTCTACTAAAGCATACAAATACCATAATATATATATATTTGCAGATATTTAAGAAACATGCTAAGTTAACATACTTGTTTATCTGAAAAACAATGCTACGGTCAGTTATTCTCCTTTGAAAATGTGGTTTATGAAACCCACCCACTGCCAGTTTACCCAATTGTATTTCAGCACGCCGGTTTGCCAGTTGGTGGAAAACACAGCGTATTTCATGTCATTCGTCGTCATGTGTGCTCGTTCCTGTTGGTCTCACCAGTTTGAGGGAAGTCGTGGCCTAATGGTTAGAGAGTCGGACTCGTAATCGAAAGGTTGCGGGTTCGAGTCTCGGGCCAGCAGGGATTGTAGGTGGGGGGAGTGAATGTACAGCGCTCTCTCCACCCTCAATACCACGACTGAGGTGCCCTTGAGCAAGGCACCGAACCCCCAACTGCTCCCCGGGCGCTGCAGCATGGCTGCCCACTGCTGCGGGTGTGTGTTCACGGTGTGTGTGTGTGTGTGCATTTGTTCACTACTCACTGCTGTGTGTGTGCACTTGGATGGGTTAAACGCAGAGCACCAATTTCGAGTATGGGTCACCATACTTGACAATACGTCACGACTTTACTGACTTTGGCAACCTGCCTGTGTGAGTCTGAGGACGAGGGGCCGGGTAAAAAAAAAAACCCTCTCCAATATTTTGAATTTGGACTGCAATACCTAGTTCAACACCTGTGGGTCGGTTGGTGATTTTATTTCATCGTCTTTTTTCTCTAGCGCATATTTTAGTAATAATCATAAATTGTTGATCATTTGAAAGCGTATAACCTCAAAATTCATTCATGTGAAAAACATTTTGAAATCAGACATTGCTTTACCATGGAAATGTTACTTTAAAATCTTTTGGCGGTCTCCTCCCCCTTAGTAGGCGGTGTCAAGTGTCATATTACAAAATGCATTACGGTATTTTCAAAACTTTTTATAATTGTGACAAAATATCGTCGGAAAGGTCTGAGTCTTAAGAGTCCATATTTGGTGGTATTTTGTGATAGAAGTAATATTGACAGAGAAATTTAGATATTTGTGACAGAAAAATGCATCAAGTTTTGATGGCACCCAGTGGCTGTTTGTGGTATAATGCCATAAATGAAACTCACAGGAACCTCTATTTTTTTATCAACTTCAAATTTGGATCATTACTTATTTAGACATAAGGCTTTAATTTTATAGCAATTTTAGATTAAAAAATATTTAGATTTTTTTATATATAAAATAATAAAATGGTACAGTGCATTTTTTTTTACTGTAAATTTAAAATTCTTGAAAAACTGTTTGATACTTTGATATTTCGAAATGACTCCTGAAATCCACTTCTGCAATAATCTGCAGATTATCATATTAAAAAAGAGTCCAACGTTAGGTCTGTCTTCCAAAGCAAAGCGTTCATGAATTATAACAATTTAAGTTTGGATAGTGCACTTTCACGTCTGTGTTCAAAAATGGGGGGTGACACTTAAGGTAGTGTTGTCAAAAGTACCAACCTCAATACCATTTGGTAATAAAATTTTAAAAACATCCATTTCCCGCTAACATTTGAGCCCTAGTCTCTTGAACAGTGACGGATCCGCTGACAGATGCGGCTTTCAAATGCTCCCATGTGGTTCTATGTGAGCACTCGGTGAAGAGGGTAAAGCAATGATCATTGTAGCTTATCACAGCTATATCTGTTGAGCGTGTAAACACAATTACCAATCAGCACTGTTTAAGAATCTGCTCAATAGTGCTCAAATGTTAGCGGGAAATGGACGTTTGTAAAATTTCAGTACCAAATGATATCGCGGTCGGTACTTTTGACAAGACTAACTTAAGGGGTTAAATAAATGCTTTGTACTAGGCCCTCGACAAAAAAAAAATTCAGAGTCGACTAGTAGCATTGATACTAAAATCTGACTCGCTAGATCCACTTTCCTGCAGAGTTTAGCTCCAACCCTGATCAAACTCACCTACCTGTGATTTTCTAATGATCCTGAAGACATTGATTAGCTTGCTCAGGTGAGTTTGATTAGGGTTAGAGCTAAACTCTGCAGGAAAGTGGATCTCGCAAGCCAGATTTGAGTATCCCTGATTTAAAGCATTAGTTGACTAATCACACATTAAACCATATAAAAGCTAAAGCCTATAAGCACTCAAGCACACACATAAAGCTTGCCACAGAGCATCAGCAGAAGTATTGATTATGAATATGTGAAGGAAAAACAGTAACAGAATGTATTGATACATTATTATTTGTTTTCAGCTGATGAACTCGGAGACACCGACTCGTCATCTCTGCAGTAGTGGGCGCGCCTGTATGCAAATTTCATACAGATAACATAATCGGAGAACATTTGTTTTCCATTTGAATTGGTTCATTTGAAAGTAGACATTTCACTCTCTATAGATCTGTTTTTCATATCTGTAAAGTAAGCATACACAGAGTTTTGGAGTTTCGCGCACAAGTTCACAGACCGAGACGGTAGAAAGTGCATCCTGTTTGCTTTCATTATCTTACAAAAGCGCAATGTTTTGCTGTTATTGTGAGTGCACACAAATAAACGTAGAGTCTTTACAGATTTGAAAGATGTATTACTCTTATCTGTATGACCAAAAATGACGGAGTGTTTTAAGAGCAGTTGAGTGCACTGGCGCCTCCATCTGTCCTTCAAAAAAAAAGTCGAAAGTCGTGACGTATTGTCAAGTATGGTGACCCATACTCGAAATTGGTGCTCTGCGTTTAACCCATCCAAGTGCACACACACAGCAGTGAGTAGTGAACAAATGCACACACACACACACACACACACACACACACACCGTGAACACACACCCGGAGCAGTGGGCAGCCATGCTGCAGCGCCCGGGGAGCAGTGCCTTGCTCAAGGGCACCTCAGTCGTGGTATTGAGGGTGGAGAGAGCGCTGTACATTCACTCCCCCCACCTACAATTCCTGCCGGCCGGGGACTCGAACTCGCAACCTTTCAATTACGAGTCCGACTCTCCAACCATTAGGCCACGACTTCCCCTTCAGGAAGCGCTATTCACGACTTCAGTGAGCGCTATTCAGTTTCCACACACTTAAATAGCGCACATTTCTCGAGGTTAACATTAGATTGAATGGCCATGTAAAGTTGCAAATACTTACATATACAGCGTTTGGATGTACTGTATTACCATAGACCAGCCGTTAACGATCTGTCCATCATGAACTGCGTGACTTCGCCTGTGAATTTTTATTTTTGCGACTAAGCGACTAATAAAATTTTGGTCGAACAAGCCTCTTCTGATCGACTAACGGTTAGTCGACTATTAGGGGGCAGCCCTAGTTTATGATAGTTTATTATAACGAGGAGTACGTTTTAAGCTATGAAACTTGCAGAATTTGTAATGGTACAAAGACCTCTTATATGCCAAAATATCAAGGCAAATTTGATTTCTCACTTCATGACCCCTTTAAACATACACAGCAATGTTTCATTCATTCATAACTGAACATTTGTTTACTTCTACACAGCTGAATATATGAGCCTAAATACAGATATTTTCAGCCCCAAGGGACTTAATAAAACCAAAGCTTTATCTGTAGAATTGAACACACCCCTTGTAAACGTGATTTCCAAAAGTCTGTGAACCCCGACTACCAGAGGTTGCATATAGCCAGCCAATCAGATATGAGCTTCCATATCAGAGACTAACCAGAAACCGGGTTTTATTGTTGAAAAGCTTCCTTCACAGGCTATGCAATATTTCAATTCAAGACAGCATCCACATCACTCTGCAATGTTAAAAACTGCCTGAATCAGAAGATTTAGTGTGAGATCTGAGTTTTATAAAAGTGATCATGTACCACAGATCATATTCAAGAAATAGAATTAGACATAAGAAGCTTTTTGAATGATTCTTTGAGATAACGTATTCGACTCCTGGGAGACAGCAGGAGTTTTTAAGCTCCCTCTACTCCTGTGCTATATCTATAAAAGAAACCGGGCTCAAGTCGGTTCAGGCTCGTGTTTATTTCAGCAAATGAGGATGGTACGGGCCCCTGGAGTCAGATTCATTTCCTGCAGTGCTCCCCTGTAAGCTCACACTATTGGAATTATCCTGCTCCATGAAGCATTTTAAGAAGACAATGTGTGTTCTAGTGCGTTTTATGATGAATACCGTCAACAATGTGTTTGTCAAAACAGAGAGGCATAATTATAGACTGGCAGACGTGGAAACGGTTACAGTACATCCACACCTCTCTCTTTTTCTCGCACACACAAATAAACAAACACACACATAATTTAGCCACTTAGCAGTTCCTCCCAGCACCTCCTATATGCAATGAGTCTGAAATGGGTTTTGGCTCAAGGGATCAAGTAATTATTTTAGCCAGTGAAACATCTTTGAACATACACACAACTTCTGAAATGGTGATTGCTATCAGAGGAGCTGCTGCCGTAGTAATGAAGCTTATCCTAATAGCTGTCAGACTCTCTTAGCTGCAGCACAGGGACTCATTCCAGGCCATATATGCTTCCACAGCTGTCCGGATAAAAAAAGTGCATAACATTTGGATGTGAAACTGGAAGAAAACAAATATATATATATATATATATATTTTCAGTGGGGGAAAAAATTATTTGATCCCCTGCTGATTTTGTACATTTGCCCACTGACAAAGAAATGATCAGTCTATAATTTTAATGGTAGGTTTATTTGAACAGTGAGAGACAGAATAACTAAATAAAATCCAGAAAAATGCTTTTCAAAAAAGTTATAAATTGATTTGCATTCTAATGAGTGAAAAAAATATTTGATATACCCTCTAACTCTAGGACTCTCTATTCTAATTTTATTTTATCTATATGTATTTTTATTAAAAAATAAATACATAAATAAATGATAATAATAAGAATTATCTGTACTACGTTAAGCTAACCAAGACTTGTAATAGCACTTGCACGTTGTTGCTCTTTTGTTGGTTTTGATTGCTTCTTATGTCCTCATTTGTAAGTCGCTTTGGATAAAAGCGTCTGCTAAATGACTAAAATAAATGTAAACAACTCTAATGCCAAACCCAGAATTATTTGCTTTATCATGTAAACAGGTTAGTCCTGTGATTGTATTAAGCAAATCATTTTTGGAAGAATTCTGCAAAATTGCAAAAAGGAAATTCTAATGTATCTGATAAGAAAGAAAAAAAAAATACCTACAACAGATAGCAGGAGATTTTTGGAGTGGCTTCTATTGTGACATTAAGGCTGACAGCTCAATGATTATCTCAGGTAACAACTATGTTTTTAGAATAATATAGTGTTTTCAATGGCAAATATTATATCATTCAATGTGTATGTATTTGGATAATGTTAAAACTGCTTTATTTATTGTACTAGAAATTTATCCGTACACTTACCCATATCATCGTGGGTGCGAGACAGTTTGCAGAGAGAGCCTGTCCATACACTCTTCTGATTGGCTGGGATACTTCATTCATTATTGATTTTGTCACGTCTTGCTGTGTCGCTGTCTGATATGAATAAGTACAAAAATCTACATTCTAAATGCATGTATTCTGTATGTATTCAGTATGAATGTAACACGGACATACTACATTTGCTATGTTGTCACCTATTCGCTGCCTCATGGCATAAGACAAACCTTTTTTTTTTTTAAATAGATGTCAATGGAGGATATATGCTTTGGGAAAACAGCTTAACATTTAATGAATCAACAGCCCATCGGCTAGCTTTGTACATGCCATTAAACATTTGTTTTGGCTCAATCCATCTTTAAAATTTTCACCAAAATAATGCTGAGTTGTCACAGAGTTTTACGACATGATTCATTTCCGCAAACAGTGACTGTTGCACATCACTGACACAAATTTAATGAATCTGTAATGTGATTGGTTATCAAGACGCATGTGATCCAAGTTGATCAAGTTGGTAGAGTTGAATACCTTGGCAATCTTTGGCAAAGTGTCAATTGTGTGCACATTTCAAAAACTCGCCAGTCATAAAAAATCATCCAGGTACTTTTTATGAGCACTGTGAATTCAAACATACTACACTTCACGCATGCTATTCTTTGCCTACTATAGTATAGGGCAGGGGTGGCGCACTCCAGTCTTGGAGAGCCGCAGCTCTGCAGAGTTCAGCTCCAACACTAACGAAAACTCACCTGCCTGTAGCTTCCTAGTAACCCTTCAGCTTAGCTTGTTCAGGTGTGTTTGATTAGGGTTGAAGCAAAACTCTGCAGGGCAGCAGCTCTCCAGGAACAAAAATTAAGATTTTATTTTTTTGATATAATCCAAGAGATTTCTTTCCCTGCATAGACAGCAACACAACTGACACAATCAAGGTCCAGAAAGTTAGTAAGGACATCATTAAAATAGTCCATGTGACATCAGTGGTTCAACCGTAATATTATGAAGCTACAACAATACTTTTTGTGTGAAAATAATGACTCTTACATGTCAGTCTTCGATGCATGTTCAAAAAGTATTCTATATACTGTATTCAGTGAATAACTTCTAATCCGTTCTCTCAGTATGCAGGTGTGTAGAAACAAACAGCAAGCCTGTTGACCACTGAACTTAAAGGGATAGTTCACCCAAAAATGAAAATTCTGTCATTAATTACTCACCCTCATGTTGTTCCAAACCCGTAAGACCTCCGTTCACCTTTGGAGCACAAATTAAGATATTTTCTCTGCATGTACACAAAAAGTAATAACGTATCTTTATAAAATTGCAGTTGAACCACTGATGTCACATGGATTATTTTCCTGATGTCCTTGCAACGTTTCTGGACCTTGACTGTGGTAGTATTCTTGCTGTCTATGGGAGGGTCAGAGAGCTCTCAGAATTCATCAAAAATATCTTAATTTGTGTTTCAAAGATGAACAAAAGGTCTTACGAGTTTGGAAAGATATGAGGGTGAGTAATTGATGTCAATTTTAAATTTTTAGGTGAACTATCCCTTTAAATGTTCCTCATTTCTCTTATGAATGTATCAGTAAATACACTCACATCTGTTACATACATTAATCTCACATTACGTCAATTTCCCTTACCTATTGTTACAGGTCATATTAGATTAAGATCGTTTATTGTCATTGTACTTGCATCCAACAAAATTATTGATTTGCCAACGTATCCAGCTACAGATTGTACCGATATTATTATATTAGTACTGATATTTAGTAAATGCACATTAGTAAGAAGATTTAGTTACCTTAAGTGCAGGAAAATGCAGTGACATCACAAATAATTTAGACAACATACACCGGAAGTATATATATATATTCATTTATATATTTTCATTTATTCATTGATATTTAAACAGACTAAAAAGTTGTAAATACAACTTCTGAATGAAAGGCACAGTAAAATCAGACACAGCTGATATAATACTCAACAGAAATATAAGTACAGTACAAAAGCGGACAGTTATTTATAGCACGCAAAAAAATCTCTCACGTGCCAACACCTAACGAGAGACCATCCAGACACCGGTTTAGATTTGACAAGAGCGGAGGGATCTTCACTGATAATGGCTGATGGACACTTATTGCTTTGACTCTGACTGGCCAGAATCCAAACAGCGAAATAAAAAAAATAAAAAAAAGATTAAAATCTTAATTCATTTCATTTATTTGTACTGGCAGAAACATCAAGTTAAAAAGTGATTATTTAGCTTTCAAAATCTAGGCTCAATGGAGTGATACTGTCAGTCAAGCGCTAGCGTACTTCATTATCTAACGCATACTCATTAGCATACTGATCTAATTCATTGGTCCACCAAGTGCAAAATCAAACCAGGGAGGGAAAAAAAACAAAAAAAAAACAGCAGGCTGATGGCTCAAAGTTAAATGATCTTAAGTGTTAGAGACATTTAATTAAATTTTGATTAATTCAATTGCAGAGCTGTGAAATTGAAATGTTAAGATGGATTTTAAAGATAGAAAGTTCCATTTCAGCCTGTGCAGATGCACGTTCACACGTCGAGCAGTTGATAGTGCCGCATCACGCCGTGTGACGGTACATTATTTATATTTAACGGCCAATTAGAGACCTGGACCCCGCTCTGATTTAATAGCGCCATGTAATTTGGATTTATTGTGGCCGTCTCTCTGGACTTTGCTTGATTAATACAAACACAAATCTTCGTAACAAGTCTAACCACATTCCTGAATTTGCTCCGGGGTGGTTTGATTACGCTCGGTTTTTAGGCTCTGCCATTTTCGTTCAGAGGTTTGAGTTACATAGAACCAGACTCTTTGGTATATGCAAAGCAATTCCAACTCATTCCCCCTCTCCAATCTGCTCTAATTATGTACAGACATCCACATCCTTTCTACCATCTCAAAATTATGCTTTACGCCAAACTCATTCTTCTTGGAATGTAAGTGAATCAATTAGGCAGAAGACGTATGCTGAAAAGTTTTGGACAGAGTTAATGCTCGTGTACTAATATTCCCAGCTGCCTTTCGAGGTGTCACCGTTTTGCAAGTAAACCTCCAGCGAGAAATCGGAGGATGTTGACAATGGTGACGTAACCGCTGCCTTTATTGCAAAATAAACCATTGAATAAAAGCAATGAACTCAAGACATTTCAATAATTTAAAGATAAACGTAAGCAA
The DNA here is from genome assembly GCF_936440315.1 of Barbus barbus. NCBI lineage: Eukaryota > Metazoa > Chordata > Actinopteri > Cypriniformes > Cyprinidae > Barbus > Barbus barbus. The sequence goes on from NC_136722.1 coordinate 4,715,765, forward strand.
AATGTGCACATAAAAGATTGTTGTGTGAAGGACGATTGGTCTGAGATAGTCACAGAAGATCCTCAAACCCTGAAGATGTCACCGGACATTGATGGGTGAACGTTGAGCGTTGACAGGGATGGGCGGTCATTACCTAGCGGTACCGCTTAGCTGGGTTAGGTACTCGCGCAGTTCTTTAGCTGCCTGGAATCGGCCATACCGCTTTCTAGGGTTGGCGCATTCGTCCAACAGGGATTCGAGTTGGCCGTCTTTGGCTATGTGTGGCGGGGGGTCGTGAAGAAGTCCGCCGGAGCTGCCCCGCCACACAGCATATCGTGAAAGAAGATTTTGACAGATGGCGTAATAATTGTGGTCCACTGTGACCCGCGAGCACAACATGTCTTTAGAGAAGGAGAGGCAGGCCTCCTTGTCGCACTCCTCAAACTTGCTCTCGTACCAGACGTCGTAGTTCTCAGGCTTATCTACAGGAAGATGACAGAAACAAGAGTAAATATGTAGTAGTTGAAGAAAATGTATCACAGACAAACCTTATTTCATGTTTTATAGGCTTTTTTTTGCGCTAGTCTGCTTTTTAGTTTGCTGCAACAGAACACAATGTTCAGTGTGGCAACATTTTGTCTTGCATTGTCTTTTCACAATTACATCATTAAGTGTGTTTTAGGTTTGACATTTCTTTAAAAAAAATGGCCAGTATGTCTTAATTTTAAAATTGAAAACAATATCTTCTTTTTATAAATCATATTTGGACACACTCATTGAGTTTGAACACAGTGAAAATATCAGTCGATGGACCAAGAGAGCAATTTGTGACTTAGAAATAGCACAGAGGCAATCACGTGGACATTTCAAAAGTACAGCATGTTCCTTCCTTAATAAAGGGACACAAATTGGTCTGTTTCTTTACCCAGAACACCGATCCATACAACCTTCATCTTCACACTTATTTTTCAAGAACTTGGCAAGTGGTGCAAATAAATAACAATCTCTATGATGGGAAACTCTTTGGAGTTGCATTAATGATCAAATTGATTAGAGTGAAACAACCCAGGAGATGCCAACCGCTAATCATGTTTGAGAAACTCAATGCCCTCCAGCCCCAGTCCTTCCTCAACTCCAATGACTCAATCCGTGTTTCTGGCATCAGGCTCTGCCTCAGGCCCAAGACCAATGCCTAAACTCAATCATCGCTCAACACAGATCTGCAGAAGCTGAGAGCCAAGGTGAAGAGATGTCATTTACTCTGCTAGACGTCTGTGTGACTGATGTGTGATCAGGCCCTGTCTTACCTCTAATGCACAGATCTGTTACATTCGTCTTTGCTGCAGCATCAAGACATATGAGGTCTCAATGCGGGTTTGTGTCTTTGTGCATAAAAAAAATTGCATAAAGGTTTAAAGACCATGAAAGACCAAGGCTTATTCTTGGTAAAGTAGATATTAAACTCCATGTATGTACAATATCTGTGGCATGCAGCTAATTAGCTCAGTGTTTTTTTCTTCCTCTCTTCCTCTTCCTCATGTTTTCCTCTTAGCATTAACACCCTTACATTGGAAGCCTAGCAAGCAAGCATGCAGCACCACAAACTAATGCTATATGCAAATATAGCCACAAGCGGCAATAATTACAGTCAAAGCACATGGAAAGAGGAAATGACCATAATTATTACATTTATTGTAGAATATATATCCTGTGGATGCAGTGCTTTGGGTGATTTTCAAAGCGCTCCTTAGCAGTGGAAGTCTTAACTGTCACCATCCCGTATACGGGACGACTAACTTTACTTCGATATATTACCATTAAATCCTAATCTAATCATGACAAACTATATATCGTTGGAATGGTCCAAGACTCCTAAATAGATATTTTACCACTGTTTGTTGTTAAGAATTATGTAGGAGCAGTAATAAATTAATTTATGACAAGAGCGCACCTCAAAACATATACACCATAACAGGAGCTCTGATCTTTGACACATAAAGTCTATTCGTTTCCTTTTTTTCCTAAACACATGTTTTAGTAATCATCATATATTATATATATCATTTCAAAGCTTAAAGTCTCAAAATTCATCCTGTGGAAACCGTTTTGAAATCAGATATTGCTTTACCATAGAAATGGTACTTTAAAATATTATAGTAGGCTCCTCCCCCCTTAGAGGGGGTGTCATATTCCAAATGTATTATGTCTTATAGAATCAAAACTTTTTATAATCTTGACAAAATACATATCATCGGAAAGGTCTGAGTCTCTAGATTCCATATTCCAAATGTATTATGGTCTTATAGAATCAAGTCTCAAGATTCCATATTTGGTGGTTATTTTGTGATAGGAGTAATAGTGAGAGAGAAATTGATACATTTGTGACAGAAAAGTGCATTAAAAAAAATTAAATGGGGTTTGAATGGCACCAGGTGGCTGTTTGTGGTATAACGCCTAAACAAAATTGCATAGTAACCTCAATTTTTTTTAGATCAACTTCAAATTTGGAACACAACTTACTTAGACAGATGGCTTTAATTTTATGCCAAATTTGGATTAAAACATTTTGTAAAATATTTACTTTATATAATATAAAATAATAATTGTACTGTACCTTTTATTTACAGTAAATTTAAACTTTTATAACTTTTTTACTTTCATGTTTTGAAATTATTTCACTTCTGCAATAATCTGCTGATTGTCTTCTTTAAAAAGAGACCTTAGGTCTGTATTCAAAAGCATTCATGAATTATAATAATTTAACTTTAAATAGTGCACTTTCAAGTCTGTTTGAATAGAACAGCCCAGTTACATGATATTAAAACATTTTGTTCCAATAATAATTACAATTATTTTGTTTTTATATTTTAATACAGTTAATAAAGGAGTCACTGCTGCTGTCAATGAATGTGCAAGTTTGCTGTTTAACATTTGCTTTAATGTATAAATATAAAGAAAAAAGAAAAAAAAAAAAAAAAACTGTTAAAAATTGTTATAGGGTACGTGTTCCAAAAGTTTTTGCTATTATATTAAACCATGAAATTTCACCAAAATTCGTACAGACTACAAACATTTTTGTATTGTGAAAACACTTAATGACAGTTTGAGAAAAAAAAAAAAAAAAAAAAAAACAGGAAATTTGATACAGATCAAAAAGAAGAGAATGTCAAAGACATTGTCGACAAACTCTCAGTTTTCAATAACTGCATACTAAACATACCAAACCATACAGTCCTATACATTATATTCAAGTCTGAATTCAGGTTGTAATCATCTTCTGAACCCACTCTCTCTCTTCCATTCTCTTTTGTTTCTTTACAAACATATCATCCTAATCTGTGCTGTATTATGTCTGGACAAGACATCCGCCCATTGCAAGGATGGAAGGAAGCTACTTGATCATCTTTAGCAAGCCAGAGAGACAAATGTGATTGTGAGCGTCAGTGGAGCAGAGCCATGCTCCAGATCAAAATTAATTTTAGGCTGTGGCTTTCCCTGCTTCGCTGGTCTAGTCAAACATTCTGTATCCAAGAATTGTGCGGGGTTCTCTCCAAAGCACTGCAGATAATTTCATTACGGAGCTGCGGATCAATGTTGCTTTGTGCTCTTTAAATACTGAACTGGTGAACTCGCAGCCTAATTGACTGGCCTTCTGTAGCATTAATTGTTCATAACAAAGAGTCTTTTTGGTCTCAATCTATTTGCACAGTTGTCGAAATGTGTTTCTATATCAAATTCTTGATGCAATGCAAAACTTCCTGTCAAGACTGATAACAATGCTGCCATTCACTAACCAACCGTACAAACACATGTTCATAAAATCATGATTCATCACATCAGTTTACAATCAAATTGATTCAAAATTTCTTACAAAAACATAAGAACCAATAAAAACCATACAGCTAATATACAGGTGAATCTCAAAAAATTGAATATTGTGAAAAAGTTCATTTTTTTCTTGTAACAAAAAGTGATATTTTAGATTAATTCGATGTAAAGTAAAACATTTCAAAAGTTTTTTTTTGTTTTAATTTTGATGATTAGAGCTTACAGCTCATGAAAGTCAAAAATCTGTATCTCAAAATATTAGAATATTTACATTTGAGTTTCAATTAATGACCATACCTACAGAATACATTCTGTGTATCTCTTGTTCTTTGAAACCACAATAATGGAGAAGACTGCTGACTTGGCAATGATCCGGAAGACGAATATTGACGCCCTCCACAAAGAGGGTAAGTTACAGAGGGTCATTACTGAAAGGTGTGGCTGTTCACAGAGTGCTGTATCAAAGCATATTAAATGCAAAGTTGACTGGAAGGAAGAATTTGGGTAGGAAAAGGTGCACAAGCAACAGGGATGACCGCAAGCTTGAGAATACTGTCAAGCAAAGCTGATTCAAACACTTGGGAGAGCTTCACAAGGAGTGGACTGAAGCTGAAGTCAGTGCATCAAGAGTCACCACGCTCAGACGTCTTCAGGAAAAGGGCTACCAAGCCACTTCTGAACCAGAGACAACGTCAGAAGCGTCTTACCTGGGCTGTGGAGAAAAAGAACTGGACTGTTGCTCAGTGGGCCAAAGTCCTCTTTTCAGATGAAAGTAAATTTTGCATTTCATTTGGAAATCAAGGTCCCAGAGTCTGGAGGAAGAGTGGAGAGGCACAGAATCCATGTTGCTTGAAGTCCAGTGTGAAGTTTCCACAGTCAGTGATGATTTGGGTTGCCATGTCCTCTGCTGGTGTTGGGCCACTGTGTTTTCTGAAGTCCACAGTCAACGCAGCCATCTACCAGGAAATTTTAGAGCACTTCATGCTTCCTTCTGCTGACAAGCTTTATGGAGATGCTGATTTCATTTTCCAGCAGGACTTGGCAACTGCCCACACTGCCAAAGGTACCAAAAGCTGGTTCAATGACCGTGGTGTTACTGTGCTTGATTGGCCAGCAAACTCGCCTGACCTCAACCCCATAGAGAATCTATGGGATATTGTCAAGAGGAAGGTGAGAGACACCAGACCCAACAATGCAGATGACCTGAAGGCCGCTATCAAAGCAACCTGGGCTTCCATTACACCTGAGCAGTGCCACAGGCTGATTGTCTCCATGCCACGCCGCATTGATGCAGTAATTCATGCAAAAGGAGGCCCAACCAAGTATTGAATGCATAGAAATGAACATACTTTTCAGAAGCCTGACATTTCTGTTTAAAATATCCTTTTTTTTATTGATCTTATTTAATATTCTAATTTTCCGAGACACTGTGTAATGAATCTATGTAATATATGGGTTTCACTTTATGAAATGAGTGACAAAAAATATTGACCTTTTTCATGATATTCAAATTTTTTGAGATGTACCTGTAAAGAAGAATGGATGGATGGATGGATGAAATACAAACAGGATGGATAAATGGATGGACAAATATAAACTAGAACAGCGTTTCCCAATCCTCACGCCCCCCGGCTCTGCACATTTTGTATGTTTCTCTTATCACTTGCGACGTTTGTTCTATTCAACCGTAAGTGCCCTGCGAAGTGGACATTACCAGATATTCCGCCATGATTCCAGTTCCAGTTCGAAACGAGCGTACATGTTCCATACAAAGCGTATTGAAGTGTGTGAGACGTGAATTTAAATATTTATTTACAGAGGTGTATTATGCATACTGCTCTATTAAGTTTCATCTGTATGTGAAGACGATGAGCAGCTCAAATCCGTTAATGAATGTTCCGAAGTTAAGTAAACTTCAATGGATTTCCACTTGCTCTGAGAGTATGGAGCAAAGAACACTGTGTAGGGATCATATCAATCGGAACACAGTTCATGCACGTAGCTTAAAACAATTTAAATTCATCCTAGCGGAGCTGTTTGACTGGTAAAAGGGGACACCCTCCCCTCGATGGCTCGCTCCCACTTCAATGACAGAGCTTCTTCTGTGAGGCTTCTGGCACCGTGACAAGTCGCCATTGAAGAAAGACCCGACTGGCGTCACTCTGTCCTCACTTGCGTGTCTCTTGCACACCCGCCCGCACAGACACGTATCCTATCTGAGGCTTTCAGGAACAAACCTTGTTCTCTGAATAGTGTTCTATCTGATGTTGGCCATCTCCCCTGAGAGTCTGGTCACAAAACACAAAGGTACAACACAAAATGTCTCTGCACGCTGATGACGCACTCAATTCTGACGTGCTGGGTGTGTAACAGCACTTTCTGCATTATTCTGGGTGTATAATGCATTTATTGGGGTGTATAATGAAAGAATGTAGAGCTATAGCACAACTGGTCACTACCTATTATCATTATATACACAAAAAAGTTCCAAAAGAGCTTTGGAATGATATGAGGGCGAGTTAATAATGACTTAATTTCCATTTTAAAAAATCAGTTGATTGGGTGTCAGGGGAAAAGAGTTGCATATGATGACATTGCCAAATTTTGGATTCTTTAAAAAACTAAAACTGGTTACTTGCTTCAGCAGTGTTTACTTTTAATGCATTCATTTATGGGCTTTTTATGACTTTAATGGTTTGGACTGTGAATAAACTGTAATTGGAGAAAGCGAGATAGAGGAGGGGATGGAGTCAGGAAATGACACCGGGTTTGAACTTCACACAAACACACCTACGGCAATCCATGTTCTAGGTATTATATTACGGTAAGGAAAGCCCTAGGTGCATGTTCTGAATGAGTTACGGGTCCGAGTACAAGACGATCGGCATAAATGGAAGGATCAGAGAAAATGTAGATCACACATATATATATATACATATATATATATATATACATATATATATATATATATATATATATATATATATATATATATATATATATGTAGATCATGTTTTGACCATTTTGAATCTGATCGGGACGAAGTAGTCAGTGAGAGAGATGCCTTTACAGACATAAACATATCTAGTTGTGTCGTGGCTGGACCGATAACCCGTCAATCTGAGTATGTGTGTGTGTGTGTGTCTGTCTGTTCTGTTTATTGAATGCAATTTCAGTTATTCATATAATTATTTACAGGTGAAAGAATATGACATTTGACTGTAATTTGCTTGAAAATGCACTACTTTGATAAAAAAAAAAAAAAATTCTCAGTTTTTTGTCCAAAATGTTGTATTTCTGATGAAACCTGTGCGCATTCAAGTGGTGATAAAACACGAACACATGAAGATAGAATAAAATAAATATATATATATAGGTATATATAGGTTCGGTTCTTTATTTTGATATATAATACGTTCATATATTCATAGCAGAAAATATTCTGAGGGCCGTTAAATTTAGGTGAAAATCATCAAATGCTGGTGGGGGCTGGCAACTTAACAAAAAAAAAAAAAAAAAAAAAAAAAAAAAAAAAAAAAAAACGCTGGCGGGGAAAGAGTTAATTTTCATTTTAGTACAGGTTTTAACTAACTGTTTGTCATTTTCATTTTTGTATTTCTATTTAGATTTTACTTTTATTTCTGTTTTAGGCAGTCATTTGAGTACTTGAAAATTTAAAATATGAACTGAAATAAAATATAAGTTCAAGTTTTTATTTTATTTATTATTGTTATCTAATATTTTGATTTTATTTATTTATTTAGTAGTTTAAATTTTATTCAACAGTCTGCTAAAGTTATTTTGGGTCATTCTGACATCCTTTGTTAGGGCAAAAACTATTAAACATTATTATTATTATTATTATTTTATAATTTAATAATAGTTATTACCCATGTGTATGATTAATGGAGATAACACCACATAAGTATCTAAGTATTGTGTAGTCCTCTGAAGTCATACGACAGATTTGTGAGTAGAACAAACTAAAATTAAGGTTTACAAGCAAAATACCGTACTTCTGCAAGCCTCATGAGGAGAAAAAAAAAAAGTGTTTAGAGTCTCATTTAATGCGTTTCACAGAATTGCTCAGATTTTCCAAAACCATTGTTAACCAAATATGGCCAGTTCCTTCATTACTACCATAGTTAACAATTTGGTATTTCCCGAAACACAATTAAAATGAACAGCATGGGAAATGTGTGGTTGGATTGTTAAAAGCATATGACATGTGGACTTCAATGGAGCATGCTCTTGGGCAAATAAGCAAGCTTATATGCAGTACATTCTGTATCAGTCATTGCATTTAAACATATACACACATTTCAATTCCTATATTTTAGACATGAGTGTGTAAACAGTGCTGGGCAGTAACTGATTGCATGTAATCTGCATTATGTAATCAGATTCCAAAAACAAATAACTTGTAATTAAAATATATTAAATTTTAAAATACTCAATCAGATTACAGTTACTTTTTTTTTATAAATTACATGATTACATATCAATCACACAATGGGAGTAAAGTATTCATTACTTGATTCTTTGATTAATTCTTTTTCTCTTTTAAATTTTCAATTCTAAAATTCTACTGCTTTTACACATCTGGAACTTCTTCCAGCTTTTCATCAACTCACAAACCCTCTGTAGTTCATAAAGTAGTGTTAAATACACTTCATTATGCTGATAAGAAAGAATGGAACATATTTTAGGTCAAAAGTAGTCAGACCACCTCATATGTGCGGTCCAAAAGATTGTTACAAACTATAATTTCAATCATGTAATTTGTAGCAGACTACAGTTTGTAAGTAATATCCAGCACCTTGTGTAAATGATAACAGAATTGTATTTTTTGGGCGAGATTAAATTTTCGTTTTTATATTCAAATTATGTGGATTGTGCATATTTCTGGGGAGAAACGTTGTGTGTAGGATGCCGTTTTCACTACAGTAAATAAAGATACTTTGTGTGTACAGAAAGAGGTTTACTGTACATATAGGAAACAGACAATCTATTTACTTACTCTGTTTGATCAACCTCTTGTCAGCCACCACAACATTCTCCGCATCCACCACGATGACCTTCCCGTCCCGCGGGCCCACGGCGAAGTTATCGAAGCTGACGTCCAGCAGATAGAGAGCAAAGTCGAAGTCGTTGTTAGTAAGCTGCTCCGCAATGTCCATCAATTGCTTGGCCAGGTCCACTCTCTTTTCCCAGGGAGCATTGAAGAAACTCCACAGCTCCTCGCCCACGTAGTTCACCGCCACCATCCGCCCGCAAGCACCCAGGTACTTCGCAAATGGCCAGCCTTCGTCTGAGGGGAAACTCTGAGAAGAGCACACAAGGGAACGATTTGGAGTTTATGTTCAATAAAATTTAAAAGACCCTACTAAGCGAGTTTCGAAATTCCCATCGTACCCCATCACTGAACTTCAAGTTCAAATGAAACCGTTTCTTCGGTCAAACTAAGTTGGCTACTCCATGTGAACTTCAAATACCTTCATAGAATAACAGTAAATTGGACTACGGGGAATTGTGATTGGTTTCAACTCTGACGGTGATGCTTCTGGTGTGCAGACGTCGAATTGAAATGTTTTGAGATGAAAGCTAACAGCTCTGGTAGGAGGGCTACTTGAAGAGGGGGAAAAATACGACATCAGTTGCATGCAAAACAGCAGGTTATTATTTTAATATGATGCTTGTTTTGTCTGACTCACATAGAGGCAGGAAATTTGTGGATGCTGGGGAGGCATCTGTCAGTTGTGACTTTACTTTGCTAGACTCTTCAGATACACACCAACGAGGCAAGTGAAGCAGCTGTACCCCAGCAACTGGGTTGGTCTCTCAGGGCCTTGAGTGGGCACGTCTCATTACAGCTCCTCTGTCTATTCCATCTACCGCAGCATGGAAGTGCAGAGTCGATTAGATATGAAAGAGCACAAATTAGAGCAAAATAAAAGGGAAAAACCAAATACATTCGCTGTCCTGACCACACAATCTAGTTTGTTCAATCAGAGTGCCACTCTATTTTAATGAGTCATATTTGCAATGTACAAAACCTTCGTCTTGTTTTACTCTGGGACCTTCTGGCTGATGTTCAGCAATAATTTCACCTGCTTCATTTTTTCAAGCTACTCAAATGACTCACACGAGCTTCATTGATATTGACAGACAGCGCTGCAATCGGATTGACTTTTATTTCACAGTCACAGAAATTTAATAGTCTAGTTTAATCTGCCTCAGAATTTGGTTAAAGTTTAATGTAGAGTCTCATTAATATTTCACCATACACATATTATTTAAAAACATACAATCAGTAAAAGGATGCAGAATAAAACAGCTTCTGTTCAGTCCGAGAGCTTTTTGTTACTCTTAAAATGGTAATGTAGAAGGGGAAAACACAAGTGGTATTTTCATGCGGCTATACCATGTATGCTATTATTGTTGTATGCATATTGTACACATTATGCAAATACTGAAATTTGGAGTGATGGCAGTACCCCCGATATGCTATTGGGTCAATCTCAAACAACACTGTCCAAGATCTTTTTAAAAATCTTTTGTAGTGTCTATGTTGGTTTTGAAAATGTTAAATGTAATATAGTGTCAAAATATAGTCTAATCATCAAGTAAAAGTTTATATATTCCTTTCACCCTGAATAGATGGAATGTACACATCCTAATCAATTTCCTAAAAAAAAAAAAAAAAAAAAAAAAAATATATATAAATAAATAAATAAATAAATAAATAAATAAATAAATATATAAATAAATAAATAAATAAATAAATAAATAAATAAATAAATAAATATATATATATATATATATAAATAAAAAATAAAAAAATAAAAAAACATATACATATATATATATATATATATGTATATGTTTTTTTATTTTTTTTATTTTTTATTTTTATATATATATATATATATATATATATATATATATATATATATATATATATATATGTATATGTTTTTTTATTTTTTATTTATATATATATATATATATATATATATATATATATATATATATATATATATATATATGTATATGTTTTTTTATTTTTTTTATTTTTTATTTATATATATATATATATATATATATATATATATATATATATATATATATATATATATATATATGTATATGTTTTTTTATTTTTTATTTATATATATATATATATATATATATATATATATATATATATATATATATATATATATATATATATATATATATATATGTTTTTTTATTTTTTATTAATATATATATATATATATATATATATATATATATATATATATATATATATATAATTGTTTTTTTAAATAAATAAAATGCCACACACTAATATTTTGTAAAGGTATATAAAAGACCTAATTCTAATCATAAATATTTTTTATTATTATTTTATTTTTATTTGTTTATTTTTTAAAAACTAAATTAATTGTGCATATCATAAACAAAAACAAATCATCTGATATTTTAAGAAACATGACCTGTTTTATGTTTCTGCTCAGTGGTCATACCACATGACTTTGATTTGATTATTTATAATATTTGAACAATCCTGCTTCACTAATAACAGCATATTATCCCAAAGTACTCTATTCAAGAATGTCATTTTTTTTAATCAGGCTTTTTCTTCATATCATCTAGACAGTCGCCCCCAAAATGATAAAACATTATTTTAGAAATTTAAAACATGTTTATAATAGAAGATATGTATTCAAGACTTTTTATATGCAAATTAAAATTTTTAAATAAATTAAAAGATTCAAAAAAAATAAATAAGTGGCATGTTATTGTTATTATTATAATTTTTTTCTTGTTCTATTTGACTGTGCTAAACTGAAATAAAATTGCTGCATTACATGATGCAATCACAGCCAATCAGACAACCTTTCCAAAGCTTGTGTATTTTTTTTCTTCACAAAATTGCAAAAATGCTAAATATTCATAATTATTTGTAACTGAAATAAACTCAACCTAATGAGGTCATGAAAACCATGTAGCTCATTACTGTATGACCAGTATTGTGACCCACAAACACATTGCAGTGCACTCATTACACAACAACAACGAGACTATCCATCATCAGTTTTTTTTTTTTTTTGTGACAACCCCATCCTCCTTGTCTTCCTGTCCATCTGTCATTCTATCAGCGGTGTACATGCAGAAGCTAGACAGCTTTGAAGCTGCACTATTAAAGCCTTTTGACTCTAGCCACGGCCTCTAAGAAGAGACAGATGAGATAAGACTCAAACTATCAGGCCATGCTCCAGTTAGGCCAACAAATCCAGGCGGTAAACAAAACACACACTCCCTCTAATCAGCACTAAACCGTGCCAACAATTTCTACAAATCCAATTTGTTCCAAAGCAGTATAAAATGGAGTGTGCAATAATAACAATATTAGCTCACTCTGATATTAGTAATTAGCGTGAGGCAAAGCGGAAGCAGGCAAGAAGTCTGGGAGTAAGGCGGTCAATACTCTATAAGAGAACTGGGTCAATCAGCAGCCTCACAGCGCTGCTCATTCCCAGCACACTTCCTGTGTGGGTTTGACCAGGGGCTCTCCAGAAAGAAGGGGGGGGGGGGGGGGGGGGTTCCATGGAGAAGGGAGGAAAACACCTCGCAGACCTCAATGAGAGGGATTTGAATGGAGAAACAGCAGGCCAATCGCTTTTTTGATGGGCTTTGTTGAAGTCTTGCTCTGTTAATGAGGGTTAAGGGTGGCCTTTAGCAAAAAAAGACCTGCGTAAGGAGGCCCTGAGGCTGTTCGGCATCACATTTACAGCCGCTTTTATGTAGTTCATGCATCAGCAGCTGTCAGTCTGGGACTCAAAGACGGCTGAGTGGACTAGGGCCAGTGTGAGAGAGAATTTTGGGCCAGCTGACAGAATTGTCAAAATTTGGGGATGGCACTCCACTGGAATATGTTAAACTCTTCCTGTGCTGACTCTGACCAAATGGGTGTTAATGGTTATTGGTTAATTGTTTTAACATGTGAATATACAGATTACATATTTGACCATTTATAAACATATAAAAATAAAATTGATTACAATACATTACATGCACACACTACTGCTCAAAAGATTTTTACAAAAAAATATATTCAGCAAGAATGCATTAAATTGATCAAAAGTGGCTGTAGAACAATTATAACCAAAGATTCCTTTTTCATCCTGAAAAAAGTACCACTGCTTCCAAAAAAAGATAGCTGCACAACTGTTTTCAACATTGAAAATAAGAAATGTTTATGAAGCAGCAAGTTAGCATATTAGAATGATTTCTGAAGGATCATGTGACACTGAAGACTAGAGTAACGATGCTGAAAATACAGCTCTTCATCGCAGGAATAAATTACAATTTAAAAGTATTTAAAATAGAAAACAGTTACTTTATATTGCAATAATATTTACCTTTTCAACTGTATTTTTGATCGGCCTTAATGAGCAGAAAAGTTAGTAAGATAAAAATCTTACTAACTCCAAGTGTTTTAACTGTATTAGTAGTAGTAGCTGTTAGAATGACGTTATGACTGAAATCAAATTTTTGTAACTCATTTAAATTTTTGCCACTGTCATGTTAGCACACATATCTGTTCTCTCTTGAACACAGGATATCTGTTCCCCCAGTGCACTTAAAACTCTAATCCAGTATCCAGGAGTTATTAACTTTACCGATGAGGCGTTGAAGTGGCAAAATAAATTGGAAACTGGGGTCTCATTTAACATTGACTACACTTTAATATTAATAAAAAGAGGTGCTTGGGTGGAAATCTTTCCCTTTATCTCTCTCTCTTTTTTTTTATTAAGAAACATCTATTTTATGAGAGAGCAAGAGAGTGAGAGCGAGAGAGAGAGAGAGAGATAGAGAGAGAGCGAGAGAGAGCGAGAGCGAGAGAGAGCAAGAGATAGAGAGAGAGAGAGAGAGAGAGAGAGAGAGCGAGAGAGAGAGAGAGAGAGAGCGAGAGCGAGAGAGAGCAAGAGAGAGAGAGAGAGAGAGAGAGAGAGAGCGAGAGAGAGAGCGAGAGATAGAGAGAGCGAGAGAGAGAGAGAGAGAGCGAGAGAGAGAGAGAGAGAGAGAGAGAGAGAGAGAGAGAGAGCGTGTTAATTGGTGGCATTAAGAAGTGCTGAGGGAGCACAACTCCACCTAAAGTGATACAGTGGCCGCTCAGAATGATCAGTGGGAAATTTCCATTCTTATCCACACAATAACCAGTGGCTTTCTCCCTCCACTGTCATTTCTTGAAAGGAGCTATATTCAATTACACTTTTTTTTTCCTGAAATGAACTTGAATGTTTGGCCAAGGTTTCTGATCAAAAGGGTTGTGCATGACTTTTCATCACTCTTTCCTGACATGTATCCTTGAAAATAATCAGGTTATTTTTGCTATTATACACTGTAAAACCGAACAGTGAAAGGAATGAAATTAAATGAGTTCATTTAACTCAAATAATAATGAAAGCTCATTGGACTTAATTGAAATAAGTTCTGTAAATTCAATATGTTGTTGTAGTAAGCTGAACTTAAAATGATTGAGTTTTCTAGTTCCCAGCATGCTTTGCATCAGACAACAAGGAAAATAAATGTTGAAATTAAGTGTTATTTTGTGTGTTTTGCACAAAACACAGGGAGACATAAGTTGTTAGTACTTAGGTTTTGGTTTTGTAGTGTTACCATTATGGTAAAGAGTAGAGCCTGTGGTTAGGTTGAGGATGATCAGCAAAACTTAAAGACTATATATACTGCATGTTGTATGACTAGTTACATGCAAGTGTATAGTGAGAGTCTTAGCATGTGTTAATGTGATTTTGCTAACTAGCACTTAATTATAAAGATCAGAATGAATGAGCTGTTTATGGAAGCAAGTTGTTTGTAGATATCATTGTGAAGAGTGGAGTGGGGTAAAATTGTTTAGTTGTTTAATCGGTTTTGATAATGTCCTTTAATTTACATAGCAGCTACTTTTTCTTTTATATACCAAATTGTATGCATGCAACTGAATTGAACCCATATACATAAATACATACAAGTATCGTCTTGTTTATTTCAATGGGTTTTGAAATGTGCAACTCAGAAGCCCGATTCAAATCACAGGCATCCCAATCCCATAATAACACCATAACAATTAAGGTATTAAGTATTTGTGACTTGTGTAAAGTTTATATTGGCTAAATGTCATACCTATTTAATAAATCATAAAAATGGTCAAACCGGCAGGATGAAAAAAACAGAGAACATAAGGAAGAGAGGATAAGACAGAAAGCGTGTGCCCAGCAGATCTCCACAGAATCTCACCCTGCTGAAAACGAAACAGCCTCAGACAAATGGCTTTCCTCCAGAGGAGAGGATGAAAAGAGTAAACCTGCAGTTTTTACAATGTCATGCCCTTCCAAACAGCATCTCGCATGAGAGCAGCTCTGTTGTGTAAGAGTGGATCTTTGGGTCAGATAACAATTTGCTAAGACTATTGTTGACCAATGTGATTTCTGCAATCTGACCCCACACATGTAATTATGAAAAAAAAAAAAAAGTGTGCGAATTGTGTTTCTTTGACAAGCTTTGTCAGATAACTGCAATTTGTACTAATATACAGAAATATACAGTTCACCCAAATATGACTTTTTTTCATGTGACAGAATTTGTCATTTAATGTGCTTTCCTTTATATTCTTATCTGTAAATTCCCAAGAGTATTATCATTTTTCAAAAAGGTTTATCCTGGCTGTAAGCGAGACCCTATTAAACAAAGACTTCATTAAATCACTGAGTGTATGTGTGCATTAACCACAGAGTACAACAGAACGAGGGAGCGTCAAAATCTAAACTAAAATATTAATTTTTATAAAACATTTGTTGAGGTTTAACAACTATATTTTTTATTGAAATCCTTCATGTAATGAACATTCTAATGCTTACATGTTAATTATTTTGTGACTAAGTTTTACTTATTTTTTTTTTAATATTTAAAACAGTTGAGTACATTTTTCAGGATTCTCGGATTAATAGAAAGATCAGGTTTTATCTGAAATAAAAAGCTTTTGTTACATTGTACAAAATACCATTAAAAGCTTGGAGTCGGTATATACATCAAAACTGATGATAAAGACATTTATGATGCGTACATAATTCTAATGTTACAAAAGATTTATATTTATGCTGTTCTTGTGAAGTTTCTATTCAAATAAATCTGAAAAAATCTACTTAGCTGTTTTCATAATAATAATAATAATATTTTTGGAGCAGCGAATCAGAATATTATAATGATTTCTGAAGGATCATGTGAATGGAGTAATGATGCTAAAAATTCAGCTTTGAAATCACAGGAATAAATTACATTTTAAAATGTATTAAAATAGAAAACATTACTATTACTTAAAATATATATATCAAAATGTTACTGTTTTTGCTGCATTTTGGATCAAATAAATGCAGGCTTGGTGAGCAGAAGAGACAAACAACAACAAAAACATTAAAACTCTTTGTGGTGAGTGGGGCGGGGCCGAGAGCCGTGGGAACGGAGCGAGGCCGGTGGAGTTAATGATAATGAGCGACACCTGCGACACTCACCGGTCTCGAGTCCCACGGAGGAGCTCCGGAAGGATAAAAGGAGGAGTGACGACAGTGGAAGACGAGAGAGGACCAGGCCTGGATTTTAGTTTTGTATTTTGTGTGCGGCAGTCGTCCGTGAGGGGCTGCCGCTGTACTTATACTTTTGTTTATTTTGGTTATTAAATATTTAAATGTTTGCCGGTTCCCGCCTCCTTCTTCCCGAATCTATGAACGTTGTTACATTGGTGCCGAAACCCGGGAGGAAGGAGGGACACGCTGTCAGAGAGCCCTCGCTGCTGAGGGGGATCGCGGTGCTGAGGAGATCGGGCAGCAGGGAGTAGCGGGGACGGCCGCTGGCTGCCCGAGGCGACGGTGGTGCTGGAGCGATGGAACATCAGGTGGGACGGAAGACTCGCTGCCGTGCTCCTGGGTCGAGGAGGGGGGCTGCAGTCCGAGAGGGAGCGGAGGAGTCGGCGCCATTCGCCGAGTGGCCGGAGCCTGCTGCCATCCGCCATGATGGGGGAGGAGCAGGGAATGGGGGACTCGCTGCCGGCTGCCCTCGACCGGAGGAGCCATCGCCGTCCGCCAGGAGGCGGAGCGTCGAGCCGTCCACCAAAGAGGTCCAGTACCATCGCATGGCACTGCGAGTGAGAGCCTCTCAGCTGGTTGAGGACCAACCAGCAGTGTGTCCGGGGAACCGGACCGAATTTTTATTTTTTTTTCCTCTCTCCCCTCTCTCGTCTCTGTCACTCCTCATCCTTCCGTCTCCTTTTCTCTCGCCTCGTCTGTCCGTACCCCCAGGTACGCCGCGGCCGCCCTGACGGGGGGAGTAGAGCGCAGTCTCGAGGGTACCCCCCGGCCTGCGAGGGGCGATGGGGGTATGTGGTGAGTGGGGCGGGGCCGAGAGCCGTGGGAACGGAGCGAGGCCGGTGGAGTTAATGATAATGAGCGACACCTGCGACACTCACCGGTCTCGAGTCCCACGGAGGAGCTCCGGAAGGATAAAAGGAGGAGTGACGACAGTGGAAGACGAGAGAGGACCAGGCCTGGATTTTAGTTTTGTATTTTGTGTGCGGCAGTCGTCCGTGAGGGGCTGCCGCTGTACTTTTACTTTTGTTTATTTTGGTTATTAAATATTTAAATGTTTGCCGGTTCCCGCCTCCTTCTTCCCGAATCTATGAACGTTGTTACACTCTTACTGTTCAAAAAATGGTAGTGTATAATTTAATTTAATAATAACTTAATTACCCAAATTGTATTTATATATGATGAAAAATAAGATATTTTTCAGCCTGGTTGACTTTCTTCTTACAGGATAAATGTTGTGACAGACTAAGAAATGTATTTTTAAATGCAAATACCTTCTCTAGATATACGTAGAGAACCATTACGTTGGGATTTGTTTTTGTCAAAAATATATGTTAATTAATATTTCATTATCTGAATGATAGTATTAATAGAATGCATGAGTATTTTAGATTAATGGAGAATTGTCATTCAATCCACCATTCCTGTGGAACTCCAATTACGATATTCTGCATTTAATAAACTTTGTTAATCAAGGGAATTGCTGGGCAGCTATATAGAATCCACAGCACCTACAAAACATGATTGGCTCTCATTAGAGACGCTGGAATCTTTGAATTAGTCAGATACGGTTAGAGAGTATACTGAAGATCGAGATGGCCTTATGATACGTGACTAACATGCCTTTTAATTATTCCGTATGAAATGCAAATATAGGTAAAAATGTCAAAGGTGAAATTGGCTGGAAATATGCGCTGATGTTTAATTTAACAGCATGGCACGAACATCATTAAGCAGATGTTCTTGTTAGTGCTTCATCTTATCCTGTACTGGATCAGTCACAGAATTAATTTGTTGGCCCAATAACATTTCCATCACAAACTTCTTGTTGTTGGCTTGTCTGATTGTCTTCTAATGCTGCTGTTGTGTCAACCAACACCTGCTAACCCATTAAAACAACCGTAACAGATAATATGGTCCCACTATTTCATTGCTCTAGTTTAAACATATTAATGTGTCAGCCAGAGTTCTTTTTAAAACACACTTGTATAATAAAAATTTGTGCCAATAGCAGATTCTCTGCTGGAGCAAAACCCTCTAAAAACAGGTGCGCAATATGCTGATACCATATCACAGCAGCGTTCTGTCTATAAGCTTTGCATAGCCAACCCATTTGAGAGAATGAACTCATGGACGGACTAAATATTAACATTACTATAAATTCCCTTTTCATTTCAGGTGTAACATAAGGCTTACATAAGAAAATGTTTGAAATACATACGTAACTCTCCGTAAATAATTTTTTTGTGATACTATGGCAATTGTCAGCAAATCTGTACCAGTTACAGAGGGATTCAGGCGAGCAGATCCAGAACAGCTTTGGCACCTAAGATCTATTGCTAGGAATCGTCATTATTGTTTTGGGTTCTCACTGTTTGGTTGGTGTGTGGGTGATTTCATGCGCAAGATAAGTTGTCTGCGATTCTTGATTACTGAAAATGACACTGTATTTTATGCCAAATTAAGAAAAAAAAAAAAAAATGTAACTGATGTTTTAGTGTTTCATTTGCTTTTCCCATGCTAGTCCAATTCTGCATTTGACACTTGCCACTTTTGAGTATATATGCTAGGGCTGTGCAAATAATCAAATGCGATGATCATGCGCATCTCGTCAGTACAGCCGGTTCTGTGATTAATAGTAAATCTCCATCACCTGTTTTCAGATGGAGCGGCATTTAATACACAGAGCCGTAGTTCGCCGACAAGCTACGCAATATCGTGTTCATCGATTTACCGCCGATAATGAACACGATATTGGATAGCTTGTCAGTGAACTACGGCTTTGTGTAATAAATGCTGCTCCATCTGAAAACAGGTCTAGGGCAACTTTGATGAACTTTATATATCAGGAAAGGGGATTGGGAAAGGTCCATGAGCTGGGACGCCCAAAGCACAATACATTGGTGTGCTGCCCAAGAGGCTATCAGCACAGACGGAATAGTAATAATTTTAAATACTGCCAGATCCACCAAGTTGAAATCTGTTCTCGACACAATTGTTATGGAGCCAAATATGGCTTTAGAGCTGCAGTAAAAGACATTAGCTGATTATCTGATGGGGAAAAAAAGGAAAAATTGGGAATTGGTATAACATCTAGTATAATATGAATGTTTAATGATATTTATGTGGCTTGCAAAACAATAAAACACAATGCAGTTTACAGCATCTTCCAGTCTGGTAGGGTGGGGGATGAGTTTTAGATTAGGGATCTCATTAGCTTGGCATGCAGATGTGTGCGTTTACCCAAATAGATGTTAACTGCAGTCCTAAACATTTCACATTACAGATAACAGTAATTAGCAGTCATCCCGCCCAGTGTTTCACGTGTAACCGTCTATAACCGCCTTTCTCATGTAAAACGCTCTGCCAGGGTCTGGTGAAATTCTCCACATTTTCTCCAGTCGTCAATCCCTGGGATCTGTAACAAACATGTCAGGACAAGCAGTGATGAAATGCTACAGTAAATGCAAGAAAAAACAATGTGGATGAAAACATCCTCTCACTGGCTGTGAAACATATTACACAGTCTGATAAGCCAATTTAAAGGGCTGTTGAGGAAGAAATAAACGCAAGTTGTTTTGTTCTTCACATTAAACATCTGCCCTTTTCCCTCAAACCCCATTGTTGACCTGCGGTCAGCCACGCAGGCGTGGAAGCAGAACAGCCCCCGCCTGGCATTTTGCTCGGCCATTAAATTTTAAAACAGAGTCAGTCTACAGAGAGAGCTCGTCCCTGCGGGGTGCCGTGCTTATTCTACAGCTTGGCAGACTTTTCTCCACCCCTTCCCCCAAAATCTCCCTCTCTGCATCCCATCCCAGATTACAGACCACCGATCCACCAGCTGAGAACAAGAACAAGTGAAGAGAAGGAGATATAAAGTGTTGAATGTTTTGTTCTGTATACTCAGTCTACTGGTCTATTTTTGAACAAGCACAAGCAAGGTCTTTAAAGGCATACATATATATTTCATTCAAAAAATTTAAATTATGTCATTTAATCATCACCGAATGTCTTTCAGTTGTTGAACACAAAAATATGATATTTTGAAGAACATTGGTAACCAGATGGTAGCCACTGACTTTCATAGTATGTAAATAAATAAATAAATATTTACATGCATACATAAATAGAAATGGAAGTAAACAGCTACCATCCTATACCTAAAATTGTTTTCGATGAGATATAATTTTGGAAATAGATTATGTCCCACTGAGTACACTCAAACAAAACCCCTCTTAACTTGTTACATCCTTTTATTTAGTACAGCTATGTAGTACACCCGAATGTTACCTCTAAAATGTGAACAGGTCACCTTATGAAACACCTGTGAGAGACGCTTGAGGTGGTGAGCAGACATCCGTTTCTTGTTGATCAGTTGGACCACCATACAAACTACATCTCCATTTAGAAGGTGTGAGTTTTATTAGCTGACAGGATTGAAAAAGTGTGGGAGGCACCAGTGACCACTCGAGCAGAAAAATAACTTGGCATTCATTTTCTGCAAGGGCATCATCCTTGAATTTAAACAACCACCAAACCACCAAAAAAAGACTGTGCTTATGAAAACTGACTCATCCCATAAAGCAGCACACATGATGTTCTCTGCACATGATGTTCTTGCTCTTGGTTGTTATTACTTTAACTGAAGTCTACAATGTAGTTACAGTAGTTTGTTGTTGTTTTGAGCATAATCCTCACTAAATTTAGTCATTGCAAAAGGGTAAGAACATAAACGTAATGCAATATATATTTTCTGAAAAGACTTAATATCTAATGCAATTTTGCTCCTTGTGTAAATGTAATTCTTATTCAGTGTTTAAATTACCTAACATTACCTACCTAGCCTGCAAAAACTCATAACAATGGTAGAAGAGAGCAAAGAGAAGGAAAAAAAAAATAAATGAACAGGATTATTACTGTTATGGTTTGCAATACACATGCAATAAATGTGCAAATGTAGTGGCTTAAACATCATTTGCTAATTGGCAATTGACTGGCTGTGATCGAAACCCTTTAATGCAGTTTTTATTCAATGCTATCTTACTTCATCAAAACTCTGCCCTCATTTGACTCCACAATCCAAGAGGAGCTTTCAGAAGTACCGTTTTGCCATTTTTTTTCTCCAGCTGGGCTCACACACTATGTCAGGTGCAGGGAGGAGCGTCTCGACAAGCAACCATTCTGGAGGCAAGCACTGCACCCTTGACTGCGTTAACCCCACAGACCTGTCATGTCCTGTTGTCAAGCTGGCTGAGCAGGCAGAGCCTATGCTAACGCAGGGGCTGTTAACAAAGTAACATGCTCCTGGCTAAATTTTAGCAAGGTGACCTAAACTAGCCTCTACATCTGTCGAACATGACCTCATGCATCACAGCGTCACAAGACAGAAGATAAAATGCAGGGAACATCGGCTTATGAAAGTGAATTAATAACCATCTCTGCAAAGAATGTGGGTCACAGAATCTCCTCAACCTACTCAAGAAATCAGCAGAGAACAAAGCATAATGCTGCTTTAAAGGCTAAAATCGGGCTGCTTGAAAGAGGACAATTTTACAGTTTACGTGAATAGTGTAAAATAAATACAACGGTTGGCTTCAGCATTTCATGGCAGGATCATGGGCCTTTTAAAACAAAGGTTTATCATATCACACGCAATTCGTTATTTCTGGCCATCATATTGCTTTCTAAAAATATTTATTCCTTTGGGACAAATTGCTTTCCACGTGACTTGCAGCACTGTGAATTCAGCAGACAGAAAAAGGGAGCATGTTGTGGGCCAACCTTACAACAGCGCTAAGGATTGGTTTCCACCAACAAAAAAAGGCTGGTTTTCTCACACAGCTGAGAGGAAGGGCCACTTTCCTGCCAGAAACCTCACAGTAGATTGGAAACTGAAGCAGCGGTGAATGGCGTCATGCTATTTTACAAAAATTCAGAGTAAAAGAAGTGGGAGTGAGAAATTTTGTGAGAGAAAAACTAGTTCTGCTTGAATTCATTCTCAGAAAATGAGGTGATTATGGATGGCTTAATTACAGTACAAAAATATGCATAAAGAAATAAAACACTATAATATTGCTATGTTAAATTGACATATACCACAGCACTCTGGCATTGTTTTTTTTTTTTTTTTGGACTTGGAAGGATGCTAATTTTGTGGTATTCTTTAAAGTATCTTACAAGACCACATACAGTAAATACTACTATACATGCAGTGTACGTATGTAACTAAATTTGTCAAACATGGCAATAGCTTGGCTGCTTAAAATAATTTGTGTATAGCTATCTTATTACCAAGGAATTTGTTAAAATTAGCAACGCAGCACAAAAAAAATTCACATTGATATTTGTTTATAAATTGCGTTTAAACAAGCTTTACAACCAAGCGAGGTAATACACTCCCATAAACTGTCTTTTTTTATCGTACAGCAGGTCTGTGAAGTCCCAGAGACTAGATTCTAATTGTATTCATTGTAAGTAGTTAACACGTCTCTGTTTAATGCTGGCACACTAACTGAAGGTAAATACATCAAAATATTGCACACATAAATAGTTTAAATGTTGTAGTTACTTTTCATTAGTATATTTTAAATAATCAAAGTACCTTTTTAGGAGTATATTGCCTGTAGTTTAGAGACTTTGAAATTGTGTTGCCAAACTATTTTAAAGCAGCTTCCTCAAACTTATGTGTATGAATGAGTAAATATATGATAATTATAATCTGATATCATCACTGTACCACCACAGTAGTTTCTAGCACCGCAAGGCTATTATACCAGCAGCCATATCACCCTGCAGCCCAAGACTGGTTGCCCACTGAAGCTAAGCAGGGTTGAGCCTGGTCAGTACCTGGATGGGAGACCTCCTGGTAAAACTAGGTTGCTGCTGGAAGAGGTGTTAGTGAGCACAGCAGTGGGTGCTCACCCTGTGGTCTGTGTCTGTCTTAATGCTCCAGTATAGTGACGGGGACACTATACTGTAAAAAGCACCGTCCTTCGGATGAGACGTTAAACCGAGGTCCTGACTCTCTGTGGTCGTTAAAAATCTCAGGATGTCCTTCGAAAAAGAGTAGGGATGTAACCCCGGCATCCTGGCCAAATCCCTGGCCTCTGACCATCATGGCCTCCTAATCATCCCCATACACTGATTGGCTTCATCACTCTGTCTCCTCTCCACCAGTAAGCTGGTGTGTGGTGGGAGTTCTGGCGCAATATGGCTGCCGTCGCATCATCCAGGTGGATGCTGCACATTGGTGGTGGTTGAGGAGATTGCCCCCTTCTATGTAAAGTGCTTTGAGTACCCAGAAAAGCGCTATATAAATGTAACTAATTATTATTATTATTATAGTTTTGAATTTTGAAATTTGTTTTATTTTAATATAGTTTTCAAATTTGCTATATATATATATATATATATATATATATATATATATATATATATATATATATATATATATATATATATATATATATATATATATATATATATGATTTAGTTTTTGTTAGTTTCTTTAATATTTTTGTTAGTTTTAGTTTAGTTTTTATTTTGTGAACACATTTTTATTTAGGCTTTAATATAGCTTAGTTTCAGTTTCAGTTTTAATTCAAGTTTAACAGAATCAACAGATCACTCCCAGAGTGAAGGCCAAAGAAAGACGTCATATGATGCTTTTTTTAAAAGATCATTAATTTGTGTATTTGGTGTAACAGAATATGTTGACATGCTTTAATGTTCAAAAAACACATTATTTTTCAAATACTGTACATTATTGTAGGTCCTCTATGCCCTGCCTCTCTCAAACGCTTCGTTTTTTACAAAGTCCCTCCTTCCGATAACCGCAGTCTGCTCTGATTGGCCAACTGACCCAGTGCATTGTGATTGGCCGGACACCACAAGCACTCGTTGGAAATGTAACGCCCCTTTCCATAATCGCGAGCTTCAGCTTTCAAAATAAAAGTAAAGACAGTTAATAATGTCCTTAGTTTTACCATCAGTTCAACCCCGAGAGGGAACAGAGTCGCGTGACAGACACAGTGATGAAGCTCGTATGTATTTGCACACAAGCTGCGATTAAGATAGCTGATGTGCTGTGAGGTTATCCTGTCTCTCTCTCACACACACATGCGCGCACACACACACAATGTGCAAAACTCCGCATTTGAACAGTTAATAGCAAATACTTAAACTAATAACCAAACATACTAACAGTCACTGATTCAGAAGCGCCAGATTGTCATAGCAAAGTCAGATTTACCTCCTCTCCTAGGTTCACAAAACTGTCGTCTATAAAATGCGTTGTGATAACATCTGGGTTGTGCTGTTATGTTGTAAGTAATCTTAATGATTAGTGCTTTTGCTTCCGCCTAAACACAGTGTCTCCCTGTCATGGCTGGATCAACACTACTGCTGTTACTGAAACCATGCCTTCTTTATTTGCGTGAACATTTGGGTGGCATTACGCAAATATTTCCACATCGTGACTTAGACATGTGGGGCGTGTTTGAATGAGCCGTTTTAGGAGAACGTGGCAGGGTCTTAACATTGATCAAGAACATCTCTTTGGTTTTGAGACTTTAGTCTTTGCAACTTCAGGGATCTTATCTATGCACAAACAGCTTGTAACACGCCAAAGAGAAAGGAAAACTTGAATCGCATCATATGACCCATTTAACCTTAGTGAGGTAAACGTTTAGCAACACAATTAACGCATGATGTCATTGATTAGGTGGTAAAAGTATACAAATATACACCAAAAAGGAAGCAGTCAAGCCTTTTTACTAAATAAATCTACACAAGTTGCACTTAATGTCATATGGTGTTTTGAGATATTTAATTTTAAAATAAATGTAGCCTAATTTGGTTAAATGTATTTTTTCTTATTTAACCATAATCATGATATTGTAATTGTCGTGTCTTGCACTTTTCCGTGAACAGCCGCGCATAAATCATAACGGGAACTAAAGAAATTCAATAATACTGGCAATCCTATTTTACAATAAATCTCATATTTGAATATGTTATTTTCTTTATTTATAGTTAGTTTTTCAACAACTGTTAGTTTCGTTTCGTTTTAGTTTTTCAAATATTTTGAAATTTTTTTTTATTTCAGTTTACGAAATAGCTTTTTCATCAATCATTTTCGTCTTAGTTTTAGTTTTGTTTTCGTTTACAAAAATAACCTTGTTGCAAGGTTCACAACAATGAAAGGCTAGCCTTATAAAACAACAAGAGAATCTTCCCTGAATTGGTATACACTAAGCATTGATGCCATCAATTCTTTATGAGTTGGTGCAAAACCACTCATTTCCTTCAGTTCCTGAAATATTACAGCATTTTGTGTGTGTGTGTGTGTGTAAGGAACAGCCAAAGGCACTAAACCACCCTTCATAGTCTCCTGGAAGCTCCTCTGGTGCTCTGAGGGTTCAGGTTATCCAGAGTACTCCCAGGGGGAAGGGATTTCCCATGCCAATGGTTCACAAGTTCAAGACAGAATTAACTATTTATGAGCACTGGAAAACATACAGGAACAGCTCAAAGAGAATAATGATGGGCAGAATCACAGATAGACGGAAAGAGAAGAGATCCTGAAAGTGGATCGGAGGATTGGATAATAAATCACAGGGTGCTTTAAACTGATATGTAATGGCATTACAAACTTTATCTGGATGGCAGAAAGAGAGGCACTGCAGAAGAAGCAACAGAGAGTGAAAAACAAATAGAGACACAAAAGAGGAAGGCGCCGAATGACAGGGACCACACACAACTAATCAGATTTTATAGATTGGGCTGATCTCCCCTTTGTTTAGCAAATGCCAGAGGGTGTCAGGACCTTGTGATAGATTAGAGGTCAGCAAGAAACCGAATGTCTTCACAGGCCTGGTGTTCTTTTGTTGTTCTGGGCATTTACCAGCTGCGGTCAATGACAAGTGAAATTGAAATCGATCGTCCAATTGTAAATCAGTATTGAAAATTGGTCAGATAGTGGTGCTAACTATCATTGCCATGTCAAGACGGCAAGTAGCATGGTATTGTCAGGAGAAAATACACTGAAACGAGAGCAAAAACAGTACAGTGTTTCATTAGAAACATTTTAACTGTACTTACAGGAAACCAGCCTATTCTGTAAGGCAGCTTTTGCGATATCTTCAAGCTCTTAAGGCGATAAACACAGTCTAAGAAATAAAATCGTAAAGACCATTATGTTTTAATCATAATTCAGAAATCTTTAAAATATGCATTAAGGCAAATCAAACCCATCAGCTTTGGCTTATAAGACTGCAATTAAACACTTCCCAGTTGAGGTCCTTCAAGATCACAGGGGCAGGACTTCAAACTCGAGAATTTTGTATTGCAAACTACACAGCCAGAAATGGAAACAGAGGGGCAGGGAAAGTAGCACACCCTATAATTTACAGCAGCATTTTTTAGCCTATTTGCAGCCCACCAAACTGACAGGTTCTATTCCACTGGAGGAATTATCAAGGGCAGTTCAAGAGCATACGTTATGATCTGGTTTTTATAACCCAGACTATATATTACAGGCCCAGGGATTCTATCAGAGAGAGATGGGTTAGTAGACAACACAAAAAAGCCTACCTGAAGCACTAAGGGTTCTGGATTGAAAGCCAAGGTCATCAACAGCTGCATCCTTTCTGTGTCCTTAAGGTTCTTGAGGAGGAAGCTTCCAGAGTCCTTTGTCTCAGCGTACCTCCTGACTATTCTGTCCAGCAGTCTTTGGGACGGACAATGAACAAGGTCTGACCAGCCTTCCACAACGTCTGGGGTTAGAAGTCGGACGTCCCCATTAAGTCGGGAAAACTCAGTCTTGTACATGGCCTGGATAAGATCGCAACGAGGTCGACCCGTTGCCCGCTTGCAGATCTTCTGGTCAATATCAGTAAGCTCTTGATTGGAGCCCAAACGCTTGAGTACAATCCTCCGTGTACCCTCACGAGGCTCCCCGTACTGGGCAAAGAAAACGTTTTTCACATTGAACACATCCAGGAAGCGAAGGCGACCCCATGTCTCGAAGGATATTTGTCCATTCATGAACTTGCGACACCAACTGGTGCCAAAGCAGGCTGGGCACTTGTTGAGGTTGATGAACCTTCGGTCGGTGAGTTCATTCTTTTGGAAAGAGGCGAAGAGGTTGTGTGTGTTCATCAGCAGGATGACAAACAGCCCAATGACAAAGAGTAGCTTCAGACACCGGTACAAACGGCCAAGCTTGAGTGGGAGGAAGCGCAGCATGTTCGTGCACTAGCCAGACAGGGCAGGGGTAAAGGGGGAAAGGACAATGAATAGTGTCAGGGACAGGACTCAATGGATCTCCATCACTAGTGCTGAGAAAACTAGCAGAGTCCCCCCTTGCAAGTGCTCGCTGGGCTAAGACATTCTTGCATTGCTCTGGAGTGCACAGTGTCGATGCATATAAAAGCTGGCCTGCAAAGAAGCACACAAAAAAGAACAAACATTATATTAAGATGCATTTTACCAGCGCTACAGCATGGAACAAAGAACATGCCAATTTCCTATTACGGACAAATTCAGACTATTTGAACAGCTACTTTCCATTTCTCGCAGCCTGAAATTTCTTCTTTCCCAGGGTATAAACCTTTACCACACAATCAAAACCAAGATTGTGTGTTGTTTTAAAATGTTTAACAAATTGGAAATGTTCAGGTCATTTGAGCGAATGCATTGCTTTCCGAACTGTAACGAGATGGATTTCTGCCAGACCAATAAACGGCGAGACACTCTGTACCAGACTGTGCTGGCTCATATTTCCCTCAGAATAGCTCCTAACAACTAAGGATTAAAAAAAAAAAAAAAGAAAGTTAGTTTAAAAAAAACTGAGGCAAATTGAGTGCTTTAAAAAGTTAACAAACATTAAGAAAAATACGGCACCTCTGAAACAAAGTATGTTACAGAAACCATTAACCATATGATTGTTTCCATCACCTGCAAATAAAAGTGAGACTCTTTCTTCTTTCAAATGAATGCGCTCCTCTGTGTATTACCAGAAGAGTCGTGCAGAGCGTAGTTTAACCTTTGATCAGAGCTGCCCTGGTAAGTTAATCTTTCTTTGATGATTCCTCTTTGAAAAAGCCTGGTGTCACTAAGGTAATGTAGGGAGGTGAAACAGCGCCGTAAAGAGCACCGTGTGAATGTATCTGACGCAGGGGTGTCACTGGTACAGATAAAGCACATCAACAGTCATGCAAATGAGGCAGAAACCTGTTGCTGTCCTAGTACTCTCAGTCATATTTAGACTATGGTAAAACAGGCTATTACCACCCAAGTACAGTTTCCATGCAGAAAATCACACCCATAGTACCAAATTCTTTATATGGCCGCTTACCATGCAAATGAGTCATTTTCAATTAAAGCTCATTACACCATGCCTATTAAAAGCGATGGCTTTCGAGGGCTGTGCTCATTAGTAGACGTTTCAGTGTGATTAGCAAGCATGTTGACGAATTTCTGTGCATTTTAATTGACCTAGTGAGATCCGAGTTGCTGGGGGCTGGAAGAGAGAATCGACACCAGAAATTATAACTCATATCAGTCCTGCAAAGCCCTTATCCAACAGTGGTGTTAAATGGCAAATCTCACTAAACCATAGGGTTGGGAATCAAAAATCGATTCCAGAATCGGATACTTGTTGTCAAATTAAAATTTCGATTCCGCCTATCGATTCCTATACGCTTTTTTTTTTTTTCCTTCATCTGTGAGGACAGGTGTGACCTAGCGATCTGCCAGGACCTTGCTCGCTAATCTAATCGCTCCAAAGTTTCTCTACATTAGCGATCAGAAGCCAAAAAAAGCTAAGTATAATATCTGTGATAGCTAAACATGTTGCAAGAGAGGTGTCACCACCAACATGACATTAATTTAATAGATCAATTATATTCCTAAATTACAATGATTCATCTGTTTCATTCCTCAACCTTTGGCACGTGATCACAATGTTGTGATCACTTGGTTAGCCCATGCAGCGGATTTGAACATTTCAATCTGCATTCGCGCTGCTGCTGACCTAAAGAGAGCAGCTGTCATGTATACAAAACCGCTTCACAGTCTTTCCAAACACACAGTATCATTATTTATGTGTTACAAACATTCAAATCATAGAAGCACTGTTATAAAATGTATAGTTCAGATATAGCCTAAACTCTGATATGTAAGGTAGTGATTACAATAGAGTAAATCTCCTTTTGAAAGTAATTTGACACTTCAAATGACGATTTATCGACTACTGGTGTATCCAATGTAAGTGGCGAAAAGGGTCTGTTAAAATGTATTTGTCTTTGAAACATACAAGAGATTTGTTCAAGGACACCGATTCATCCAGTAATGAAACAAGTACATCCTGAGTGAGTCATTCATAAATTACATGTGATGTTTAGTTGTCTAATTTTTTTTTTTTCTGCAGAATCACGAGACAACCACAACTTCCAATGGGGGAAAAAAATAAAAATACTCATTTTATCCAGAATCATGCAGTTCTATTTTGCACACAAACAGCTCTTAAAGAGTCCAGTTTTTATGTACCCTGTTGATTTTTTGTCCATGGTATTCAGCTCCAATAATATGGTTTGCAAAAAAGAGACACAGGATAAATGTTTGATATTATTTAATCACACTTAAATCTAAAAGAATCGGAATCGATAAAATTCAATCAATACCCAACCCTACTAAACCATGTCCTGGTCATATTTCACATCGAAAAAAAATGACGACAAAAGTATTTGGAATATTTTTAGGACCATTAAGAGTTGCTTTTTGACAGCTGACAATTAAAGAACATTTTCCCTACAAATCTGCACTGCCCAGATGTTCAACTTTTTTGCAATTCTCATTAAATTCTCATCAAAAGTTAATGTAACACTAATCAATGCAAACGTTCTACTGCCGATGTGAAACATCTTAATAGTCCTAAAAACAGACTACATTTTTATTAAGCAAAATGCTATACATTACGCTTAAAAATCCCATGACATTATCTGACAAGCACAATGTTCTTTCCTGTGCTGAGTGGGACATATTGAAGCCCATAGACTTTATTTTACATCACAGTTATAAATAAAAAGTAGAATCGTGTGTTTTGGACACGTAACATGGTTTTGTATGTTCCATGTGTAAGAGCACTGGCTGGATATAACTGCAGGCTCCAATGAGGACAAAACATAACTACAGGAAAAGACTCATTTATAGTACATAAATATAATAGCAATTAAGGTTTGGACACCTGGGAAATAATTCACTTGTAATGCAGCAAAAGCAAGAGGGCTAACACAGATCTTGATAAGAAGTATGTGCATACTGCCTATTACAGAGGACTAGATTTACTGAACGTTCATAAAACAACTGAACACGATATGATCTCTGCGTACCATTTAACAGAATGACATCCTGGTTTTTCACTCACTGAGCAGAAACAAAGATAAACTGTGCACATTTCTCTTCAGGAAAAATGAGGCAGTCAAGAAAAGCCTTGGTCTACGTGATGCACTGCCGTTGGTTTGAGTACAGATTGGCAGAGCGAAAGCAAACAAGCTTCACTGCACGCGCTGCCTGCTTCACACCGCACCAGATTAAGGAGTTCTCGCTCCAGCAGTCAGGTCCATGTCCACCCACAGTCACGGAAACTCAATCATAATATTTCAGGACGCAGGGGACTCTTTTAAATGAATGACATGTTGAAAGGTTTGGTGGGGAAAACGAAAGCATTTTGCAAAGGTTCCTGCTGATTCTTTCACTTTGACATTTATAGGGCTCATTTCAGACTTCAGTAGGATAAGCCTGTGGGGGTATGATTCAGATCAAGACTCATGCAAACCGAAAACGACAGGAGAATTAAATTGTACTTTTCTCAAACATCCTTACAAGCCCTTCCAAATGGTTTAAGCTACTCCAGTAAATGATCAGCTTCTCATATTTCAACCTGAAGGCCTTTAACGCAATAGAACAATAATCCCAAACTGTGGGTACGTGTGCCCCAGGGAGGCTCTTCTGCAGTTCCAGGGGGAGATTTATCTCGCTATATAAAGACACTGAATAGAAGTAGGTTACAATGCTGTTTTTTTATCACAATTAACTTATTTCTGGTTCGGTGTTAATTAAGGTAGTTTTGTGCTATACTAATAGGTCTATGGAGGTGTACAAGACAAATAGTTTGAGAAACAATGATGCAGAAAACCAGATGGGCCCATTCACAAACAGACAAATTTACTCCAACTTCACTGATGAAATGTTTTCATTTCCAACAACCTCATTCTGCCCACAGACCTCTGTTTTGAATTACCACTCCATTACTCAAAGTATCTCCTCCCTCTCACCCACCGTTCAGGCGGTGGAGAAAACTAGGAAACCCAGGCCTGAGGGCCACCGAATGCCACTTAACACCAAAAAGCAGCTCAGAATGTGCCAAAACAAAGGTTGCACAGTATCTTAGAAGAGTCAGCGCAAAGGAACAAACTGGCTCTGAAGAGGAACTCAAGGGATAATGAGCTAGCACTGGATTTTGCTCCCAATATATGCAACGTTTTGAATGATTGCATTTATTTGGTAGTCAGTGTAAAACATAATTAAATCTTTATTTCTTTAACTCACATAACTGGTTATATTGTGAATGATTCATCAGTGCATATAATTCTAAATAAAATTAATGTTTATCTTCAGAATCACATTTCTGTGACTGATGTCACAAATCCCTCTTAAGAAACACTCTGATTTTCGTGCCTGTTTCTTTAAATCCAAATTAGCTGCTGCTCCCGCCCCCTTTCCCGAGTAGAGCTGTGCCCTTTCAGCTCGTACCTGCTAAAAACATCTGTTTTGGTTCTGATTATCAAGTTTATCGCTCTGAAATTATAGTTTTAAACCATATTAGTTTAAACTTCTGATATACGGTTTTCTGAGTGCACATGGACAGAAAGCTGCTGTCACAGCATGTGAGTAAACTAAGTTCTAATTCACGCACAAGTTAACGTTAAAACACACAAGTTACAAAATCAGTCAGTTATGCCTGTGAAGGTAAACAGCTGGGAAATAAATTGCATGATTATTTTAGATCTGTGTGGCAGCAGTATACAGTAAATAAATCAATAAATCCACTGCTCTGTTGTCTCTGAGGCTGGGACTAAATAGTGTTCTGTGCTCGTCTGTGCAGCCAAAGGCAGAACAGTTAGCATGTTTTGCTCAAACTTTCACCATGGCATAACTGCTACACCGTTGTTGCTTGGGAAATCAAAGTGACGGCGCCTTGGATGGATGGTTTGCAAAAAGTTTAATAACGTACTCAATAACATTTTAATTTCATGCCAACTATAAACATTTGGATCGTCCTTGGTAACAATGGCTGTCTAGCGGAAATTATGGTTCCTCTGGCTGAAGAATAAATAAATATCACCTTTTTTTTAATCCAATTCAGAACAAACACATAGGCTAAATAGAGCTATATATTTAATATCATCAAATGACTAAAGATAATAACAATTTTTCAGCCAGGCCCCTAATTTTTAACACTTTGAATCTAAGTTTGAGACTGTACTGAGTGGATTTTGTTAACTTTATTCAAATTACATTAAGCATTTCACAATGGCCTTGTCATTAGCTTTAAACATGCTGAGCTGCAGGCGCCCGGGTGAAGAACTGCAGTTGCCAAGGTTATCGACTGCAGGAGTCAATAATGTTTGATCACAAAAACAGTCATCCACAACTGAGCCGCCTCAGTCCAGCAACCCGCGCAGACAATGATGAATGGAAACAAGTTCTTTCACACACTCACAAATAAAAACACTCTAAATTACTGATTAACCGCATTCCCATTCAAAGTTGACACCTGAATCTCACTGATGTGGTTACGACGCATCTATAGCTGCTCTAAAAGCTCTCGATCAGGATATTTTGAAACAACTCCCAGAGAATTAACACAAATCCCAGTGTATGCAATTTATTTAGGCAAATGAGTGTATTGTACAGAGAAAATCGAACAAATGCTTCAGTCAAATCCAACACAATGTTCACAGTGTTCAAAATTTCTATGCAACCAGACGCCTTTCTGTCAGCCGCCAGCATGATGTCTTAACTTCATTAGGATGGTGCATTAAAACTCACCTTTTCAAACTTCATAGTATACATAGCCTAGAGTATCTTGATAAAACTAAAGTTGTCAGAAAAGGCTTGATGTCTTGTTTGTCATACTATTGGTGGTTATGCAAGATGCATATCTTTAAAAATAAGGCTTAATATGATGTAAACACTTGATAGTGAGTTTGATGTTGTGAGCTGCGGTTCATCATACAGGTGTAGCTTTCTCACATACACTGCGTCCTGACAAATTAATGATCAAGTTACAGCATAACTCCACAGACAGAGGTGGCAAAGAGGCAAACAATAACAATTGTAAGGTCTATTTTTTTTTATTAAAATAAAACCATGTGGTGTTCTTGGAAAGAATAATAATTGGGTAGTCGATCAAATACTGATATAAACCAGATGAACTAAGATGTAACGTGCTAAATGGCATTCTTATGCAGTATTTTGTTTGACAGCGTTGTTTATTAACATAATATCATATGCAAGACTACTCTTAAAAAGGAATATGTCGCTTCGCAGGACTGATCAAAACTAACTAGAGAAGGTGAAAGAAATGAAGACCAGTTACAGCGACTAAAACACCTTCATATATTTAACCTAAAATCTATACGGTCTTGTGTCTCTATACAGTCTTTTAATAAGATAAACACACCGTTAACCATACTCCTAAAAATCTCGGCTTTATCAATAAGTGTTAATGCTTAGTAAATCACATTATAATCCAGAGATCTTGTAGACTGCTCCGAGGTCAGCATCTAAATCATATCATGTTGTTATTTCAAGTGTCAGATCAGTGCCAAGAAATCTGAAACCTACTTCATGATCTCCTGAGCAGAATACAAGATGAGAGCAAAGCATGATACATCAGTTATAACTTGTCTTTTCAATTAGACTTGACATGAGTTTTACAGATACGTCTCACACATATATCTAATTTCATGAAACGTATTGTCTTTCTTTGTAAAAAAAAAAAAAAAAAGAAAACAAATAAAGTCTTTAGCTAGGTTCCCAAATCTTTTCAGGCGTTCGTAATTAATGTGATTATTGGCTGTAGAAAATGTTTTATTGAGATTGAACGGTTCTAAACGACATGCATTCACAAAAGAGACACTAAAATAATAATAAAAATGAATTTCCGAGTCTTTTCCCAGATATGTCGAGGTTTTGTTGAGTAAACACTGTGTCTAGAAACTAAGAAACGACCACCAAACGTGAACTGACTGGACGAAAGACGTTTCAACAGAGAGAAAGCTGCCAACAAACCTGCGAGTTTCTTCAGTCAGTCCTGCAGGAGCGAGTCTCTGGCTCGGTTACTATTGTTCAGGCTGGAGCGCTCGCGCTGCTGTACTCTGTAGCGCGTGAGACGCTCCGAAGGAAGAAACATTGTATCCCAGACGCTCAGCGGCTCACATCAGACAAACTCAGACGCTCTTTCCATTAGGAGTTCAGCCGGTAAGCAACCTAGCCAGAGACATAAACACTGGTCAAGCCTTTAATTCTCAATCTCTTATATGAATCATGTGCAAGACTTCTGGAGGAGGACTCTCGTTCTTATCCAGATCTGTCGAGAACAGGAGTTTGATCGAGCGCGGTCTCCACACACACTGCTGCTGATCTCCAGCACTAACGACGATCCACAAAGACCGACTCTTTCCAACACCGAGCAGTCAGTATTTACGACGTCCTTCATCGCTTTACGTTATTGGTTTGAGGGCGTTGTCATGGCGCCCGCTCCCTCCTCCAGTTAAGCGCAGCACTGTCCTCGTTTTCCGTGATGGGTGAATATAGCTTTGCTCCAGAGACCGAATCAATTATTTAAAAACATATACTCTAAAGCGCAAAAACGTAATAATAATTAAAAAATATATACAAATAAAATACAAATAAAATAATAAATATGTATAATGAAGTGCAATTTATATTTTAATCAATATGGGAAAAAAAAAAATATATATATTTTTTTTTTTTTTTTTTTTTTTTTTTTTCTCGAGAAAGAAAGAAAGAAAGAAAGAAAGAAAGAAAGAAAATAAAATAAAAGCAAAGGTATTGAGGGATATGGATAGCATTCGAGTTTCGGTAAACTTCTGGCGAGCCGCCTAACCGAGTGGCGCTTCTGAAATCCATTTCCTCACAAATGATGTGTAAAAGCATGTGGCCATACTCCTTAAGGGCGACTGTGGGCCAAAGCCTGGAGAGCCAGTGGCTGCTCTGGACTCGTTCCCAAAAACACACAATCATCTGCTGAAAGAGAAACGGAGAAGAACCTGCAGCAGTGAGTTATTAATGATATTACAAGCAACACGCATATTTTGTTCCTGTTTTACGCAGTTAAATCCACTTAAACTTAAAAGCATATTTAGACAAATATGTTGCTTGAAATTACACACAGGAATAACAGGAACATATACTGTTTTAAATGTGCCTTCAGTAAAAAAAAACAAAAAAACAAAACGCTGTGGAATGCAAGTTATGATGATGTGTTTGTATATTATATAGCCTACAGACGGTGGTTCCGCTTTAATTAAAGTTTATGTTGAAATAGAGACATAATTACAGCAACAAGGTTTTGAGATGCCAACTAAATAAAGGAAATCCTTCTACAGCACTGAGAAAGGAAACTGTTTGCATGTGCTGCTCCCTAGTGGTCCATGAATAAAAAAAAAATACATAAAAATCCTTTACATTTTTATGTAGGCGTACATTTATCTGTATTGTACATAAATGTCCACACGCAACATTTTATTTATCATTTGTAATGATTCAATTTTAAATGTATAAAAACATTTAAAATATATGAACTTTAAATGTAATATTTGTATCAATAACAGTAACACTAGTTAAATCAGAATCAGGTTCTTTACATGTGATTTAGTATGTTAATCAACGCATAAGTATACTTTTTTAAAGCACAAAAGACAATTAAAATAAAATTATTTTAAATGTGATTTAAAGTAAAACTTATTAAAAGTGCACTTTAAAAAAATATATATATATTTAAGTTTGTTAAGAAACATATTGTACATAGTCATGAAACTGTATTCTTTTATACACTGATTTGAAGTGCAGTGCAAATGTGCATTCAATGTAAATACAATTAAGTGCACTTCTTTTTCGGAAGGGGCAGAATAGCTGGTTATGGCGGAAACGACACCAGAACTGATCTATAAATCGAATAATTAAAATTTATACATAATGAATAATCAATTGTTTACACTCATTTCACTTTATTCAGAGTGCCTTACTTAGAATGTAATATTAATTGTATGTTTTACCATAATTTAAAATTGAAAGCCTGGGTCTAGGAGAAGGGTTAAATTATAAAACAAAATGCATTTGAAATAAAAAGCAAATCGCAAAATCATAAAAAACCTTCTAAGTTTTGGAGTCACGTGACGTGCTCATGAACCTATTCGCACTCGAGTAGAGCTCCATATGTTTGGCCTCTGATTTTTTTCATTATGTTTTAAGTTTTATTCATTGGTTGTGCTTTACCTGATGGCATGCAGTCGTAAACAGCAGGAGTTGTCTCCGTCGGCTTCTCCAATTAAGAAGAAATCCAAGCCACCGACCGCGAGCGATATGTTGGACAAGATGGCGAACACTGTTACACACTTTGAGGACATTCTAAGAACCGAGTTGACGGCGATGCGGAAAGAGTTCGCTTCTCACATGTCAGTTGTTCAGTCGCTATGCTCTAAACTGGATCGTCTTACAGGGGAGGTGAGAGAACAAAAGAATGTTGTTGCAGATCACGATAGACGCGTTGCCACGCTCGAGCAACAGGTTGTGGACTTACAGGATCACAATAGGCGCAGCAATCTGCGTATGGTTGGATTGCCTGAAGGTTCTGAAAATGACGATCCTATGGGATTTTTGAAAAGATCGTTACCGACGTGGCTCCCGTCTCTGGCAGGCAAAGAGATTGAAGTGGAGCGAGCGCATTGCGTGTACACAAGGCTCTCCTCAGATCCCTTCTGCGACCGCCAGACTTCATGGCCCGGTGAAAACTTCCGACGGAGCAACGCTGTTGTTCTTTTCAGATTTCTATCGGGTCACCGCAAAAAGAAGAAGTGCATTTACGCCAGTTAGGAAGAATATGAGAGACACTGGCATCCAGAATTTTCTTATTTATCCTGCAACGCTGAAGGTCATTCTCAATCAAGGTGAACCTAACCTCTACACTCCCCAGAAGAAGCAAGAGTTTTTCTCAGATCCCTTTCATCCACCAACTCTCAGTGAACTTCAGCTGGACATTTGCTGTCTAATCAGAGAAGAGATGCTCTAAATGGTTAGGTGACTGTGTCTTTCACTGTTCACTTTAATGCTCACTTCTTAATTCATAGTTCATTGTGCATACAGTATCGCTTACTGATTATTATATTTTATTGGTTTTAGTTTTATTCTTTATTCTTTCTATCTATTTTTTATTTTTATTTTTTTTAATAGAAATACTACCTAGTCAATATGTGACTATGGGGCCAAATGTTGGTGCTACAGTAATGTGCAGGGTTTGTTGACACCACGGACCATATTAAGGTCTGCTGGCAGATCAAGGTTTGTTCTTGGTTTGATCTGCCATAGTTCATGGGAATGTGTTTATGTTTTTTTGAATGGTAACGGGGAGGGTGGGTGGGGGGTGGTTTAATGGTAGACTCAACTGGTTTTATTTTGAAACTTGTATTTTGTCTTATTATGCAGTAATTCTGTTTGATACTGACCTTAATATTCTGAGTTGTAATATTAATGGGCTAAATGGCCCTCACAAACGTACAGGTTTTCTGGATTTTTTGCAAAGAAGAAAGATTGATATAGTGTTAGTTCAAGAATCCCATTTGAAAGAGGAGGATATACACAGGTGTAATAATACGTTTTATGAAGTGGTATCTCACTCATCTTCAGATACTAAAACCAAGGATGTCCTAATATTGGTCCGGAGGACTTTAAATATTACTATTTTAGATAAAGGTTGTGATACAGATGGTAGAAAACACATATAAAAACAATAGTGGAGAATAGGAATATTGTATTTCTCTCAGTTTATGCCCTTGTACTCCTGACCCTACTTTTTTCTCTGTTTTGTCAAGCTATCTCTTGAAGTTTTCAGATATTGAAATTGTATTGGGTGCAGATATGAATTCTGTAATGTTACATATCCTAGATAAATCTGGACCAAATGAATCTGACAAATTTTGACAATGTTTAACCTCATCCCCGTTGGTGGATCCTATTCACGAATTGACGTTATTTTCATTTCTACTTCTTTATCTTCAGCTGTTCGTGATGCCGATATCTGTTCCTTATCTTTGTCGGATCATGATGGAAATTTGTGCAGATTATCTTTGATACCTCGGCCATCTCGTGCCACTAGATGGCAATTTAACCCTAAATTGTTACAGGATGAAAATTTTTGCAGTCAATTCAGAAATAAATTTTCTGAGTTTATTGAAATTAACCAAGGTTCAGTGGATGTTCCTCGAACACTTTGGAATGCAGTTAAAGGGTTTATAAGGAATAACTCAATTTCATATGCCTCTTTCCTTCAGAAAAACCGACACAAAAAGATAGTTGAACTGGAATCACAGCTCCAGAATCTGACTAGAGATAATCAGCGTTGTTTCTCAGACAATACACTCAGTAAAATCATGGCGGTTAGGTCCGAACTCAACTCATTACTGAGATCCAGCGCAAAATTCCCGATCCAAAGATCCAGGCAGAATTATTATTTTCAAGAGAGTAGACCAAGCCACCTTTTAGCCCTAAGATTACGCAACAATGAAAAGTTTGCTAATATTTCAGCAGTGAAATCCCAATCTGGGCTCATGATGACAGACCCAAAAGACATTAATATTGCCTTTCACTCTTTTTACTCTAACCTCTATACTTCTTCTGCTGATGGTGACCCTGACTCTTTTGCATCTTTTCTGTCCAACCTTGATTTACCTAGGCTGTCAGATTCAGATTCGGAATACCTGGCTGAACCGATCTCTCTTCAGGAGCTGGAGTCAACAATTCAATCTATGAACAAGGGGAAATCCCCAGGCATAGATGGCATTCCAATCGAATTGTATACTACTTTTTGGTCGGATTTAGGCCCCCTTATGTTCGATATGATACATTTTTC
This sequence comes from Barbus barbus, assembly GCF_936440315.1. Lineage (NCBI taxonomy): Eukaryota > Metazoa > Chordata > Actinopteri > Cypriniformes > Cyprinidae > Barbus > Barbus barbus. Next base: position 4,755,443 of record NC_136722.1, read on the forward strand.
AGTTACTCAAGGCTCATTTCACCCATCTATTAATATAGCTGTTATTTCTCTCTTGTTAAAAAAAGATAAAGATCCGACTTCCTGTTCTAGTTACCGGCCACTTTCTCTGATAGGGACTGATGTTAAATTATATGCTAAAGTACTATCTCGTCATCTAGAGAAATTTATGAATAGGCTAGTTTCTGTGTTTGCTGATGATATCTTATTGTTTTTGGAGAAGCCGTCACATTCTATTCCTCATGTGTTGAATTTATTTGACCATTTTGGATCGCTCTCTGGGTTTAAAATTAATTGGAGTAAGTCATGTTTACTTCCCCTCAATTCTAAAATTGATTCCATGTCCCTTTCTATAGCTATTCCATTGGTTCAAAACTTTAAGTACTTGGGGATAGATGTTTTTCCTTCCCTACAGGAAATCGTCTCAAAAAACTATAATGGTATTCTAGCCAAAGTATCGTCAGATTTGGAAAATTGGTCTCGTCTTCCTACTTCTTTTCAGGCCCGTATATCGGTGATTAAAATGAATGTTCTCCCACGTATTAACTTCTTTTCTTCCATGGTTCCTCTCGCTCCGCCGGTTGACTACTGGAATAAACTAGATGCATGTGTTTCACGGTATATATGGGATGGGAAACGTCCTCGAATTAAACTGACTACCTTACAACGATGTAGATTACATGGAGGTCTTTGTTTCCCTAATTTTAGACTGTATGCTCAAGCCTTTTCCCTCCGCCTTTAGCAGTTTGGTTTGATCCTGACGCTTCTGTATCTTGGAGGGCAATTGAGGAATCTATCGTTTATCCGTATAAACTGAAGTATCTTGTTTTTTCGGGAGTTTCGCTTAGGCAGTGTACATCTCGGTTTGGTCCCATTGTAACCCATCTCCTCTCCACATGGAGGGATGTTGAAAGATGTTCACAACTAGCCACAAAATGGCAAATTTTCCTATTTTCCACAATAATAACCTTTTGTCAGGCAGTACTCCATTTCATTGTCTGCAATGGACTCATAGTAAAGTAAACACTCTGGGAGATATCTATGATGATAGTGGTTTAAAATCCTTCCAGAATCTTAAAACTCAATATACTCTGCCAGGCACCTCCTTCTTTATGTATTTGCGCATTAGATCGGCCCTACAGGCGTATGGGGTGCCTTGGAACTCTCAACTGCCTGTTCACCCTTTGCACAAACTAATACTTCTTTCTAAGGAATCTCCCTCCTCTGCTTCAGTCATCTATCTCTTTCTTCTTGAGCATTCATATAAACCTTTATCTATTACAACTGCTTGGGCTAAGGATCTTAATGAGGATGTGCATGTTTTATTTTCTGATCAGGTATGGGGTATGTTTAAATTGTCTTCTAAAAACCCTAATCACCAAATGATTCATTGGAAATTTCTGCATAGGGTTTACTTGACTCCAATGAAAAGTTTTTATATGAATCTGTCGTCTTCTCCTAATCTCTGTTCCCAAGGAGTTTTTCGTTTTGTACTACTGTTCCACAAAATAAAACTCAATAAACAGTTGTTAAAAAAAAAAAAAAGATAATAATAATAATAATAATAATACTAATAATAAAAAATATAATAATAAAATAAACAGATAAATAAATTAAATAAATAATAATAATAATGATGAAAGAAAGAAAGAAACCTACTAGTTTTAATTTAAATCAACCCCTGGGGCATAAACGTGCCCAAAGCTGAAAACAAAATCAAACATGACTATAAGGCAAATTTTCTTCTTTTCTATCATAAAATAAATACACTCATCCGGTTCACCAATCAACACAGAATAATTCCACATCATCTTCACTTTCTTCAATAAAAATGTAAATGTTTCTCATTCAGAGCCCTTCAGAATCCAGCATTGTTACAGCCGTGATGTAAACTCATTCTCACAGTTTAAGGTGCATTGCTCACTTCCCTTCCGCTGGCCTCTCTAACAAGGGCTGAGTGTTCAGGTCAGCTGGTTCAAAGCGCTCTCAAAGACGGCACCAATTACTCTGAATGAATGCTTAGCCCCAGAAAGCACGCTTCATTTAAGCTTTTATTGTTGGAGACTGAGGATGAACAATGAACCTAGCTTATTCTAAATGACAGCATTAAAATCTAAATAAAATATATATATATATATATGGGTCAATGACGAGACATCACCATTTTGGTTTCCGCATCACAAAAGTCATTTTAAATGCAGAAAAAAACATCTTAAATGCAAGTAAATTGTCTACTTTCATATTTCAAATAACTTTTGTGACAATAAAATGTCAAAATATGGGGGAAATAATGTTCCAAAGTGTAAAATTGTAATTCAAGCGAAATGGTCCGGACTGTGATTTTTACCAATACATCTTTAAATAAACATAAAATACCAAGTTAAAAAATGTATTTGTTTCCTTGGCATTTTCAAGTAAGTATTGGCTGTGTTATATTAAAAGGACTATGTATTATTGTTTTTTAAAAGTATTTAAATGGACAGGGGACTGAAAATGCAGGTTGTCTGAAATTATTCAGTGTAACAGGAATAAGAAGTTACTCTGAAGTCATATAAAAAGCTGATAGTCATTTGTAAGTCTGTGACATCATTAAATGACACCTGGAAGACCATGTGGTGCTGCAGAAAAGTGAGTTTATTGCTCTTAAATACTTGATCATTTCACCTTTTCATGGTGTGGTAGCAAGGTTACAAAAACACACGTCATTCAGTGAAATGCCAAAAAACACCTTTAAATGTTAGATTTTTTTGAAAAACAATTTGTTGTGAATAATTGTGATTGACTTTACTGGTCAAGTTCACTGTTTGAAATAGGTGGCCATTTGATTGCCTGAAAAATTAGCTAAAGTAGAAGTTTCATCATTCAGGGTAATGGTTTTGTCATTCAGGGTAATGCAAATTATCTGTTACACCAGTCATCCATTACACCGAATGGCAATATCACTGTATAAATAACAATTTTAGCATCTTATTTATATTACAGATAAATGAGGAATGTTTAGCATTGGCATGTGTAATTTTATTATTGATTAATTATATACATGAACTTAGGGAGTCACTAGGCACTGTAAAAAGCCAAAAAGCTAAGAAACTAAGTGTGGACCCATTAGCTTGGGTGGCACTCTTAAAGCACGTTCATTCCAAGAATAATAACTATAAAATAACTATAACTTGAAAAGGGAGAAAAAAAAAGTATGGCAAAAGGCGGGCTCGAACTCGGGTCGATCGCGTCCAAAAAACACAACAAAACACAATCTTCTATCTGCTCCACTGGAGCTACTGTTTCAGCTAACTCTGCTGTTCTTCTTCTGGTTCTTCCGGTACACCTTGATTGACAGATGTCTCTTCCGTCAGTGGTGATTAATCAGCGCTGTCTCAAACTATACCTACCTCTTCCCGTTTGTCTGATTTGTTGTTGTGTTTTCTGACTTGTTATTTTATTTTTTAGATTTGCATTTGCGTTTGTAATTTGTTATTTTGTTTTCAGAATCGTGATTTGTTTTGCACTTCTCGGCCACCGTACCCCTTTAACAAAAGAGCTGCGTTTGCCCTCTAAGAAAAAAAAAAAAAGACCACGGGTTTGGAATAACATGGATGTGGGCACAGAACAGTATTTTCATTAATTGGTAAACTGTTCCTTTAGGAATGAGTGTGTTTGCTGTTTATTGGTCATTGGAATGGTTTAAATTGGGCTTTGTGCCATATGGATCATAGTAATTGTGAAAAGTAATTTATGTTTAATTGAATAACGTTTAAGTGCTAATATTATCCATTTACGCCTCTGGCAGCTGTTGTCTCTTTAGAGGCAGCTGACTGCACACAGCCCTGAAGGAAATCGGATGCTACATGTCCAGATTAGCTTTTCTCCCCCCAGGGCAATCCCTAACCCTTAATCAGACGGCCCACTCATGCCTGCCTTGCCAGTTTAATTTAACCACAGCTAATTATTTCTCTGTATAATCATTTCTAGCAAAGTGCGATGGGCTTTGCTCATATTTTGCACGTGCCAGGATCCACACACCCAAAGAAACAATGTTATCTATCATTTAAACCTAGAAATAAACAAAGTTAAGGATCTGGAAAAAATGTAAAACGAAACATGATTCAAACTAAATAAGAAACTGTTGTGTACTGTTTAATCAGATTAGCAAATTTGTGCCATCGATTATGTGAACTTCTTCGTATAGATTGTCTGATTTTATTTCTTCTGTTGAAGCACAAGATTCTTATTAGATAATTTACAAATCCTGTTGGACGGCATGATATATATATATTTCCTCAATGCAACTTTTCACTAGAATAGAATAGAATAGAATAGATTAGAATAGAATGCTGTCCTTTTGAATGTACTATTAATCAAAGAATCCTGATTTTTATTTTTTTTATCATGATTTCCCAAAAATATAAACTTTTTTTCTTATAGTGTTGAGCATATTAGCATTTTAGAATGATTTCTGAAGGATCATAAGATAAAAAAAAAAAATATATATATATATTATTTCTCTCTATATATATATTCTTACCAACCCCTAACTCTTTTATTCTGCACTGACTGGAAGGACTATTTTTTTTCTGAACTAGTTTATAATATACGAAAGACATTTATTGAAATGATGCCTTGCATTAGATTCTGTCTTATATAATGTCTGCATTAGAAAATAAAGACTCAAGCCCATTAACAGGACCATCTGCTCTGAGGGCAGGTGCTGTAGAGCTGAAGCATTCCCCTGACTGACTCTAATGAACACATATAAACTCTCCAGTTCAGAGCTCCACATCTAATTGGATTCCAGACTGCATGTGTCTGATACATGGAGACCAAAGCCTTTGTAAAAGCTACCTTGAATAAGGGAAAAATAAAATTCAATTTCAAAGAAGAGAAGAGAGAGATTATATATTTCTAAAAGCTATACTGGCTTTCACTTCAAGGTTTTAATAATGCATTCGTTCATTCATTCATTCATTCATTCATGTCCAACCTTTTTTTTTTTTTTTTTCAGTGAATCAAAATACGATATTTCATAAAATGTCCTATGACTTTTTTTCTTAGTACAAGGAATATGTTTGTGTGTGTGTGTGATTTATGGACAAATTTAATTTATTTATTTTGTCAATTTATTTGTTTAATATTTGTTTAATTTAATTTTACTGCAATGAAGTGGAAAAAGTAAATTTGAAGTTGTTCATTTTCTGTGAAATAACAAGATTTCTCTAGAACTCTGATAATATCAGACAAATGGCACCCAGTTATAGAAAACACACACAAGGTCACCTGTCAAAATTGCACAAAAGACCACAAATTGCAATGACTCTGATGAGATAAGAGGGAAAAGGAGAATGTGGCAGGCCAAAAATTGACTAAGCTGTGAGAGATGACTTCAGATTGCTGTAATTCATGTACTGTATCATTTTTCATCTGTGACAATCTTTCTTCTGCACCTCAAACCAGCCATCACTGGACAAAGCAATATTATGGATAGGACTTTAAGCAATGGTTTGAAGTTAAAAACATTATCACAAATACAGAGATTTTCGCTTGATAGGATGTTAATATATTGGAGTTGTGTGGATTACTTGTGGATTATTATGATGTTTATAAGATGTTTGGACTCTCATTCTCACGGCACCCATTCACTGCAGAGGATCCAGATGTAATGCTAAATTTCTCCAAACCTGTTCCAATGAAAAAACATACTCATCTACATTTAATCATCTACAATTAAATGGTAATGCATACGTTTTCTTTCAAAAACCATGCATTTGGCAATATTTTACACTGAAATTACATATACAGTGTAATGCAATATCAAACCATTTTCAGTTTTTTTTTTTACAGCATATGCTAAATAACACAGTTAACAATGAACAGTTTTTTTTTTTCTGTAGCCTAGTATTTATTTTTTTCTTTTTCTTTCTATAAAACATTTTTAGAGTGAACCTATGCATGTTTTTGATTATTTATATATTATCTGTGCTCAAAATGTATTTTGCTCCATGCTAAACATTTAACCAAAACCGAATAGCATTGATAAAGACAATTAGGCAATACAGAGTAGGCTATAATTTGTTTTGTCATTTTGCAGTGCTTGATGTTGAGTTGCACAACAATATTCATTATTATATCAATAACATTAGGGTTCATGCAGTCATGATAGACATATACTGTAAATGCTTGGGAACTTCATATACATCTCCCAGTAGATGGCGGTAGTAACCTGCAAGTAACTAGTGACCCACACTTGGACTAATCACTGAAATGAAAGCATGTATCTTCTTATACGTCTTCGTTTGTGAGTAATATATGAGAAAGCAGTGATGTTGGAAATATCTCAGATCGGAATAATTGGTCATTTAAATACAAAGTTTTGGCAGACTTTGGCTTTTGGTCTTTAGAGCACATCAGGGAATTATTGATGTAATTATCCTCCTCTCTCCTTGGCTAACACTCCGAGACTCAGGGGCAGAGCCTTGGTTGAGACCAAAATGAACACGGATTGGCATGAAAATGTAGTAATTTAACCTTCTATACTATAGCCTACTACAAGTCTGTGTTTTACAATCGACATGTGACTTGATGCCCTGGTTAAAGAAAGGAAAACCACACCTCACATTTAGTAAAACAAGGTGACATAATGGATAGTATTCCCAATGGGAAAAAAACCCCCAAAACGAAACAAACATAATAGTAAAAATAAAAAAAATAGACACCATTACAAAAATGTTAATGGTTCTACTGGTTGTAATGGGACTTGTATTCAATTTCATGGAAACTGCAATGAACACTGTGGGTTTCTACTGGTAATTGGTCCCCTTATATTGGTGGCTTGCTAAAACCAATACATCTTAATGGAATATGTCCCAAAACACACTACAGTAGACCATTTTTTAATGGCTTTAATGGTTAAAAGTTGATGGTTTGTAATGGTGTTGGTCGTGGAAACCATAAGAATTTTCTATAATGGTTTCTATTGTTGTTGGGGTTTTTTTTCAGAAGGGCTGTGTGAAGAAATATGTAAAACATCAGAAGACGCCGACCTTGGATCGACATACAAAGCTGTCATATAGGCCTATTACTCCTACTTCGTAATTTTATCCTTATAGCCTATTGTAATCATTATGAACACAAATTATAATTGCTTTCTCACACATGCATTGTGTTTGCCACTGATGTCGTTAACTAAACACGTAACTGTCAGGTGTGGGTGAAGGGATGAGAGCGAGGACTCACTTGCAGGAGGAAATAGGGCTTTATTAATAATAAAATAAAATCAACAAACAAAAACTAGCCTATAGGGGAAAACAGTAGTGATGTGACGTTCTGCGCCGAGGCTTCGAAGCTTGTATCAAAAATATGAAACATCTGGCAGTGAAGCAGTGTACCGGAGCTTGATTCGTTTTGCCATAACCACGTGATCAGTGACGACCAAAGCTTCACTTTCGTGTACCACAACGTGACTGCTTCGTAATCTGATTCAAAAATAGCTCAAACCCCTTGCGCAGGTTTCGCGTGCCAAGCAAAAAAACCTTGGGAGAATCCAGGCTCAGTTGGGGGGCCAGTTCTCCCCTGGCCAGTCGAAACCAGCAGTTCAATTCCAACTGCAGCAATGTCAGATCGTGTAAAGGACTCATCTGGTTCCTGTGGTCTTGTCCTGATGGCCGTCTAGGTGACAAGGTCTTCAAGTTTGTTCAAGTTTGTTTTATTTATATAGCACATTTAAAAACAGCAAGCACAGCTGACCAAAATGCTGCACAAACAAAGACATAAAACACAAGATATCCCACAGATTCATAACATAAATTCACAGTGAATTAAAAGCCAAAGAAAAAAGATAGGTTTTAAGAGATGATTTAAAAACCATTAAAGACTGTGCCGATCGGATATAGGCTGGAAGGCTGTTCCACAACCTAGGGCCAGCAACCGCAAAGGCTCTATCCCCTCTATGCTTTAACCGAGATCTGGGGACAAAGAGAAGTCTTTGATCACCAGACCTCAGACTTCGAGTAGGGTTGTAAAGATAAAGTTGGTCAGATAAATAGCTCGGTGCCAGATTATATATAGATTTAAAAACATAGAGAAGAATTTTGAACTCAATTCTAAAATGCACAGGTAACCAATGTAACGATTTCAGAATAGGAGTAACAGAATCAAATTTACGTTGTCCTTTGAGGAATTTAGCAGCAGCGTTTTGAACTAATTGAAGAAGAGCGATGGAAGATTTAGAAATGCCGAGATAGAGAGAGTTGCAGTAATCCAGGCGAGTTGTAATGAGTGCATGCATAGCAATCTCTAAAGTTTTCACAGAAAGAAACAATTTAATTTTAGAAAGAAGGCGTAGCTGAAAAAAACTGGAACTAATAACCACATTTATTTGTTTATCAAATTTAAGACTCTGATCCCAGAAAACACCTAGGTTCTTAATAAAGGAAGAAGTAAAACAAGCAAGGTAGTCCAAATCAACACTTCTGCTCCCTGAATTTTCACTAGGGCCGAAGACTATTACCTCGGTCTTTGATTCATTCAGAAATAGAAAATTATGAGAAAACCATGTCCAGAGCAGCATGTTTATTTCGTTTCAGAGGTAGATAAATTTGTGTATCATCTGCATAGCAGTGAAATGATACACCATGCTTTCTGAAAACAGAGCCCATAGGAAGTAAATACAAAGAACAAATAATTGGTGCAAGAATAGAACCCTGCGGCACTCCACAGGAAAGTTTAGCAGGCAATGAAGAGAAATTGCCCACTCTGACAGTGAAACTTCTATTTGTTAAATATGATTTGAACCAGCTAAGAACAGTTCCCTGGATGCCCACAAAATATTGTAGTCGAGATAAAATAATTTTATGATCAACTGTATCAAAAGCCGAGGTCAAGTCTAACAGAATAGGACAACAGAGTCGCCAGAGTCAGTCGCCAATAAGATATCATTTAGGACTTGTAATAAAGCAGACTCTGTGCTATGCAGAGGCTTAAAACCAGACTGGAAGGTTTCAAAAATATGATTTGCACTAAGGAAGGACTGTAACTGAAAAAAACACAGTTTTCTCCAGTGCTTTTGTAATAAACGGAAGATTTGAGACGGGTCGAAAATTATTAAAATTACTAGTATCAAGAGAAGATTTCTTAAGAAGAGGTGTCACAGTAGCTTCTTTGAGGCTATCAGGTATAGTCCCTGAAATTAGACATTTATTCAGAAAAGACACCAAACTGGGACCAATCGAGTCGAAAATTTGATTTAAAATACGTGGAGGGAGAACATCAAGAGAGCAAAAATACAGTTTCAAATGGTCAATGGCTTTTTTGAGAGACTGGAGAGCAACTGGATCAAAATCACTCCATATAGCTGAAGAGTAACAACATTCAGGTGAAACATTAGCAAGAGGTTGTAGCTGAGATCTCAAAGTAGTAATCTTATCACAGAAAAACCTTGAGAAACCTTCACATAATGACACTGAGGGATTTTAAATCACATTTGCAGGAGTATTTAACACATAATTTATAACAGAAAATAAAGCTTTAGAGCTATGGTGATTCTGTGCAATTAAATTGTAAAAATACTTAGACTTAGCAGATGTCACTGCTTTCTGAAAAGAAGCAATACTGTCTTTAAGAATTTCATATGAAATTTGCAATTTGTCCTTTTTCCATTTTCGTTCAACTCTTCTACAAGCTTGCCTCAGAGAGCGGATGTTATCATTGAGCCATGGATCTGTTGTAGTTTTTGACTTCTTGGGTTAAGAGGAGCAGTGGTATTCAGAACCTCTGAGCAGGCATTATAAAACAGACTAAGATGCTGTTCAGCATCCAAGTCAGGTAAAGATGACTCCAAGGACAGAGACAAGCACACCTCGTTAAAGGACTTTGTGAAGTCATCACAAAAGTGAGAAGAAAATGAACGAATCATTTGTACAGTAGGAGTAATATTAGAACTTAGCTGAGAGAAAGGCAACGTAAATAATACAGGCATATGATCTGAGAGCAAAGTGTCAAAAAACTGAACAGTAAGAGAGAACCAAGTCCAAAGTATGTCCGTGTGTATGTGTAGGATCTTTCACCCACTGAACCATATTGAATGAATCAATCAAACTGAGAAAATCAATTTCTAGAGGTTTGGACTGACAACACACATGTATATTAAAATCACCTAGTAGAAGAATATTATCATACTTTGTTATACAAATCACCCATAAAGGCAGTAAATTAATTTATAAATTCTTTAACTAGGTGAGGAGGCCGATACACCAGCGCTAACAAAACCGGATCATTCCATTCCAGTCGCAACAACTGTACTTCAAAGCTACTGTAAGCAGCAGATGGAACAGAGCTACAGTTGATACTAAAACTGTTTTTTTTAAATTACCGCTAGAAGAGCGGGGCAAATTAAAAAATGTGCAGTCCGCTGGAACCAGGTCAGAGAAAGGGCTCAGATCACCAACCTTAATCCATGTTTCTGTGATGAACATAAAATCCAAGTTATGAGTAATGAAAAAGTCATTGAGTAAAATCGTCTTATTAACAAGCGACCGAGCATTAATCAGAGCCATCCTAGAAGGCGGTGGAGAGATGATGGGAGCAGAGGCTCTGTTCAGAGAGCGAAGATTCTGAAGATTAACTCCACCGTGGCGAACATGGAGAGGAGAGTAGCGAGAGGTCGTAAATGGAGAATCCATGTGAGTGGGTTGAAGCCAGCAAGCAGGATGATCCAGCGAACGCCAGATAGCACAGCGGCCACCGCCTAAGGTCCGCATCATACGGAAAAAGCTGGAAACACGGCCCGTGCGTAACTCCACTTTCAATTTGACAGCAACCGCGTCTCCTGCAACGCTTTCTCTGGGAAATATCAGGAAGCCATCTGTGCAGATGATATGGAATATCCGAGATAAGGTTTGGAGAACACGATTGTGATTTAACCACAGAGCTTGCTAACTCTGAGGTATAGGTAGTCACAACAGAGTCTTTAATATCCAGAAGTAACTGGCGATCATAGACCAAAGGGGAGTAACAGTTCGACACGGATAGAAAAACAGAGACAACACCAAACAGCAGAGAGGCCAGACGGCATGCCACGTACATCGGCGCCATCTTTCAACTCCCAACTGGTGATCTGTCTCTGGGGCTCATCTAGTTGTCCTGATCTCCGCTGACGTTCAGGGCTGTAGAGGTGCTGATCCACCATATGATCTGGATACGTACTGAATCGGGTGGCTACGGTGACCTTGGAATAAGAAAGAAACAGACTAATATTAGCCATTCTTCTTATGATGTAACAAGTACATCGGGTCTTATGGGAAGTGTTCCAGGCTGCGGTTGACTTAATTAATGCAGCCTAACAATCCTTTAAAGGATTTGAATATTAGAAGCGTATTAGTGTGTTACGTGTACGCCAGGTTAACAAGAGGGGTCTTTAATCTAGATTTGAACTGACAGAGTGTGTCTGCCTGCCGAACAGTATTAGGTAGATTGTTCCAGAGTTTGGGTGCTAAATGGGAAAAGGATCTGCCGCCTGCAGTTGATTTTGATATTCTAGGTATTATCAAATGACCAGAGTTTTGAGAATGCAGCGGACGTCGAGGACTATAATGCAATAAGAGCTCGCTCAAGTACTGAAGAGCTAAAACATTCAGGGCTTTACAGGTAATTAACAAGATTTAAAGGTGGCATAGAATGGAAAACTGTCTTTACCTTGGCATAGTTGAATAATAAGAGTTCTGTACATGGAAATTACATACAGTGAGCCTCAAACTCCTTATGTAAATCTTGTGAATAAAAAAGACCACTGAAAAATAGGCGAATCAGAACATAACACCGACTGTTACGTAACAGTCGGGATCACTTATAGTTATGCCCCCTACATTTGCATATGTATGCAAATGTTCTACGCCCATGTTCTAGGCCAGCTGCCAGCCGAACCTGCACTGCCGAAAAATCCAACATTCTGCAGATATTATGAAGCAATACGAGCAAGGACAACAGCGAATATGGCAGATCATGGAAATAAATGTTATGCTTCAGGCTGTGCAGGGGATGTGACATGCAGGGATGGGTTGGTGTCTGGCACGGAAAACAAATAACGCATAAAATAATGCGAGCCACTAGGGATGTGGTTAGCTCCTTGCTGGCTGTAGCCTGTTACAGTACATAAGATTTCACTTACCACATAAACAGAGTAAGGAGAGATGCCTGAGGATGATGGTGAATGATTTACAGATCCTGAGCACCACTGACAAGCATCTGATCTTGTAAAATGTGTGGTAAGTACTGCCGGTCCATAGTATAGTACATGCGATCGCGAATCTCGAAACTGAAAGTAAAACGCGATCGTGCATTCCAAAGCAGTTTCAATGCCCAGCATATTAATAGCGGCTCCCTGATGCCCGCATTTTATTTACAGTATAATTACCCGACGATATATAACTGCGCAAGAAAGTATTGAAATATATTTTTTCCCCTTTGTTTCCTTACTGAAATGAGCCGCAATGTGAAACAGCCTATCAGAGCAGAGCTCAACATTGAGCCGCACTGTGAAACAGCCAATCAGAGCAGAGCTCAACATTATTATTCATGACCCTTCCAAATAAGCCAATAACAGACCGTTTCATTCTCGGGAGAAATCTTAGGGTTGTAAATTGACATGTAAAACTGGCACCTTTAAAGTCTATACAATGTTTAATATGGAGCTTCCTGGTTCTAGGAAGGACTCTAGCTGCTGGATTTTGGACCATCTGGAGTTTGTTTATTAAGCGTGCAGAACAACCAACCAATAAAGCATTACAATAATCTAACCTTGAGGTAATAAACGCATGAATTAACATTTCTGCATTTGACATTGAGAGAATAGGTCTCAATTTAGATATATTTTTAAGATGGAAAAATGTAGTTTTACAAATTGTAGAAACGTGGCTGTCAAAGGAAAGATTGCTAATGAATAGCACACCAAGGTTCCTGATGACGAAGAATTGACAACAGCCAAGTGTTCAAGTGTTAGACAGTGTTCGGTTATTACATGTGGCGGTTTTAGGTCCGATAATTAAAGCCTCTGTTTTTTTTTCAGAATTTAGCAGTAAGAAATTACTTGTTATCTAGTTTTTTATAATGACAATGCATTCTGTTACTTTCTTTTAGAAGAAATATAGAGCTAAGCATCATCATCATAACAGTGAAAGCTAACACCGTGATCCCTGATAATATCTCCCAAGGGTAACATGTAAAGCATGAAAAGTAATGGCCCTAGTACTGGGCCTTGAGATATTCCATACTGCACTTGTGATCGATATGATACCTCTTCATTCACTGCTACAAATTGATGGCGGTCAGATAAGTACGATTTGAACCATGCTAATGCACTTCCACTAATGCCAACAAAGTTTTCTAGTCTATTCAAAAGAATGTTGTGGTCGATAGTGTCGAATGCAGCTCTAAGATCCAGTAGCACTAATAGAGAGATCCAACCACGAGCAGATGATAAGAGCAGGTCATTTGTAACCTGCAAGTAGTGAGTATCCTATAGCATATGACAAAAATGATTAATGGCTTTGACCTTTGTGACCTTTCCCCTCCCCCACGCGGCCCCTCCCCCACACGGCCCATCCACATCGCGACCATCCACATCATGTTGTCCCCCTCAAATGAGAACCAGATGTCATGCGTGAAACTCCGTGTCATCCGGGGATGAGATATGTTGTCCGGTTGGAGGAAAAAATATAAATGAGTTGTCAAGTAATGTTTTTGAAGATTTTATGGAGCGTTTTGAAAACTTCCTCATCATAGGAACATCTGTGTGGCGCGCCCCTCCCCATCTGCGGCGCGCGCGTCCGGTTGCGTTCCAAAGCGCGCTCTCTCTCTCTCTCTCTCTCTCTCACTCTCACTCTCTCTGTCTCTGTGGGATCCCTGAGAAAAAACATTAATGAACAAGCAATATTAAAAAAGTAAAGGACATTAAGAGATCGGTTTTAAGACACACGCCCAGCGCTCGTACATATTCTGTTAATTAAAAATAATTTAAATAAAATAGGCTGTCAATGAGAAGGGCTAATGTTTAGCTTAACGAATAAAATGGTTCAGGGAAAAACAGAAAATTCCCGTCTTCACAGTGAGTCAAATAAAATCATTACAAGAATGGTCGTGTTTAAACTTTAATTCTCTCTCTCTCTCTCTCTCTCTCTCTCTCTCTCTCTCACTCACGCACACACACACACATGTTTGCATAGCCATCTAAAATGGTGATATTACACAGAATCCTGATGTTTTTTATCCACAGATAATTATTCATGTTACAACCCATCACAGAAAACTTTACATGAAAATAAATAAATACATAATTTGCTTTATAAGTAATTTACTCATGGGCTCAATAAAAGTTCCCTCTCTCTCTGTGAGAGGATGCTTGCCCCCACACCGTAGATTAAAAAGTACATAGACACACATTCAACTGTCAGAATCTTACTCTCGTCTTTTAAATGAATTGAATATAAATTATGCACACATACAATATGAAACAAAGCAAAAGATTGACACTAGTTTTAGGAAACAAAAATATGTAATGAGGGCCGAGTCAAGTAAAGGGGGAAAAATTGAACAGGCAAATGGTAAGGAATATAGTGGACTCAACATGTCAGGGCATGCCATTGTGTTTGAAAGCCATAAACATTTTGTTTTTTATTTCCATGGACATATTTAAATTCAATTCACGTTTTTTTTTTTCACAAAACAAATTGTTGCAAAGCAGTTTCACAGAAAAGTAAAGTTTCTACATCCTATTTACAAACTTTTATATTCATATTTACATTATATTAATGAATTTTATCCTGTATCATCCCCCTAAACCTACCCATCGCAGTAAACCTTCTGCATTTTATATTTTCATAGATGTTATTTAATATAATATAAAAAGCTGCTATGATCGTGGGGACAATTATTTGGAGTATTACTACATATTGGGTTTGTGCCCCTTTTTTGCTATTTTGTACAATGTCTATTTTATATATATATATATTATTCTTTTTATTATTTTATTATCTGCGTCCTGTCCTGTTGCTGTCTTTCTGTTGCACTGTGGAGCTTCTGTCACTACAACAAATTCCTCGTATGTGCAAACATACCTGGCACTAAAGTTCATTCTGATTCTGATTCTGATTCCAAACCTGCCCATCAAAGTAAACTTTCTACATTTTTTAAAAAATGTTATGCGGCCGATTCGTCAGCGCAGCGCGGACGTGTTTCCTAGCGACACCCAATGGGCAGCGCGGCGCGAACAATCCTCACCAGCGCTGCGCTGACCAATCTAAACAGATACAAGTTCATTTGGCGCCACTCAATTACATTTTACCCATAAACCTCTGCTATTATTCATGTAAATGAGTGAGGTAAAATGGCTAGGCGCATTGTAGAAACAATTTTAACTACTCCTGACATTTTGAATAGAATTGAGGAGGCTCTAGGGGACAGAGACATTCATTCAGAAAATGAGAGACGAAGACTTTTTAACCGTTTGCCACAAACCAGACCCACTCCAGCATTCCAGTTCGCACGTAACTTCAGTGGTGAGGCCTCACGGGGAACTGTAAACATGAGAAGAAGGTAAAATAGTGAATAACAATGTATATGCTATTCGTCTAGCAAAGTATTTGCATTTAGTCATAGACATAGTTAGCCTATAATTGAGTATTTAACTGCCTGAAGTAAGATATGTTATTTCTGAATTAGATAATGAAAATGCAAGTGCACAATTGCATTTTCTTATTTCCTTTAGGTGCCAAAGAAACACAGGTGGTCCCTTCATTAGAGAAGTGTGTCTATTGACCTCCCCGGAAACCACAGTTGTACCAAAGGGAATGGCTAGAGTCCAACTCCTAAATAATGGTTACATTATTAGTGGAGTACAATTCCAAAAACGTTGGAATGTTCAGCAGGTGTTGCAGCATATTCATTATGAATCAAAGCTTCAACTCAACACTGAGTAAGTAACTAAATCTCTGAGACTAGTTGTTTAAATTTTTTAATACTGCATTTTAATAATATATTTTTCATAACAAATCCCTTACGAAAATTAACCATGGTTTTATTGTTGTAAAAGTGTAGTAACCATTTTTGATTGATTACCATTTGTATAACCACAGTTTTACTACAAATACTATGGTTAGTGCAGCAAAGCCATGGTTACCCATACGGTAAAAAAAAATATTTTTTGTGGCCAAAATATATTTTAAATATATGTTAAATATATGTTGTATATGTGTTGTTCAATATAATATATTTTTGAAATCGAAAATATATTTCATTTCAACAAACATATATTTCCAAATATATTTTAGGGTGAAGAAAATACATTTCCAACCTTACAGTAGAATGTGTATGGAGATCAAAGTATCCATTATTTAAAATGTATTTAATGTAATTAAAAATAATCATAATAAATAATAAAAGTAACATATGCATCTTATGTACATCATCAAAAAACAGTTGGATACAAACAAAACAGAGCCAAAGGTTTAGCAAGAATTAGGTCATGTTTATTCATTTGATTATAGTATGTCACATTACACAATATCTCACTACTAATGTAGTGTTCACTTGACTTTGAAATGAATTGTCAGTGATACAGTATACAAAATACAAAAACTGCTATGTACACTTTAGTTTTTGACAATTCATTATAAGGGATACAATATAGCACTTAATGATAACACTTAAGACAAATTATTAGAACGATCATTATAATTTTTACTTTAAATAGAACATGTTAATGCAATGCATATATGACTTTTTGCCATTAAATATTTTTGAATTGCTTTAAAATCACTTTAGAAAAATATACCACATTGCATAATATATCACACTGCTTTTGTAATGTACACATAGCTTTTCACCATTAATACATCAAAGTTTAAATGGCAAAGAAAATAGTGTTTGCTGTACATGAATAATACAACTTAGGCCTCTCTTGGCTTCATTTGATGCCTCATTTAAGGAATTCACACCGATTAATATTTCTAAAAATGTAATCAACTTTGAGTTTTTCAGTGTGAATGATCAGACATTTGCATTTGATCTCTGAAGCAAGAATACCTGTAAGATGTCCAAGACGTTTTGACACTGGTTCAAAATAACTTGGATTTGAGGCACAGAGACTATGCTTTGCTCGTTCATAGAATCTTCCAATGGCATAACACATCTCCTCATTTTCATTTTGACAAATCAAGAATCTTTTAATGCTAAAAAAAATTTGATCATCATCATTCAACATAACAGTAAATGAATTGCGTTTAAATACACGACTGTAATCTTCTGAGTGAAACATCTCGCCATTTGCAATGATTCGTTGAAAGTACTGAACTCTGCTTCTTTGTACCCCATAACGACTCAATGCCATATAGTCATCTCTCCCAAGTAATCGCACTTTAGGGCGATCAAGTGCAGTGATATCACGTGTGCGAGTTACATGTTTCAACTGTTTTGGTCTTGTCAGAGATTCAAAGATCTCCTTGCATTCATTTGGGGCATCTTTCATGATAGTCTGGCCATAAAAAGGTAAGGCCTTCTGTAACCAGAAAGTTTTGACAATCTGTAGTGCAACCCCTTGAGTGCTTTTGATCATGTCTAGTAGTTTAGCATTGTAAGACTCAAACACAAAGGCAGAATGAGCCCACAAAGGCCCCCAGTTAACTACACTTCTTGGTAAGTGGAGGCAGAGATGGACATTATAAGACATATTGGCTTCCCCATAGAATACCTCCATGTCTTTCACAAAATCTGTTAGAAGTGCCTCAGACTCAGTAATCTGGTCTCTAATTATATTTTCACCCAACAGAAGGGATACTCCCTTGACTAGTTTGGACCAGTGATTCAGTAGTGGTTCTGGCAAGACACCTTTTAGTACAGGTAAGCTATAATAAAAGAGCCACATATACCACTCGTGGGCTTTCCAAAATTTCCTCAATGTGACTGACCTTGGCACACGAGGTACGTTGCATTGCGGTTTAATCTTTAAAAGCATCTCGTCTAACAGTTTTGTAGACCTACCTATATACCAGTGCTTTTCATGGTTTTCACTGTTTAACCACAGCCCTGTTACAGTTCTTGCAACACCGAGAAGTACTGAATGCATATAGTCTGGGACAGACCCTTCAATGACATCAAAACTGGGAAGTCTACACAACATACTTGGTCCTTTAACACCCATAACAGGCTGACCTGACTCTAGCGCAGCTTCTACAAATTCGTTAGTTTGTTCCTGATTGCGGAGCTGGATGTCCTTCTGAAAAGGATATACACGAGTGGAACCTCTGCCTTTTTCAACTATTTTTCCTTTATGAAGGCAGTAGGAGCATCCATATTCACCGTTAAACTGTTTAAAATTCTGTATCAGAGGTCTGGCAACTGAGTCACTCATTAAAACTAGAGGGATTACTTTTGTGTTGACAGAAACTCCTTTGTCATTTTCCCATGTGAAACCACCGTCCTGTAGCTCTACACATTCGTCAACGAAAGGCTTTAAGAAAGTTCTCATGTGAGGCTTCTCATCCCCAAACCATAGTCCACAAAGGAATACGTTATCCTGTCTCATTTTCAATGGCAATTCATTAATGGTGAATAAAAGGGGCCAAATACTGCAAGGGGACTTTTTAAAAACTGGCACACCATCACAACTAAATGTTAAGGTAAGTGTTTGAAGTGGCGTTTCTGAACCACTTAAAGCTTTCTGATACAAAAAACCATCACAAATATCACTGACAGTAGTAGATGTTTCTGTTTGCCTTGTACCAATTTATCTGTAATTCCTGGCATTCTCAAGAGATTTTTTATTTGATCTTCCAAGGAGAGGTATATGAAAAAATTATTGGTGAACCTACTGGCTTTGTCATAGGTAATGTTGCACTGAACACAATGAACATGGTCCAGTCCAGCTGACATTATATTACTACACTGTTCACAAACATAACAGATTTTCATGATGTCTTTTGTATCATCGAAAGCTTTGTAAAATGAATATTTCGTCCTGCACACTGAATCACTGCCACCAACAACATTAAGGATTTTCATAATATCTTCAATACAGTCATTGGTCAAACTGTGTTTGAGCTAAAGTGCCAGAAGTAGTAGTTGGGTTTGCTCTTTAGTTTGACCTGAATCCACCGGGACCTCTATCTGAACAGGACTGGAAGTGCACTCTTCATCAGTAGTCATCAGCAGAGTACTGTCTTCTGGAAGGGTGTCTGGGATTTCCTTAAAAAGAGAGAGAGAGAGAGAATTATGGGTCCTGTTAACATCACATTAAAAATCTTCAGTGTAAGAGCTGTAGCCTAGTGGGCTGCACTCATGATAGACGCATTTACGTCCAGATCACGTCTTTTGCCAATCCCATTCTCTTCTGCCCTGTAATTTTCTTCTTTCCACTATCATTTCTGTATCTTTTTTTTTTTTCAGCAATACAGCAGATGTTTGAAATTGGCCTCATTCACTACGTTGGGCACTATTTGGCATGCACATTCAGTTTTGCCCAAATCGGAGTGTACATTGGTTGTCCAAGATTAATAATCAGAATGAATGCCTAGTGCTTCTTTCATGATAAATTCAATAAGAATATGATTATCTTCGAAGAATGCATACAGTAGAAATTATAATTTGTAGAATGATTACGTGTTTTACATTTTTTTTAAACATGATTATACACAGTTTCTAAAACATTGGCTCTTTTCCACTAAACTTTTTAAACTCAAAGGTATAGTTCACCCAAAAATGAAAATTCTGTCACTAATTACTCACTCCATGAGTAGGACCCTTGCTGTCTTTAGAGGGTCAAAGAGCTCTCAGATTCCATCAAAAATATCTTAATTTGTGTTCTGAAAATGAACGAAGGTCTTACAGGTTTGGAACGACATTACAGTGAGTAATTAATGACAGAATTTTTATTTTTGGTTGAACCATCTCTTCAATGCACTCATACATGAATCTTCTTAAAGGATTAGTTCACTTTCAAATTAAAATTTCCTGATAATTTACCCACCCCCATGTCCAAGATGTTTATGTATTTCTTTCTTCAGTCGAAAAGAAATTAAGGTTTTTGATGAAAACATTCCAGGAATCTTCTCCATATAGTGAACTTCAATGGACTCCAAACGGTATAAGGTCAAAATTACAGTTTCAGTGCCGCTTCAAAGGACTATAAACTATACCAGACGATGAATAAGGGTCTTATCTAGCGAAACGATCGGTCATTTAAAAAAATTTAAATGTATATGCTTTATAAACACAAATGCTTGCCTGTTCTGCTATACGTGGTCATGACGTAATGACGTTGAAAATGTAACGCTTGACGTAGGTGAAAGTACCGAGTCAGTGTCTTTACAAGTTGAACGTGCAAATACTAAGTTAAACGCTGTTTATAAAAAAGGGAGTTACAACTCAATGAGTTTACAAGGTAAAACAACGATGTCGGACAAATTTGAACTTGGAGAAGATGACATGGAGCCTACATCAAGCGAAAAGGAGCCCTTTTCAACGTACGTGACATCACAAACGCGTATGGCAGAACAGGCGAGCATTTGTGTTTATAAAGCATATACTTTTTTAAATCTAATTTTTTTTAAATGACCGATCGTTTCGCTAGATAAGACCCTTATTCATCGTCTGGTATTGTTTATAGCCCTTTGAAGCTGCACTGAGACTGTAATTTTGTCCTTCAACCGTTTGGAGTCCATTGAACTTCACTATATGGAGAAGATTCCTGGAATGTTTATCAAAAAACTTAATTTTGCTTATTTCCACAAACCTATATTCCTATATTCATAATAAATCCAATAGAGGTTTATGCAGTAAATGTGTTTTCATTACAGTTAATGCGCAATTCTTCTTTTCAGAATTATCCACAATCAAGAGAATGTATTGTGTTTGTGTTCTGACACAAACCTTGAAAAGAGACCAATAAGATGGTTATTTATTACTTGGTATAACTGTATCAATTAACTGCTAAGGGATAAGTTCAGTCAAAAATTAAATTCTGCAATCATTCACTCACCCTCAAGTTGTTCTAAACCTGTATGAATTTCTTTGTACTGTTAAACACTAAAGAAGATATTTTCAAGAATGTTGATACCCAGACAGTTTCTGGTCCCTGCTGACTTCTGTAGTATTTTTGTTTCATACTATGGTCATACTAAGTCAATGGGGACCAGCAACTGTTTGGTTATTAAAAATGTTTTATGTTCAACAGAAGAAAGAAATTCATACAGGTTTAGAACAACTTGAGGGTGAGTAAATGATTACATAATTTACATTTTTGGGTGAAATATCCCTTTAATTAATAAAAAAAAATTAACAAATGTAAGCTATGCAAATTACCAGTGAATCACAAATTAAATAATTAAGAAGCATACCTTATGACATTCCTTGATGACATTCTCAAGTTCTTCTTCTGCTGCCTTAATTCTGAAAAAGAGAAACAAAATATACAATAAAGAAAAACTTTTTTTACTGTTTTTTTTTTAATAAAATTCAAAGTTTACTGTCTATAGACCCTCCAAAACCTGTCAAAAAGATCCATGGTATAACTTTTTTTTTTTTTTTTTTTACATTTACTTGTTTGATAGTAACAACTTAGATTCTGCTTCAGATTTCAGTTAGTCAGCTCCAACTGATTCATAATCCTTTGGCTTATTAAAAGAGAGCCACTCATAAAATAAGGTCGATAACCGGAACGATAAATATATAGTTTTAATAATTAAGCTGCACTTAAAAGAACAGTTCACACAAAAAATGTTGTCGTTGGAAATTATTTGTGATGTTTTTCCTGCTTAAAATTGGACACTATAACAATATCAAATATTTTCATTAATTTTTAATTTATTTATTTTTTTAAAGTTTTGGCAACATTGTACCACAACGGACAAATTTAAACATTTGACATTTTCATGCATAAAAAATAAATATATTTACTGTTAACATTTTCTTTAACCAAAACACTTGAACAGTTAGCTTTATCTAATTTTTAATGGATTGCATATCTCATATTTAATAAAATGCAATTTCATATCCAGCTGTTGCTCTCAGGCAACATTGTACCATTGTGGATCACAAGTGTAACTAAACCATCATACCAGTTATCATATCAAAACATTACAATCAGAGTTGTTATATAGCAGGCCTGCATGGCCTCATGTGATTCCATTACGGTACAATGTTGCCTTGAGGCAACATGAAGTTTTTTGTAATTTCCTAAAATACATTTGATGATATATAATGTAAAGTTTTTGAAAATACTTCTTTACTTAATAATGAAGGTGACTCAGATTTTTTGTAGGCAATTATATGGATGAAAATTGATGATAAATGCACTTTTCATTGGAGAAAATAGGGAGTCGTGACACGTGCACATGTCCTGGGAGAACCAAGATGGCGCCGATGTACTTGGCACGCCGTCTCTCGCTCTCGCTTTGCGAGTTTGTCCTTGTTGTATTTGTGATTTTATCTTTTTATGTGATAAACTCGTCTGCTTTGATCACCTATGACCGGCAAATGCTTTTGGATATTAAATTATCAATGGACGGAGCAAGCGTTTGTGCGCAGAAAGGTTTTGGCTTTGATTACTTGCCACCTGGGCGCTCGCTCCCGTTCCACCTGTGCCGACCGCAGTGCGCTTACAGACGTCGCAGGAGACGCGGACGGCGAAGTGGCTTTGCGGTGAAGGTGAAGGCGAGTTTTACTTCCTCTAATGCGACCCACTCTCATTTCCTCAAACTACCATTTGAATGTGAAGAGAGGTGGTCTCTCACCGGGCGCCCTTCTGAATCTTCGTATAAATGGATTTTACCGGTGCGTCCATGCGACGGAGCCATATCATCATGCTATCGGATCCCTAGGCTTTGCAGACGGAAGGCGAACCTGCAGAATCTCCGACAAGTTCGCCGCGATTCAACCCTAGAGGAGGTATCTACTGAATTGACATTGGCAGTGATGAATGTGCGTTCGTTATCAAATAAGACATTTATTTTAAATAACTTTTTTACTGAACGCAACTTAGACTTTTTATTATTGTCTGAGACGTGGCTAATTCCTGACGATTTAAGTCCATTCACGGATCTGTTACCTCAGGACTGTGGCTTTCTTAATACTCCACGCATCACAAGTCGTGGTGGAGGTCTGGCATCTATTTTTAAGAATAGTTTCTCGTGTCAGCTATTATCTGCTGGCACATTTCTAAGTTTTGAACTCCAGTTGTTTCTGACTAATCAAGTTGCATGTGCTGTAATATATCGACCGCCTGCATACAACAAGGATTTTATTTGTGAATTTACTGATTTTTTAAGTGAAATTGTACTGAAATATGATAAATTGCTACTAGTGGGTGATTTTAACATACATGTGTGTTGTCCTACAAAACCATTGGTAAGAGATTTTTTGAATGTAATTGATTCTTTTAATCTTATACAACACGTGCATAAACCCACTCATGTTCAAGGTCATATCTTAGACCTAGTTTTGACTCATGGTTTATCTATTGCTGATGTTGAAATATCAGATCAAGCTTTTTCTGACCATAAGTCAATTATTTTTAAGATGTTGACACCACATAAAGTTGAAAAACCTAGAATTCAAAGCCAATTACGACGAGCTTTGAATGCTGGAGCAATAGAGCAATTTAAAGATAAATTTTTTGAAATTAACCCTTTTTATTTTATGGATAGTTTCTCTCTTAATGTGGACTCCTCACTTGAGGTGCTATATTCTGTTTGTTTTTCCCTCTTGGACTCAGTAGCCCCAGTTCATGTCAAAAAGTGCAAATTTAGATCAGAGCCCTGGCTGAATGATGTGACTCGTGGTTTGAGGATAACCTGTAGAAAACTTGAACGAAAATGGAAAAAAGATAAGTTACAGGTATCTTTTCAAATGCTAAGGGAGTCTCAAGATATCTATCAGAATACCGTACAGATGGCTAAGAGGAATTACTTTGCAGAAGTAATTACAAAAAATAGTAGCAAGCCCCAAGTTTTATTTAATATTGTAAATTCAGTTTTTAATCCAAAACCAGATGTGCTATTCCATCTGTCAGCCATAACTTGTGAGACTTTTTTGGATTATTTTGTCCGAAAGATCTCTGATATTAAAACTACAATCAAACCTAGTTTGTTTGATCCCTCTGTTGTTCGGCCACCATTTGTTACATTTGACCATTTTGAAATGATCTCCTTGCAGTCACTAGCTGAGGTAATCAAACAGTCAAAAATAACCGACTGTTCATTAGACATTATTCCAGCTAAATTGATAAAGGAAGCATTTGATGTTCTTGGCCATAGTATTTTAGTCATTATAAACAATAGTCTTTTAACTGGAGTTGTTCCTAAACATTTTAAATATGCCCTTGTTCAGCCCCTTTTGAAGAAAACTCACTTGGACCCTACCGTCGTATCAAACTATCGGCCAATCTCGAAGCTACCTTTTTTGTCTAAGGTTTTGGAAAAGGTCGTTTTGAATCAAATAAATAGCTTTTTGATTCAGAACGATATCTTTGAGGTTTTTCAGTCAGGTTTTAGGGCTTTTCACAGTACAGAGTCCGCCTTGATTAGGGTTTTAAATGATTTACTGACTGCAGTCGACTCAGGATCTTCTGCAGTTCTTGTTATATTAGACCTTAGCGCTGCGTTTGATACCATCGACCACGACATTTTACTTGCACGTCTAGAAAATGTAGTAGGAATTCAAGGTACAGCGCTTGCATGGTTTAAGTCTTTTCTTTTAAATAGAACTTTTTCTGTAAATATTGGTCGAGATAGTTCACAACCTGCCTCTCTGCTTTGTGGGGTTCCACAGGGGTCCATCCTTGGCCCAATTTTGTTTTCCCTGTATTTGCTACCCCTTGGGTCAATTTTTAGCAAGCATAGAATACCCTTTCATTTTTATGCAGATGATATGCAAATTTATCTCCCTCTGAAAAAAAACTGCAAGAACCAATTAGAGTTGTTGCGAAATTGTATACATGACATTAAGTCATGGTTATCTTTAAATTTTTTAAAACTAAATGAAGAGAAAACTGAAGTTGTGTGATTTGGAGTTCCAAATCATTTTGATGATCTGGGTGATTTAGCCCCATTTTGTAAGCCGCTAGTCCGAAATCTAGGTGTTCTTTTCGACAGTGATCTCAGGTTTGAGAGACAGATTTATTCTGTCGTTAAGTCTTGTTTCTATCATTTGAAATTAATAGCGAAAGTGAAATCATTTCTGTCCACTCGTGATCTCGAAAAGCTCATTCATGCATTTATATTTACAAGACTAGATTATTGCAATGCGTTATATATTGGCATAAATAAAACATTGATTAATCGCTTACAATTAGTTCAAAACGCCGCTGCGAGACTTTTGACGGGTACTCATAAGAGAGACCACATTACCCCAGTATTGAGCTCTTTAAATTGGCTACCAATTGACTACAGAATAAATTTTAAAATTTAAATTTTTGTTCATAAATCATTGCATGGTATGGCGCCATTGTACCTGGTAAATCTTATTAAGAAATACGAACCAAAACGGTCCTTGAGGTCAGCTGACCAGCTGGTTTTAACGACTCCAAGAACAAAGCGGAGAAGTGGAGATCGAGCTTTTGTAGCGATAGCTCCAAAACTCTGGAATGATCTACCCCTTTCTATTAGATTGGAACGTACATTCATTGTTTTTAAACATAAGCTTAAAGAATACCTCTTAGCTCTAGCATTTCATGGGGTATAGTAGTTGCTTTTGTAGGTTTATCAAACTGAGGGGTTTATTTTATTTTATTGTTATTTTATGTGGTGTTAATGATGTATGTTGCTATGATTGCTTGTGTTTGTACAGCACTTTGTTCAATGACAAATTGTGTAAAAGTGCTTAATAAATAAAGTAAAGAAGAAGAAGAAGAAGAAGAAGACGACATTGGACGCAAAATGGACCCCTGTGGGTCATGTGACCACTTTTTTTTTTGCATATTCATTGGTTAATGTTTGAGTTCTACTACCCTGAGATAGCATTTATCAATTAAATAGGTGTCTCATTTTATTAAAAACCCTAAAATAAAGTATGTTGCCTGGAGGCAACACACTACCATAGAGGGTTAAAATAGTCCATGTGACATCAGTGGTGCAACTGTAATATTGTAAAGTTACAAAAATACTTTCTGTAAACAAAGAAAACAAAATGAATGACTTTATTCAACAATTCCTTCTCTTACAGTCAGCGCCATTTACAAGAGTACCACAATGCATGCGTGTGCATTCCTCTGCTCATAAACAAGGCACAGCACATGCATGTTCTGCATCAGCAGCGTCACACACATGCATCGGGGTACTCTTGTTAATAGTGGTGGAGACTGCATTGGAAGAAAATAAATTGTTGAATAGAGTTTTTTTTTTCTTTGTGCACAAAGTGTACTTGTATCTTCATAACATTACATTTGAACCACTGATGTCAAATGGACTATATGAATGTGGTAGTTCTCAGTCAATGTTAAATATATCAAGGTTACGTTTTTTTTCAGAGAATGTTCCTTATGAAGGGCGATTTTATGTAGAAAACAGAAAAACACACAAACAAATACTTTTGCTGCGTTTTTACATCCAGGGTCACAATTAATGACTTTTCATTTTTGGCTGAACTAGGCCTAACGTTATCCCTGGGCAATCTTTAATCTTTAAATAGTGGGAGATAACATTATCCACACACCTTTTTTTTAGTGCCCATCTTCGTTGGGTTCTTGAAGGAATTTCCTCTTCAGTATCAGTTAGATAACGTTTATACGAAATCCTTTGTGGAGGCTCGCTCATTGTGTCTGTGCACGTCAGTAAATCATATGTGACCTATTTGAAATTAAAATGACAAAATAAAACATTAATGATTAATTGTAAAACACAAATGGGAAACATGTAAAATAAACATAGTATGTTATTTACTGTGAAATCTATGCTTACCAAGCAGTTTTCCGGGGGAATTTAAAAAATGCAGCGTCTTCGTAGCATAATGCGCGCAGCAGAGTCTACGCATGCGCATTGCGCAATGCCTTAGTGACGTTAAGATTTTAAAAACTTGATTTTAAATACAAAACCTTTTTCTTTTTTTTTTATACTAAAAATAAAAGTAATGTAAGTGCAAACAATCTACATTTCTGTTAATTAAAAAAAAACCTTTTCTTTCTTTCTTTTTTTTTTTTAAAATAACCGACCTTGTCTGAAGCGCGAATTCCGACCGTGAGAATGCTGAAGATAGGAGACAGGAAGAAACAAGCCGATTATGTTTGCGCTAATTAAGTGGGTGGAGGATGGAAAATTCTCAATTCTGCCATCTGAACATATTCGAGATTTCGATGAGGATGCATACTACGCGGGTATGGAGGAAAAGGACGTTTATTTGGTGGAGTGGCGCCAAGGCGTCAAGGAGCCTAAAGGTGGGTGGCCGGTCTATGAGGCCTCCATCTTCAAGATAGCAGGTGCCTTTATTATTATTATCTTCAAAATAATATTTCTTTATTCTCGTTTATTATGTCTTATAACGTTTTACTAGATTAGTAAAATATTCATGTTTTAGTTAATTAACACCAGTATGTGGCGTACTTTAGCCTTTTCTTATTATTCTACCTCCTCAGAAAGGGAAAAAACGTTACAACTAAAACTTAAGGAAATTGAAGAACAGCTACCCAAGCCAGACATTCTTAAGAGAAAAAGTAAACCTTCTATGAAACTCCTTGAGGCCGCAGAGGTAAGAGACGAACCAGCAGCTAAGAAAAAGGTGAGTGTTTTGCCATACATTATTCAGGCACCAGATATCATTTTTTATAATTGTTTCACTAGTGGGTGCAGGACACTATAGTTCATTTATGTAAGTGAGGATAGCAAAATAAAGTAAACTGGGACATATTATACCCACAAATTCGTCATACAGTGGACTACCAGTAAAATTGATAAAAAAATAAAAAATTGGGAGTGCTAAGTGCAAATAGCATGTTTTTTTAGTGACAGATCACCAAGTGCAAATAGCATAATTTTTAGTGACAGATTTAAACAGTACTCAGTGTAAATAGCAGTATTTTTTAACGATATGCTATTTACACTAAGTGCAAATAGCTATAGATTCTATTTACACTATGTTAAAATAGCAAGATTTTGTGCTATTTATACTACTTATTGCAAATAGTGGCAATTATCTGCACCTCAGTATTGTAGTACATTATAAAACAGTACGCAATAATAACATACTGAGTGTAAATTATAATTTTAATTCAAATTTATTAAATGGATGCCACCTTATTGGGACAATAAAGCCCTCCCTACACCTACCCGATACTTTATTTTCACCTTTTTGATTATTTCCTTCATTTTTATTGAAAATAAATGCCTTTCTGGTGCGATATGAGATTTGAAAAGGGAGAAAAAAATGTTTGGCAAAAGGTGGGCTCGAACTCGGGTCGCTCGCGTCAAAAAGCATGTGCCTTACCATCTACGCCACTGAAACTGATGTTGATCTAGCTTCTTTTCTTAATGTTGTCTAACGCAATCACACGTTAGTGGGCGGAGTTAGTGTAAATAGCCTTTGCCAACAAGATGGGCTATTTGCACTTAGTGTAAATAGACACTCCGTTTTAATAAACCTTTTATTTCTCCCTGTCAACAAGACAGTTTGCATACCATTTAGAATTGAATTGCAAAACATTCAAATTCAGTTCCTCAGTCTGAATCATACATAAGCAAACAGCATGCATAATTTTAATTTAAGAAAGTAAAACAAATATAGAACAGGGGTCTTACTTATAAATCTATCCGTAGATTTCATTCTAACAGTGTACATACTCGCAAAACCTAATTTTTGCGTAAGAACAAAAGTTTTGAGATTTATAAATCCACGTTTACTCCAGAACCAGCGCAAAAATCCCTTTATAAATCCCAGTCAGGGGAAGATTGTGCATACGTGCATCTCCACCATGTCTCCTCCCCGAAATCACCATATTGAGGGGTGAGTACCAGAAGGGACATATACAGGAGAGCCAAAACAAAAATGTTACCATAGTTTGATCTGATTTTGTGTACTGATTTCAATTGTTTATTTTACAAATTTGTACACTCATGGATGAAAGTACTTTTGCCAGTAGAAAGAGCTCATTAAGAGCTTTCATTTGATGCATATATCTCAATTTCACCAAAAATGTCACTTACGCCCTTCTGGTTCTTGAACATTAGAGATAATTATTTATATTGTAATAGTTTCAACCTCCACAAAATGCCACATTTGTCCATAATATTTTTATATCACCAGTTATTATTAACAATTAATTATTCCCAGTTATTAACTGCTTTTTATTCTCTATTAACCAATATAAGAGGCATTAATTAAAAAATTAAAAGCAATAAGCCATTAAAATCAAGAGACGTAAATAAATGTAATTAAAACTGAAAAGTACACATTATACATAGAAATTAAAGGC
Source organism: Barbus barbus (assembly GCF_936440315.1). Classification (NCBI taxonomy): domain Eukaryota; kingdom Metazoa; phylum Chordata; class Actinopteri; order Cypriniformes; family Cyprinidae; genus Barbus; species Barbus barbus. Next base: position 4,784,871 of record NC_136722.1, read on the forward strand.
ACTGCCAAAACATAACCCAAATTTACTATAACTTCACGCTTAATTCTCACATTTATGTGTGTTTGTATTTTTTGCCATAGTTAGCACTTGGTGCATATGTGAAGGGGGAGGAGTCACATTTAGTCGATAAAACACTTCCGCAAAGGATATACCTGTATATCCTCGATCATGACTCCTCAGGAACCCCCCTCACTCCTCGATCCAATCACCTCCTCACGGTGCAATTAGATAATTGAGATATCCTACAAGATGGCTGAGTTCGATTGGTTTCCAGGTTGTAGGATAGAGGACGGAGGAGCGATGAAACGAGGCAAGGCTGAGGGAACGTATTTTATCGGGGAGGGGGGGTGCTGAGAGGCGGGGCTTGATACTTCGGGGTAGCGCGGTAGGGGATTTTTAACAGCATCCTAATATTAAATAGCCCAAACGACACTCGCTTACAGGTGAATATACAAGTGAATGAGGACAGAGTTATATGTGAACACGCAGAACTTATGATTAAGTAATTATTAAAACCCTTTAAAATATTTAACTGCACGGCGGCGGCACAAAAACCTGCGTCTTACCTTGTAATACTCCAAATGTAGCTTGGCGCTCGGGAGTAATGCCGATGAATTCTTTGATCAAGTCCACTATATTCAATTGTTCAATGATGTCTGCATGAACATGCATAAGCGTCAGGTGAGTTAATCTCTTTTGAGACATGCTGCTCCTCAACCAGGTTTTGAGACGTTTGAGGGTTGAGAAACTTCTCTCAGGTGAAGCAATTGAAACAGGAAGGCATAGACAGAGTTTTAGCAGTTTTTCTGCTTCTACAAATAGAGATCTAGTTTGAGAATGAAGTCTAGAGACTCCTGCTGCAACATCTTGCATTGTTTCACACAGAGCAGCTCCTCTGAATGCATCTCCTAACATCTGTAGTTGAAGTTTCAGCCTTTCCACATCAATATCTGTGGGAAGATGGCGAGACTGCATTTCCAGCGTTTGTGAAGATTTTCCATTTGCCGCATTGAGAACAGTCTGCTTTCTCAGTGCTGCGATTTTCATTCCATCCTGGTTGAATCTTCTGCTCAGTTAAGAAAAAAACAGATCCACTGCTTCAAAAAATCCAGTTTTCCATCTCATACCACAGTGCCTCGGGCTTTGTGGTATAGCGATAGCAAGCGGGAGTCCTAATTACTCTGGACTCATCATCTTTAGGCATTTTCACACCATTCTTTGTAGCACAGTCGTTCAGTTGGTTGATCATTTCTGATACTGTGCTGTCAACTCTTAAGGCCTTTAGTCTCTCCATCAGCAGATTCACACACTCTGTGGCTCCAAGAGCGGTCGTCTTTTTACCCTGCAGGCTCTTTGCCACTGCCTCACATGGCTCAAATAGTGCTTGACAGCAAAGAAGACTGAAGAGAGTTTTGCCTTTTAGTGCTTGCTTGTGAAGTCCATGTATTTTGGCTCTTGTATCTCCTCTTACTCCTTTGTCCTCCTTCAAAGTTTCAAGTGTAGTCAGTATCACCAGGTATGATGAACAGCAGCGCTGAATTGCTTTAGTTCGCACACACCATCTCGTTGCTCAAAAGGTTAAAAATTAGGACTTCACAGCCAAACAATGATTCAAAGAGCTGTTTGCGTTTTGCTGATTCTTTAATAAGAACAGCAACACCCTGGAAAGCCTTCTGCTATAAGACTTACTTCACGTGCAACTTCCTGATGTACAAGATCAAGATAATGATTGCTACAGTGCACATGTGTGGGTTTACTTCGTGGGTTTACTTCTCTCAGCCGTGCTTAAACACCGGACAAGCGCCCTGACATGTTATACCATCAAAACAGTAGCCCTGAAGATGACTGATAGGAATGTTAAGTCTCATAAAAAAGGTCTTTCACACACATGAACAGTGTCTCCGCAGTAGTGTCAGGACGGTTTTAAAATCCTAAAAAATCACAATGTGAGTCAAGGTTACTGTCAACATACTGAAGACTGCAAGACAACTGCTCTGAAGTGCTGATGTCTGTTGTACAATCCGCTATCAGTCTGTAGAAATCACAGTCTGAGGCACGAGATATAATTTTTCTCTGAACAGCATGCGCAAACTGGGAAATAATCTCGTTCTGGATTGTGTCGCTCATTCAGTTGTCTCTTCTCATCACTCTCTTTCTTTCGGCAGATTGTATGTCCGTTCCATCATCAACTCATACAGCACACCGTCCCGAGTAGTGTCACCTCTAAAAGACAGACCCTTTTTAGCTAAGAATGCAACAGAACGAAACAAAATCTCTAGGATGTTTCTCGCTGTTCATGTTGAAAAATAAAACTTTAGTCATATCATCTTAAATTTCCTAGCTGTCAGCACCCCTAGTTCCCGCGGCTATAAGAGGAGGGATATTTAGAAGAACCCCATGTTTAGCAACGTCAAAAGTACAAAACATTAAGGAAATATGAGATACGGACTATAAATGCCATTTGGTACATACACATACATTTTTATTGCTAAAAATAATACAATATTCTTGTTACGTTTTAGAATAAATATATTAAACTATCCATACAAACTGTTCTCATTCATTTCCAAAAAGTATTTCAATTGTTTTACATATTTCAAATCAAATTAAATTTTTGCAGTTTTGCTGATAAGGTGAACATCTTTTAGCTATTTTTAGTGGAAACAGATAAGCCTATATTTAATTGTCTGACTCGGTGCGTGACTTACAAAGTATTTTAAAGCTGGGCACACAGTGTGAAATTTTTAATAGTCCTTTACGATTGTTGCTTGTCAGACTGTACGAACATAATGGTCATGTCACACCATGGGAGTTGTCATTAAAGTCAGACTGTACGACAGTCAAGATGTGTTAAAAACGGGTGCACACAAGAAAACTTGTCCAAAGTTTTACATTATCAACCCATACACGTTCAGTGACTGTGAGCTGCATTGCATGCAGGGCTGAAATGTTGGCTATCATGAAAAGTATATGAATGGCTGTAATAGCGACGTATTTAAAAAGAATAATGTAAGCAGCACTAAACACCCACATGAAAAGGATGTGAGTGCCAGAGTTTAAAGCGGTTAGAAGAAATCTCTAGCATTAATTCTAAAAACAATATATCTATAAACTATATCTTGAAAAAACGATAACTGTTTGACATTCGTCGTAAGAGAAGTCACACTGCAGGACTGTGTGTGCCAAATCTTCTGACTCTGCCAGAGGTCAAATTTGATCGCAATGGCCATTAATTGGCTCTCGGTGAACTTGTCAAATCAGCAATAAAAGACAGATTTTAGTCTAGGATTATTTTAGGGGTTTTAGGAATATTTTAGGATTTAAAAAAAATTGTCTCAGATGAGCAAATCATGCACAGTGTGAGCTGGGCTTAAAGGTGCAATAGGTGATTGTCTTCAGAAACATTTTTTGTTATACTGGTTGAAAGTCTCTTCACATCCCGATAGCAATCATTAAGTTAAGTGGTCTAAATGTATTTATCTGTATTTATACATTCTGTGGAAGGCGCAGGACCAAGAAATGTTCATCCAATCAAAACGCTCGGTCCGAGCATTTTTTTTTTACTTCCCTACCTGCCTGTCAACGTATGTATTTGCATACCTCTGCACACCCGGTCCACACAGACAGGATAGGCCATCAGCGCATTCACGTACACTGTGCATACAGAGCGAGAATGGCAGACAAACATCAACAACCCAATCTTCCTTCCTGGTATTGTAGTACTTTTACTAACTGTACTATAAAGTTTTCTCACCGGTGAATGACACATGATGTAGCCAAGCAGTTCCTAATTCCAGTCCTCGCCTGTTCAAGTGTAGCCTATCCTTCAAATACAGCGGTATTTTTCATAATGTTTTGGAGATGTCTTCACACGACATCAAGACCTACGTGCAGCTGTGGTTTTAGAGTAAGCTATTATCATTGGAGCTATTCAAACCGGACAGTGCACTGTTCGACCACCGAATCCAGCAGTGTCCGCGGATCACTTAATTAAATCAAGATATAATAATTTAAGATATTAACTGTTTTCTGGATGAAAAAAAACAACAACTATATTTTGCTAGTTTTTGCTTAACAAGAGAACAAAAAAATTGCCAGTGTGGTAAGAAAAATTATCTTATTTTCCCTTTGTATTAAGATGATCTTTCTTGGATTGGATTCAATTTATTGTCATTGCACATGTAGGTACAAGGCAACGAAATGCAATAGAGAAGAAGAATACAGCACAACATGAGGAAAGAAAGGAGAAAAAAATTATCCTCACACTATGCTCTTGAACGGGAGTACAGTGTGAGAACAGACAAAAAACCTCAGCATAGAGCACAGTCAATACAGGAACACACAACTTGCAGAGAGTAATCCAGTTCAGACGAACAGCCATCCGGTCTGCAGCCATTACAGCGCTAACATAGACCCGTTATCAGACTGACGGGAAGAAGCGGCAAAGGCGTTGGATGGGGGTAGTGGGAGGTGAATGAATATCTGTATGTATGAGCGTATGAGTGTGTGTATGTGTAAGTTCGTGTGCCTAGAGATCCGCCGCGCTGGCACTCCAAACAAGTTGTCTCAGTCCGCAGATTGTGGTGCGACACAGCAATTGCCATGGAAACGACCTTGGCCGGAACCCAAACGCTCGACAATCACAAGGTGTTTGTTGAGGGGGGAGGGAAGAAAGAGCATCTCCCTGCAGCATTCATCCGGGGAGTTAGATTTCAGAGCAACCTTGCCAAGCTGTTCTGTTGTTTTGGGAATCCGAAAAGAGATAAGATTGTTTGGTCTTTGGGCGAACAGCTGCCTTCTAATTTCACAGCTATTCTCATTGTCCATTCTGATCTCCTTGTCCATCAATTTTCCTTTCCAAAGCCGAGAGTTTAGCCGTGGTCGAATCCATATTGCGGTTAATAGTCTCTGTCTCAGAGCCGACCGCTCTGCCAACTGCTTCAATCATGACAGGCAGCCTTGTGAGGTTTTGGACAGCTGTTCCCGTCTCCTGAATTCTCCGATAACTCAGGGCAACGCCTAATCCAAACAGCAGAAACCCAGTTATCATGGTTCCGAATAGGTAGATGTCTTCAATGTCCTCCACGGAAAGAGCCGCCAGACACACGACCCGCCACCTCTCCCATGCGTCCATCGTGTAGCCAGCTGCGAAAGTCCCAGCAGGACACTTGGGTTCTCCCGATCCCAAACTTCTAGTCGAGAAGATGGTGTCAATTGCGTTAAGAGACCAGTTGATCAGATCCATAATTTCGGTTTTGTAGAATAGTGCAGAGAGAGTCTCTTGAGTGTTAGACAAGGACAAGACGAGAGAGCAAGCAGGGAAGATAAGGGTAGGGAGGGAAGAAAAATTTGACCGCCTTCGCTGAGAGCCAAACGAGAAGTTTGACAAATGTTCTTACCTTGTTACCAGAACATTTGTCTTGTTTTAAGCAAAAAGATGGCAGATGTTTCAATGTATTTGGAGTGGCCAAATGAGGCATCTACGTATATATAGTAGATCTATATATAATCTCATTTGATGTAATCTAAGAACCTTAACTAATGTATGTAATGATTAATTGTGTATATATGATTTACTGTATATCATGATTCTTTTCCAGATGGTATGTCAACTGAATCGTTTACAAATTAGAGCATCTCATCCCCCTGCTCCTAAACCAGTTCCTCGAAATAATAATTCTTCAACAATATCAGTGTCTGACATGGGTATCAGTGATGAGGAGTGGGAAAGGCTACAGAAGGCTCTCGACTGGCCTGGTCCAGATCAACTAATCACTCAGCTGGATCTAAGCACAAGTCCAGTCCACTCAACATTCTCTATTGTGGAACTGAAAAAGAGTTACAAAGTGGGAGAAAAGATCTCCGTTATTATCACAGCCAGAGACCACAACAAGAATCTGAAAACATATGGAGGAGATTTTTTCAAAGCAAAGCTTTTCAATTCAGAGCTAAAGGTGTGTTTAAGTACATTTGGGTAATTTATAATAACTTTATTGCAACTTTTTTTTTGGCATTGCAGTTAACCCTTTTCCATTCTTCTTGAAGGCAAGTGTGTACGGTGAGGTTGTGGATCATCGTAATGGGACTTACTCTGTTGTTCTTCTTCTTCCCTGGGAAGGTCATGCACAAGTTTTTGTACGTCTTGAGCACTCCAGTGAGGCTGTGCAGATTCTTAAAAAATACAGGGATTCGTCATTCCCACGCAGTCACTATAATGGCCACTTCGAAGGGCTAGGACCAGATAAAAGCAAAATAAGAGAAATAGTACAATGTAATCTTAAGTGGGGTGCAGAAGGAAGCTGGAGTAGAGGAAACTGCTGCTGTGAGTATAAGGATATAAAAACAGGGACAGTGTGGCAGTGTGAGAGACCCAAGAAACTTTCCTGTGACAAACTGGTTTATCACTCAAGAGGAAGTTTGGAAAACCCATTAAATCCCTTTGAGAAGCAGTTTTTTGCAAAGTAAGTAGGAAATTAGTCAAAACAAATTCCAGAAGAATTGTATAACTGTAGAAAAATAATAGAAAATATCTCTCTCTCTCTTCACAGGATTTTAACAAATGTTCCTATTACTGGAGACATACAAATCATCAATATCCTTCCCAACTCTGCAGGCATTGGTATGTTCACATATGATCTTTGTAGGAATAAATAGACCATTTCACGGACGTAAACAATAACAAAGGCGTTGTAGCGCTACTGCGCATGTCTGGTCCTGAAGCATTTCCGGTAGCGCCATTTTAAAATCTCAGATCTATAAAAACCTATAACTAGCGCAAGCGCATCCCTTTTAAGCCTAGCGAAAACGCAAGTTAGGTATTTAAAAAAAATAATAATAATAATTACCCTTTAAATATGACAGAGAACATTAAAAGTAGTGTTCCGGACGGCTCTGATTGATGCTGTGTGCGTGTACACGAGAGATGGCGTTAAACGCGTATCGCAGTCTGGATGCTTACAATTAACTCCTCAGAAGTTGGGATCATTTGTTTGTACAGTGGATGATATCAGTCTTATGTTCGGTTAAACTGAAGCAAGACAAACAGTGTTACTTACGATCTTATCATGGTGTGTGCTAAGATGTCAGGGGAGGTTTTTGGTGGACATTTCACTTGCATTGCTGGGTCAGTCTGCATGTCTACGCGTTCATTTTTATTTGTACAGCGCTTTTCACAATACATATCGTTTCACTGCAGCTTTACTGAACATGCATGTTTATTACAATGCTAAATGAATGCTAATAAACTAAGCACTACATCCCATTATTACTGATTTCAATCGTTTTATAATGTGTGCTTAGTGTGGTCAAGTTTGTTGCTGTGGAACAGTGCGAGAATGCTCTATCTGAGCCATCATGTGGTCATAAATAAACAAGATGAATGCAGTTCAGTGCTGACTACCGTGTTTTGCATAAACCTTTATTAGGTTTTTTTTTTTAGATAAAGTATAGCCTACATGCAGATTAATAAATGCACACACACGAGTTTATATGTGGGTATGTATGTTTTTATGCACATTTACTGTAAACACACATACAGGTAAAAAGTGTGGCCACTATTAATGTTTTTGAAATAAGTCTCCAATGCTCATCAAGCCTGCATTTAATTGGTCCAAAAATATAGACAAAAACAGTAATATTTTGAAATATTACAAATTAAAATAATGGTTTTCTATTTTAATATGCTTTAAAGTGTAATTTATTTCTGTGATCAGAGCTGTATTTTCAGCATCATTACTCCAGTCTTCAGTGCCACATGATCTTCAGAAATCATTCTAATATACTGATTTATTATCAGTGATGGAAGTTGTGCTGCTTAACATGTTTATAAACTGAGATAATTTTAGTATTCTTTGAATAAAAGAACCGCATTTATTTGTAATATAAATGTTTTGTAACAACATGCACTACTGTTCAAAAGTTTGGGGTCAGTATTTATTTTATTTTTTAAGAATATGAATACATTTATTCATAATTTTTTTTATTGATTTTAAAAAGACATTGTTAGAAAAGACTTCTATAATTTTGAAAATTCCTGTCTGGATTTAATTAATCAATCCTGTATAAAGCATCACAGGTTCCAGAAAAAAAATATTAAGCAGCACAATTGTTTCCAACACTGACACGAACAAAATATCAAATCAGCACATTAGAATGATCTCTGAAGGATCATGTGACACTTAAGACTGGAGTAAAGGCTGATCAAAATCCAGCTTTGCATCACAGAAATATAATGAATATTAAAACAGAAAACCGTTTGACAATATTACTGATTTTGTCTGTATTAAAAACATAAAAAAAATAGTAATGTGTCCAGACATTTGACCAGTACTGCATATAAACAAAAGACAGAGACTGTTTCCAGCATATTTATTAACGTGATCAATATCAAAAGCAGCAGGCTGACCATATGCAGCTTTGAGTACTACATTACATTTCATTTCATCCTCAAGTTCTCAAACACATCTGGGTGTTCATATGGTCACATGTGGTTTGGCACTGTCCTGTCTCCCTGTAGCACTCACTGTCTTAGCTGTCTTACATTACAGATGATGGCTTTCCTAAAGACAAAAGTAGAAAAACAATTATTTTACTTAATGCACAACATTTACAAATAATACTATTATTGTTTAATACATCAGTACATGTTGGAATTAACATTAGACAAGCATAAGTGATGACAAATGTTTACCGTTAGCTTTTGTAAACTACTGCAGTTAACTGTTTCACTATTCAACATTCAAGTTTAGAGAATACATTTCTATAATGTGTTACTCACTGCATTTATCTGCTTACAAGATAGCTAGACAACTAATGAGAACTAATATTTATTTTTTATAGCCTACATAACGCTTGCAATAAAACAGAAATAAAAGCTTGGCCTTTTTCACTTAAAAAGAATCAAAACGCTAGGCGCATATGTAAACAATGACGAAAACAAAATGCTGCATCATACTTGAAGAGTTAACGTAAATAAATACAAAGAATTAGATGGAAAAAAAACAAGAGCTTGTCCTTACCTGAATGGAAATGTGCGCTGTATATCCTAGAGTTGCTAGTGTCTATTCTGCTTCTTCACTGCTGCAATCCAGGCGCGTTTCTCGGGCATCTAACCCTTTAATTTCCGATTATTTATAAATTAATGTTAGTTCGAGCCCAGCGGGAGCACCCAACCACCGAACTACAAGGATCTAATTTTAATTTCTACATTTTAAACAGCAGGATTAAATAAATTAATCGCAATCCCACTGTGTATCAAGCGCCTGCCGCCATTGTTTTGAACACTAACCGGAAACGTCCGTGGACCAAAGACGTCACTTCCTTATACCGCCGAATATCCGTTGAAATGGTCTATAGAGGTAGAAAGGAAGTATATATATATATATATATATATATATATATATATATATATATATTATAGAAAAAAAATTAATTTAGCAAACGGAATTGCTTGATTTCTGAAATTCGCTTTAATTCTGTTGGTTATTTTTTCCAAACAGGAAATGGTCAAAACATACACAAACAGATATAATCTGAAATCAAATTAGTTACAAGAGAATTAACTGAATTAGAATAATTACTGCAAAATCCTTTCAGATAAATGTTTCTTTGCTTTAGGTACAATGGAGAGATGCAGATCTGGATTGACAACACCAGTTCCTGCTGGGTTCTATTTGAAAGATGTTTGGAAGTCTTTTGTATGCAACACTCAACAGTTCAGTTCTACCCAAATGTGGAAATGTCTCAAAAATAAGATTGTCTACATGTTGGGAGACTCCACCACAAGGCAGTGGTTTGAGTTTTTTGAAAAAAAAGTGCCAGGCAAGTTGATCAGTGACATAAATGGCTTTGATTTAGGGGTTGGGACTTTTTTGTCTCTCTCTTTAAAAAAGAACATTTCCATGTTATTTAAGACTTGATAGCATGAATGTATAACATAAATTAAATTAGATATTCACAGATGCCCCACAAAGTGTTTTGACCCTAAATGCAAAGATGTATAACTGTCTTGGTATTAGATTGATGAAACTGAAGCATTCCTCAAAATATCTTGTTCCAGAAATTGCATAAATTATGTATGTAATGCATAATATAATGATAATAATATAACATAATAATACACAATACATGTGTTTGGGTGAGCACGAATAAGTGATGTGATAGACTCATTTTATTTATTAAGTGCCCATATACTTCTTGGGACTGCTGTATAAAATAACCAAAAGCAACTTTTTAAAGCTGTTTAAGAAATTAATAAGCAATGAGTCTAATGTAATTTTTTTGCTTTTGTTTATTAGGCATAAAAAGAATGAACCTCCACACTCCCCGATTGGCTGGACCACTAATGGCTGTGGAGTTGATAAATAATATCATTATTCACTGGAGGCCTCATGGTGTTCCTTTGCGATTTACTATAATGCCTATGACCAACCTGCATTATATCAGCAATGAAATTGATCAAATAGCTGGTGGTCCTCATGTAGTTGTTGTCTTTACACTATTTGCCCACCTGGTTTTTCATCCAATAACATTTTATGTTCATAAATTGGCCAAAATCCGTCAGTCTGTTGTAGCGCTGCTGAGTCGTGCACCAGAGACTACTGTCATCATCAAGACTGGAAACACTGCAGGAATCAAGGTACCCTTGGTCACTTTAAATCCTACTCTTTCAAATACTTTTCCATCTTGTATATATTGCATATATTGTATATATTTGTAAATTATGACATTTATTTATGATAAATTATCATTTAAAAATAAGTAATTTTATACCAATTGTAAATTATTGTTTTAAATTATGATAATTTAAATTAGAATAAATTAGTATATTAGTAAAAAAAAAAATATATATATATATATATATATACTGGAAACAGTCAGTCTCATAAATTAATTACTTTTTACTTTTTTTAGATAAAAGGAATAGCTTTATTGTCATTGACATCTTCAGCAACACCAGTGGCTAAAGTTATAGCGGGAACTGCCATCTGTTGTGCCTCTCCTGAGCCCATTGAGTTTTAACAGACCTCCTAAAGCATGTGGTGGGTTTAGTGGGGGCTAATTGAGAATGAATGGGGGAAAGTCACGTGAGAGGAGGCAATGCCTCCATTGCGATATGATTGGATATGGGTTTAATGTCCTAAAAAGAGGATCTGTGGGAGTTTTTAGTGAGCAATCAGCTTCGCGAAATTTAAAGTAAATGTCAGTTTCTGTGACCAATATTTACCTCGATTTGATGGCTGATGATCTGAAAAAAAATAAAAAATAGTTAAGTTACCTATTCAAAAGAATAGTTGAACATAAGTTCTCAAATAAAATCTATTGTTTAAATTGCTACTGCCTTGGGTTATTATTTTGGAATAAATGTAAAATGCCTAAAATCATTAAATTGATGAGATTCATACTTGGCTTTAATAAGAATACAGAATCTTGATTACATTGGTAATGTAAAAATCTAAATATAGATTTGTTGTTTCTCTCCCTCTCTCATGAATTTATGTTTGAGTAAAAAAAGAAAAAAGAAAACTGAGGACAGACAAGGATCTTATTCCATGTCTGACAGTATATTTTGCTATTGATCTATGTCGTTACAGGACATTTTTCAAAGTGATTGGTATGCGATGCAAGAGAACACAGTGATGAAAGAGATCTTCAGAGATATTGATGGCGTAATCTACTTCGATGTATGGCAGATGACTTCCTGTCACTATCTTATTGAAAATGTTCACCCAGGACCTGTTATCATTGCTAATGAAATCAGCATGTTTCTCTCATATGTCTGTCCTGCTTAATACATCCAAACAATATATGCTTTTTCATCTACAACATACATAAAATACTGTTTTGACCCTCCTTAACAAAATAACTGGAGGCCAGAACTTTTTTTTTTATTATTATTATTATTATTTTTTTCATTAACTGCATTAAAAACAATAATAATATTAATTGTTTTGTGAACATACCATTTTGTAAATAAAGTGTTTTGTATGTTGCAACAATCTGTAGAGTAAATGCCTTTTATGTTACCAAAATAATTTTTTTCAGCATACCTCAAACATGGTTTTGTGTATTGCAGTATAAATATGATCTTTTGTATGAAGTAGATTGCAAATGTTATTATTGCTGTAGTACCGTGTTCAATTTAATGAACTTCTGAAGCAGACTTTTTCAGAGATTTGGTCAGCTTGCGATTCAGGGTTTTATATGCTTACTCTGTCCTCTCCTCCAGCAGCATGGGGTCTGCTGATTGGCACGGTTCAGTTCTCTTGGCAGGAGAGGTCTTTTCATGCAAGTTATGGGGGCCGATTGATGATGGTGACCATTTGGAGGTTCCAAACTCTTAAATAAACACTTTAGCTGTCACACACTCTGAAAAAAGCAGTTATTCGCTAAACACTAGAGTTCCAGCAGTCATATACTGTAAAATACATTTAAACAAATAATGCTTCTAAGGAACTATGGGAGTCAGCTGATGGCACTAAGAGAAAATATAAGAACGTTTCTGGTTCAAAAAGCTATTCACAGCAGTTGTGGCATAAAGTTAGTTGCCACAGAAATTACTCTACCCTTCGTCTCTGAAATAAAATAAATGTAAGGACCATTTTTCTTTCAAACCCTTATGAAAATTAACCATGGTTTTATTATAGAAAAAAATGTAGTAGCCATGCTTTTTGGCATATTGACTACCATTTGTATAACCACAGTTTTACTACAAATGCCATGGTTAAACTATGGTTAGTGTTGCAAAACCATGGTTAATTTGTGGTTACCATGATTTAACTATAGAAACCATGTATTTTTTGCTTTTACTTGTAGTAAAACCATGGTTAATTTTTGTAACAGAAACTATGTCTACAATGCAGAAGCAACTGGAAATGTGTTGCATCATTTAAAAATCAGCATATAAAGGTACTAAATCAAGCATATTGTATATAACAAGTTCCTATAGTTGAGAGTAATGTCTAAATAACTTTTTCAAATTTCAAATTATGACGTTAAGGAGCAAACTGGAATAGCAAGAACTCAAGAAGTTACTGTAGACTTAGATTGGAGAAATAAGTTTGTAGCCAGCTGTCATGGCAGTTCCCTAAGGGTTCCATGTCATCAGTTAAACTGAAGATTGGGCTCGGACAACAATGGAAACCCAAGTATCCAAGTATCAGCTGAATTTCTGGGATGGAATGGGGTTTAAAAACAGTTACTCTAGATGATGATTTATTTGAACAATGAGTAGAGCTGTATCCTAATAGATTCCCTGACTCAGCAGTCTTCCATCTGATGCAGTGACTTTCAGTGGTGATATGATACCTAGATAATGGCTGAATTGTGAAGCTGGGCATAACTAACATTCAAGTCTGTGAAGGTTGGTATGATGTGCTGTTTTCTAAGCAAAGATATTCAGCAATACACTGGCCAGTATATATATATATATATATACAGGTCCTTTTCAAAAAATTAGCATATTGTGATAAAGTTCATTATTTTCTGTAATGTACTGATAAACATTAGACTTTCATATATTTTAGATTCATTACAACACAACTGAAGTAGTTCAAGCCTTTTATTGTTTTAATATTGATGATTTTGGCATACAGCTCATGAAAACCCCAAATTCCTATCTCAAAAAATTAGCATATCATGAAAAGGTTCTCTAAACGAGCTATTAACCTAATCATCTGAATCAACTAATTAACTCTAAACACCTGCAAAAGATTCCTGAGGCTTTTAAAAACTCCCAGCCTGGTTCATTACTCAAAACCGCAATCATGGGTAAGACTGCCGACCTGACTGCTGTCCACAAGGCCATCATTGACACCCTCAAGCAAGAGGGTAAGACACAGAAAGAAATTTCTGAACGAATAGGCTGTTCCCAGAGTGCTGTATCAAGGCACCTCAGTGGGAAGTCTGTGGGAAGGAAAAAGTGTGGCAGAAAACGCAGCACAACGAGAAGAGGTGACCGGACCCTGAGGAAGATTGTGGAGAAGGGCCGATTCCAGACCTTGGGGGACCTGCGGAAGCAGTGGACTAAGTCTGGAGTAGAAACATCCAGAGCCACCGTGTACAGGCGTGTGCAGGAAATGAGCTACAGGTGCCGCATTCCCCAGGTCAAGCCACTTTTGAACCAGAAACAGCGGCAGAAGCGCCTGACCTGGGCTACAGAGAAGCAGCACTGGACTGTTGCTCAATGGTCCAAAGTACTTTTTTCGGATGAAAGCAAATTTTGCATGTCATTCGGAAATCAAGGTGCCAGAGTCTGGAGGAAGACTGGGGAGAGGGAAATGCCAAAATGCCTGAAGTCCAGTGTCAAGTACCCACAGTCAGTGATGGTCTGGGGTGCCATGTCAGCTGCTGGTGTTGGTCCACTGTGTTTTATCAAATTCAAATTCAAATTCAAATTTTATTTGTCACATACACAGTCATACACAGTACGATATGCAGTGAAATGCTTGTACGGCAGCCAGTGACCTTAAAAAAATATTAATAAGAAGAAATACAAAAGAAAATAAATTTAATTAGTAAATAAACTGTACAAATAAGGGCATAATAATAATAAAAAAAAAAATAATAATAATATATATATATATATATATATAAAATTTTTAAAGTGGCAATGCAAAAGTGACTTATGAAACGTTAAAGTGACTTATGAAGTGTCATGTGCAATGGTTCAGATATATAAATATGTATTGCATGAATGTGTCCATGATTGTCCAGTCAATGTCAATTTTTCAAAGATATTACTCCTGTGTGATGGTGTGATTGAGAGACCTTATCGCCTGCGGGAAGAAGCTCCTCCTCAGTCTCTCTGTGTTGGTCTTCAGGGAGCGGAATCGCTTCCCAGACCGCAACAGAGAGAACAGTCCATTGTTGGGATGGCTGAGGTCCTTTACGATCTTCCTGGCCTTGGTCCAGCACCGCTTGCTGTAGATTGAGTGCAGGTCAGGGAGTTCGGTGCGGATGATGCGCTCAGCTGATCGCACCACCCTCTGTAGAGCTCGTCTGTCCTGCATGGTGCTGTTTCCAAACCAGGTCGTGATGTTTCCCGTCAGGATGCTCTCTATGGTACAGGAGTAGAAATTCCTGAGCACTTTAGAGGGCAGTCTGAAGTCTCTCAAACGTCTGAGGTGGTAGAGACGTTGCCGGGTCTTTTTCACCACGGTGTTGATGTGACAGGACCATGACAGGTCCTGCGTGATGTGAACACCGAGGTATCGGAAGCTGTCCACTCTCTCCACTGGGCTCCTGTTGATGATGGGGGTCTGGTAGTTCCTCTCCTGCGTTGTACTAAAGTCCACTATCAGCTCCTTTGTCTTGCTGACGTTCAGGAGGAGATTGTTCCTCTGGCACCAGTTCTCTAGATTTACAATCTCCTCTAGGTAGGCCGACTCATCATTGTTGGTGATCAGGCCCATCACAACAGTGTCGTCAGCAAACTTGATGATGACGGTGGAGTTGGTAGTGGCCACGCAGTCGTGGGTGTACAAAGAGTACAGCAGGGGGCTCAGAACACAACCCTGGGGGGCTCCAGTGCTGAGAGTGAGTGAGGCTGAGACATGTCCGCCCATCCTTACTGCCTGTGGTCTGCCAGTCAGAAAATTGGAGATCCACTGACACATTGATGAGCTGAGTCTCAGGTGCTCCAGCTTGGTGGTGAGTGTGGAGGGAATTATGTATTAAATGCAGAGCTGTAGTCGATGAAGAGCATTTTAACATAATTCCCTTTCCTAGTGTCCAGGTGAGTAAGTGATGTGTGGAGGAGATGTGAGATTGCATCGTCTGTGGAACGGTTCTGGCGGTATGCAAACTGTAGTGGGTCGAGTGTGTCCGGTAGTGAAGAAATGATGAAGTCTCTGACCAGGCGTTCAAAGCACTTCATCACTACTGAGGTGAGGGCTACAGGGCGATAGTCATTGAGAGAAGCAGGATGAGGTTTCTTCGGGACAGGAACAATGATGGACTCTTTGAAGCATGTGGGGATCACCGACTGAGATAAGGAGATGTTGAATATCTCTGTGAACACAGGTGCTAGCTGGTCTGCGCAGGCTCTGAGAATACGACCTGAGATGCCGTCTGGTCCTGCTGCTTTCCTGGTGTTCACTCTCTTGAAGGCTCTCCTCACGTCATGCTCGGAGATGATGAACGCGTTTCCAGTACTGGCAGAGTCTTCCTGTCTGTAGCCGTTAGCGCCGTTAGCATTAGCATTGCTAGCGGCTTTAGCTGCAGCCTCGAAGCGAGCATAGAAGGTGTTCAGCTCGTCTGCCAGAGTCGCGTCCACGTTCGTCATACCGGTTGTTGGTGTTTTATAGTCCGTAATTGTCCTTAATCCCTGCCACAGGCTCCTAGAGTCACGGGCAGGGCAGGGTCAATGCAGCTAGCTATCAGGAGATTTTGGAGCACTTCATGCTTCCATCTGCTGAAAAGCTTTATGGAGATGATTTCATTTTTCAGCACGACCTGGCACCTGCTCACAGTGCCAAAACCACTGGTAAATGGTTTACTGACCATGGTATTACTGTGCTCAATTGGCCTGCCAACTCTCCTGACCTGAACCCCATAGAGAATCTGTGGGATATTGTGAAGAGAAAGTTGAGAGACGCAAGACCCAACACTCTGGATGAGCTTAAGGCCGCTATCGAAGCATCCTGGGCCTCCATAACACCTCAGCAGTGCCACAGGCTGATTGCCTCCATGCCACGCCGCATTGAAGCAGTCATTTCTGCAAAAGGATTCCCGACCAAGTATTGAGTGCATAACTGAACATAATTATTTGAAGGTTGACTTTTTTTTGTATTAAAAACACTTTTCTTTTATTGGTCGGATGAAATATGCTAATTTTTTGAGATGGGAATTTTGGGTTATGAGCTGTATGCCAAAATCATCAATATTAAAACAATAAAAGGCTTGAACTACTTCTGTTGTGTTGTAATGAATCTAAAATATATGAAAGTCTAATGTTTATCAGTACATTACAGAAAATAATGAACTTCATCACAATATGCAATTTTTTTGAAAAGGACCTGTGTGTGTATATATATATATAAATACTTATTGCAGTGTTTACAATATAATTTTTTTATAAATGTGTCTCTTTAGTAACTTTGGCAACATGAAGTCATTTAAATATTGGCCAATGTGTCCCTCTATGGCCTATTAGTCAGTTGGACTCACAGGTGTCTGATGTGTCAAAGCCGTTTTAAGAAATATTATAAAATATTATTATCCTTTGTTTTGTACAATAAAATACACAGCTACACTTGGATTATTAGACAATGTCAAAAAAGTGAAGTGCAGAGGTTTGTGTCCAAAAAGCAATGGTTTGAAGTTAAAAACATTATCACAAATACAGAGATTTTCGCTTGATAGGATGTTAATATATTGGAGTTGTGTGGATTACTTGTGGATTATTATGATGTTTATAAGCTCTTTGGACTCTCATTCTCACGGCACCCATTCACTGCAGAGGATCCATTAGAGAGCAAGAGATGTAATGCTAAATTTCTCCAAACCTGTTCCAATGAAGAAACATACTCATCTACATTTAATCATCTACAATTAAATGGTAATGCATACGTTTTCTTTGAAAAACCATACATTTGGCAATATTTTACACTGAAATTACATATACAGTCTGTAATGCAATGTTAAACCATTTTCAGTTTTTTTACAGCATATGCTAAATAACACAGTTAACAATGAACAGTTTTTTTTCTGTAGCCTAGTATTTCTTTTTTTCTTTTTCTTTCTATAAAACATTTTTAGAGTGAACCTATGCATGTTTTTGATTATTTATATATTATCTGTGCTCAAAATGTATTTTGCTCCATGCTACACATTTAACCAAAACAGAATAGCATTTATAAAGACAATTAGGAAATACAGAGTAGACTATAATTTGTTTTGCCATTTTGCAGTGCTTGATGTTGAGTTGCACAACAATATTCATTATTATATCAATAACATTAGGGTTCATGCAGTCATGATAGACATATACTGTAAATGCTTGGGAACTTCATTTACATCTCCCAGTAGATGGCGGTAGTAACCTGCAAGTAACTAGTGACCCACACTTGGACTAATCACTTAAATGAAAGCATGTATCTTCTTATACGTCTTCGTTTGTGAGTAATATATGAGAAAGCAGTGATGTTGGAAATATCTCAGATCGGAATAATTTGTCATTTAAATACAAAGTTTTGGCAGACTTTGGCTTTTGGTCTTTAGAGCACATCAGGGAATTATTGATGTAATTATCCTCCTCTCTCCTTGGCTAACACTCCGAGACTCAGGGGCAGAGCCTTGGTTGAGACCAAAATGAACACGGATTGGCATGAAAATGTAGTAATTTGACCTTCTATACTATAGCCTACTACAAGTCTGTGTTTTACAATCGACATGTGACTTGATGCCCTGGTTAAAGAAAGGAAAACCACACCTCACATTTAGTAAAACAAGGTGACATAATGGATAGTATTCCCAATGGGAAAAAAACCCCAAAACGAAACAAACATAATAGTAAAAATAAAAAAATAAAAATAAAAACAATAGACACCATTACAAAAATTGTAATGGTTTTACTGGTTGTAATGGGACTTGTATTAAATTTCATGGAAACTGCAATGAACACTGTGGGTTTCTACTGGTAATTGGTCCCCTTCTATTGGTAGCTTGCTAAAACCAATACATCTTAATGGAATATGTCCCAAAACACACTACAGTAGACCATTTTTTAATGGCTTTAATGGTTAAAAGTTGATGGTTTGTAATGGTGTTGGTCGTGGAAACCATTAGAATTTTCTATAATGGTTTCTATTGTTGTTGGGGTTTTTTTTCAGAAGGGCTGTGTGAAGAAATATGTAAAACAACAGAAGACGCCGACCTTGGATCGACATACAAAGCTGTCATATAGGCCTATTACTCCTACTTCGTAATTTTATCCTTATAGCCAGTTCACAAGCACTTTCACAATTCCACAATAATGTCCTTTTCTTTTGATTATATATGCCTACATTAGCCTTGCCTATGAATCCAAGCTATTGTGTACTGCATCCACGCAGAACAACTTTATTTCAGAATAATTTTATTGTATTGCTTTTGGGGTTTTTATTACATGAAACAATCAACAATATACATAAAATAATGTTTATTATTATAATAATGTGCCATCAGGGACATGCATCACCCTAACCTTTTGACCACAAGATGTCGTTAGTGTGCTCAGTGCTGGAAAGCTTCGAGTAATTAACCTTTTTATGATACACTTGAGGGGAAAGCCTTGGTGCTTTGAAAAGCTTCCTTTCACCATCACTAGAAAACACACAGGCAAGGCAGGGCAAGGCAGGACAAGGCAAGGCAAGGCAAGGCAGGACAGGACAGGACAGGACAGGACAGGACAGGACAGGACAGGACAGGACAGGACAGGACAGGACTTCACACAGGGTAACATCGATGACGAACCGGCCCAGGACTGCAAACACGAGGAGATTATAAAAAGAGCAAATTAGGAGGGTAACGAGTAAACACAGGTGGGGAAAATTAACCAATAATCAGGAAACAAGGTGGGTGGGGTCAAGACAATTGACATGAGAGCACATGGCACATAGAACCAAACAAGACAAGCAATGTGCTCACACAAAACAAAAACACAAGCATATGGCCAGCAAAACAAAAATCACTAACCATGTGCAAAACAGGACACGAACACGCAGCTAATGAGGAGACTCATAAGCTGCATGTTCACAAAACATGAAAGCACGCATCCATTGAAAAAACACAAGCTCCGTGCCACACAGAACAAGACAAAACTAGAGAAAAAAGCACCCGGCCGAAACCGAACCGTGTGCCAAGACAGGAGTGCCGGGATCCAAACACCACGCCCCAACATGAAACAGAGCACGCAGACGAGAGAGCTCACCAGAAAACAAGACAAGAAGGGAGTGTCAGGGCTCCGTCACAAAACCATGAATAAACTAGACCGAAGTGACAGAACCCTGACAGTAACGTTGCGTATTATAGCTGATATTACTGCCATTTGAGCATTACTTTGACACACTCATCTCTGGCTGATAACAGAATAAATACCTTCTTATTGTAACACTGAAGCAAGTATTTTAAAGTTGCTTTGAAACAGTATGTATTGTGAAATGTACGAATTAGAAAGAAAAATCTTTATCTTTAAAAAAAGATAAAGCCCATTTCAAACCCACATGGGCCCCACATACAAATGTAGGTTGGGTTAAAGCTGGGACCGAGATGGGTCTGAACATAATTAACATACAAATGTTGGCTGGGGAGTGAGCATGCTCTGAATAATTGTCATCACTCTAGTACTGTTGAAGAAATTTGGTGTGACACAATTGCCCCCTGTTCCAATGCACCAGTTACAATGGCCAACAGAGTGAATGTAAACTTCATTGCCAACATCCTGTCACTGCATATAGTCTTTCAAATCAATAATTTCTGTTTTTATACACAGTGCAATGATGCATAATTCAGGAGTTAAATATCGATGTCCTGTACTGTGGTCCTGGTGAGCACTGCAATGAAACTTATATCGTTTGAACTGCATTCGTTTACAATCTTTTTGGTCTAAATATAGGATGTAATGATTTTTATAGATAGTTTCTGTTTCCACTGCAGCTGTGCAATAGACTTATGTTCCTAATAAGAACAATTTATCATCATTACCAGAGATCTTTGGGGTCTGACAGATCCCTGAAACATTAATGTGAAGAGACTGACACCAGGAAGTGGGAAAAGGAGAAACAATGAGAGCTTGTCTGTGTGCTAGAATGGATTTGAACATGATTATGTGTAAAAATAATTGTCAAGACCAAGGTCGAAGAGTCCCTAATGCGACATGGCGATGGAAAAAAAATGGAGGGGGGTGGGGTATATTTCAATGATTTTATGTTTGCACTCAAATGTTTTCAGTTCTCTTAAGGAACTCACAAAATGTTTGCATTTAGGGGCTCCACAGAAATTAGCATCTTATCATTTATTATAGGCTACAAATACAACTGAAAATCTCATACAAGTGAGATACATGATTTTAAAAGTGAAATGAAGTGAAGTGACATACTGCCAAGTATGGTGACCCATACTCGGAATTCGTGCTCTGCATTTAACCCATCCAACGTGCACACACACACACAGCATTGAACACACACACACCATTCATAAAAGCGTGAATAAAGCAATACATATGAGTTAACACAAATGTTTTCCTGTAGCTCAAATAGTAGAGCATGGTGCTAGCAACGCCAAGGTCATGGGTTTGATTCCCAGGAAAGCAAGAGCTGATAAAATGTAGAAACTTGAATGCAAAGTAAGTTGCTTTGGATAAAAGTGTCTACTAAATGCATAAATGTAAATGTTAACGTCTAGAACAGGCTGCTCAAATGCTGTCTCTCATCAGGAACTTCAATCACAGAATGAATGAACACCAATCAGTGATGAGTCTTTCAAATATAATGTCTTTTGTATACTAGGTACCAGACAAGGATTGGTCTTTAACTGGTTTTGGGTACCAGACTAACTCTATTGACGGGTTTTGGGTACCAGACAAAACGGGTATTTACTGACAGTGCCCAGAGTTGGATCTAATACTCCTCAAGAGGAGACTCGAGCTAACATTTTTGGAATGGAGATGAGTTTATATGTAACAACAGCCCCAAATTTGTTTAACTGGTAAATGTTATTAATGCAGAAAAAAAAGTTTTTTTTTTTTTTTTTTTTTTTTAGGATAAGATTCGGGTTTGGACCTTTAAGAAGGTCTTCCACCATTTTTCCCATTGTAGCTTTTTTTTTTCTGACATTCTACCCTATTCTGTGATTCTGATAATTCCGCGTACACACCACATGATTTTAGCACTGGTTTTCCATTCGTCGACAGCTGGAGATGGAGATCACCAAACAGACGCGCAAAATCTGAGGGAAATCTGTGTTCATTGATATGAGTGATGATAGGTTTATCAAAGATGTGATGTGAGAGAAGTTCTGAAGCCGGTTTAGCAGGTTAAATATCTAGACCTGTCATCGATCCAAGTCCTGTAGTGTGAAATGCGTTTTACTGGAACTGACATCAGTACTGACAGACAGTTCTGTAGTGTGAAAAGCAATCCAATGACTTTGTATAAGGGCAGCATGTGTGGAATGTTGGAGCAATGCCAAGATCAGCGTTGTTTTGCTTAGGGTTGGACTGGACGTCTTCAGAACTTCTCTCGCTGGACATATTCATCTCCTTTTTCTTTCTTTAGCAACTCTAAATTGGAACAACTAATTTTGTACATAATGCACTTTAATTGTGTGGAAGTAGTGCTGAAGTCCAACTAAAGATATACTTAAGTATGATTGTGCTAAAGTGGAACTATTGCAAGGATACTTTAGGTACACTTTAAATGTCTTGCTTTTAAAGAGTGATATTATTCAAAGATCATACAGTCCTCATCAATAGTGATATTAAATCACGTTTTAGGCTTAATATTAAGAAATGTGCACTGTGCACAAGTGATACTCGGAATAAAGTTTGATTATAGTGATTTTATATAATTACGTCCCAAGTAGTATGTCAGTAAATATGTAAATAGATTTGAACTATACTCAGTATTAAATAAATATGTATTAAATATATTACTAGGGAAGACATTACTTATTTAATTGGATTGGTAACAGCATTTCACATTCTTAATTTAAACATCAATTAAAATTAGACAGTGTGTCTTATTATTCTAATTAAATTTATTGATTCCATTTTAATAATTTGACATAAAACAGGATGAATTTTATAGGGTTAGTAAAAAATGGTAAAATGTAATAAGTAAAAAAAAAAAAAAAAAAATGCGAAATTAATTTTGGGGGCGAAATAATACCCCTTAAAGAAAAAGTTATTTTCTGTCACTGGTCTAGCCCCACCATGAGACATCATTGCAAGTCAAGGCTATTTATATGACCAGTGCGGATATGAGAATGAGAGTAACTTGTCTTAGTCACTTTAGTTCTTTAATTTTCTATGTCATCAGTTGTATGGAGTCTCTTATAGAAGCTTTCATTCTCTTAATTCTCTGCATTCCTTTATTGGTAAGACTCCAATTTCCCAGACTGTCCCTTAAGACTGGTTTTGTGGTCCAGGGTCAAATAAAGGCCTGGTTTCACAGACAGGGTTTTGACTAAACCAGGATTAGGTCATAGTTCAATTAGGACATTAAAGTAATTTTTATTAACATGCCATAGAAAAAACATTACTGGTGTGCATCTTGAGACAAAACAAAGGCACTGATATGTTTTAAGATCAGTCAGTGCAAGTTTCTTTCAGTTGAAACAGATCAGAATTACATTTTAGTCTGGGATTAGTCTTAAACCTTGTCTGTGAAACCGGGGTATAGTCTTTCCAACAACACCCTAGCAATTGCCTATAGAAGTGCAAAACCAATAGCAACCACCTAAAACACCTTTGCTCTTTTATAAGCTGCTTTGGATAAAAAGGTCTGTTAAATGCATAAATGCACTTCAGTTCTAAAAGGAAGCAAATATTTAGGACATTTATAATCAGTCACACTTAAAAAGTCTGAATGTCATTAGCTACAAATTATTTTAAAGAATAGTACACCCTAGAGAAAAATAAATATACTAAAATGCATTTGAAATATTTATTTCATGCTATGTATACTACAGATACATTTACATTATACACTCACTAGCCATTTTATTAAGTACACCTTGCTAGTACCGGGTTGGACCCCCTTTTGCCTTCAGAACTGCCTTATTTGTGGCATAGATTCAACAAGGTGTTGGGAACATTCCTCAGAGATTTTGGTCCATATTGACATGATAGCATCACGCAGTTGCTGCAGATTTGTCGGCTGCACATCCATGATGCGAATCTCCCGTTCCACCACATCCCAAAGGTGCTCTATTGGATTGAGATCTGGTGACTGTGGAGGCCATTTGAGTAAAGTGAACTCATTGTCATGTTCAAGAAACCAGTCGGAGATGATTTGAGCTTTGTGACATGGTGCATTATCCTGCTGGAAGTAGCCATCAGAAGATGGGTACACTGTAGTCATAAAGGGATGGACATGGTCAGCAACAATACTCAGGAAGGCTGTGGTGTTTAAACGATGCTCAATTGGTACTAAGGGGCCCAAAGTGTGCCAAGAAAATATCCCCCACACCATTACACCACCTGCCTGAACCATTGAGACAAGGCAGGATGGATCCATGCTTTCATGTTCTTTACGCCAAATTCTGACCCTACCATCTGAACGTTGCAGCAGAAATAGAGACTCATCAGACCAGGCAACGTTTTTCCAATCTTCTATTGTCCAATTTTGGTGAGCCTGTGCGAATTGTAGCCTCCTTGTCCTGTTCTTTGCTGACCGGAGCAGCACCCGGTGTGGTCTTCTGCTGCTGTAGCCCATCTGCTTCAGGGTTCGACGCGTTCAGAGATGGTATTCTGCATACCTTGGTTGTAACGAGTGGTTATTTGAGTTACTGTTGCCTTTCTATCATCTCTAATCAGTCTGCCCATTCTTCTCTGACCTCTGACATCATCAAGGCATTTTCGTCCACACAACTGCCACTCACTGGATATTTTCTCTTTTTCGGACCATTCTCTGTAAACCCTAGAGATGGTTGTGCGTGAAAATCCCAGTAGATCAGCAGTTTTTGAAATACTCAGATCAGCCCACCTGGCACCAACAACCATTCCACGTTCAAAGTCACTTAAATCCCTTTTCTTGCCCATTCTGATGCTCGGTTTGAACTTCAGCAAATCGTCTTCACCACATCTAGATGCCTAAATGCATTGAGTTGCTGCCATGTGATTGGCTGATTAGCAATTTGTGTTACCAAGCAATTGAACAGGTGTACCTAATAAAGTTGCTGGTGAGTGTATGTACTAAATAAAAATACTGTGTAATGGTACTTTTGGCATACTAAACTAGTATACTTGAATCTGCTAAATTTGAACAACTAATTATATACTTAATGCACTTTAATTGTGCTGAAGTCTAATTAAGGATATACTTAAGTATATTTGTGATAAAGTGGAACTTTTACAAGTATACTTTAGGTACACTTTAAATGTTTTGCATATAAAGACCGATAATTCAAAGATCATACAATTCTAATCAATAATGACATTTAGGCCTAATAATAAGACATAAGCATTGTGCACAAATAGTACTCCAAATAAAGTTGAATTATAATTTTTATATCACTAAATCTCGAGTGATTTGTCAGAAAATAGATTTGAACAAAAGTATGAAATAAATGCATTTTAAATATATAACTTTTTTTTACTAGGGCAAGCACACTTTAAAAACAAAACATTTCACAAAAAGAAGTCTGTTATTTTAGAAACAATAAAACGAAAATCGTCTTAAATAATAATTGAACTGTCTGAGACCTTTTTAGGGCCACGGCTGAAATGGTTATCATTTTCTCCTAACACTCTGAAATGAAAAAAAGGAATGGAATTAAATTAATCATTTTGTTTAAGTCTTCCTCTGCGGATGTTACTTCTCTCCTCTCCAGTCCGATGTGTCTCTAGAGCAGAGCACAGCAGTATTCACACCGCCAGTGTGTCTGGGAGAATAGAGCAGTGTCACAATAAGAGCAGCACACCATGACCGCTGCCTTTCTGCCCACGCTGATAAGGCTTTGTGTATCACATCTGTGGCTCAACATGAATGGGAGTCCTCTTCTACTTTGTGAAAAGAAAAATACTTTACTCGTACCCTCTCTTCTCCTGCCTCTCTAGCATTACAGGAGTAGTCTAAAGCTCTTGTACAAAGGACAGCCCTATTTCACTGTGTTTCAGGGTGTAAAAGCATGACATTTCTGTTATCGTTAGAAATATTTTTCAGGATTTTGTGAAACTATCGATCAAAGGCAGGATGTATCTACATCGAAATCTTTCCTGATCATATGCATTATAAGTATCCCATGAAAAATAATGTTGCAATCTGCCAGAGAAAACACATTCATATTGAAGATACATTCTAAAACAACATTTCATACTTTTTCCTAATACATTTTTATAAGATATTTTTCCTGAAAAACAAGATAAAATATGCTATATGTGGAAGTCACAGATTTTTAGTACTTTACTTTTTTTATCAAGAGGATTGCTTCTCATTCTATTGTAAGCATCACTGTCGTTTTTTTATCACGATACAGGAAATCAACACCAGTGATGAAAAGTAATTGTAATTCTATGGGCCGCTACATAGAAAACATCCCTCACCAGCTGATTATGTGGATATTTGGGCCAAGGACGCGATTCATCTTATGTAACATTACAGTTTGAAATGCATAAATGGCGCACAGTGAGGTTATAAACCATAGTTATGTTTCTATCAGAGGCGCTCAGATGTAATACTTCTGAAAGAATGATCTCCTCTCACCTCTGTATGCCGTTACTGTGGAAACTGATAAATTGCTGACGGATCCAGGATGGCGTTGTCCTGGTTACGCTGCCATAATGCTGCTGAAGAAAGCAGAGAAGCTCTAAAGAGTTGATTTTGTTGTTGTTGTTGTTTTTTATCTATAAATGGAGCTTTCTAGTCATTCTAAAAGTGCTTTCTAGTCATTCCTAGTGACACATAAAAGGCAAGTGCAAGACACATAAAAGGCAAGTTATAGGTCACTCTTTATATGTAAAGTCTTTACAAATGACCATGTATGGTAATTTCACTAGATTAGATGTCTGGCAGACACTCTTCGTCAACCATGAACAATGCTTTGTGGTATGCAGTTGTAATGTGGGGTTTGGGTTCTGTTTCTTGTTTAGGTTTTCTGGTCTTTTATTTTGATATTTTGCCTTGTTTCATGTTCCTGTCATGTGTTCCATGCCCCTCATGTGATCATGTCATGTGCTACTCTTGTCTGCGTGTCATGTTAGGCTTGTTCGACTTCATGCGGCGCCGCAAAGATCGACTGCCGCCTGACGAAAGTAATGCATTCTGCTTAGAACATTTGTCTGACTTTGATTGGCACTGCAGCCGCCTTACGATCACATGTGCCATCAAAGTACTGCGCGTGCAAAACGAGACCAGTCGCCTAGGTCAGGCGCTGCAGTTGCTCAAAATCGGCTGCGAGAGCCTTGATGATGACATATTTTATTCTATTCTATTGGTTAGATTCTGTGATGACAAGCACAATATGTTGCGTGTATATTCTAACAAATCTGTTTTTATAACACTAAAAGCTTTTTTTGTGTGTAATCGCAATGTTATCTTTAGTAATTTTTATCAAAAACACTGATAAAAGCTTATATACCCCCACATTATCAGTATTTAGTCAAGTAACCTTTATTTATATACCGCTTTTATCAATACAGATTGTGTCAAAGCAACTTCACAGTATCAAATAGGAAAATAGTGTGTCAATAATGTAAAATTACAAGATTAACACTCAATTTTCAGTTAAAGGCATTTCATTATTGAATTCATCGTCATCGTCAAACTCAGTTCAGTTTAAATAGTATCTGTGGAATCAAGTCAATGATATCGCTGGAAATTAAGTGTCCCCAACTAAGCAATAGCGGCAAGGAATCAAAACTCCATCGGTGACAGAATGGAGAAACAAACCTTGGGAGAATCCAGGCTCAGTCGGGGGGCCAGTTCTCCCCTGGCCAGTCGAAACCAGCAGTTCAATTCCAACTGCAGCAAAGTCAGATCATGTAAAGGACTCATCTGCTTCCTGTGGTCTTGTCCCGATGTCCGTCTAGGTGACAAGGTCTTCACTGGTGATCTGTCTCTGGGGCTCATCTAGTTGTCCTGATCTCCGCTGACGTTCAGGGCTGTAGAGGTGCTGATCCACCATATGATCTGGATACAGACTGGATCGGGTGGCTACGGTGCCCTCGGAATAAGAAAGAAACAGACTAATATTAGTGTCGATGCCATTCTTCTTATGATGTAACAAGTACACCAGGTCTTATGGGAAGTGTTCCTGGCTCCGGTTGACTTAATTAATGCAGCCTAACAATCCTTTAATGGATTTGAATATTAGAAGCGTATTAGTGTGTTATGTGTACGCCAGGTTAACAAGAGGGGTCTTTAATCTAGATTTAAACTGACAGAGTGTGTCTGCCTCCCGAATAGTATTAGGTAGATTGTTCCAGAGTTTGGGTGCTAAATGGGAAAAGTATCTGCCACCTGCAGTTGATTTTGATATTCTAGGTATTATCAAATGACCAGAGTTTTGAGAACGCAGCGGACGTCGATGACTATAATGCAATAAGAGCTCGCTCAAGTACTGAGGAGCTAAACCATGTTACGTAACAGTCAGGATCACTTATAGTTATGCCCCCTACATTTGCATATACCCGCCCATGTTCTAGGCCAGCTGCCAGCCGAAAAATCCAAAGTTCTGCAGATATTATGAAGCAATACGAGCAAGGACAACAGCAAAAATGGCACATCATGGAAATAAATGTTATGTTCCAGGCTGTGCAGGGGATGTGACATGCAGGGATGGGTTGGTGTCTGGCACGGAAAACAAATAACACGAGCCACTAGGGATATGGTTACCTCCTTGCTGGCTGTAGCCTGTTACAGTACATAAGATTTCACTTACCACATAAACAGAGTAAGGAGAGATGCCTGAGGATGATGGCGAATGATTTACAGATCCTGAGCACCACTGACAAGCATCTGATCTTGTAAAATGTGTGGTAAGTACTACCACATTTTATTTACAGTATATATCACCCAACGATATAACTGCGCAAGAAAGTATTGAAATATATACTTTCCCTGTGTTTCCTTCCTGTGAGCTACTGAAATGAGCCGCAATGTGAAACAGCCAATGAGAGCAGAGCTCAACATTGAGCCGCACTGTGAAACAGCCAATCAGAGCAGAGCTCAACATTATTATTCATGACCCTTCCAAATAAGCCAATAACAGACCGTTTCATTCTGGGGAGAAATCTTAGGGTTGTAAATTGACATGTAAAACTGTTTCTGGAGAATGTATGCCCTTACCTAAGCCACATACCTTCTATGTAGATATCAGAGAACAATTTAAAATATTGTATCAATGCATTCTGTTGGCACCTTTAAAGTCTATACGATGTTTAATATGGAGCCAGTTTAGTATTGACAGAACTGGGCTAATGTGGTCATACTTCCTGGTTCTAGGAAGGACTCTAGCTGCTGGATTTTGGACCATCTGGAGTTTGTTTATTAAGCGTGCAGAACAACCACCCAATAAAGCATTACAATAATCTAACCTTGAGGTCATAAACGCATGAATTAACATTTCTGCATTTGACATTGAGAGAATAGGTCTCAATTTAGATATATTTTTAAGATGGAAAAATGCAGTTTTACAAATTCTAGAAACGTGGCTGTCAAAGAAAAGATTGCTATTGAATAGCACACCAAGGTTCCTGATGACAAAGAATTAACAGAACAGCCAAGTGTTCAAGTGTTAGACAGTATTCGGTTATTACTTGTGGCGGTTTAAGGTCCGATAATTAACACCTCTTAATTTAGCAGTAAGAAATTACTTGTCATCTAGTTTTTTATATTGACTATGCATTCTGTTAGTTTCTTTTAGAAGAAATATAGAGCTAAGCATCATCAGCATAACAGTGAAAGCTAACACCGTGATCTCTGATGATATCGCCCAAGGGTAACATGTAAAGCGTGAAAAGTAATGGCCCTAGTACTGGGCCTTGAGATACTCCATACTGCACTTGTGATCGATATGATACCTCTTCATTCACTGCTACAAATTGATGGCGGTCAGATAAGTACAATTTGAACCATGCTAATGCACTTCCACTAATGCCAACAAAGTTTTCTAGTCTAGTCAAAAGAATGTTGTGGTCGATAGTGTCGAATGCAGCTCTAAGATCCAGTAGCACTAATAGAGAGATCCAACCACGAGCAGATGATAAGAGCAGGTCATTTGTAACCTGCAGTCTCAGTAATATGAAACGGTCTAAATCCTGAATGGAATTTTTTTTTCTAAGTCATTAAATGACTTAATTATCTCGTAATTCTGAGATAATTAAGTCATTAATTCAGAAAAACAGAGCAAAAACTTTTTTTTCTTTAAAAATTATCTCTTATTTCTGAGATAATTAACTCGTTAATTCAGAAAAACAGAGTCGATTTTTTTTTTCCTCAAGTGAATGCAATACGCTTCCGTACATATCCTAATGAAAATTACGAACTAATAATAGCCAAAAGAAGATCTATGACTTCTGGAAGCACCTCTTTTAGTAGTTTAGGTGGAATAGGGTCTAACATACATGTTGTTTGTTTAGATGATTTAACAAGTTTATAGAATTCTTTCTCTCCTATAGTAGAGAATGAGTGGAATTGTTCCTCAGGGGATCTATAGTGCACTATCTGATGCGAAACTGTAGCTGACGGCTGCATGTTTACAATTTTATCTCTAATAGTATCGATCTTGGAAGTAAAATATTTCATAAAGTCATTACTGCTGTGCTGTTGGGAAATGTCAACACCTGTTGATGCTTTATTTTTTATTTATTTTTTTAATTTAGTCACTGTATTGAATGAATACCTGGGGTTATGTTTGTTTTCTTCTAAAAGCAACAAAAAGTAATCAGATCTAGCAGTTTTTAATGCTTTTCTGTAGGATATGTCACGGTTTATGAATCCATTGTGTTCTTCATGTCACGTGTACTTGTGTAGGTCTGTGTGTTCCATGTCTCCTTGTGTTTCTGGTAATTGTCATTGTTCTGATTTGGTTTCTCCCATTGTCTCCCCCCATCGATCTGTCTGATTTGGTTTAGCCCTCATTATTTTGTATCCCCGTCACCTGTTCTCATTACCCTCTCCAGCTGCTGCTCATCTTCTCTTGGCTACTTTAAGTCACTGCAATCTCTCCTGTTTGTCAGATCGTTGTTTGATGTCAGTGGATTGTTTCATCGTGTGTTCATCCTTGGAAACTCTGGTTTGTCTTGTCTTGATTATCGTGTCTTTGGATGTTCTACGTTGGATCACTCTTCACCATTCATCACCTCGCTGACCATCAAAGTCCCTGCACCACCTACCCATCCGAGAGACTTCATTCATCTTTTCTGTTCATTTCTGCCATTGCACCGTCTGTCAATAAACTGGTTACTTGCATCTTTGTTTCCATCATCCTTGTGTTTCATAACAGAACGATCTGACCAACATGGAAGCAGCAAGTTCCAACCCTTCCATGTTGGAGGAGTTCATTCGGGCCAGCGTCTCTCGGATGGACGCTCAGGAGAAGAGCATGAGTGAGTCAGGACAGGCCATTCGTGCTCTTGTGGTGCAGGTGTCCGAGCTCACCCAACGAGTTCAACAGCTACAGGTTCCCGCTGCGCCGCCCACACTGCCCGCTCCCCTCGCACCATCCAGCGCCGCCTACCAGTCAGAGCCCCGATTACCAACTCCGGAGCTCTACAGTGGTGAGCCGAACTTTTGCCGAGCTTTCCTCACTCGTTGCTCCATGCACTTTTCTTTACAGCTGAGGACCTTTGCCACCGAGGAGAGCAAGGTGGCATTCGTGCTCACCCTGTTGACTGGGAAGGCAGCATTATGGGGAACAGCGGTGTGGGAGAACCAGGATCCATGCTGCGCCTCGTTCCAAACACTCTCTGCCGAGATGAAGAGGGTGTTTGACCGCGCGGTCGCCGGGAGAGAGGCCGCGCGGGTCCTGGCGGATCTCAGACAGGGGGAGAGATCCGTCTCCGATTTTTCCATTAAGTTCCGGACCTTGGCGGCAGAGTGTCAGTGGAACGAGGAGGCGCAGTGGGACATGTTCCTGCATGGGCTGGCTGATCGCGTCCAGAACGAGATCTACGCCCTGGATCTACCCGCTACCCTCAACGGACTCATCGACCTGGCACTGCGGGTAGACGCTCGACTCTCCCGAGCCGAACGGCGGAGGTTACCCGTTCGGCTTCCCCCTGCGGAGACACCTACAGCTCGAGCCAGCGGCGGGGACGCGGTCAGCCCCGTCTACGATCCCGAGCCCATGCAGGTCGGGCGAGCTCGGCTTTCGCGGGAGGAGAAGGAGAGGCGGAGATCCCAGGGCCTGCGTCTGTACTGTGGGGCGGCGGGGCACTTCGCCTACAGCTGCCCGGTAAAAGGGCCAGCCCGGCAGTAAGTTTGAGGCTACTGTCGGGTGGGATCTCCGCTGATAAGACCTCACCCAGATCGACCTCCACACTCCTCCCGGTGAGACTTAGATGGTCAGACTGCACTCACGACTGCTCTGCACTACTGGACTCAGGGGCTGAAGGTAATTTTATGGACCATTCCTTTGCACGCCGGACTCAAGTCACACTTCAGCCCCTCACTCACACCATCGCTGTCCATGCCCTCAATGGTCAAACTTTGCCCACCATCTCATTCATCACTGAACCCATCACACTCATTGTATCTGGCAACCACACCGAAACCATTTCATTTTACATTTTGGACTCCCCCCCCCCCCCCCCCCCTGGCACCCATTGTCTTAGGACACCCCTGGCTCATTGAACACAACCCCCGGATTGACTGGCAGCTTAAGACCATATCAGAATGGAGCAATAAATGTCATGAGTCTTGTCTTGTGTCTGCTTGTCCGTCTGTCTCTGTTTCTGTGTTTCAGGAGAAGGCAGTGGATTTGTCTAACGTGCCCACAGAGTATCTAGACCTGAAGGAGGTGTTCAGTAAGTCTCGTGCTGCTTCTCTCCCTCCCCATCGTCCCTATGACTGTGCAATAGAGTTACTGCCAGGTACGTCTCCGCCCAAGGGCAAGTTATATTCACTTTCAGTTCCAGAAAGGGAGGCCATGGAGAAATATATTTCTGATTCTCTAGCAGCGGGGTTCATTCGACCCTCCTCTTCTCCAGCGGGGGCGGGGTTCTTTTTTGTGGGGAAGAAGGACGGATCTCTGCGACCTTGTATTGACTACCGAGGGCTGAATAATATCACGGTAAAGAATACTTATCCTTTGCCGTTGATATCTTCAGCTTTCGAGAGGTTGCAGGGAGCGTCGGTCTTCACTAAATTGGACTTAAGAAACGCTTATCATTTGGTCCGCATTAGGAGGGGAGATGAATGGAAGACTGCTTTTAACACCCCCAGGGGGCACTTTGAATACTTGGTCATGCCCTTCGGTTTGTCCAACTCCCCAGGGGTCTTCCAGGCACTCGTCAACGACGTGCTGCGAGATATGGTCGATCGATTCATATATGTCTACCTGGATGACATATTGATTTTTTTCATTATCTCTCCAGGAGCATGTGCAGCATGTTCGAGTGCTTCAGAGGCTGCTAGAGAATGGGCTTTTTGTCAAGGCGGAGAAATGCGATTTTCATGCACAGTCTGTTCCTTTTCTAGGGTACATTGTGTCGGCTGAGGGAATGCGCATGGATCCTGACAAGGTTATGGCTGTGGTGGATTGGCCAACTCCAGATTCCCGTAAGGCCCTACAGAGGTTTCTGGGGTTTGCCAATTTCTACCGGCGTTTTATTCGCAACTTCAGCCAACTAGCCTCTCCTCTGACCGCCTTGACCTCCCCCAGAACGACGTTCAGGTGGTCAGACGCAGCCGAGGCTGCGTTTGCCAAACTTAAAAGCCGCTTTGTTTCGGCTCCCATCCTTGTTACCCCTGATCCATCACGTCAGTTCGTGGTGGAGGTTGACGCGTCAGAGGTGGGGGTAGGTGCAGTGTTATCGCAACGCTCTCCGACAGACGACAGAATGCATCCCTGCGCGTTTTTTTTCTCACCGTCTATCGCCTGCCGAAAGTAACTATGATATTGGTAACCGAGAGTTGTTGGCAGTCAAGTTAGCATTGGAGGAATGGCGCCACTGGTTAGAAGGGTCGGGGGTACCTTTTATCGTATGGACCGATCATAAGAACTTGGAATATATCAGAACTGCTAAAAGATTGAACTCCAGGCAGGCTCGGTGGGCACTTTTTTTCGGACGTTTTGACTTTACTCTTTCGTATCGCCCGGGTTCCAAAAACATCAAACCCGATTCTTTATCGCGCATTTTTGACCGTTCCGATCGCCCGTCCACTCCCGATTGCATTTTTTCGGAGACACTTATTGTCTCCACACTCACATGGGAGGTCGAATCGAAGGTTAAAACAGCCTTACAAGGGGTAACGCCTCCGGTCGGTTGCCCACCGAACCGTTTATTTGTGCCAGAGGGATTACGGTCCGACGTCATTCAGTAGGGACATTGTTCCAATGTGGCTTGTCATCCAGGAGTCAGTCGCACCACACATTTGGTCAAGCAACGATTTTGGTGGCCTCGTATGGCTCGCGACGTTCACAATTTTGTTTTGGCTTGCTCAGTTTGTGCCACTGGTAAGACTTCTAATAGACCCCCGGATGGGCTCCTTCAACCGCTGTCGATCCCTTCGAGACCCTGGTCCCATATCGCACTAGATTTTGTCACCGCCCTCCCATCCTCCCAGGGTAACACGGTAGTTTTGACCGTGGTGGACCGGTTCTCGAAGGCGGTCCATTTTATTCCCTTGCCCAAATTACCCTCAGCCAAGGAGACAGCGGTTACAGTCGTTGACCATGTCTTTCGGTTACATGGCCTCCCGACGGATGTGGTTTCCGACAGGGGACCCCAATTCGTGTCCAAATTTTGGCTAGAATTTTGCAAATTATTGGGGGCGACTGTTAGTCTGTCATCTGGGTTTCACCCTCAGAGCAATGGTCAAACTGAGAGAGCCAACCAGGATTTGGAGAGAACGTTGCGATGTATGGTTGCCAAGAATCCTTCCTCGTGGAGCCAACAACTTTCTATGGTGGAGTACGCCCACAATTCGTTACCAGTATCATCCACGGGCCTATCCCCATTTGAATGTAGTATAGGTTACCAGCCACCAATTTTTCCTAGTCTGGAATCCGAGGTCGCGGTCCCCTCCGCTCACGCCTTTGTCCAGAGGTGTCATCGCACGGTGGGAGCACGCACCAAGGCCAGGGCCGATCGCCACCGGTCTAGGCCTCCCGTATACGTCGTTGGTTCCAAAGTGTGGCTTTCTACTAAGAACATTCCTCTCCGATCCGTGTCTAATAAGCTTGCTCCGAAATTCATTGGCCCGTTCCCTGTCACCAAAATCATTAGTCCGGTGGCAGTCCGCCTCAGACTTCCTCCAGTGTACAGGAGAATCCATCCCGTGTTCCATGTATCCAAAATCAAACCCGTTTTTTTTGCACTCATTAATCCGCCAGCCCCGGTTCCTCCACCGCCGCGACTCGTAGATGGGGAACCCACTTATTCGGTCAATCGTATTCTGGACTCAAGACGGAGGGGACGCGGATTCCAGTATTTGGTGGACTGGGAAGGTTACGGTCCGGAGGAGAGAAGTTGGGTACCTGCTAGAGACATACTGGATCACTCCCTTATTGATGATTACAATCGACAGGTAAGGGAGTCTGGGAACGCCAGGAGGCGTTCCTAGGAGAGGGGGTACTGTCACGGTTTATGAATCCATTGTGTTCTTCATGTCACGTGTACTTGTGTAGGTCTGTGTGTTCCATGTCTCCTTGTGTTTCTGGTAATTGTCATTGTTCTGATTTGGTTTCTCCCATTGTCTCCCCCCATCGATCTGTCTGATTTGGTTTAGCCCTCATTATTTTGTATCCCCGTCACCTGTTCTCATTACCCTCTCCAGCTGCTGCTCATCTTCTCTTGGCTACTTTAACTCACTGCAATCTCTCCTGTTTGTCAGATCGTTGTTTGATGTCAGTGGATTGTTTCATCGTGTGTTCGTCCTTGGAAACTCTGGTTTGTCTTGTCTTGATTATCGTGTCTTTGGATGTTCTACGTTGGATCACTCTTCACCATTCATCACCACGCTGACCATCAAAGTCCCTGCACCACCTACCCATCCGAGAGACTTCATTCATCTTTTCTATTCATTTCTGCCATTGCACCGTCTGTCAATAAACTGGTTACTTGCATCTTTGTTTCCATCATCCTTGTGTTTCATAACAGGATAGGGTACTGCATTTTTCCATCTTAAAAATATATCTAAATTATGACCTATGCTCTCAATGTCAAATGCAGTAACATTAATTGATGCATTCATGACCTCAGGGCTAGATTATTGTAATGCTTTATTGGGTGGTTACTCTGCACGCTTGATAAACAAACTCCAGCTGGTTCAAAATGCAGCAGCTAGAGTTCTTACTAGAATTAGGAAGTATGACCACATTAGCCCGGTTCTGTCAACACTGCACTGGTTCCCTATTAAACATTGTATACATTTTAAGATCTTGCTAATTACCTATAAGGCCCTGAATGGTTTGGCACCTTAGTATTTGAGCGAGCTCTTATTGCAGGACAAAATTCCCTCTGTAGAACTCCCTCTTTTGACTCTAATATATCAATAAAATGAAATAAGAATTTTGAAACCAATTTCATCCAGTGTTTAAATTTTTGTTCTAGAAATGTATGCAAATTAGTGCATATTTCATTAAATAATGCCTAATTTGCATATTTAAACCTAACATTTTAGAAAGCTTGTAATACAAAAAATGTTTGCAATTATCAATGTAATCAATCAACTAGGTATGTAAGGTGATGACTATTAGTTTTTTTTTTTTTTTTTTTTTTTTTTTTTTTTTTTTTACCTTATTCACCTGCAGTGTCTCGCCTTAAAATTGTAATTAAAACAATAAGTAAACAATAAATAAACAATAATCACCTGGCCAGAGGAGAACTGGCCCCCCAACTGAGCCTGGTTTCTCCCAAGGTTTTTTTCTCCATTCTGTCACAGAAGGAGTTTTGGTTCCTTGCCGCTGTCGCCTCTGGCTTGCTCAGTTGGGGACACAGTTGGAGATACTATTTAAACTAAACTGAGCTAGACAATGACATCTCTGAATTCAATAATGAAATGCCTTAACTGAAAATTGAGTATTTAATCTTATTTCTATACATTACTGACACTATATCCTCCAATTTGATACTGTATCACACAATCTGTATTGTTAAAAGCGCTATATAAATAAAGGTGACTTGACTTGACAACTGGAAGCAAACGGTAAGATTTGCACGTTTCATTTTTGAAATAAGTCAGTGACGCGCCAAGTCAGACAATTGTATTTACACTGCAATAAATACAGTCCTATCTGTTTCCACTATGAATAGCCAGTGTAAAAGAATGGGATCAACTTTATTCTTTATAACTTTAAAACTTTATTCTAAAATATTTATTTGATAACCATTCTAAACAGTTTTGTTTTTAATGAATATTTTGATATATTTATTCTAAAACATGACAATGGATGACTTTCGCAAAAATAAATAAATAAATGTTTGGCACAAATAGCATGTATAGTCCGTATCTCATATCTCCTTAATGTCCTAGACCTTTGACGGTGTTAAACATGGTGTCACGTGGATGGGAATGTGCATGGAAATGATATGCAGATACAACTAGGCGTTGTAAGCTCCATATATGGTGTTTTCGGTGAGGAGTCGGGGTGGAGATGTACGTACGCACAATCTTCCCCTAACTGGGATTTATAAAGGGATTTTTGCGCAGGTTCAGAGCTTTTGTGCCTACGTACCCTTTTAGGATGAAATCTACGGAGATTTTTATAAATGAGGACCCAGGACAACTAGATGAGCCCCAGAGACTGGTCTGAAGACCCTGTCGCCTAGACGGCCATCGGGACAAGACCACAGGAATCAGATGAGTCCTTTGCACAATCTGTCTCTGCTTTAGCCTAGATTTAAACTGCTGATTTTGTCTGGCCAGAGGAGAAGGACACTATTTCGACAAACTATTTCCCCGTCTAAATACTGTAAAATTGATATAAAGCCACAAAGCTTTATATCAAGCTGATGTAAAGCTGCTTTGACAGAATTTGCATTGTTAAAAGCGCTATACAAATAATAGTGACTTGACTTTCCCACCAAGCAATACGAAATACCTATAGTTTGGTTTTCCTCCAGCTGCATTACATTTTCCGGGCTGCTCTCTTTAGGGCGTGAGCCATATCTAAACTGCTAGAAAATATTGCTATAAATTCTAGCAACAACTCCCCCTTTACCTTTTGGACGTGGCTCATTTTTATGACAGTAATCTTGGGGGTTAGACTCATTTAAAATAATGTATTCATCTGGTTTTAGCCAGGTTTCTGTCAAACAGAGCACATCTAGGTTATGATCAGTAATCATATCAGAATCAGAATTAGCTTTATTGCCAGGTAAGTTTGCACAAACGAGGAATTTGTTTTAGTGACAGTAGCTCCACAGTGCGACAGAATGACAGCGACAGGGCAGGACACAGATAATTAAAAAAAAAATATGATCATGTACAAATATACAAAACTGACTATATGGAAAGTAGCACAAACACAATATACAAAATAGACAATTCAGTATGTACAGGTATGTTAGTTGCAAATTTGAAATGTAATAAGTATGTGTGTTAAATAAAAAATAAAAAGTATGATAGTGTTGTGTGTTTCATGTTTATTGTTAAGAGTTCAAGTGTTCATGAGATGGATTGCCTGAGGGAAGAAACTGTTTCTGTGTCTGGTTGTTCTGGTGCTCAGAGCTCTGTAGTGTCGACCAGACGGCAACAGTTCAAAGAGGGAGTGTGCTGGGTGTGAGGGGTCCAGAGTGATTTTACCAGCCCTTTTGCTCACATTGTACCAGTGATTCGCTCAGCAGTCCGGACTACCCTCTGTAGTCTTCTGAGGTCAGATTTGGTAGCTGAGCTGAACCAGACAGTTATTGAAGTGCAGAGGATGGATTCAATGATGCCAGAGTAGAACTGTTTCAGCAAGTCCTGTGGCAGATTGAACTTCCTCAGCTGGCGAAGGAAGTACAACCTCTGCTGGGCCTTTTTCACAGTAGAGTCAATGTGAATGTCCCACTTCAGATCCTGAGATATGGTGCTGCCCAGGAACCTGAATGACTCCACTGCAGTCACAGTGCTGTTCATGATGGTGAGTGGGGGGAGAGCAGGGGGGTTTCTCCTGAAGTCCACGATCATCTCCACTGTTTTGAGCGTGTTGAGCTCCAGGTTGTTAAGACTGAAGAGAGCCAGCTCCTTAACCTCCTGTCTGTAAGCAGACTCGTCACCGTCCTGAATGAGGCAGATCAGTGTGGTGTCGTCTGCAAACTTCAGGAGCTTGACAGAGGGATCTTTAGATGTGCAATCGTTGATGTAGAGGGAGAAGAGCAGTGTGGAGAGAACACAACCCTGAGGAGTTCCAGTGCTGATGGTGCGGGTGCTGGATGTGCATTTTCCCAGCCTCACTAGCTACTGCCTGTCTGTCAGGAAGCTGTTGATCCACTGACAGACGGAGGTGCAGACAGAGATCTGAGTTAGTTTGTGGGGGAGATTCACAAAGAGTGGACTGTAACGGTAGCAATTTTGATGATTATAACTGACACAAGGAATGCGACAGCTGAAACCCATGTCTTGCATACATCTGTACGTGGTGGTTCTTGAAGCACTGACTCCAGCTACAGTCCACTCTTTGTGAATCTCCCCCACATTTTTGAATGGGTTCGGTTTCACAATCCTCTCCAGGGTGCGGTTATCCCTATTGCTTGTACACTTTTTTTTCTACCACATCTTGTCCTTCCCTTCACCTCTCTATTAATGTGCTTGGACAAAATGGGGAACAAAAATTGTGCA
The DNA here is from genome assembly GCF_936440315.1 of Barbus barbus. NCBI lineage: Eukaryota > Metazoa > Chordata > Actinopteri > Cypriniformes > Cyprinidae > Barbus > Barbus barbus. Next base: position 4,824,497 of record NC_136722.1, read on the forward strand.
TACATGCATCTCCACCATGTCGCCACCCCGAAATCACCATATTGAGGGGTGAGTACCAGAAGGGACATTTCTGCCATATCTACAGGAGAGCCAAAACAAAAATGTTACCATAGTTTGATCTCATTTTGTGTACTGATTTCAATTGTTTATTATAAAAATTTGTCCACTCATGGATGACAGTACTTTTGCCAGTAGAAAGAGCTCATTAAGAGCTTTCATTTGATGCATATATCTCCATTTCACCAAAAATGTCAATTCTGGTTTTTGAACATGAGAGATAATTATTTATATTGTAATAGTTTCAACCTCCACAAAATGCCACATTTCTCCATATTAATTTTATATCACCAGTTATTATTAACAACTAATTATTCCCAGTTATTAACTGTTTTTTATTCTCTATTAACCAATATAAGAGGCATTCATTTAAAAATTAAAAGCAATAAGCCATTAAAATCAAGAGATGTAAATAAATGTCATTAAAACTGAAAAGTACACATTATACATCAAAATTAAAGGTACTACCAAAACATAAGCCACATTTACTATAACTTCACGCTTAATGCTCACATTTATGTGTGTTTGTATTTTTTGCCATAGTTAGCACTTGGTGCATATGTGAAGGGGGAGGAGTCACATTTAGTCGATAAAACACTTCCGCAAAGGATATACCTGTATATCCTCGATCTTGACTCCTCAGGAAGCCCCCTCACGCCTCGATCCAATCACCTCCTCACGGTGCAATTAGAGAATTGAGATATCCTACAAGATGGCTGAGTTCGATTGGTTTCCAGGTTGTAGGATAGAGGATGGAGGAGCGACGAAACGAGGCAAGGCCGCGGGAACATATTTTATCGGGGGGCTGAGAGGCGGGGCTTGATGTTCCGGGGTAGCGAGGTAGGGGATTTTTAACAGCATCCTAATATTAAATAGCCCAAACAACACTCGCTTACAGGTGAATATATGAGGATAGAGTTATATGTGAACACGCAGAACTTATGATTAAGTAATTATTAAAACCCTTTAAAAAATTTAACTGCACGGCGGCAGCACAAAAACCTGTGTCTTACCTTATAATACTCCAAATGTAGCTTGGAGCTCGGGAGTAATGCCGATGAATTATTTGGTCAAGTCCGCTATATTCAGTTGTTCAATGATGTCTGCATGAACATGCATAAGCGTCAGGTGAGTTAATCTCTTTTGAGACATGCTGCTCCTCAACCAGGTTTTGAGACGTTTGAGGGTTGAGAAATTTCTCTCAGGTGAAGCAATTGAAACAGGAAGGCATAGACAGAGTTTTAGCAGTTTTTCTGCTTCTACAAATAGAGATCTAGTTTCGGAATCAAGTCTAGAGAGGCCTGCTGCAACATCTTGCATTGTTTCACACAGAGCAGCCCCTCTGAATGCATCTCCTAACATCTGTAGTTGAAGTTTCAGCCGTTCCACATCAATATCTGTGGGAAGCCATCATTTCAAAAGTGGGGGGGAAGGAATGTCTAGTGTTATACCTGTTTTTTTTTTTTTTTCAGCTAACCCTTGTCTAATTGACAGGTTTTATTTTTAATCATACGTTTTTGCTTAATATGCTTTATGATTATATTATTATATATGATTATAAAACAGAAGGAATGAAAGAGAGAAAAAAGAAAAAGAAAGAAAGAAATACAACAGCTTGTCACTGGGATAGTATCCTTAAAAGGACATATTTGTACCTTATTTACCCCAAAAAGTTTCATAGTTGTACATTACGGTACATATTGGTACTCTATATGTGCATCTTTTTGAGTATAAGTTACAGAGATGTTCTTATAAGGGTACTATTGTTTACATATTTCAAATTGTATTTTATGAGTGTTGTATGTACAGTACATGGTACACAGTAATGGATACTTGCACATTCACATACTTCTTTATTCTGTTCTGTTCTATTATACATTAGTCTGATTAGAAATATCTTGTCATAGACAATGCTGTAAATAATCTTTACCTCTGAAGCCTCACTGAAACTTTCTGCCTCATTCACTCTCAACTCTGAATTCACTTCTGCCTCCGTCTACACCAAATAAAGCAGTGTTTGAAACATGTACATACAGGGAATAGTGACATACAGAAGAAAATAACAAATTAAGTACACTGCTGGACAATAACCAATCATTTGTATCCTAAATTATTTTTTAACACTTTAGAATGGGGAACACATATTCACTATTAACTATTAAATTTGCCTCAATAAACTCTTAATTTACTGCTTATTAATAGCTTTTAAGGAAGTCATTGTAGTTGTTAAGTTTAGGATTATGGAATGCAGAATATGGTCATGCAGAATACAGAATTAATATGTGCTTAAGTACTAATAAACAGCCAATATGCTAATAATTACCTACTGTATTTAAAAATGATAGCTGAGAAGTTGTTCATCATACTAAAGTTATTTTTTATTTTTCTATATTTGACTAATTATGTGTTTTCTATGATTGGTCCAAACGCTTGTGTATTAATATATTTTATTTTATTAATAGATTTTAAAAAATCACAATGTGAGTCAAGGTTACTGTCAACATACTGAAGACTGCAAGACAACTGCTCTGAAGTGCTGATGTCTGTTGTACAATCCGCTATCAGTCCGTAGAAATAACAGTCTGAGGCACGAGATATAATTTTTATCTGAACAGCATGCGCAAACTGGGAAATAATCTCATTCTGGATTGTGTCGCTCATCCAGTTGTCTCTTCTCATCATCCACTCTCTTTCCTTCGGCAGATTGTATATCCGTTCCATCATCAACTCATACAGCACACCGTCCCGAGTAGTGTCACCTCTAAAAGACAGACCCTTTTTAGCTAAGAATGCAACAGAACGAAACAAAATCTCTAGGACGTTTCTCGCTGTTTTCTGCTCTTTAGCTGCAATGTCAGATAAAATCGCGCTTATTGGCGTTTGCTTTAATCCAGCAAACACTCTGTCAATGTCTTTGAGAATTGGCGACTTTTCACGCAAAGTACATTTTGATGTGGCTTTGTGCCAGTTGGAAAAGACTCTTTCCACAAAAAGCCTATCTGTCTGCCCTTGTTCGGTTACGATAAATTTTTGCTCTACAGCTTGGCAGCATGCGAAACAAAACACACAGTCCATTTTCACATCATAGTGTAGCCACCTCCACTTGTCAAACCACTGTGACTGAAAAGAACGGGAGAATGTTTAATCTGCAAAACCTTTACTTGGAAAATCGTGGTTACGTGGTTGCCAGCACTGTGTTAATGGGCCTACCTCCTCCTGATTTTCTTACGCTGTCGATGAGATTATCAGAAGACCCAGGCTCAGGTGCTGGGTTAGTCCTGCTGCTGGTATCGTTAACATGGATATCCCGCTCATTTGCTGATCTGTGCTGCTGAGAGTGAGACCATCATCAACAGTTTTTCTGTTATCAGACTCAGATTCATTTTTAGATTTGCTTTTTTTTAGATTCTGGTGTATTTTTAAAGAAATCAGTTTTTGACTCGCCATAGTTAGCGAGTAAATACTTGCTTGTTTTCTCATTTGAATATTCAAATTTTAGCGTAATCACGGCACTCACACCAGACTGACTTTTAAAATGTTTATTTCTCAAAGTCACAAACTACATTTCACAACATATTTAAAAGTTTTTAATTTTCCACCTTTATTCATAAAATGTTTCAAATTATGACTAAAACTTTAGTCATATCATCTTAAATTTCCTAGCTGTCAGCACCCCTAGTTCCCGCGGCTATGAGAGGAGGGATATTTAGAAGCACCCCATGTTTAACAACGTCAAAAGTACAAAACATTAAGGAAATATGAGATACGGACTATAAATGCCATTTGGTACATACACATACATTTTTCGTGCTAAAAATAATCCAATATTCTTGTTACGTTTTAGAATAAATACTGTATATTAAACTATCCATACAAACTCTTCTCAGATAAATAGTTTAGAATAGAGTTGTTCTCATTAATTTCCAAATAGTATTTCAATTGTTTTACATATTTCAAATCAAATAAAGTTTTTGCAGTTTTGCTGATAAGGTTAACATGTTTTAGCTATTTTTATTGGAAACAGATAAGCCTATATTTAATTGTCTGACTCGGTGCATGACTGACAAAGTATTTTAAAGAAGTGAAGTGAAGTGAAGTGAAGTGACATACTGCCAAGTATGGTGACCAATACTCGGAATTCGTGCTCTGCATTTAACCCATCCATCGTGCACACACACAGCAGTGAACACACACACACCGTGAACACACACCCGGAGCAGTGGGCAGCCATTTATGCTGTGGCGCCCGGGGAGCAGTTGGGGGTTCGGTGCCTTGCTCAAGGGCACCTCAGTCGTGGTATTGAGGGTGGAGAGAGCGCTGGACATTCACTCCCCCCACCTACAATTCCTGCCGGCCCGAGACTCGAACCCGCAACCTTTGGATTATGAGTCCGACTCTCTAACCATTAGGCCACGACTTCCCCCTTCCCCCCCTTCCCCCAGCTTTAAACATTTTAAAGCTGGGCACACAGTGTGAAATTTTTAATAGTCCTTTACGATTGTTGTTTGTCAGACTGTACGAACATAATGGTCATGTCACACCATGGGAGTTGTCATTAAAGTCAGACTGTACGACAGTCAAGATGTGTTAAAAACGGGTGCACACAAGAAAACTTGTCCAAAGTTTTACATTATCAACCCATACACGTTCAGTGACTGTGAGCTGCATTGCATGCGGGGCTGAAATGTTAGCTATCATGAAAAGTATATGAATGGCTGTAATAGCGACGTATTTAAAAAGAATAATGTAAGCAGCACTAAACACTCACATGAAAAGGATGTGAGTGCCAGAGTTTAAAGCGGTTAGAAGAAATCTCTAGCATTAATTCTAAAAACTATATATCTAACTATAGAACTATATCTTGAAAATCGAAAAATTGTTTGACATTCGTCGTAAGAGAAGTCCCACTGCAGGACTGTGTGTGCCAAATCTTCTGACTCTGCCAGAGGTCAAATTTGATCGCAACGTCCATTAATTGGCTATCGGTGAACTTGTCAAATCAGCAATAAAAGACAGATTTTAGCCTAGGATTATTTTAGGGGTTTTAGGAATATTTTAGGATTTTAAAAAAATTGTCTCCGATGAGCAAATCGTGCACAGTGTGAGCTGGGCTTAAAGGTGCAATAGGTGATTGTCTTCAGAAACATTTTCTGTTATGCTGGTTGAAAGTCTCTTCACATCCCGATAGCAATCATTAAGTTAAGTGGTCTAAATGTATTTATCTGTATTTATATATTCTGTGGAAGGCGTAGGACCAAGAAATGTTCATCCAATTGTAGGGGTTGTACATTTTATAATATTAATATGTAATTTAAAGCAATAGTTTAATTTAGCTCAAAGGGAATCATTTATGATTTTATAGGGATTTGAACAGAATCAGTGTTACTGCGATTCACTGAACGAGCCGTATAACAAACTCTGCACTGGATATTAAAATCCCAAATATAGTGAAAACACTATTCAATAATGATTAAAAATACATACATATTATTTGATTAAAACATGATATGTGGGTACAACATAAAAATGTCCTTTTAGGATGATTTTATGTGCATATGGAGAAGAACGTCTTTGTGCAGTTCTAAGGAGAACGAAGGCATGTTCTTTAGACAAAGGAATGTTGGTTTGGACTGTCTTCTATGTGTGGAGACCCTCCCCAGAGAGAGCCTGTAGTTCGTGATTTTCTATCACAGGTTTAGATGTGACCATCAGTCTTGATTACTTGCAACACATTTGACAGTCTCCTTCTTGAATTGGAATTATCAATAAGTGTTTCTTTTTCCTCAGTGTTGCAAGTTGTTTGGTGAAAGAGGCTTGCTAGTTGGGATTGCTTGCTTCAAACTAGATTTATGACGTCCTGTTCCTTAAGGCCTCTCTGCATTCCAGCTCCTCAGGTTTCAATGTTCTGATGCATCTTAAAATTGTCTGATTCAGTCTCTGATATCCTACACAATCAAAACGCTCGGTCCGTTTTTTTACTTCCCTACCTGCCTGTCAACGTATGTATTTGCATACCTCTGCACACCCGGTCCACACAGACAGGATAGGCCATCAGCGCATTCACGTACGCTGTGCATACAGAGCGAGAATGGCAGACAAACATCAACAACCCAATCTTCCTTCCTGGTATTGTAGTACTTTTACTAGCTGTACTATAAAGTTTTCTCACCGGTGAATGACATGATGTAGCCAAGCAGTTCCTAATTCCAGTCCTCGCCTGTTCAAGTGTAGCCTATCCTTCAAATACAGTGGTATTTTTCAGAATGTTTTGGAGATGTCTTCACACGACATCAAGACCTACGTGCAGCTGTGGTTTTAGAGTAAGCTATTATCATTGGAGCTAATCAAACCGGACAGTGCACTGTTCGACCACCGAATTCCACGGATCGCTTAATTAAATCAAGATATAATGATTTAAGATATTAAGTGTTTTCTGGATGAAAAAACAACAACTATATTTTGTTAGTTTTTGCTTAACAAGAGAACAAAAAAATTGCCAGTGTGGTAAGAAAAATAACCTTATTTTCCCTTTGTATTAAGATGATCTTTCTTACCTTGTTGCCAGATCATTTTTCTTGTTTTAAGCAAAAAGATGTCAGATGTGTCAATGTGTTTGGAGTGGCCAAATGTGGCATCTACGTATATATAGTATATCTATATATAATCTCATTTGATGTTGTCTAAGAACCTTAAAATGTCTATAAAATTTTATTTTCAAATTGTAATCATTGCTAATCATGTATTTTTCATGTTTTCCACACCATTGTTATAGTTAAAGCTATCCCCTGACTTTTAACAATTTTAACTTTGTGAAGGGCCCACATATTGCCCATTCATAACAGCTGTTCCCTTCCAGGAACTTCGAGCTGCGTCGAAGCGCTAGGGGAACGCCCACAGCGTGACCGCGCTCTGAACCAGTGTGTAACGTGTCCAATGGAAGGGCGAGACGTCATAGGCGGGTGACGTCACTGACCGGAAAGCATATAAGCACGTGCGGTGGAGCCGGCGTTTGCTTTTTGTCATTCAGCAACCGCTTCTCTGTCTGTGTGTACTGTCTTTTCATGTTGTGAGTCTTATTTAGTGTTGTTTGTCCTGCACAATCACTTGAATAGGCTCCAGCAATATGTGCAAGCACTGGGGCGATAGCAGATCGCATTCGGGCTGTGTGTTCCTCCCTGCACACATTATATCACTGCTTGGGATACACGCAGTCTGTGTGTGGTCTGCTTGAGAGCAGAGCGCGCAGATTCAGCTCTCGAGGGAGCTGACTGCTCGTTTGTGAGCTTTTTCACTTCTTACGCCTGCTCTCTGAAGGCTCTCTTTGAAAAAGAAAAAGAGAGGAGTGAGTTTCACTAGCCTTGAATGAAGACGGGCGAGCCCGTGTCTTCTTCCTCCTAGACCTGTCTTCCTCCGAGGAGGTGGACGCGTCAATGAAACAGTGTTTGCACAAACATATTATGAATGAGAACGGCGCGCAGTCAGCTCAAATAAAGGAGAAAGGGGCTGATTGTGTTTCTCTCCGCTGTACATCTCGCATTCCCGCCGCTGCTGAGGCACGGCGGCGAGTGTGAGTGCGGGGATCGCAGCGCGCGTTGCCGAGGCGACGCGTGCGTTACGCATTCTCATTCATATCAGAGCGATGCCCTGGGTGGAACAGACGCTCGCGAGCTATCTGTCCACTTGCGTGGCGTTGTCTCTGAAGGCTCGCGGCTGCAGGTCAGGCTGGTGCGTGTCTGCACACCGAAAAAAAGAAAAAGAAAAAGAGTGTTGCAGGCGCACCAAGCTGACGTACCTGCTTAGAGAGCTGGATGAGGGATTGGGGCTCAACTTGATTGAAATATAAGTTGATCTCTGAGCTCCCTAGAAACGCTGTCTGTGGTCGACCCTATCTGACATGAAGGAGAAGATAGGGTTTTCCTCATGGACGCCCCGCTTGTGCCTTCTGGCCTGTTTGGCGACGCCTTCAATTACGTCGTTAACCGGTACCAGGAGGCTCGTAGACAAGCGGCGGCGTTTCAGCGGTTTCTCCCTCACCTGTCTCTAGCTCAGGGGGCTGCTGGGCGGGAGCAGCCCTCGCCGTGTGCCAGCCCCTCTTTAGAGAGGTGCAAAACAGAGCGTGGCTACGCGCACCCCACCGAGGTGGGGCCGTGGCGGCTAACGCTCTGGGTCGGTGACCTCTAAGGCTAAGCCGGATCTGCGGACCGTTCTTAAGTCTAAGGGGGTTCTCGGCCAAGAAGCCTACGGGCGTGGGAGATCAGTCTGCCAACCCTGCCAGAGTTCCAGGGCGCAGCTGGCTCCAGCGAGCAATGTTCTCAGTTCGTCCGCCCCGAAGTGTAGCGGAGCTGAGAAGCTCGCCACCCCTGCGGGGGTCTCTAGAGCTTCTGGTTCGGCCGTCTCCTGCCGGTCCTCCGCTTCAGGGCACCGAGCCAGCAGCTCTAGGCACGCCAGAGGCCAGTCTCGAGAGACTGGTTCCCTTAGGAGACCATACGGCAGCGTGGGAACTATTGCCGATGTGTCTCTTTGGGTCCTGCCTTGCAGGGTCTGGTTCTTCAGCTTGGTCTTCCTAGGAATGACGCGGGTCTGAGGACCGTCGTTCATAAGGAGGCTGAGGCTGAGGCAGTCCTGGTGCTGTGCCCAGGACTTACGAGGGCAGACCCCTCTGGGGCAGATCGGGTGTCCGTCTCCCCCAGTGCCCTCGGGAGAGCAGTCTGCCAACCCTGCCAGAGTTCCAGGGCGCAGCTGGCTCCAGCGAGCGGTGTTCTCAGTTTCTTCCGCCCCGAAGTGTAGCGGAGCTGAGAAGCTCGCCACCCCTGCGGGGGTCCCTAGAGCTCCTGGTTCGGCCGTCTCCTGCCGGTCCTCCGCTTCAGGGCACCGTGCCAGCAGCTCTGGGTACATCAGAGGCCAGTCTCGAGAGACTGGTTCCCTTAGTAGACCATTTAGGCAGCGTGGAAACTACTGCCAAATGGATCTCATTGGGTCCTGCGTACTGTAGAGAAAGGCCTTTTGTATTCAGTTCGGCGCTCCGCCACCGCCTTTCAACGGGGTGATTCCCACGTGCGTGGGCCCCCAGCAGGCTCTGATCATGGAACAGGAAGTAGACACTCTCTTGGGAAAGGAGGCCATCGAGGTGGTCCCTCCTCACGGAAGAGAGTCCGGGTTCTACAGCCGGTACTTCATTGTTCCAAGGAAGGATGGTAGATCTGCGTCAGTTGAACCGCTCAGTCATGTGACTGAAGTTCAGGGTGCTTACACTCATCAATCGTGTCTCAGACCAAGTCCGAGGACTGGTTTGTCACGATGGATCTAAGGACGCAGATTTCACGTCTCCATCCTTCCCTCTCAAGGGAAGTCCCTCAGGTTTGCTTTTAGGGGCAAAGCTTACCGATATCGGGTTCTTCCCGTTGGCCCTGCACTCGTACCCCGCATTTTTACATCAACGATTGGTTGATTCTAGCTCGATCAGAGCAGGTGGCGACTCGGCATAGAGATGTCGTTCTCGCGCACATGAAGGGGTTGAGACTGAACGCCAAGAAAGTGTGATTTCTCCAGTATAGAGAACCACTTATCTAGGCGTGGTGTGGGATTCGACCACGATGCAGGCACGTATGTCTCCTGCTCGGAGCGAGTCGATCCTCACCTCAGTCAAGAGAGTGAAAGAGGGCCAGTCACTCACTGTCAGGCAGTTTCAGAAACTGCTGGGGCTCATGGCAGCTGCGTCCAACGTGATTACTTTTGGCCTCCTGTACATGAGACCCCTACAGTGGTGGCTCAAGACCAAGGGGTTCTCCCCGAGGGGAAACCCGCTTCGCATGATCAAGGTCACGCGGCGGTGCCTACGTGCCTTAGACATGTGGAGCCAAGCTTGGTTCTTGTCTCAGGGCCCGGTGCTGGGAGCCTCTTGTCGCCGCGTAATGCTAGCGACGGACGCATCCCTCACCGGTTGGGGAGCGGTCATGAGTGGCCACCCTGCCCGCGGTCTGTGGAGCGGTTGCCATCTAACGTGGCATATCAATTGTTTGGAAATGTTGGCCGTGTTTCGTGCACTCAAGCACTTTCTCCCGGACCTAAGAGATCACCATGTGATGGTGCGCACCGACAGCACAGCGGTGGTCTCTTACATCAACCACCAGGGAGGTCTGCGTTCGCGCCCCTTGTACAAGCTGGCGCACCAGATCCTTGTGTGGTCCCAGGGCAAACTTCGCTCGCTCAGAGCCATCGATATCCCTGGGTATCTCAATGTGGGAGCAGACATCCTGTCGAGGCAGGGGCCGAGGGCCGGGGAATGGATGCTTCACCCCGAGGTGGTGAAGCAGATATGGAGGTTTTTGGCTGTGCGACTCGAGAGTCAGCGCTATGCCCCTCTAGTTCCTCCAGCTCCTTTGGACTGGACGCTTGGTACAGACCTGGCCGAGGCTTCGTCTGTACGGTTTTTCCCCGATCGCTCTGCTCCCAGGAGTTCTGGATGGCAACAGGGATCTGGTGAACAGGTTGGAGACGGGTTCGCCCTATCTCCTCCTGCATTCCCCAGATCTAGCGCTCTCGCTCGTGGAAGCCCGCGTGTGCGGTTCTTCCCCCTCTGAGTGAGTGCTCGCTGTTGCAGCGCACGTTGCCGAGGCGACGTGCGCATTACGTGTGGAAGTTCTGGTCTCTGAGGGGGCGCAGCTCATAGCTTCCGGTCTCTCAACCGAGGTTGCTGAGACCATCTTCCAATCCAGAGCTCCCTCTACGAGGAAACTGTATGCCCTGAAGTGAAGTATTTCACTTCTTGGTGCGGAGACCGCCACCTTGACCCAGTTAACTGCCCGTTTGGTACAGTGCTGTAGGTCCTGCAGGCCCGTTTCTCCGCAGGGGTAACTCACTCCACCCTGAAGGTTACGTGGCGGCTTTACCGGCCTACCACGCCCTTCTCGGTGGCCTTACAGTGGGTCGACACCCCCTGGTTACATGTTTCCTCCACGGTGCGCTGAGGCTGAGGCCTCCTGTACGACGTGTCCCTACGGGGACCTGGCTGTGGTCTCTTAAGAGAGTGGGGATTTCAAGGCCCTTCGTGGCCCCTTCTTATCTCGTCTTTGCCCCTGGTCTGGCCAAAGCGTTTTTCTACCCTCGAGCGGGTTATTTCCTAGATCCCCTCTTCTATACCACGGCCTGTCGTGCTGCAGGCCCTCAGTCCTCCTCCCTTTCGGGAGCCTGACCAGCGAAAGCATAACTGTGTGTGTCCAGTGTGAGCACTGGACGCATACGTCCACAGAGCTGCCCTGTGGAGAAGGATGGACCAATTGCTAGTTTGCTTCGGTCCTCCTAAGCGGGATCGGCCTGCTTCTAGGCAGACCCTTAGCAGGTGGATTGTGGATACTATTTCCTTGGCCTATGAATCCTCAGGCATCCCTTCATCTCTGGGGCTTAAGGCCCATTCAACTAGGAGTATGGCGGCCTCCAAGGCCTTTCTGGCAGGGGTTTCTATGCAGGATATCTGCAATGCTGCGGGTTGGTCCACGCCCCTCACCTTTGTTCGGTTCTATCACCTTGATCTTACGGCCACTCCCGGCTCTTCTTTCTCGCCCTCGCTGTGCTCCCAGTGATACACACAGGGCAGGTATTTTGGAAGTCTGGAGGCGTGGGCATCTCGTTCCCCTAGCGCTTCGACGCAGCTCGAAGTTCCTGGAAGGGAACGTCTCGGTTACGTATGTAACCCCGGTTCCCTGAAGGGAACGAGACGCTGCGTCTCGAAGCCATACTTCCTGTATCCCTGCGGGCGGTTGCTTCATTCCTGGAAGCAAACGCCGGCTCCACCGCACGTGCTTATATGCTTTCCGGTCAGTGACGTCACCCGCCTATGACGTCTCGCCCTTCCATTGGACACGTTACACTCTGGTTCAGAGCGCGGTCACGCTGTGGGCGTTCCCCTAGCGCTTCGACGCAGCGTCTCGTTCCCTTCAGGGAACCGGGGTTACATACGTAACCGAGACGTTTTTGGCCTTCATAAATATGATTGTTTTTACTTAAATAAATGGACAAGACAAACTCGTTCGTGTTCTTCTACCATAATAATGGACTTGAGGGCATTATAAAGGATTGTGAAGATATTTCATTGGAACTTGGTCTTCAGTGTCTAATATTTTTTTTCTCTCTCTCTCTATTATTATTATTATTATTTTTTTGTTTGTTTTCAATGCCATTTCAAATTTGTCAGTACATTCGGTGTTGGAAGTGGGCCCGTATGCAGTACTATTTCTATAGGGCCTTTCACACCGCAGGAACCTTTTCATAGTACCCAAACTAATTGTGGAACTACCCACTTTTTGGCGTGTTCGCACCACGGGGACCAGGAACGGTTTTAGTTCCAGGAACTCCGTTTGGAGGAACTAAATTAGCTCCTACTTCAGAGTAGGGTCTAAAACAGTTCTAGGAACTATCCGTGACTTAAGTGTATGCCTAAACGCCTACGAAAATGCCCCCTCACCGCCATGATTTAAAACACAGTGTAAACATACTGTGTAAACATTGTTTCATACTGAGAGCATTTATAAATGGCATTTACATGAAGACTTCGTCTACGGCGTTTTGTGCTTCTATCAGCCTCAATGAAATGTAGCACTGCAAATTGTCGTTGGAGATTCTTAGTCATCCTTTCCGTTCTTTCAATCGCTTGACGTAAACATCGAAATTCCATGTCCATTATTGTGAAACCCGCGAGACACAACAAAAACACAGCTTCGATCACAGCATCCTCAATCCTCCTGTTGTTAACGTTGTTCTTCTTTGTTTACACTGTTGAATGCCGCGTACAAATGACGTCGCTGTCGACTGGCTCACGTTACTTCTTAGTACCCACTGTCGGTGCGAATGCAACCCTTTAAATGGTACAGGGAAATAGTTTGCAAAAAATCTTCCCAGTACTTTAGTACTGTACTTATAGTTCAGGAACTAAAGCAGTGTGAAAGGCCCTTATATGTTAGCCTTTACAGTACCTTCAGAGTTGTAGAATAATAATTATTGATTACTAATTTGAATCAGTACTTTAGAACAAAAATATCTTAAAATGAAAAGAAGCAGGCTTTTGCGATCACATAATTTTAAACCGGTAAACTCCTGGGCCCGTATTCATAAAGATTCTAAGAATCCTCTCAGAAAACTCTTAATTTAGCTTAAAAACTTTTACGTAGGAGTCTTAGCTTAAGAGCGATTCGGGACCGATCTGAGAGCAACTCTGAGTAAGGAAAAGACAAAAACTTTCATCTTAGTGAGGAGGCGGGGTTGACCCCGTTGCTATGTATGACACAATCTTTTGAAGACTGTGATTGGTTGGTTGTCAAGAAGGAAATAAAAGAATGCTTTTAAGAGTAGGGTATATTACTACTCCTTCACTTTGAAATTACAGGCGGAATTTTTCCTCTCGCTCTTTTTTTTATTTACCATGCTGTCATACTTACAGAGCCGGCGCCAGGGCACCTCCATCGGGGGGCATTTAAATTTCTAGGGGGGGCACAAATCACGTTGTGTGTGTGTGTCGGGGGGGGGGGGGGGGGTGCAATCCGTGATCTCGTGCAGTTGCTGACGCTCGCTAAAGCGTGCAATCGCATTATGTGCGCTGTTTTATCGGTACTTTCGCTTTCAAAATCGATCGTGTTCAGCAAGGAGTGGAGAGGATGGAAAGTGGGGGGGCACGGCCCGCGACGCCCCTTGGCGCCGGCCCTGCATATTTACTGTGTTTTATAGGAAATGAACAGAGACATAAGCGTAATAAGTGCTGTAACGGACCCAAATCATCACTGCTGCATAGTTGCATTTTTCCAGTTGCCAAATATGTTAATGTAGTGATCTCTGGCGCTATGGCAATTCTGCGCGGTGTCTGAGATGTTAGCATGTCTTTAATAAGATCGGTCACAAACATGATCCCTGCACGAACTAATGTGTAGTGTCTTATTAACTCACTGTCATGCATTGTGTGCAACACATTTCTTCTCCCTCTTCATTTTCGTCCAATTTCTCCGCTGTTAAAGAAACTCTTAAGCCCCTTAAAAGTCCTCGTCCGCACTCCTAACAAGTTTGACCTTAAGACCTCTTTTAAGGGTTAAGATGCTTTCTGAATTACTTTTTTTCTTTACTAGGATCTTTTCTTTAATTTTAAGAGGAAACACCCACATTTCTAAGAATTTTCTTAGAATTTTGTTACTAGGAGCAACTCTTAGTACTAAGATTCTTCATGAATACGGGCCCTGGAAAGTCCAAGGATCCAGTAAACAAATTCAAACAGTAAGCTCAAAACAGTGCTAATGCAGATAAAACACGGCCGATTTCATCAGAGATTGCAGGGAGAATAGTGACTTACATCCAGATGTCAGTACAATTGTTCTTTTCAGCGTGTATTTGGCTTAAAAGCAAGAGTGTTTTATTACTGATTATGCGGTGGTCAGAGATTTAGCGACACTGAATGGATCCGTATAGTAGTAAAGGCAGGTGATTTAGTGGTATTTGGCATCTCCCTGTATTCCTGTTTGGTATCGCAACTTGACTTGTGCTAATTTGTATTGAAAACTTTTATTTAATTATTGATTGATTGATTGATTGTGGCACTATACATACATTCTATACATACATTGTGAATTATTAAAAAGTACTTATTTGTTTAATATTTAAAAAATATTCATGGCAAGATGGCGCCTGCACATGGCAGCCATGGTGCTTCGCTCTCCAGTTGTTTTAGTGTTTTTGTTAGTTTTTCCAGTTTTTTTTTTGTTTTTGTTTTTCAAACAGGATCAGTTTCACCAGGGATGAACTGCTGAACATTCGGCAGGACACACCACAAAATCTCCTACCGGTTTTCCATTATTTGGACGTTTAGCTGAACATTGACGTTGGCGGAGCAATGGCACTGATCAAATGCTTCAGGACATGCAAGCGGGGGAAGCGATCCGGCGCGCTCGTGAAGCTCAGACAGCGAATCTCTGCTTTCTACCTAACAAAACGGATGAACTTCTTCTGCTGTCCCAGATTAATAAAGATTTTTCATACTCTGCTGCTCTGTGTTTCACGGAAACCTGGCTGAATGATGCCATTCCAGACAGCGTGCTTCATCTGCCGAGTTTTCAGCTGTTCAGGGTGGATCGCGATGCAGAATCAACGGGGAAATCGCGTGGCAGTGGGACATGCTTTTACATCAGTGAAAGGTGATGTACAGATGTAACAGTGTTAAAGAAGATATCCTGTCCCGATCTAGAAGCGCTCTTCATAAGCCGTTCTATTCGCTGAGATAGATTCATTTACCAGCACTTCTTTTTTCCACTTCAAAAAGAAGCATTCAGATAATAACTGTTGCTGGAACACTGTCATTTGTGTTACAATTTCCATAATTCAGTGTCCATAAAAATCAAAGTATATGCTTCTTTTTTTTTTTTTTTTTTTTACAAAGGTTCTTTATAAGGACATATTGAAAGTTTCTTTATAACACTATTAACTTTTATATAGTACTTTCAAAGCATGGTTCTTAATAGAACCTTATAAAAATAAAAAATAAGGTTCTTTTTAGCTGTAAAAAAATAAATAAAAAAACTGTGTAAGACCTGTGTCTTATCTGTGTAAGACCTGTAAGTAATTATTAAATAATTATGTAATTATTAGTCCTTTCAAAATAATTTTCCCAAACATTGCCTGATCTGTTTTGATGTGTCTAAATCAGTTTGTGCTTTAAAAGAATTGCCAACATGTCATGCATCCCTCCTTAAAAACCCTACATAGATGAACGAGTGTCTATTTGTCAGTAGTGCGGCAGTGGACCAAATTAGAAACAGGCCTTTTCACAGAGCTTCGCTCTCATGAAGACCATTTGACGGTTTGATGACTCATTTTCAAATGAACTGTTTCAGTTGCTTGATTCTGTTCATCTGTTTCAACACTATCAGTTTCACACAAAGCTATGTTTAGTAAAATAACCATGAATGTACATATATCTACCTATCATCAGTCAAAGATTCTGCCCGGTCTATGAACTACACTGTGAAACTATTCAGCTATACTGTATGTGCACACATATCAAGACTGTGTCACCATTATAATAGATTTTTTTTATTAATATGCATGGAAATATGAAGGTTTTTTTTTTGCCAGATTTGTTACAAACAGCTTTCTGCTTCGTAAGTTATTAATTGATGGACTGGAGTCATGTGGACTATTGTGATTTTGTTTTTTTATCAGCGGTTTGAACTCTCATTCTGAAAGCACCCATTCACAGTAGAGGATCTATTGGTGAGCATTTGCCTCATAGATTGATCATCTTGATTTCAGTACTCTGTAACTTTGTCCCTGTATGTAAATAGTTGTGTAACTGTAAAATGTAAAAACAAACAAAAAAAAAACAGCATGCACCTTTGGACTTTTCAAATTAATTCCATTGGACGACAAATGAAACAGGGGGTTGGGGGGTTAATAGATTAACTCTGTTAAACAAACTCCTCTGTTTAATCATGGAAGGTACATAAACTGGTGTTTAAAGCAAAAAATCTTTAAAGAAAAGTTGATCATAGTGCACTATGTGTCTGTGTTCCTTTCTTCCCTCAATCGTGCTTTCTTTGCTGAGGTGGACTGAGAACTGTGGCACATTTAAGGACAAGGGCTTCTTAGATTAATTAACCTGTTTTGATGTAAAGCAAAATTTCTCCAAATCTGTTCTAAAGAAGAAAAAAACTTCATCTTGCATGGTCCGAGGGTGAGTACATTTTCAGCAAATTTCCATGTGTGTGTGAAGTATTCGTTTAAAAAAAAAAAAAAAACAATTGTCTACTTTGCATATGGGCCTTATACTGTATATCTTAACCAATATATGATTTGCATTAATATTTTTATTACTAAATATTTACACTAATTAATAGATAATTAATGTTTAATACATATCACTTCTTTTTAAATCAGATCTTGTATGTGTTGAAATTCAAATTTAAAATTTGGTTTTACATTTGTTACTTTCTGTGTTCATTTCTATCCATACATTTTTGGAGGTTCTGGTTTTCTATTTAATTTGCTTCAATGCTGTTCTTATGGTCACTAGATTATTTCTTTACATTTATTTGTGTTATTTTGTTGCTTTTGACTATCTAAATGCTTTCATTGGTGATTGTCATTGTTGAAGGGATGATAACTTTATTAATCCTCATCATCCACATCTTCTTGTCATCCCAATATTGTTTTTGGCTGTTCAGTGTCCATCCCTTTATTTTGCAGAAGTTGTTTGCCCTTGTCTAAGTAGAATCTGTTGTGCAGGTTACATTCATACTGAGCATCAAGGCTAGAGGTTTTAAAAGCACTATGAACATTA
Source organism: Barbus barbus (assembly GCF_936440315.1). Taxonomy (NCBI): domain Eukaryota; kingdom Metazoa; phylum Chordata; class Actinopteri; order Cypriniformes; family Cyprinidae; genus Barbus; species Barbus barbus. The sequence goes on from NC_136722.1 coordinate 4,841,862, forward strand.
TTCTAATGTAAATAGTGTAACTAACAAACTTACCTTCATCTCACCTGGGAGAATAATCAACCCTTACACGAGGCTCTTTTTAAGGAAACCCCCGCCCCTAGATTTTGTCTTTCATTTACAACATTGGGGTGTATCCATAGACTTAAATGGCTTTCTTTGATTACATGGGTCATTGGATATGGTCCATTTGACCTCTATAGTCTGAAGTTGAAGCTCATTTACATTTGGATGCAGAAGATCAATGTGTTTGTACAGTGCAAAAATCCCCCCTTTAAAAAAAAAAAATCTGAAATCACCAGTGGCATAAGCACAAACATGTAATTTAAAAAAATTAGAATAGGCCTATCAATAAAAATAGAAAATTTAAACTTGATTGGAACATTTCTCCATAGTTAGTATCTTAATTAGCTTGATATTTATGCTTGTGTTTCTGTTTGAGAGGCTTTCTCAGTTTCGTTCTTTTGGTTAATTCTCAATTCAGATATCCCAGATACGCTTATGAACTGTTTTGGGGAAATGTATGCTATATTTCTCAGAGACTGTGCATTGTATTAATTTGCCTGTTTTTCGTTCTGTGAATACCCACCTGTTTGAAAATCTGTGAACGCTTGTCTTATCCTGTGAATACTTGCATGCTATAGACAGTGCAAGGTTTTTATATATTACATGATTACGTATTATTTACACAATAGCAATTAATTGTGAGTGCATTCACACAAAGACCAGTCACTAGTCTTTTATTATTATTTCAATTTTAAGAAATGTTTTCTCAACATTTCAACATTGCATCAGTTACAGATGAACGCATATATTTAATTGAATTATCACTTAGTGGGTTACATAAACATGTATTATTATGTCTATGGAAAGCATTTGTCTTTCAAATGCATTAAAATGCATTTAAGGTTCATGTTATTTTTATTTACATGTTATGCAGGGATTTTATTTTAATATTTATTTATTTTAATTATTAGCTTTTCATTCAAACTCCCTGCAGTTCCTTTCACAAACCCCAGTTTAGAAAGCCTTGACGCAACATAATGTTTAATGCATTTCATGTTGTTAATCACAATGAATGGAATATATTTTCTTTCTCTTATTATTATTTATATTAATATGGTCATGATTATAATATTTAAATCAATGTGATAAACAAATTAGGTCAAATGCAACCTAAAAGTAATCAAAAAGTAGCAATAAAAAAAGTTATTATATTACCTAAAATTGGCAATGTAATGGATTGTTAAATTACTAACAAAAATTTTTGTTATTGTAACTCGGAATCAGTAACGGACTACAATTTTTGAGTAATCTACCCAACACTGGCTATATAAACTATGGATACTCATATTGCCCATGTTTTGCTCTGATGATTGGTGATCAAAACTCTGGTGATTGGATTCTAAGCATCCAAGTACTGTGCCTAAGGCAACAGGCAGTACTAATTTCCTGAACCACAAATTACTTTCTTGACATTCATCTTCATATAATTGTCACATCTTCAAAGTCAAAGACATTTCACTATTCAACTCATGCAAAATATCCTATTAAAAATGTGTGATATTATAGTTTATGAAAATGTGCATATTAAAAAATGTAAAAAAAAACGGGTTAAAAAATCTGTCATTATCCCTGTGCCAAAGAACAATAAACCCTCTTGCCTGAATGACTATCACCCAGTTGCCCTCACATCAATAGTCATGAAGGTTTTTGACTTGTAAAGAGCCACATTTGCTCCTCCATACCTGATACTTTGGACCCTCTTCAGTTTGCCTATTGCCCAAATAGATCCACTGACGATGCCATCTCTCACGTCCTCCACTCTTCCCTCACACACATGGACGGCAACAATGGGAATTATGTAAGGCTGTTATTCATTGACTATAGCTCAGCTTTCAATACTATAGTCCCCATTAACCTGTTAACCTTCACCCCCCATCTGGGGCCTTGCAGGTGAAAATAACATACCTAAATTAGAATGGTAACATTTCCTGACAAAGTGTGCTACACCAACAAATTAGGTATCTTTGGAAAGAAGACACTGTTGGCTTTACTATCCATCATCCAGAGTTGATAATGCTCAAAAAGAAAAAAATTTATAGACACTAACATGCCTTGAAAAATATTTTTCCACACTGAATGTTTTTTATTTCATATACAAATACATGAAATAAGTCCTGGAGCAATCCAGAAAAGTAATGGATTAAAAGCCACGTGTCTCATGAGTTTATATTTCAAATTTGAAGACGATACCATGAAAAATGAGATTCCTGCAATATTTTTTTCTGAAAATATTTATAATCCCCCCAGCCCCCCTGTTTGAGGAAAAATAACCACCAAATGTATTGCAGAATTATGTTAGTAATTATACATATTCCTGCATAGTTTTTCAATTATAGAATAATAGACATAATTTTAGACATCATACAAGTGATTTATTTGAGCACTAAAAAATACAAAAATAGTTATTTGAGTAATAAAAAGGAAGAAAAAAAATAGCTTTGTTTATAGTATGTCTACTGAAGTATATATTCTGATTGCCAGACATAAAGTGATATTGGCAGAGATGGTCATCCAGTCGGTAATCACATGCTGATGTGCATCCATACAGATGATAATTAAACAGATGGGCCATATAATCAATAATAGCTGATCAATGAATCACAATGATAGCCGTCATAGAGTCGGTAATAAACACGCTGATGTGCGTCTATACAGATTATAATGATGCAGACACGGCCACATTCCCCACACAATACACACACACACACACACAAAAAATGTAGAAGAAAAAAAAAACAGTTTTTTATGGATAAAGCAGATCGCTAAGTTACGCCCCGCTCAGATGACAATTGCGTCACAGAAGCGTCATCGCTGCCTGGAGAGAGCGCCAAATTCAAATAAACTATATTCCGCTTTTCTGAGACTTTTTTTTTCCGTGGATGATCTCAATCTGTTTGTAAAACTGAATTCTACAGCACCGTTTTGTTTTTTTACCACCAAGACGCTGTTTTTGAGCGTAATTTATTCCATAACGGACGCGAACAATAACTCCGGAAGAAATTAAACGTAAACAAAGGAATATTCATCCTTATTACAACGTTATTGTTTGGCTGGACTAAAAGTGCTCGCTGGGATGTTGTTCTGTGGACCCTTACCTCTCTAACTAAACTGGGATTTCAGCAGTGGACGCGTTTGTGACTTGTTATTACAATGAATCTGGTACGTACTGCTTTTTTTCTCTGCTTGTTTTGATGTGTAACTGCTTACACAAATGTAGCAAATACATTCCTTATAAGCTTTCCATCAGAAAACAGCGATCTGTCGTCGATGCTTGAGGCTTAGACCTTCAGAAGGATATATAGTTTGTCAAGATAACTTTGTCCCGTTTCATTTATTCTGTTAGAAAACAATGACACACGCAAACAAAAGAGCGTTCAGTGCGACGTCGCTCTGGTGAACGGTAACAGGTTAAGCTAGCTCTAAACTCACGGACCTCGGCCTAAACTCCTCGATCTGTGACTGGATTCAAGACTTCCTCACCGGCAGACCTCAAGTGGTGAAAGTTGGCCAGTTCACCTCAAACTCCATCGCTCTGAACATAGGAGCCCCACAGGGCTGTGTCCTGAGTCCCCTGCTCTACTCTCTCTTCACGCATGACTGCGTGTCCTCTCACAGCTCCACATCTATTATCAAATTCACTGATGATACTGTGGTTCTGGGCCTCATCTCCAACAACGATGAGACCGCATACTTGGATGAGGTAGAGAGACTCACATCATGGTGCCAGGACAACGGTCTCTCTCTGAATGTGAGCAAAACTAAAGAGCTGATCATGGACTTTAGGAAGAGACAGCAGCAGCCCTACACTCCTCTTATGATCAGTGGGACCCCTGTGGAGAGGGTGAGTAGCTTCAAGTACCTCGGTGTAAACATCTCCGAGAACCTGACTTGGACTACACACATCCAAACACAGGTTAAGAAAGCCAGACAAAGACTGTACCATCTGCGACAGCTGAGGAAATTCAGGGTCTCACCAGAAATCCTGAAAACTTTCTATTCAGGGACCATAGAAAGTGTATTGACTCAGTGCATCTCAGTGTGGTATGGAAACGGCTCCAATTAGGACTGCAAAGCACTACAGAGAGTTGTGCGCTTAGCTGAGCACATCTCAGGGTCTGCTCTCCCCTCTCTGCAGGACAACTACCTCAAACGCTGCAAAAGTAGAGCTGTCAAAATCATCAAGGACTCAAATCACCCTGGTAACCGACTAGTCACTTTGCTACCATCTGGTAAGCGCTTCCGTAGCTGATGGCAAAAACTGAGAGACTTAGGAGGAGCTTCTTCCCCCAGGCCATCAGGCTCGTAAACTCTAACTCTGTGTCATAACATCACATGACTCCATGTAAATATCACTATAAATAAGTTATTCATATTTTTTCTACCTCATATTGCTGCTGTTAATACCCTGTACAACTTTTTTGCACATTCTTTTGCACATTCCTTCTTATACTACTATTTAAGTCAACAATATACTGACCTGCACATTTATATTTACATTTTTTATCTTTTATTTTATTTTATTATTTTATTTTTTTCTACTTTTCTTTTTCTTAATATTTATGTACATTCTGTGTTTTGTATTCTATAAAATTGGAGTCATTGGAGCGGACCTGACTTACATTTCACTGCTGGTTATACTCTGTATAATTGTGTATGTGACAAATAAAAATCTAGAATCTTGAATATTAATTAATCTTTTTTAATTAATATGAAGAATATTTTAAAAAATGAAATACAATTTATCAAGCAGAAATTGAACAAAACGAACAAAACGTTCTCAGGTGCATAGAACGAAAAGAAGAAAGTTTTAGTCCAATAGGTAGCTGAATTTTTCTGCACACTGAAAAATTCAAACAGACCACAAAAGGTCTACCAAAAATAGTTTTTTTATTTTTCATATGCAAAAGTGACAAAAGTGCAAAGTGTATTAAAAACAGACCAGAGAGAAGACATTTAAGGCCATGCTTTCTTCAGTGCTCATGAGGCAAAAAAGCAACATCGCACTTATATAGGCACAATTGCAAATTGTTGACAGCTGATCTTAATCAATGAGGGATAATTGCCAAGATTGCCAACAATTTCCCTTTACAAAGAATATGCAAGATCCATCTCTTCATTTAATCCTGTTGGGGTTAATGATTTCAACTCAAAAATCCCAAAAGCTTCTGTTTTTAACAATTTTCTATCATGGTTACCACCTCTCCTATGCAAAAGAACCCTCTCAATTCCCAGGAATTTGAAATCAGTAAAATTATGGGTAACACTTTATTTTACAGTTACATCTATTAGCTGCTTATTAGCATGCATATTGCTAGAATATTAGCCATGTATTAGTGCTAATTAAGCACATATTAATGCCTTATTCTACATCCCTAATCCTACCCAATACCTAAACTTAACAACTAACTTACTAACTATTAATAAGCAGCAAATTAAGAATTTATTGAGGGAAAAGTCCTAGTTAATACTTAACAAGTGTTACCTATTCTAAAGTGTGACCAAATAATGTTTTGCAGACTCAAAATGACAAAAAAAACTGAGAAGTGTGATCTTGTCTCCTGATAGCACTCATATGTTCAACAATTCTAGTGTGCAATGCATGTTTTGTTTTACCAACAAACAGTAAAGGACAATAACACAAAATTGTGTATATCACGTGTTATTTTACATGTGATCAATTGTTTAATTTGATAAATTTTACCCGTTTGTGGATGTGTAATTGACTTGCATTTTAAATAATGAGAACAGGCAACACAATCTTTACACTGAAAATTTCCATGGGCATCAGAGAGGGTCCCAGGAGTGGGGATGTGGGTATCTGCAAAGAGAGGTGGATCAGTGAACAGGCCTGACAAATCACAATCACTCTGTATGATATGCCAATGATTATTGATTGCCTTTTTGATTCCTGGACTCAAGGGACTAAAAGTAGATTTGAATACACAATAAAACGTCTTATTTCTGGGGGTCAAGCTGGTATCTTCTGGAAAAGATCTAATTTTGTCTAAAGCAGTATCGAGCCACTTGATTGGATATCCCCAAGATCTAAAATCACTATATAAATTCTGAGCTTTGGCTTCAAAAATCATCCTTGTTAGAACAAATGTGAAAAATTCTCATAAACTGGCTATACGGCAGACCACGTTTCAAAGACATGGGATGAGCACTCTTTGCAAAGTTTTTTTTGCAGTTTCCTTTCTATATACAGAAGAGACAAGTTGGCCATTAATAACAAGAGATGTTTGTGTCCAAAACATTCATGTCTGTTGTCCCCACATGATAGGTGAACTTAATGGATGGCCTAAGACAATTCATACAGTATCTCACAGAAGTGAGTACACCCCTTACATTTTTGTAAATATTTTATTATATCTTTTCATGTGACAACACTGAAGAAATTACTTGTATAACAGTGTAAATTTGCTGTCCCCTCAAAATAACTCAACACACAGCCATTAATGTCTTGTCAACTCATATCTTGTTTTAAAAATAAATAAATGAGCAGAACCGTATTTATAATGATTCAAACAGTATGCTAAATGTAATGCAATCAGTCTGACATATGAATTATGGGAAACATCACTAGGTTGGATGGTCTGATTTGATAAAAATGGTCTGAAAAGTACTGGGTCCAAGTTGTTTAATTGTCAATTTGTCTTGATTTTGCAATCACTCATGTTAAGTTTGCGATAAAAAAGACGCACACACGCTTGTTGTTCGCCATGTTTGGTTTCTGTCATGCTTCCACTGCACCCTAATGTTAAGTTATAAGCTGAGCTTTGTATAAACTATTTGTATAAAATATTTGTATAAACTATGTGTTTATACTATGCACTCAACCATCTAGTGTGTCAACTATATTTTATTTTTAGTCCTAATTGGAGGTCCAAAAAGAAACAGTGAAATATCCCATTGTTGTTATACTAAAACTTTTGAATGCTGCTTGTTCAATCAAATATGAGGACTGGAATTATATATTGTATATCCATAATTGTAGAATGATTTTTTGCTTACACTTTATATTATTATTTATTATAGTCCACTCAACACTTTATATTATTATATAAGTTGGCCTTAACTACTATGTACTTACATCAAAAAAATAAGTACAATGTACTTATTGTGGTCATATTGTATTGCAAAACACTTTTGCTGCTACTGAGGTGAAATACAGGTAAGGTTAGGGACAGGTTTGGTGGTATGGGTAGGTTTAAGTGTGGATTAAGGTGTAAGGGATGGTCAACAGTGTAATTATAAATGTAATTACAGAAATTAATTATAGATGTAATTACATAAAGGTATTTTTAAAAATATAAGTACAATGTAAAAAGATGTATGTACATAATAAGTACATTGTACCAAATTATTAATTTAAATATAAGTACATAGTAGTTAAGGCCACTTACAGTAAAGGACCGATTTTTTTTTTTTTTTTTTTTTTTATCATTGAAATGAAAAAATAACATATAATTCTGAATGTACATACACAGCAGCAGGACTGGCATTCTGGAAACACTCCACACAGTACTTGTAATGTATCCTAAAAAATAGGAAAGCATCGGATGTGACCATGTTCATTCCACCCACAACTGATTCTTCAGGTAAATAGTAGCTTATGGGGAGGTTATTTTAAATTTCAAACCCAACTGATAGGTTTTATTTACTTTATTTTCTTTTAGATGTAATACTGTGTGTGTGTGTGTGTGTGTGTGTGTGTGTGTGCATGTGCACCTGGTATTCATCACGTCCTGGGGACCAAATGTCCCCACAAGGATAGTAATACCAGTAAATCTTAATCTTGTGGGGACATTTTTTGGTCCCCATGAGGAAACAAGCTTATAAATCATACAGCATAAAGTTTTTTGAAAATCTAAAAATGCAGCATGTTTCCTGTGAGGGCTAAGTTTAGGTGTAGGGTTGGTGTAGGGCAATAGCACATACAGATTGTACAGTATAAAAACCATTACGCCTATGGGATGTCCCCATAAAACATGGAAACCCAACATGTGTGTGCGTGTGTGTGTGTGTGTGTGTGTGTGTGTGTGTTAATGGGACTTATACCTACAAACCAACACCAACAAATGTATTTTAATGGCCAAATTTAATAATTCCTTAAGGTCGCATCTGCAAATTTTCACTCATTACAATGTCTTATTAGTTCACAGGATAACATGTCGTCACATTTGCTTTTTGCTGCTATGTCTTTGGACGACCATCTGTCTGGTAAGTTCATGTAGTGTGTATATTGTTCAAAGGTTTAGGATAAGTAAGTTGAAAATCGCCACCCTTGGTAAATATGTGACACTGGACCACAAAACCAGTCTTAAGTGTCAATTTTTCAAATGTATACATTGATGTATGGTTTGTTAGGATCAGGATTAATATTTGGCCGAGATACAACTATTTGAAAATCTGGAATCTGAGGGTGCAAAATATCTAAATATTGAGAAAATTGCCTTTAAAGTTGTCCAAATGAAGTTCTTAGCAATGCATATTACTAATTAAAAATTAAGTTTTGATATATTTACAGTAAGAAATTTACAAAATATCTTCATGGAACATGATCTTTACTTAATGTCCTAATGATTTTTGGCATAAAAGAAAAATGGATAATTTTGACCCATACAATGTATTTTTGGCTATTGCTACAAATATACCTCAGCGACTCAAGACTGCTTTTGTGGTCCAGGGTTACATATGATCAAAGAAGGCTGTGAAAATTAATCTGCATGGTTAATCCTTTTGATCTTTTATTTTAAAAATTCGCAAAAATCTAACCTTTCATTGGAGAAAAATATATAATGGGGGGAAATATCATTATGAAATAAATGTTTTTCTCTAATACACATCGGCCCCAATTAACGGCACCCTTTTATTCAATACTTTTTGAAACCTCCATTTTCCAGTTTAACAGCTCTAAATGTCTCCTATAATGCCTGATGAGGTTAGAGAACACCTGACAAGAGATCAGAGACCATTCCTTCATCCAGAATCACTCCAGACACTTTAGATTCTCAGCTCCATGACGGTGCTTCTTCTCTTCAGTTCACCTCACTCATTTTCTACAGGGTTCAGGTCAGAGGACTGGAATGGCCATAGCAGAAGCTTGGTTTTGTGCTCGGTGACCCATTTTTGTGTTTGGATTATTGTACGGCTTGAAGATACAAATATGGCTCATTATAAGATTTCTAACAGAGTCAGTCACTTATTGATTTTTTTTATCTGTTGGTATTTGATAGAATCCATGATGCCATGTGTCTAAACAAGATGTCCAGGACCTCCAACAGAAATATAGGCCCACAACATCAAAAATACAGCAGTATATTTCATTGTACACATGGGGTACTTTTCATATCTGTGTTCACCAAACCCATCTTGAGTGTTTGCTGCTAAAATGCTAATTTGTTTAGTTTCATCTGACCATAGTCAAGTCACCTTTATTTATATAGCGCTTTTATCAATACAGATTGAGTCAAAGCACTTAACAGTATCAAATTGGAGGATAGAGTGGCAGTAATGTATAAAAATAAGATTAAACACTCAATTTTCCGTTAAAGGCATTTCATTATTGAGTTCAGAGATGTCATTGTCTAGCTCAGTTTATTTTAAATAGTATCTGCTAAATCAAATTGACTATAATCACTAGAAATTAAGTGTCCCCAACTGAGCAAGCCAGAGGCGACAGCGGCAAGGAACCAAAACTCCCTCAGTGACAGAATGGAGAAAAAAAAAACCTTGGGAGAAACCAAGCTCAGTTGGGGGACCAGTTCTCCTCTGGCCAGGAGATAATTGTTTATTTATTGTTTAATTAAAATTTTAAATCTATTTATTTCTATTTTATATTGTTGCAATTTCTAACAATAATAGTATTATGTAGTTAGGTATTTTATTATATTTTTAGTTATTTTCTTTTCTTTTAGTTTTAGTTTTATTGCATTTAAGTCCAGGTCTTCACTGGGGATATGTCCCCGGGGCTCATCCAGGTGTCCCGGCCTCCGCCGACGATCAGGGAGACACATCATCTTCCGACGCCGATCCACCATCTGATCGGGACACGGACTTAGAAACAGAATAAGAAAGAAACAGACAAATATTAGCGTAGATGCCATCCTTCTTACGATGTAACGAGTACATCATGTGTTATGGGGAGTGTTCTCGGTTCCGGTTGATCTAATTAATGCAGCCTAACAATCTTTTAATGGATTTGAATAATAGAAGTGTATTAGTGTGTTATGTGTAAGCCAGGTTTTGCTGAACATCAGAAATATATTCTTTGTGTTTTCTCATTGTGATGGATGATTAATGCAATTTGGGCTTTGTTTTCCCTTCTATTTATATTTCTGTGAAACAGGAAGCCATGGCTGGATAATTTCATGTTCATAATCACCCTGGAGTGCTCAAAATTGTGAATATGAATGGGAATATACTTCAGAGATATTTTACTCATAAGAATTTCTAGGGGTGCCAATAATTGTGTCCAACGTTTTTTGAAAAAAAAAAACAAAAAAAAAAACATTTATCTCATAATGATATTTCTCCCCATTTTAAATTTGTATTGCCCAATGAAAGGTTAGATTTTTGTGATTTTATTTTTTTAAATAAAAGATCAAAAGGATTAACAATGCAGATTAATTTTCACAGCCGCCTTTGATCATATTTACCAAGGGTGCTGATATTTTTGGCCATGACTGTATGTATGTATATGTCAGTCCTTGTCTTGTGTTTCCCCTCCTCTCGTGTCCCTATTTGGCCATCCTCGTTCCTTTGATTAGTTAATTAGTCCCAAGCCCTGTTTAATTGCCCTGTTTCCGTTCTTACCTGTTGATTTTCCTGTGTTTATAAGTGCTGTGTTTCCTTGCCCCTGTGTGCCGTCTTATATTGTCACTCCGTGATTCTCCATGTTTCCTGAGCGCCCTCCTGTACCTGCTCCTCGCAAGTCCTCTCCTGCGTCCCCGCTGGTCCCGTCCAGCTCTCCTGCGTCTCCGCTGGTCCCGTCCAGCTCTCCTTCGTCTCCGCTGGTTCCGTCCAGCTCCGCGCCTCCTGAGCGCCCTCAAGTGTCCGCGCTTCCAGAGCGCCCCCAAGTGTCTGTGCTTTCAGAGCGCCCCACAAGTGTCTGTGCTTTCAGAGCGCCCCCAAGTGTCCGCGCTTCCAGAGCGCCCCCAAGTGCCGGCTCCACGCACGTGCCCTCCTGCGTCCCCGCTGGTTCCGTCAGAGTCCGCGCAGCCAGAGCGCCCCACAGAGCCCGCTCCCCGGCTATAGGGTCACATCCTGCGTTGCCAGGCCTAGGCCACGGAACCCCGTTACCCGCCATGGCTACCCGAAAAAAGAAGGCCATGGCCTCCCGAGTCCCCTGATCCGCCATGGCCTCCCGAGTCTCCAGATCCGCCATGGCCTCCCGAGTCCCCTGATCCGCCATGGCCTCCCGAGTCTCCAGATCCGCCATGGCCTCCCGAGTCTCCAGCCCCGCCATGGCCTCCCGGAACGGGCACCGCCCTGGAGGCCTCCAGAGCGCCAACCCCCCCTCCCCATTGGATGGTGTTAGGCGTGAGGACACGCCTTCCGGAGGGGGGCGTAATGTCAGTCCTTGTCTTGTGTTTCCCCTCCTCTCGTGTCCCTATTTGGCCATCCTCGTTCCTTTGATTAGTTAATTAGTCCCAAGCCCTGTTTAATTGCCCTGCACCTGTTTCGGTTCTTACCTGTTGATTTTCCTGTGTTTATAAGTGCTGTGTTTCCTTGCCTCTGTGTGCCGTCTTATATTGTCACTCCGTGATTCTCCTGGGTTCATGCTAATAAAGCACGTTTGAAGAAACTCCTTGCCTCCGCGATTCCCTTCTCCTGAGTGGAACGTGACAGCATATATATATATTTATTTATTTATTTATACACACACACACACACACGTGTTTAAGTGTTTATCTAAGATGGCGGCGAGCACAGTCGCAGCGGCTTCTCTCTCTCCCGACAAATCTGTGTTTTCGGGTTTTTTGTCTTGTAAGTCGCAATGTTTTTGCACATCTCCGTCTCGTCTACCTGTCTTTAAGCGCACATACAGTCGTGAGTTTCTGCTCGATGTCGGCAGAACCACATTTTTAGAGTTAAACTCCGCACACGCTGAAGAGCTGCGGGACCTCTGTCTGCTCCGAATGCCTACTCCATCACCGACCCCCACTACTGCATCTCGCCCACAGCGGAGGCGCTACAAGCGGTGTGAGAGGAAGCAGAAGAGGGGTAAGCGCAGAGGTATCCGAGCTAGGCTAGCGGCCAACCCACACAAGCCAGCTATCCCCACCATCGTACTGGCGAACGTACGCTCTTTGGACAATAAACTGGACTACATCCGACTACTCCGCTCTACTCAGAGGACTGTAAGAGACTGTTGTGTTTTTGTGTTTACGGAAACATGGCTTAACAACAGCGTACCGGACTGCTCCATACAGCTCAACCAGCTAACATGCTATCGAGCTGACAGAGCTCTCGTCGAGGGAGGTAAGATCCGCGGCGGCGGTCACTGTGTTTATATCAATGATGCATGGTGTCGCGACGCTGTTGTGGTCTGCAAACACTGCTCACCCCTGGTGGAGTTTATGATTATTAAGTGCCGGCCATTCTATCTACCGAGGGAATATACAGCCATACTGCTCGTTGCTGTATACATCCCTCCCAGCTCCAACAACAACAACAGGAGTGAGGCACTAAATGACCTGTACCAGCACACCAGTGAGCAGCAGACAGCCCACCAAGATGCTTTTCTTATCTTGGCTGGGGATTTCAACCACGCAGACTTAAAGAGTGTGTTCCCAAAAATACATCAACACATAGACTTTCCAACAAGGGGAAAAAACACTCTGGACTTTGTTTACACCACCCAGAGAGGAGCTTACAAGGCCCTCCCCCTCCCCCACCTCGGAGCCTCAGACCACATCACTGACATGCTAATGCCTGCATACAGACCGCTCGTTAAAGTCACCAAACCAGTTCACAAACAGATTCAAGTGTGGCCGGAAGGGTCGTCAGAGTCACTTCAAGACTGTTTTGACACCACTGACTGGAATATGTTTAAACAGGCTGCCACATACAACAACACTACAGACCTCCAAGAGTACTCAGAGACTGTTACTGCCTACATCTCCAAGTGCATTGATGATGTAACAGTCACAAAGTCCATCATTGTCCAGGCCAACCAGAAGCCGTGGATGACAGGGGAGGTCTACAGACTTCTGAAGGCTCGGAACGGTGCCTTTAGAACTGGAGATGAGGAGGGCCTGAAGACAGCTACGGCCAACCTATCCCGCGGCATCAAAGAGGCCAAGAGACAGTACTCCAGGAGGATAGCCCATCGTTTCAGCTACAGCAGAGACACGCGGAGCCTGTGGCAGGGGATACAGACCATTACGGATTACTAGCCTCCAACACAGACCTGTGACAACACCATCCCCCTGCTGAACGAGCTGAATGCCTTCTTTGCTCGCTTTGAGGCACAAAACAGCACCACTGCACAGAAGACTCCACCTCCTCCCGGTGACCAGGTGATGACGCTGTCCCCGGACAGCGTGAGGAGGTCCCTCAGCAGGATCAATTCACGCAAAGCTCCGGGTCCTGACAACATTCCTGGGCGTGTACTGAGAGACTGTGCAGTGGAACTCACTGATGTCTTCACAGACATCTTCAACATCTCGCTAAATCAGGCCGTTGTCCCCACATGCTTCAAAGCTACCAGCATCATTCCAGTCCCTAAGAAGTCATCTCCATCCTGCTTCAATGACTACCGTCCAATAGCACTCACTCCCATCCTCATGAAGTGCTTTGAACGGCTAGTCTTGCACCACATCAAGTCTGCACCCCCCCCCCTCTCCCTGGACCCCTTCCAGTTTGCATTGTGCAACTGGCTGTTGGACTTCCTGACCGGGAGACCTCAAGCAGTACGGGTCGGCAGTAACACATCCAGCACCATCACACTGAACACTGGGGCCCCCCAAGGATGTGTGCTGAGCCCCCTCCTCTTCACTCTGCTGACCCACGACTGCACACCATCACACAACTCCAACATTTTCATTAAGTTTGCGGATGACACAACTGTGGTGGGTCTCATCAGCAACAGAGATGAGACAAACTACAGGAGCGAGGTGAGCCGCCTGGCCGGGTGGTGCAGTGACAACAATCTCTCTCTGAATGTGAAGAAGACGAAGGAGATTGTTGTTGACTTCAGGAGAGTACACACTCAGCATGCCCCTCCGACCATCAACGGTGCGACTGTGGAGAGAGTGAGCAGCACCAAGTTCCCATTTAACACAGCAACACACTAGGAACTCTGACTCTGTGACCCCCCCCTACCCCCCCCACCCACCGACCAACAAATTGTGACCGGCACCTGTCACTTGTGCAGAATTGGCTGATCACTACCCATCCAACATTGACTGCAAATTACCTCTTCGGATAGTCTGACAAAAACTATCCGAACAGTCACTTCAACTTGTCACTTTAAAAGACTGATAAGCTCTTCTTGCACTACACTCATAACAAAACAAAACAAATCTGCACAGTTTTGTTTTTGTACATTCAACTGGTTTGCACTCCATCTATTCTGCCATGTGCCTTATGCACTTTATCTATTTCTCTTTTTTTATTTTTCTACAATGTCCTCAGACCGATAAGCTCTTTTGCTCTACAAATATATCTACACAGTGTTGTTTTTATTTAACTGGTTTTGCACTCTATCTGCCAGGCGCCTTATGCCACTTTATTGATCTAATTCTTATTTTTTTTCTACAATATCCTCATTTGTATATTTGCATAGTTGTATGTACATATGTTTAAACTGTATTTATCTGTATCTGAACGTGTTTAATGTTAACTGTATGCACCAAGGGTCTGAGAGTAACGCAATTTCAATTCTCTGTATGTATGTGCCGTACATGTGGAAGAATTGACAATAAAGCTGACTTGACTTGACACACACAAACACACACACACATATACAGTATATATATATATATATATATATATATATATATATATATATATATATATCAGAGTTTCCGCTAGAAAAAAATGGTGCCGGTCAAAGTGACCGGCAGAGGTTTCGTTTTCCGGACATTTTGGTGATATGCCGGTCAAATATCGCCTCCTAATTAGTCAAGTTGAGGAAAACTGGAGGCAGGCTATGTAACTTAAAAAATGACATAATCAGGCCGTATAGAATGCAACGTTTATTAGCCTAACTTTCAAATAGACGGAAAAAAAACATGAACGTCCGATTGGCGTCAATCAACGCCAATTGTTTTTACTATGGTTTCACATTCATAGTTTAACAAACCAATCCCCCTTCCCCACATAAAATATCTGAATAGTAGCCTATTGTTTTTACTCAAGCGAACTTAATTATACACTCTCAATATGTCTCATTTAACTGGTAACATTTAAATTGGCCACCGTGAAATGACTCCTTGTCAAATTAACTGGAACAAACAAATGACTAGGCCTATAACACTGTCATTTTAGGCTACTTTTTACGCTGTTTTGCAGTGCTGAATTGTGCAGCTGCCGACTTAAAATCAAAACTTCCCAGAGTCTCTCCACAACTTGCAATGCGCATAAGCCACGTAACCTTGTTCTCCGCAAGGCGACTTCGCTGCTTCGTCTTGATCCGATTCTGCAGCGAGAACCCCCTCTCTGCAGGAACACTCGAGACAGGGATTACACAGGCTATCTTGGCGAGCTTGGTCCACTCTGGATACATTTCGTTGAAATCACATATGAGGACTTCACAGGCTGTGGAGAAATGCAATCCTCCATAGCCACGGAGCGCTGTCATGACAGCGAGGGCATCACGTCGCAGGCTTATGGCATCGATAAGAGGAGCAGTGTCCGCAGACTCAATGCTTGTAAAATGGCAAATAATCCTTCTGATCGCTGGTTCTGCATATTCTTGAAGAGCTATAAGATACTATAATAGGTGAGAACGATATTAGAATTATAGGCCTACAAAAGAATGCTGCGCTTATTATAAATAGACGTCTCACTCATTCGTTCGTTGTTTAGGTCTATATTACAGCCGTTTTAGGCGTGCGCTTTATTTGAAATGCAGCATGCGATGTTGTTTAATAACTTTCAAAAGGTAGAGCCTGTTCCTTTATAACATAGCCAAAGGTCGGTGTATTTTTGCTTTATACATTTTAGGCTTATTCTCAAATTCAGATTGTGTTACGGGGGCGGGATTATTAGGCCATTTTAATTGGACAATTTGACCGGAGAGATTTAATTTTGTCAGACATTTCATTTTTTTTCCGGCCAATGTCCGGCAATTACCGGACAACGGAAACCCTGAGTGGAAAAAATGATAAAATGATTAAACTGGTTTCTTGGTCATCTTTTAGACTTCATGGAAATTCATGGAAAGTGGTCAATCGAAAAAGCAATTCCAGTCCCCCATTCCTAGACGTGATACAGGAAAACAGACACAAACAAATTCCTCTTCTGTAATTTCTGCGCTTGACATGGGTATCAGTGATGAGGAGTGGGAAAGACTACAGAAGGGTCTCGACTGGCCTGGTCCAGATCATCTAATCACTCAGCTGAATCTGAGCACAAGTCCAGTCCACTCAACATTCTCTATTGTGGAACTGAAAAAGAGTTACAAAGTTGGAGAAAATATCTCCATTATTATCATGGCCAGAGACCACAACAAGAACCTGAAAACATATGGAGGAGATTTTTTCAAAGCAAAGCTTTTCAATTCAAAGCTAAAGGTGTGTTTTTACTTTATAATATATTATGAACATTTAAAAAAAATATATACAGACATTTGTCATATTGAGTTTCAGGTGCAGTAAGTGATTTCTGAGAAACACTGTTGAAAATTGAAATCAACATCCAAAAAACTGAGTTTCTGAATATTTGCTAGCTGTGTGTTCTATGTGTGTGCGAAAAAATTTTTTGTGTTTATATAGTATAGCTGTGTAGTCAATCAGCAATAGGGGACATTTGTGGCCCTTGACCACAAAACCAGTCTTAAGTGTACAGTAATTTTTTCGAAATTGAGATTTATACATCAATGGAAAGCTTATTTATTCAGCTTTCAGGTTATGTATGGTTTGTTATGATAGGACAATATTTGGCCGAGATACAACTATTTGAAAATCTGTAATCTAAGGGAGCAAAAAAATCTAAACCCATACAATGTATTTTTGGCTATTGCTAAAAATATACCCCAGTGACTTAAGACTGGTTTTGTGGTCCAGGGTCACATTTATGTTCATGGGTTTGTTTGGATGTCCACAGAAATTGCTTACTGCACCTTTAATTGTTGATTTACATCATATTACATTATGTTTAGGTTTATAAAATTGCTTTACTTACAGATGTTTGTCTTCTGAATCACAGCTAACCTTTTCCATTCTTCTTTCAGTCAAGTGTGTATGGGGAGGTTGTGGATCATCGTAATGGGACTTACTCAGTTACTCTTCTTCTACTGTGGGAAGGTCAGGCACAAGTTTTTGTTCGCCTTGAGCACTCCAGTGAGGTTGTGCAGATTCTTAAAAAATACAGAGATTCTTCATTCCCACGTAGCCACTATAATGGGCACTTTGAAGGATCAGGACCCAATAAAACCAGGATCACTGAAGTAGTACAATGTAATCTTAAGTGGGGTGGAGAAGGAAGTTGGAGGAAAGGCAACTGTTGCTGTGAGTATAAGGATATAAAAACAGGGACGGTGTGGCAGTGTGAGAGACCCAAGAAACTTTCCTGTGACAAACTGGTTCATCACTCATTGGGAGGTTTGGAAAACCCATTAAGTCCTGTTGAAAAGCAAATTTTCACAAAGTAAGTGGGAAAATATTCAAAACAAATCCCAAAAGTATTGTAAAACGGTAGAGAATATTATTATTTCTCCACAGGAAATTAACAAATGTTGCTATTACTGGTGACACACAAATCATAAATGTCCTTCCCAACACTGCAATCAATGGTATGCTCAGGACAGATATCATCTAAAATCAAATTACAAGAAAATGAGGAATAAACATCAGTATGACAGTATTTTCAGGTAAATGTTTTTTTAATTTTTTTGCTTTAGGTACAACAGAGAGATGCAGATCTGGACTGACAACACCAATTCCTGCAGGGTTCTATTTGAAAGATGTTTGGAAGTCGTTTGTATGCAACACGCAGCAGTTCAGTTCTACACAAATGGGAAATTGTCTTAAAAACAAGATTGTCTACTTGTTGGGAGACTCCACCACAAGGCAGTGGTTTGAGTATTTAGAACGAAATGTGCCAGGCAAGTTATTCAGTGGTCTAAATAACTGAACTTTGAGGTTAAAATAATAAAAAAAAAAACATGTTATTTAAGACTTGATACCATAAATGTAATATACTATAAATAAAACTGCATACACATAAGTCAGTGCAAATTATAAGCGGTAGTTCACACAAAAATTTAAATTCTATCAGCATTTACTCACCTTCATGTTCATGTCCACACTTGTATGATTTGCTTTCTTTTATGAAACAAACTTTTTTTTTTCTTCATGCATTTGGATTGCATTGACCTTTACTCTATGGACTTGAAACATTATCCAGTGTCTGTTTGTTTTATGCAGAAGAAAGTCAGTCATACACTTTTGGAACAACATGAGGATGTGTAAATGATGGCAGAATTTACATTCTCTGAATTTTATTATCTCTTAGTTGACCATATATATTTTGGCTTGCTATGTACAATAAGTAAAAAACAAAAAAAATAAAAAAAAATCTGTAAAGCTACTTGATAAATTATTAAAACAATGAGTCTAATGAAAGTTCTACTTATCTTTATTAGACTTGAACAGAATGGACCTCCACACTCCTCGTACAGGTGGACCCCTGATGGCTGTGGAGTTGAAAAATAATATCATTATTCACTGGAGGCCACATGGTGTTCCTTTGAGATTTACTAAAATGCTCATTACCGACCTGCATTATATTGGCAATGATATTGATGAAATAGCTGGTGGTTCTCATGCAGTTATTGTCTTCACAATCTTTGCCCATCTGGTGTTTCACCCAATAACATTTTATGTTCATGAAGTGGCCAAAATCCGTCAGTCTGTTGTTGCGCTGCTGAGTCGTGCGCCACAGACCACCGTCGTCATCAAGTCTGGAAACACTGCAGGGCTAAAGGTACACTTGATCCCTTCCAATCTTACTTTGTTTTCAGCAGTTTTCTGTCTTGTTTTCTTTATATGTTACATCTGTGGGGGAAATAGAATAACATTTTTTTTTCTCTCATGAAAAATGGTCACCATCAATGTCACTGGACATTCTGCTATAAATAATGTGTGAACTATTCATATTTTTCTAGATAAAATATAGTCAAAGTAGGTTTAATGTCAGGTACAGCATAACAAGTGACAGACAAATATAAATGCCACATTTATGTTAATGCATATACTTTTACTTACTTTTGTCATTTAGCAGACACTTTTGTCCAAAGCGACTTACAAATAAGAAAAAGTAACTAAAATTAAAAGTCTCTAACTCTATAAATACCATATACCCACATATTTAAGAAAATAAAGAAATTAAATACAATTGACACATGCATATAACAACATTTCAATAATAAACATATAAATGAAAAGACTAAAATAAAAAGCGATACATCTATCCCTTGCCGGTGTCCCTGCCCGGTGGAGTCGCACGGTAGAGTTGATGGTCTTTACACTCTTCGGTCTTCACACTAAGAGGGTTTCACACGACAACTGCCGCGATTATAATAACCTTTTTTATACCAATCCAACAAATCACCATTTCAATTCAGCTGGACCCACTTTCCTGTTTATCAACTAAAAATGACCAAGCAAGTGCACACACTGACAAGATACGCGATATAGTACGAGACCAAACGCGATTTCAGCAACTCTCAACACAGATAGTACATATAGTAATTTTTGTTACATATCTGTTGTTCCAGGACATTTTTCAAAGTGACTGGTATGCGATGCAGCTGAACACAGTAATGCAAGAGATGTTCAGAGAAATTGATGGAGTAATCTACTTGGATGTCTGGCAGATGACTTCTAGTCACTATCTACTTGAAGATGTTCACCCAGGACCTGTTATCATTGCTAATGAGATCAACATGTTGCTCTCATATGTCTGTCCTGCCTAACACAAACAAATACTTTGCTTTTACTTAAAACGTAGTACCTTTACGTGTTAAATCTCAACATTTTTAATATCATTCTATGTGTCTTATTTAAATCAAATCTTATTTAACCCTTGTGTGGTGTTCATATTTTTGTTAATCAGCCAGTGTTCGTGGGTCTAGTGGACCTGCTGCATTTTTGGGGTTTTTAATTGAACACAATTAAAAATGTATGTTAAAAACATTGGTAACGCTTTAGATTACAGCCCGCAATGTGCCACGTAATTAAACAGAATTTACAGCGTACCTATTTTGTAACTATAGAGTACCTCCACAGTACCTACTCGTAGGTATAAGGGAACAATATGCAACGTTTGGGGAATAAGTGGGTAGTAACCTGCAAAATTATTAAGCATTTCTACTGTAACTATTTTACAACTAAAGGGTACCTATTCTGAAATTACGTGTTGGTAGAGTCCGTGATTTTCCACGTCAGCATAACTTAAAGCTGAAGGTACATGTAGGTAAACGGAAACAATTGGGGAATAAGGGGTTAATGACTTGGAAAATTAAAAGTATTTACACTGTTAGTATTTCATAATTAAGGTGTAACTATTCTAAGATTACGTGGTATTTATATCCTACTGTGTTAGGCAACAATGGTATGATTTAGAACAAGTTGCCTTATTGTAATAACATAAAATATATGATGCAACATAGTTTTTACACTATTTATACAACATATATCTTACATGACATTGATACAAATAGTAAACTATAGTATACTATTGTATAATTTAGTAATTATAGTGGTTCAAAACCACCATAGTCTTTATAAAATTTTACCACAATTTACTATAAATTTACTATAAGAATATAAGATATATTATTTACTAGTGTTATTTATGTGTGGTCATGGAGATTACTGAACAAATCAGCTGAAAGTATGGGGCAATTATGTGATGAGCTTCTGATATGATTTTGTTTAGAAATTCCCATATGAAAATTTACCCGATGAAAGAGTGTTTCTTATGGTCATCTCAGCAGCGAGTCAGGTCAACAGCATTGTACTGTCGAGGTGCAATACAGTGGAAAAGTAGATTACCTGTTTCCAGCTCCTCCCAGGATATATAACTGCATAATACACAACACGTATAATTACTGTATAATTGATGTTTTTTGATAGCTGTAGTGCTGTTGGTGCACTTTGGGCTTCCGTATGTGGTTTGAGGCAAGTAGAATAAAATGTACTACAACCTTTTCTTAACTACTCTGCAAATATACACCCTTGTTATATATAGTTATTGTGTACACTTATACAGTAACTACACGTAACAAGAGGGTAATCTAATCTAAAGTGATGCCTTGTTACGGGTAGTTACTGTGTAAGTGAAACATCCGCGGGCTGTAATCTAAAGCGATGCCTTGTTACCCTCTTGTTACGTGTAGTTACTGTGTAAGTGTAACATCCGCGGGCTGTAATCTAAAGCGATGCCTTGTTACCCTCTTGTTACGTGTAGTTACTGTGTAAGTGTAACATCCGCGGGCTGTAATCTAAAGCGATGCCATGTTACCCTCTTGTTACGTGTAGTTACTGTATAAGTGTAACATTAAACAATTATAGTAATGCAACAATAGATGTGTTTAAAAGTTTTTAACAATGAACTGTATTACATAGTTAAATGGTCCAAAAGACCTTAAGTTAAGAAATAATATTTTTATTATTTAACAAAATTTTATCAGATCTTTTCCAAGAACAGAATGCATAAACAAACTAATTTGCAACCACTTATACAAAATACAAAGAACAGTAAAACACAAATACACGCACAAAAAAAATCATGTTCTACATTTACTTTTAATAGGCATATTGCCAATGTTTCCTTTCAGCTGTGGGCAGGAATCGACACATTTCTGGAGATCTTTTGCATATGTTTGCAAAGTTGTCCCTCCAGTATATGAGGGAGCAGAAAAGTCCTCCCCCTCTGATGCAGTTTTCGCCTGTGATCACAATTAGACAAAAATACATTGCAAAAAAATAAATAAATACAAATAAAATTGTTAATACATGCCAAGTTTGCATAATGTAAAGAAGTGTTGCACAAAGCTTATATTTAACCAAATATATACAATAAGGACTTCTGTGAGGACTCTGTGTCACAACAATGTTTCAAGGAAACAGGAGTTGCCAACACTGTGATACAGTAAAGCAATACATAAAAAAATAACAAAGGACGACAAAAGTGCACAGGTAACTGTAAAATAAAAACAAGAACTTCATGGTACAACAAAATAGAGAATATGCAACAGTAAGTAGGTCAACTCCACTCTGATGGGCTCCAATTCACCTTAAAGGAGTAGTTCACTTCTAGAACAAACATTTACAGATAATGTGCTCACCCCCTTGTTATCTTCACTCCCTTGTCATCGAAGATGTTCATGTCTTTCTTCAGTCGTAAAGAAATTGTTTTTTGAGGAAAACATTTCAGGATTTCTCTCCATAAAATGGACTTCTATGGTGCCCCCGAGTTTGAACTTTGAAAATGCAGTTTAAATGCAGCTTCAAAGGGCTCTAAACCATCCTAGCCGAAGAAGAAGGGTCTTATCTAGCGAAAAGATTAATTACAAGCTACTCTAGCTCTGCGTGAACTGTGTTTTTTGTTCATAACAGTTAGGGTAGGTCTAAAAACCCCATCTAATTTTATCCTGCTTCAAAATCGTCCTACATCGCTACAGAAGTACTGACCCAGTGTTTACAAAGTAAATATAAAAAGAAGGTCAACGATTATTTTTAATCTTCAATCCACTGGCCACCATAAACGTCCACTGTAGAAAAATCCTGGAATGTTTTCCTCAAAAAAACTTAATTTATTTTCGATTGAAGAAAGAAAATGAACGAAAGACATGAACATCTTAGATGACATACGGGTGATTAACTTGTCAGGATTTTTCTTCATCTGTGTCTGTCATAAAATTATGAACAAATACATTAAAACAACACCATAGTTTAAAATTTGGAGGGTTTTCGGTCCCTCTTTATATTGAGTGGCCTTAACTTTTAAATTATTCATGGTACTGTGCACATATTGTGTACATTTTTTTTTTTTTTACATTGTACTTATATTTTACCTGCATGTAATTACATCTGTAATTGATTTCTGTAATTATATTTATGATTACACTGTTCCTTAACCCACCCTTAAACCTATCACCAAACCTGTCCCTAACCTTACCCGTATCCCACCTCAATACCAGAAAAAGTGATTTTTAATACAATATAAACACAGTAAGTACATTGTACTTATTTTTGGATGCAAATACATAGTAAGGCCAGTTAATATAAAGTGGGACCGGGTTTTCTGTACATAGAGACTATTTTTTCAATGTTTCTTTTTTTTTTAACTATGGCATAAACATAGTTAAAATTTTTGCTTAAGGTACAGGGTATACCCAGGGGTTAAGGTGACTTGGAGCCCATCAGAGTGGAGTTCACTGTCATTGAACTCCTGAACTTTGTTATTTTCCAGTTTCCTGTGTAAGTTTTGTAGTCCTTTGTGATTTTATTATGTATTGCTTTACTGTATTACAGTGTTGGCAAAGATTGTCCTTGAAACATTGCTGTGACACAGAGTCCTCACAGAAGTCCTTATTTTATATATTTGGTTAAATATAAGCTTTGTGCAACAATTCTTTACATTATGCCAGCGGTTTCAATTCCAGTCCTCGCGCCCCTCGCGAGGGTTTCTCTTACCGCTTCAGACGTTTGTTCTATTCGAACGTAAGTGCCCTGCGAAGTGGACATCACAGGATATTCCGCCATGATTCTAGTTCGAAGTGAACGTATATGTTACATTCAAAGTGCATTGAAGTGTGCGAGAAGTGAATTTAAATTGATTTACAGAGGTATATTATGTCACACTCGTCCGTGTGTGAAGACGTTGTGCAGCGAAAATCCGTGAATGAATGTTCTGAAGTTTACATTTACATTTATGCATTTAGCAGACGCTTTTATCCAAAGCGACGTACATTGCATTCAAATTACAGTTTATACATTTTTATCAGCTCTTTTTATCAAGTTAAGTAAACTTAAACGGATTTCCCCTGCTCAGGGAGTAGGGAGCAGTGGACACTGTGTAGGGACCATGCTATTCTTTAACTTAAGGTCTTTGGACCTTGCATTTAACTATGTAATACAGTTCATTGTTAACTTTGAAACACATCTATTGTTGCATTACTAAAATTGTTTAATGTTATACTTACACGATAACTACATTTAACAAGAGGGTAACAAGACATCGCTTTAGATTACAGCCCGCGGATGTTACACTTAGACAGTAACTACACGTAACAAGGGTGTATGTTTGCATAGTACTTAAGAAAAATGTTGTATTACATTTTATTCTTGCCTCAAACCACATACGGAAGATCAAGTGCACCAACAGCACTACAGCTATCAAAAAAACATCAATTTGATAAATGTGCATATTATGATGTTATATTTATCTGTTATATCCTGGGAACACCTGGAAACAGGTCATCTAGTTTTCCACTGTACTGCACCTCAATGGACATGGTTCGCTGCTGAGATGACCATATGCAATGCTCTTTTATCAAGTAAATTTTCATATTAATTTTTAAACCAAATCATAGCAGAAACTCATTACAAAATTTCCCCATACTTTAGTAATCTCAACTATGGTGGTTTTTAACTTTATTATAATTACTAAATTATACAATAGCATATACCTTATTCCCCAAATGTTGCATATTGTTCCCTTATACCTACGAGTAGGTACTGTGGAGGTACTCTTTAGTTACAAAATAGGTACACTGTAAATTCTGTTTAATTACGCAGTACATTGCGGGCTGTAATCTAAAGCATTACCTTTACCTTTGTTAGATCACATTTATGAATTAAAGTGCTAATAATGTGTGCGACAACCTGTTTTGTGGAAGCAATTCCACTACGTACACTAAGGGCTAAGGTGGTGGTAAAAGAACTTAAGTTCTGTACTACGTTTGGACTACCAAGGATCATTCAGAGTGATCAGGGCTCTAATTTTACCTCCAAGGTTTTCAGGCAAGCTCTAAGGATGCTTGGTATTGGCCACCAAATATCTAGTGCCGAATCTCGAATCACAGGGGGCCTTGGAGAGGTTTCACCAAACTCTCAAAGCAATGTTGCGATGTTACTGCATTGAGACAGGGAGAGACTGGGCTGAGGGTCTTCCTTATTTGATGTTTGCAATCAGAGGGACCGTACAGGAGTCACTTGGTTTCAGCCCTGCTGAACTCGTGTTTGGGCACACCATGCGGGGTCCATTAAAATTACTGAGTGATCATTTATTAAGCCAGTCCCCTAAACCTGTGCCTGTTAATGAGTATGTTACCTCCATCCGTGAAAAGCTATGTAAAGCACGAGATCTGGCTAAGTTACATCTGTCTGAAACCCAGTTAAAAATGAAAGAACATTTGAAATAAAAAGTGTGAAACAAGGCTTTTCACCTGGTGATCAGGTTTTGGTTTTGTTGCCAACGCCTGGGTCGATTCTGCATGCCAAATTTGCTGGTCCGTATTTGATTGAAAAGAAGTTGAACGAAACAAACTATGTTGTTGCTACACTGGACAGAAAGTGCAAAAGTCGTGTATGTCATGTGAATCGCCTTAAAGCTTATGTGAGTAGAACATCTTCTGACAACAATAGCAAGCAGGTTGATTCTTTCTTAACTTGTGCTGCTGCTACGGTGAGTGTGATAGCTAAGTCCTCTATGGAGGAGGATGAACTGCAAGGCGTAGGCTTCTCTATCTCTCCCACCCGCCTTCAGAATTCTGCTATATTACAAGATCCCTCTTGCTTTCTTTCACATCTTAACTGCAGAACAGTCTCATGACTTGTTGGAGTTGCTGAGTAATTTTTTTATCTTGTTTAGTGATGTTCCCGGTAGAACATCTGTCTGTGCTCACGACATCGATGTGGGGAATGCCAAACCAATAAAACAGCACCCTTACCGATTAAATCCACAAAAGCAGGAAGTTATAAAAGCAGAAGTTGATTACATGTTAAGATATTTTGGATCTTAACCAAAATATCTTAACATGGGAGGCTTGTGACTGTCCCATTGACTGCCAATTAAATAACACTGTCAAGGAACAAAAAACTATGAAAGGCATCATTAAAATCTGTAGTTCAATCTGAACTTTATGAAACGACGGGAATACTTTTTGTAAGCAAAGAAAATAAAAATAACGACTTCATTCAACAATTCATCTCATCTGCGTCACCGTAGCGCCGTTTTGGATTAATATCTGCTGGACGCAAATAGCGTATGCTGTTCTGTGTCAGCTGCGCCACACAGATACATCTTCTACGTTTATTTACGCTTTGATTTGAACGAAAACAGAAAATGTCCGTGCTACGGTGAAGCAGATGAGACGAATTGTTGAATGAAGTCGTTATTTTTATTTTTTTTGCCTACAGAAAGTATTCTCATCGCTTCATAAAGTTAATATTGAACCACTGATGGCAGATGGACTATTTTGACGATTACAATGTCAATTTTGATAAGCATTAAAATGTGATGCCGTTAAACGGTAAAATCATCTAATTCCACAAATTCAATAATCTTTTAATCTAAAATAATTTGTGGCTTTTGTATATCTAAAAAGTTGTTAAAATGTGTTCTCTTTATGCTGTCAGTATGTTAATAATGTATGTTTTCGTGTCTATTCAAATGTACAAAAATGTATGTTCACTTGAACTCCATACAAGCTTCAGTCTGAATCCAACCCTTAAAAGGTCAGAGATCACTGAACACCTGAGAAGGGATGATGCCAACCCCTCAGAGGACCTCAGCTGATGCCAACCCTGAAACAACACATTGAAATACCAAATTTTGCTATAAGTTTGATTGCAACATAATCATTGCTTTTAATAATTCATCGTCTGTTTGATGTCATTAACTGACTTTTACCGTACATTCTGCCATATGTACATGAACTTGACATTGTCACCACTCATAAGCTAATAGTAAATATATTGTAGAAACATAATTTCCTTTAAAGCTGCTTTGCAATGATTTGTATCATAAAAAGTGCTATGCAAATAAACTTGAGTTGAATCTAATTGAATTGAACTGATTGCAAATGTCTACATGATTTAATGAGATCGATTTTGGACAGAGGTGGTCAAAGTACAAAAATCAATTGCTTGAATAAAAGTAGAGATACCCTAAAAAAAATGAATCCAGTAAAAGTATTAAGTACTCCTTTTCAATTTTACTTGGGTAAAAGTACAAAAGTACTTGATTTTTTTATGTACATGGGTATTAAAAATAAAAAGGTTTTGATTGAATGTTTATTTCATTAGCAATTTTATATACAGTACTCTGTCCTCCTGCTAAAAATGCATGTCATACACTGATTACTACTGATAATTATCAATAATTCAGATGCTAAATAAAATATAATATAGTTACTGTATATAGAAATGAGGAAAAATAAAATATGTGTTGCTTTCATTTACAATAATAAATGCTCAAATTAGTAACTTTACTAGTAACTTTAATTAGTAACTTACTTTTTACGGCATCTGTCGCACATGCACTGAAGCTTTGAGGCGCTTTCATTCTTGGCTCATTTTGAATCAAACTTGTGAATTTAGTGAATTTTTAACTGGAGATTTCACTCTGACTGGATGATTTGAATCTGTGAATTGTTGACTCAAGAACAGCGTGATCCACGCAATCCATTCCATGAATGAATTGTTCAGTGCAATTCGCAAATTGTAAAGAAAAGAATCAGCTCATTTTTTTTTTTTTAATTAAAAAAAGGAACAACATGTTTTTTTGTTTTTAATGAAATGTAGTGTTGTAAAAAGTATGATTTGGAATATAGTGAAGTAAAAGTTTCCCAAAACAGAAATACTCCAGTAAAGTAGGCCTACAGATACTTGAAAATTGTACTTAAGTACAGTAACAAAGTAAAAATACTTTCCACCTCTGCCTTTAGATACTATATTGCAAACAGTCTGGTCTAAAATGTATTATCTAGCAGCCATATGAGTGTTGTACCCACCTTTGTCCTGTATAATTGCACATGTAGTAAACAGTTGCATGCTGAATGTGCTAAGGACACTGTGCTAAAGGTTCTCTTAACAAATTGCAGATCTTCCATGGCGGCTCCTGTTGCGATGGAAAGGTCATCAATCAGCAGGGACGTTGTCTGGTGAGCTTTCGGCCAGCTGTGTTGTCTCTTCTAGGCTATTTGAATTGGATCTGTTTATAGTTAAACAGCAGAGAGAGATGAGCTCTGACTTTCCTTTCTCTTGCCATACTGGCCTCATCCATTGACACTGTTTGTCCAACGAAGCCCTGATAAACCTAGAAAGTATAAATTTTAAAGGGATAGTTCACTTTTGAACAAAATAAGGTATTTTGAGGAATGTTGCTAACCACAGTAACCATAATAACGATTATTAACCATAACCAACATAATCACTGTAACCATTGACTTCCACCGTATTTTTTATCTTTTTTTCCCTACTATGGAAGTCATTGGCTACCGGTAACTGTTTGGTTACCAACATTCTTCAAAATTTCTTCTTTTGTGTTCAACAGAAGAAAGAATATCATACAGGTTTGGAACAATTTGAGGATGAGTAAAAGATGGCAGGATTTTCAATTTGGGGTAAACCGTCCTTTTCATAATTTCTACTCATGGATGGTTTTTGTAAGTATTCATTTACAGTTACAAATGCTTTTTTGCAAAACCTGTTGAAATAAAAGACATCCCTCATCACAGAGATGTCCTTGGCCAACCAGCTTCACCAGAAAGCTATAGCATGATTGATCAGTATTTTTGGCTGAAGGGGTTACTGACATAAGGAGACAAAAAAGAAAAACTTACAAAAATTTAGTTTTTTAGCATAGCATAAAATAAGCATAAACCATTTTAGACCAACCAATACATGCTATGTTATATGGCGTCTGACAAATTTCTATAGCAGACACATTCAAGATTACAAAATATATTAAAATGTTTTTACTGCCAAGGCTCCCACACATCCTGAAAAACTGATGCTAGTTTGGCAGTCCTGGAAAACACATGGAAAAGAAAAGATTCAAATGTCTTGGAAAATCTTTTGAAATGTTGTTGTTGTTGTTGTAGTATTGTTTTCCTTTAGCTGAGAAAAGTGAGTTTTGGCATGTGTGAAAGAGATTTTGAATGACGCTGTTCACCCTTGCAGTAATGCCGTTTACTCTCGTGTTGGCGCTTGAGTTCAGCAGCTACTTACTCTTGCTAACATTAATTCATCAACTTGCTAACTAATAATTATTGATCTACATGACAAATTGACTCTCACAGAAATACTTCCACATAGTAACACACCATGTTTTATTTAGTTCTGAAGCATAGGGGAAGACAAAAGTGTGACACTGATGTGATGCTCAGTGAAATATTTATTCAGTGATTACCAAGGTGGTACTGATATGTAAAAAAAAAAAAAAAAAAAAAAATGTAACACTTCCAAGTCTTCATGCAATGATGGTACAACCCGAATTCCGGAAATGTTGGGACGTTTTTTAAATTTGAATAAAATGAAGTCTAAGAGACTTTCAAATCAAATGATCCGATATTTTATTTACAGTAGATCATAACAAAATGTTTAAAGTGATCAATTTTAAACTTTTATCCACTAAGTGAGCTCATTTCAAATTTGATGCCTGGTACATGTCTCAAAAAAGTGTGCACGGGGGCAACAAACGGCTGAAAAAGCAAGACATTTTAAAAAGATTCAGCTAGGAAAATATCTAGCAACTAAATGACTTAATTGACATCAGGTCTGTAACATGATTAGCTATAAAAAGGATGTCTTCGAGATGCAGAGTCTCTCAGAAGTAAAGATGGGCAGAGGCTCTCCAATCTGTGAAAGAGTGCGTAAAATGATTGTTGAATACAACGTTCCTCAATGTCAAATTGCAAAGGCTTTGCAAATCTCATAATCTACAGTGCATAGCATCATCAAAAGATTCAGAGAAACTGGAGAAATATCTGTGTGTAAGGGACAAGGTCAAAGACCTTTGCTGGATGCCCGTGGTCTTCGGGCCCTCAGACGACACTGCATCACTCATCGGCATGATTCTGTCATTGACATTACTAAATGGGCCCAGGAATACTTCCAGAAACCACTGTCAGTAAACACAATCCGCCGTGCCATCTGCAGATGCCAACTAAAACTCTATCATGCAAAAAGGAAGCCATATGTGAACATGCTCCAGAAATGCTGTCATGTCCTGTGGGCCAAGGCACATTTAACCCTTAAATGCATACCTCGGTCCTTTAGCAACCCGGGACATCATTCTCTACCCTCTCCCTCCTTCATTTTTTTTTTAAAGTTATACATCAACTTTCTTAGTATTCCTCAATCTATTCATTATAAACAATATAACAAGAAAAAAATAATAAAATATAAAAGAATGCCTGTTTTCTGATTATTATTTTTTTTGTAAAAAGTGTATAGGGTTGCTAGAGATCCGAGGTATGTAAATGTGTAAATATTTTTTTGTGCGTAACTATATTTAAATGCCTGCAATGCATCTTAATTCCTCAAGGTTGCACTTTTTGACACACAATGGTGACGTGAGATTTCACTCATAATTACGGCAGGCATAAAACAAATGAATATCATCAGCAAAAATGTAACTTGTTTGAAAGGCTTTACTGCAGAGCAATTACTATACGCAATGAAATATAAATGTCACTGTCATTTGATGGTGGATGTGGTGAATAAGCTGCCAGTGATCAAAATATTGATTTTGAAGTCATTGAAAATTATAGTTTTGAGAATATGGTTGAGATTGTGAATATGCTGAATGTATTGGGGAAGTGCGCTCTGACGATGACAGCCATCATATTCACAATTTTGAGCACTCCAGGGTGATTATAAACATGAAATTATCCAGACACGGCTTCCTGTTTCATAGAAATATAAATAGGAGTGAAAACATAGCCCAAATTCCTTTAATCATCCATCACAATGAGAAAAAACAAATATTATATTTCTGATGTGCAGCAAATGATAATTGAGCTTCACAAATTAGTGAAGTGGCTTTAAGAAAAGAGCTAGAGCAGTGAAAATTCCCATTTCCACCATCAGAGCAATAATTAAGAATGTCCAATCAACATAAAATGTTATGAAACTGCCTGGAAGATGATGTATGTCTATATCATTTTAATGCACGGAGAGAAGGAGAGTTTGAGTGGCTAAAGACTCTCCAAGGACCACAGTTGGAGTATTGCAGAAAATAGTTAAGTCTCGGGGTCAGAAAACCTTTTAAAAAAAAAATAGTCAAACAGTCCCACATGTTTTTTGGGAGGGTTTCAAGAAAAATTCTCCTAGCTCATCCAAAAACAAACTACAGCATATTCAGTTATCAGACACAACTGGAACTTCTAATGGGACTGGCTTCTATGGTCAGATGAAATAAAAAAAAGAGCTTTTTAGCAGCAAACACTCAAGATGGGTTTAGTGAACACAGGGATAAAAAGTACCCCATGTGTACAATGAAATATACTGCTGTATTTTTTTATGTTGTGGGCCTATATTTCTGCTGGAGGTCCTGGACATCTTGTTTAGACACATGGCATCATGGATTTTATCAAATACCAACAGATAAAAAATCAATAAGTGACTGACTCTGTTAGAAATCTTATAATGGGCCATGTTTGGATCTTCCAGCCGTACAATAATCCAAGCACAAACCTCAAAAACAACACAAAAAATGGGTCAGTTGGCACAAATCCAAGCTTCTGATATGGCCATTCCAGTCCTCTGACCTGAACCCTGTAAAAAATGAGTGAGGTGAACTAAAGAGAAGAAGCACCGTTATGGAGCTGTGAATCTAAAGGGTCTGGAGAGATTCTGGATGAAGGAATGGTCTCTGATCTCTTGTCAGGTGTTCTGTAACCTCATCAGGCATTATAGGAGAATATTTTGAGCTGTTAAACTGGCAAATGGAGGTTTCAAAAAGTATTGAATAAAAGGGTGCCATTAATTGTAGCCAATGTATATTAGAGAAAAACATTTATTCCATAATGATATTTTCCCCCATTTTAAATTCTTATTATCAAATGAAAGGTTAGATCTTTGTGAATTTTTTTAAATAAAAGATTAACAATGCAGATTCATTTTCACAGCCTTCTTTGATCATATTTACCAAGGGTGCCGATATTTTTGGCCATGACTGTATATAAAGATTTTAGAGCAACATATGCTCCCATCCAGACAAAGTCTGTTTCAGGGAAGGCCTTGTGTATTTCAGCAGGACAATGCAAAAATCAGAGGCGGACAGACACTAAGTACATTTACTTGAGGATTGTACTTAAATACGCTTTTTGAGTATCTGTACTTTACTCAGAGGTGGGTAGAGTACCCAAAAACTGTACTCAAGTAAAAGTAAAAGTACTTATAGAAATATTTACTCAAGTAAAAGTAATAGTCTGAATAGTTATTTGAGTAAGAGTAAAAAAGTATCGGATAAAAAAAAACTACTCAGGTAGTTAGTTACTAGTTACTTTGAATCATATACTGTATATCAGGGCTGTCCAAACTCGGCCCTGGAGGGCCGGTGTCCTGCAGAGTTTAGCTCCAACTTGCCTCAACACACCTGCATTCTACAGTAGTATGGCCGTTTCTCAATATGCGTACTTGTCTGTACTTGTGTTCTTGTGGACTTGTGAAACGTCATCAGTCGCTGCCGAAGTACTGTTCCAATTCAAAGTTCACATCTAGCCAAGTCCAGTTCAAATCCCCGGATGTGTTCTTGATCCGCCCCTTTTACCGAGGATGCATCGAGAGGTGACTTGTGCGGACTTGATACGGGCCATAACCCAGAATTCAGTTCGTCCTCCCGTCCTCGAGAGTTCGTTCTTCCGAGTCGAACTTGGCAAGTCCAAACTCGAAAGGACGGAAGTCCAGACTCTGCGAACTTGGTATTGAGAAACGGCCTATGTCTAGTAAGAGCTTGATTAGCTGCTTCAGGTGTGTTTAATTAGGGTTGGAGCTAAACTCTGCAGGACACCGGCCCTCCAGGACCGAGTTTGGACAGCCCTGCTGTATATAGTCTATTTTTATTTAAATATATAGATTACATTTATGTAATGTGTGTGTGACACTGCCGTTCAAAAGATTTTTAATTATTGTTTAATGTAATTTATTTCAGTGATGCAAATCAGAATTTTCATCTGCCTTTACGCCAGTCTTCATTGTCACATAATCCTTCAATAATCATTCCAATATGTTGATCAATGCTGTTCTTTTTTGCTTTCTATTAATCAAAGAATCCGGAACAAAATGTCACAGGTTCCAAAAAATATTAAGCAGCAAAACTGTTTCCAACACTTGTAATAAATCAATATATCAGAATGATTTCTGAAGGATCATATGACTCTGAAAACTGGAGTAACAGCTCATGTAAATTCTGATTTGCATCACTGAATTAAATTATATTTTAAAGTAAATTAATTATGCGGCAGGCAACTGAACGAATTATTCAAACTGATTTGCGAACCAATTCACTGGTTTGCCAACTGGTTTGATCAAGCCTTTGAACAGAATTGACTCAAAAGAATGAATCATTCGTGAATGGGCATCGCTCATTGCCCAAAGAAAAGTAGACGGTACGTTTGGAATAAATTGAAGCATTTTTAACTTGTATTGTATGAAGATAAAATAAGGAGAGGATCGTCGCCCACAGTAATGAAGTAAAAGTACCGTTTTTCCTCTAAAAATGTACTTGAGTAAGAGTAAAAGTTCCCATCTTTGAATATACTCTAAAAGTATTAGTTAACCAGAAAAAATACTCAAGTAAATGTAACTTGTTACTATCCACCTCTAACTTTACTTGAGTATTATTTTTTTACTGGAAACTTTCTTCTGGATGACTATAACTTCACTACATTTGAAAGACAAATATTGTACTTTTCACTCCACTACATTTCTATCAAGGCCCTCGAAGTAGAAAGTCATTACTATTGTAGTATCTGCTTATGATCGTCCAATACTTCATTGTCGTTTTGAAAAATCACCCCACACCCGCCCTGAACACCTCTCCACACAACCATTAACACATTCAGCAACCCTCCTCTCCCCCACACCTACAATTCAAATCAGCAAAGAAGATGTGTGCCAGGTCTTCAGGAAGAACAAAAGATGGAAGGCACCAGGCCCAGACGGTGTGTCACCAGCCTGTCTGAAATCCTGTGCTGACCAGCTGGCCCCCATCTTCACACAGATCTTCAACAGATCACTGGAGCTGTGTGAAGTCCCCTCATGCTTCAAACGCTCCACTATCATCCCCGTCCCAAAGAAACCCAAAATTACTGGACTTAATGACTACAGACCTGTTGCTCTAATGTCTGTAGCCACGAAATCATTCGAAAGACTGGTTTTGGCTTATCTGAATGACATCACTGGACCCTTACTGGACCCCCTGCAGTTTGCCTACACAGCAAACAGGTCTGTGGATGATGCAGTCAACATGGGACTGCACTTCATCCTGAAGCATCTGGACAAACCAGGGACTTATGTGAGGATACTGTTTGTGGACTTCAGCTCCGCTTTTAACACAGAAACCCTTCAGAATAAACTAACCCAGCTCTCCGTCCCCACCTCTATCTGTCAGTGGATCACCAACTTCCTGACAGACAGACAGCAGCTGGGTAAATTCACATCCAGCACTCGCACCATCAGCACTGGAGCTCCTCAGGGCTGCGTACTCTCCCCACTGCTCTTCTCCCTCTACACCAACGACTGCACCTCTAAAGACCCCTCTCTCAAGCTCCTGAAGTTTGCAGACGACACCACACTGATCGTCCTCATCCAGGACACCCAAAATACAGCAATACACAATAAAGCGCTACATAAATGCATCATTCCTTCATTCATTCAGTTTGCCTACAGAGCAAATAGGTCTGTGGATGATGCAGTCATCTAGGCAGACCAGGAACTTATGTGAGGATCCTGTCTGTAGACTTCAGCTCCGCTTTTAACACCATCATCCCATCACTCCTGCCCATCCAGCCCAAATTAACTCAGCTATCGGTCCCCACCTCCGTCTGCCAGTGGATCAACAGTTTCCTGACAGACAGGCAGCAGCTAGTAAAGCTTGGTAAATTCTCATCCAGCACCCGTACGATCAGCACTGGAGCTCCTCAGGGTTGTGTTCACTCCCCACTGCTCTTCTCCCTCTACATGAATGACTGCACATCTAAAGACCCCTCTGTCAAGCTCCTGAAGTTTGCAGATGACACCACAGTCATCGGCCTCATTCAGGATGGTGACGAGTCTGCTTACAGACAGGAGGTTAAGGAGCTGGCTGTCTGGTGCAGTCTTAACAACCTGGAGTTTAATACGCTCAAAACTGTGGTGATGATCATGGACTTCAGGAGAAACCCCCCTGCTCTCCCCCCACTCACCATCATGAACAGCACTGTGACTGCAGTGGAGTCATTCAGATTCCTGGGCACCACCATCTCTCAGGACCTGAAGTATGATATTCACATAGACTCCATTGTCAGAAAGGCCCAGCAGAGGTTGTACTTTCTTCGCCAGCTGAGGAAGTTCAACCTGCCACAGGAGCTGCTGAAACAGTTCTACTCCGCCATCATTGAATCCATCCTCTGCACTTCAATAACTGTCTAGTTCAGCTCAGCTACCAAATCTTACCTCAGAAGACTATCGAGGGTAGTCCGGACTGCTGAGCGAATCATTGGTACAACCCTCCCCACTCTCCAAGAACTGTACTTATCCAGAGTGAGCAAAAGGGCTGGTAAAATCACTCTGGTCCCCTCACATCCAGCACACTCCCTCTTTGGACTGTTACCGTCTGGTCGACGCTATAGAGCTCTGAGCACCAGAATGACCAGACACAGGAACAGTTTCTTCCCTCAGGCAATCCATCTCATGAACACTCAAAAATAAACGTGGAACACACAACTATAATATATTATCCATTCACCACACTCACTTATTTTATTTTTATTTTCTCATTTCTAATTTTCACATATTTGACCTGTACATACATAGTTGTCTATTTTACATATTGTGTTTTTGCTGCTTTGTACATTGCCTATTTGGACATTTGTATATTATTCTTTAATTATCTGTGTCCTGTCCTGTTGCTGTCTTTCTGTTGCACTGTGGAGCTTCTGTCACTACAACAAATTTGTTGTATGTTTAAACATACTTGGCCAATAAAGCTCATTCTGATTCTGAATGTAGTTATTTCCATCATTAAAGCTGTTAAGTACATAGTCTTGTCACATTGTCTTTTTGTCTGATATTCAAATGCATTTTTGCTTCAAATAAAAGATCATAAAGTTGTGACTCACCTTTGTATCTGGTTAGTTTGGTTGATGGCTAATACTGCGTTTTAAAAACCTCCAGAACCAACGCCGCTGAAAATGTGGATGGGCACTAATTTACTCTAACGTACTCTGTCAGAAAAAAAAAAAGTTCACAAACTATACTGTGGCGGGAGGAGTATACGACAGACACAGTGGGCGTGGCGTCAAGCCTCGGAGAGGTTTTTATTAAACAAAATATTAAAATAAAGTGTCCAAAGGGGGGAAAGGGTCCAAAATAAACAGGGATCTGGTGTCCTCATCGTGCTGCGGGGCTAGTGAAGGAGGGCAGTGTTCAGAAGGGAAGGGTCCAGGGAAGGGGCGGAGTCCGGTGGCCGCACGCGCTCCCCTCCTGGTCCGGGGCGCGAGGGGCGGCGGCTTCCGCTCGAGGCTTCGTCCTCAGCTGGCCGCGGCACTTCTGGGGGACTCTACGGCCCGGCATCCTGGCCCGTCGGCCGTATCACGAGTGCGGCGTCATCTGGACTGCGGGTTCGGCGGCTCGCGTCTCTGGCGGCGGCAGGAAATCCCTCAACGCTCCCTTCCTGGACCCACGAGGACACCAGCGTGCATGCACGGGGGAAGAGACCGGTCTCCCGAGGAGAGGCGCGCTCGGTGTTTAAACAGCGGCGGTGATGAGGCTCCATTCACGTCAGGTGCGCCTCATCACACGCCGCCAGCCCTGCATGTTCAGCGCCCCTCCTCTCTCACACGCCCACTCCCGTCGGGAGCCTGGTGAAGGGCGGCGAATACGGGACGGGGTGGTGATGATGGACAGGGGGGAGGCAGCCGACTCGTCACATTCCCCCCCCCAAGCGACATCCCCGTCCTAGAGTCGCCGCCCACGCAGGAGTGCTACCTTCCTCAACCAGGCTCCAGCGGTCGGAGTGGGCGGGGCAGGGATTCCTCTCCGGGCAACTCTCGCACCGTGCCGGAGCCGGGACAGAGAAAGCGGGTATTAGTTGACAGCCTCAACCAACCACGGGGTAATGATGACAAAAACTGAATGTCACTTACCCCATTGGTGGCTGGGAGGCTGTCCCCGTCCTTCCTCCGTCCCCGTACGGGCTCGACGGCTTCTTGCGAGCGAGAGGGGATGACGTCATCAGATGTTGCCCAACTGCGCTGTCTAGGCTCCGCCTTCCCGCATTCTCCAACACTGTGGCGGGAGGAGCAAACGACAGACACAGTGGGCGTGGCGTCAAGCCTCGGAGAGGTTTTTATTAAACAAAATATTAAAATAAAGTGTCCAAAGGGGGAAAAGTGTCCAAAATAAACAGGGATCTGGTGTCCTCGTCGTGCTGCGGGGCTAGTGAAGGAGGGCAGTGTTCAGAAGGGAAGGGTCCAGGGAAGGGGCGGATTCCGGTGGCCGCACGCGCTCCCCTCCTGGTCCGGGGCGCAAGGGGCGGCGGCTTCCGCTCGCGGCTTCGTCCTCAGCTGGCCGCGGCACTTCTGGGGGACTCTACGGCCCGGCATCCTGGCCTGTCGGCCGTATCATGAGTGCGGCGTCATCTGGACTGCGGGTTCGGCGGCTCGCGTCTCTGGCGGCGGCAGGAAATCCCTCAATGCTCCCTTCCTGGACCCACGAGGACACCAGCGTGCATGCACGGGGGAAGAGACCGGTCTCCCGAGGAGAGGCGCGCTCGGCGTTTAAACAGCGGCGGTGATGAGGCTCCATTCACGTCAGGTGCGCCTCATCACACGCCGCCAGCCCGGCGTGTTCAGCGCCCCTCCTCTCTCACACGCCCACTCCCGTCGGGAGCCTGGTGAAGGGCGGCGAATACGGGACGGGGTGGTGATGATGGACAGGGGGGAGGCAGCCGACTCGTCACAATACTTAGGGGGACAACAGCTTGTCATTGGGTCACCTTTGTATCTTCTTTACACCTAAAGGGTGCATTTTAATATCTTATTATGTACCCTTAAAACAGTAATATGTACTCTTACGATACCTTAAGGGGTAAAGAAGGTACAAAGGTGTCCCTTTGAGGGCACTGCCCCAGTGACAAAATGTTGTACCCCTAAAGGTACAATTTTTGCACATTGTTTATGAGAGTGTATCAAAACCATTCATAGAAAGCTCAACTCACAAATCCTTTCATTACAATCAACAATGTGCAACCACAATGTAAACAAGAGATTCATTATACAGAAAAGGCAGATTATTTTAATATAATGGGAGTTTTCTTGCAGTTCCAGCTGTGCTGTTCTGAGTAAATGTGTTAAACTTTATTGACATGCAAAGGAACCTTTGGGTGGCTATTTTAGAAGGTATGTGCGCTGTTAGCACAGGGTGTGGGTCTCATTATGAGAGGGACACATCCCATAACAATTGAATACAGCCAGGATCTCCACCAGGAAACTACTGCTCTTTTTTCTTTTCTTCTTTTTTTTCAGAATGGGCTTGGTTAGTTGTTGATTGATTGAACATATTATTTGATAGTTCTCATTCCCACATCTGATCTACAGGTATAACCTCAATTCACCCTTTCGATAACCTTGTGACCCACCATAGCTAAAACATTGTACAGAAGTAAACAAAAAAATGTACTAATATAATTATTTCATGGAACAAGAAAGCAATAATTCACAACACATTGTATAGTTGTGTTAATTTATTTTAATGCAACCCATCCATTTGATTTAGTTTCTACCAACTGACACCAGACTTGCAGGATGCACAGCCTTTGATGTCAATATGGGAAGTGTTTTCTTTTCCCTTTTAAAAGACTGATTTTATTTCTTATCACAATCTTGTGATTACTTGCATTTAGCATTTTTTCCCATCATCAGAATAGGCCCGTGACCCATCCCACCAGCTGAAAACCACTGATATGGAGTTTAAGCATCACTGAATCTCCTCTCACTTATGAAATCAGAAATATTTCACATAGACATGTACAGACCAGTCTCATCTGCTGTTAAACGCTCTTCACACACCAGAAAAGAAGGCACTGCCTCCAGCAGAAGTCTGCAGGCTTCACTGCACAGCAGAGTAGGCTGCTCTCCAGCTGGTGCAGATGTTCACTTGATTTGTGGCTGTTGTAAAACACTCTTGTTTGGTGTCCCAAGAAGGCAAATAGTATCCAAGCCTTTTATTCCATACTGGCAGCTAGATCAGTTTATAGCTAGATTAAAGGAATGATCCGGGAGCAAAACAAATCAAGAACATCTGTGGTAACTGATGCGGAGGATGTCTTATACACACACCTGAACAAATGAGCCTTCTACTTACCTATTTCTATGCTTCTAGTGACCTTTTGTGGTTGCCGTGAAAACTCCACGCGCTTGCTGGTGCATATCAGAAACGACAACTGGACAATTTGATCATGCTGTGCTCATTTCCATTCATAGAGTTTGCACTCATCCATTTCAAACACTCAATATTGTGTTCTAACCTTATGTAAAATATAGTGATGCTATCTGGTTCACCTGTATCTCATTAGTCATTTGAATTTGTTAATCATTTTGAAGTCATTTTCTGTGCTTTACTGAATAAGGTATTCGGCTTGGGGCAAAAATAGTTTAGGAAATAGATTAGGAAAAATAAGAATTATTATATTATTATTACTATATCTAGTTTAAAGCATGTGAAGTTCTTTAAAAACAACATGTTGGTTTCATAGTTTAAAATAATAATAATAATAAACAGATTCAAACAATTCAAGATGAAAGTATAAATATCATGAATTATGAATTCTTATCATTAATACATTTTAAAGTAAAAAAAAAAATCTTTTTTTATTTTAATAATCCTCTCTATAATATATCAAACATGATATGACTTAATATTTTAGACAAAAGTCTTTCAAATCATATCAAAGTGTTGTGCCTTTACTTTTAACACAATGTACTTTATTTGATAGTCCATTTTAGACATTTTACTGACTATAAGTAAATTTGCAGCTACTAGACTGTTAGGTTAGGGTTGGTAATAGGTTAATATACAAAAATATGTTGCAAAATTACTTATAGTCAGTAGACTGTTGGTGGACCATCAAAATAAAGTGTTAGCAGATATTAAGCAGATAGTCTACTTATACTCGTATGACTGATGGTTACTTATATTGTTAGTATAATGTCTAAAGTGGACTATCAAAACAAAGTGGTAGCAATATAAATGTTTATTCTGGAACATCTGTTCACATACATCCACTGTAAGTACATCACTGTAAACTAAAAAGATAATTGCTCAAAATCTGTACTTTTTATCATGTCTGTAAATCACATATGTCAGGACAGGACTTGCTAGAAATGTGAGATCAATAACATATAGGCCCGGTTTCACAAACAGGGTTTAGACTAAACCAGGATTAGGCCATTGTTCAATTAGGACATTTAAGTAATTTTTATAAACGTGTCATAGAAAACAACATTACTGGTGTGCATCTTGAGACAAAAAAAAAGGCACTGACATGTTTTAAGATCAGTCATTGCAAGTTTCTTTCAGTTGAAACAGCTCAGATTTACATTTTAGTCCAGGACTAGGCTTAAGCCTTGTTTGTGAAACCGGGGGCTAGAGACTACTCCTCTTAATGCATTAAATACTTGATTCTGTCCTGAAGTACAAAGTGTAACAACAGTCTCAGAACTCTTAAAATATTGATTCACTTCAATCCAGTTTCCATCACAATACACATTTGCAAAACGGTGCTAAAAATGTCTGCAGTTTATTTTTTTATATATATATTTTTATATTTTTTCTTTTTTTTTCTTCTGACCTTCACACTTCCTTTATAGCTTGTCCTTGGTAAACACTTGAGCTTTTAGCAGCATCTGTGAAGGTATGTGATCAGCTTGTTTGAATCCATAGCAAATATTCAAAAGTGTTTGTTTGGTGTATCCAAGATCTCATGGATGACATTATGCTTTCTTTGGCATCAAACTGAGAAACTCTAGATATCTTGCATAACCTTTGAAATTCAATAGTGTTCGTTTCAGTCTCAGTCTAAATCTGCCAAAATAATAGTAAAGCTATTGTGAAAATTCACAGTTGAATTCTTCTTTTGCAAATGCCTCCTTTGAAGTTGTCCTAGGCCATCTTGATGAGTTGATGTTCTTTTTACTGTGTCCATACACACCACCCCTTTCTAGAGCCAGTTCAAGAGTATACATTTCTCTCTGTTCCTTTCTATCTCTCTCTGTCTCTCCAAGTCTGAACACATGCTCTCTTACTGTCTATGAGTGTGGGAACAGATTGTGTAGTAGGAATGGACATGATAGTTCCATAATGGTCCTTGTCCATATTATTACACATTACAAAACTACAAGTAATCCACAAGTTATAATTTTTTATTCATCTGTTTAGAACTGTATTGCACTGTTTTTGTTTGTAATTGGTCCTTCATATGTGGACATTTCTGTCTACAATTTCAC
Organism: Barbus barbus; assembly: GCF_936440315.1. Lineage (NCBI taxonomy): Eukaryota > Metazoa > Chordata > Actinopteri > Cypriniformes > Cyprinidae > Barbus > Barbus barbus. Next base: position 4,883,824 of record NC_136722.1, read on the forward strand.
TGGAGAAAGCACTATTATGGACAGGGGTTCATGTTTTATCTAGAAGCAGAAGATTGAAGTTAAAAACTGATGGATTTATTATAAACGCGCAGCTTTTTACAATTTTTTCACAAGGTTGTGTGGATTACTTGTGGATTATTGTGATGAATTAATCAGCTTTTTAGACTCTCATTCTGACGGCACCCATTCACTGCAGATGAACCATTGGTGAGCAAGTGATGTGATGCTACAATTCTAAAAATCTGTTCCAATGAAGAAACAAACTTCAAACAAGAAACACAATTCACATTTTTGAGGGAACTATATGTTCCTAAAACACACTTTACGATATTTTGTTAACTTATAATTTTTGTATTTTATATACTGTGGTGAAAAGTTTTAGAGGGATTCACTTAACTGTGTCATTTGGAGACTATATAATAATAGATATATGTGACATAGCTCATACACTAAGTAGATAAAACTCAACCTTTTGACCAGATTCCATTGCAACACCAACCCAGCAATATTTGATAATCAAAGGTGTCATTTTTTTTTCTTTCATCTCTCTCTCAGATACACTGGGGTTTAGTCCTCTATAGTTATAATTTTCACTAACCTCTGTTTTCACTCAATTAACCTCTTAAATAATGATAAGCTCTTAACTCTGACCTTTGCAATGTCAATTAGACATGTGAGATGTGTCTTCTACTCTGTCTTCCAGAAGACAAACACATTAAGTGCATTGGTCACTGAAAGTATCCTAATTTCTCTCTGCTTTTCTTGTGGTGGCTTAGTGACAAATACATGCAGAAGTGTCATACACATGCAAACTGCATGTGTCCCTCATTTCTGAACCAAGAGGATAATGAATGCAACTTCCAAATATAGATTATGTTGGTAATTACTGTAAATTGCATGAATATTTAACATAACAATGCATGCAGGTGGTTTTAAATTACATGTAGGATTACACTTATGTTTGTTTGAAAGAAATCTTCTTCCAGGATCAACACAAGATGATTTTCCAGCACACATTATATTTTATGAAAGCGCTTACTTTTTTTCTGATCCATGAGCAGCCCTTGTATTAGAATTAAAATAGGAAGTAATTGAAGTAAGCAAGATAGATATAAATAAGTATTCCCCTGCATTTACTTTAGGCAGAACTACACTGGTTTCAGTTGATATTAGTTTTGTTGTTTCCCATGAGATTAGTGTTTCATCTTGAGTTTATTGGGGTTATGCAGTGTAAAAACCACTTAAAATGTACTAGCAACATTTTAATTTGACCTGCTTATATAATACACATCCTCCCAAAATGATCCTCAGCTCTGCTTTTCATACCAAAGTTATGAGACCGCAGTCTTGAAAGCTGCCAAAACTTGACTTTATGCCTTTTAGCCAATTTATTGAAACCATTTGTGCCTCACCCATCCATTGTCTTTTCTGTTTCACTTGAATGAACTGAAGAACATTCACTGGATATCCATACCTCGTTCTTCAAAGGGAAAACTGGCAACTAGCTTAGTGCATATACTGTATGAAAGAAGAATCTACATGTCTGCAACTGAACAATATTTTTTCGTTGTGTGTTTTGCATCATAGTTGTTGACTTGTTATCGAATTATCTTGTTTTCTCATACATTATTTCGGTAAAACATTTACTTTATGTCTCTTTCTTAAGCCACATTTTAAGAAGAACAATAGAAATGTGAAGCCTGCATGTTTAAATAGTGTGGTATTCACGATAGTTTGAACACTGGACTTCTGAACCCCCTTTTTCTCTCTGTGGTGTAGTGGGTTGCTGGCTACACAGACTGTCTAAACACTTTAGTGACACCAGAGCAAAGCTCAGTCCCCATTACAATCTGATATGGCCTATTTCCAAAAGGCTTGTCTTTTCAATGTGGATGCCCAAATGCTTAGCCATTATTGCTCCTAGCTGCTTTCACTGTCAAGCAACAGAGCCTAGAAGTGAAATGTAAAACAATGATGTGTGGGTCATTGCGAGTATTGATATGTAATAAACAGTCTAGGAAGTTGTCTAATCCTCTAGAGGGCTCTCACACTCAAAATTAGCAAGGTGATGTTGAATGTTGTTTTATGGAGCTGTGTTCAAAATCATTCTCTATTTCGTATATCATGCATTATATGGAATTCACTATATAAAGCCAGGTTCTTTATGCACATAGCCACAAACAAGCATTGCCATCACCTGAAAGTCATTCACAATGTGCAGAAGAGACTACATTAGTAAGATCTAGTCAGGTGAACTACCTCTTCTCACAGACTCACTCCATGACTGGTGAGCTTCTCTTTGAGGATTAGAAATCTTGTTCTGCCTAGGGTCATGAATGGTCACTCAAAAATTAAAATGTACGCACTCTCAGACCATCCAAGATATAAATTAGTTTGTTTTATAGAGACAGATTTGGAGAAATTTGCATTGGAGAAATTTTGCATTGAAGTCCACAATCATCTCCACAGTTTTGAGCGTGTTAAGCTCTAGGTTGTTACGACTGCACCAGACAGCCGGCTCCTTAACCTCCTGTTTGTAGGCAAACTCATTACCGTCCTGAATGAGGCCGATCAGTGTGGTGTCATCTGCAAACTTCAGGAGCTTGACAGAGGGGTCTTTAGATGTGCAGTCGTTGGTGTAGAGGGAGAAGAGCTGTGGGGAGAGAACGCAGCCCCGAGGAGCTCCAATGCTGATGGTGCGGGTGCTGGATGAGAATTTTCCCAGCCTCACTAGCTGCTGCCTGTCTGTCAGGAAGCTGGTGATCGACTGACAGACGGAGGTGGGAACGGAGAGCTGTGTCAGTTTATTCTGAAGGGTGTCTGGGATGATGGTGTTAAAAGCGGAGCTGAAGTATACAAACAGGATCCTCACATAAGTCCCTGGTCTGTCCATATGCTGCAAGATGAAGTGCAGTCCGATGTTGACTGCATCATCCACAGACCTGTTTGCTCTTCAGGGGGTCCAGTAAGGGTCCAGTGGAGGCCTTCAGATAAGCCAAAACCAGTCTTTCAAATGATTTCATGGCCACAGACGTTATAGCCACAGGTCTGTAGTCATTAAGACCAGTAATTTTAGGTTTCTTTGGGACGGGGATGATGGTGGAGCGTTTGAAGCATGAGGGGACTTCGCACAGCTCCAGTGATCTGTTGAAGATCTGTGTGAAGATGGGGGCCAGCTGGTCAGCACAGGATTTCAGACAGGCTGGTGTCACACCGTCTGGGCCTGGTGCCTTCCTTCTCTTGTTCTTTCTGAAGACCTGGCACACGTCATCTTCACTTATCTGCAGTGCAGGTGTGGGGGAGAGGGGGGTTGCTGGGGGTGTTAATGGTTGTGTGGAGAGGTGTTCAGGATGGGTGTGGGGTGTTTTTTTCAAACCTGCAATAGAACTCATTCAGATCGTCTGCCAGTTGTTGATTCTCCAGAGTGCTGGGGGATGGTGTCTTATAACTGGTGATAACTTTCATACCTTTCCACACTGAAGCAGAATCACTGGAAGAGGATTTGTTCCTTAGCTTGCCAGAATAAATTCCTCTTTGCCACTCTGATCTCCTTTTCCAGTGTGTATTTGGCCTGTTTATACAAGACTTTATCCCCCTTTCTGTAAGCAGCTTATTTGGCCTGACAGAGCTGTATGAGTTTTGCAGTGAACCATGGGTTGTCGTTGTTGTAAGTTAGATGAGTCTTGGTAGGAATGCACATATCCTCACAGAAACTGATGTAAGATGTTACAGTCTCTGTGAGCTCTTTTGCAGCAGCTTCGAAAACAGTCCAATCAGTGAGAGAGAAACAAAGTAGCTTCCCCACAAATTTTAGAGCATGACTGCCTAGATAAGTCCTCGATTTAGCATTGAATCAACATTGATTTTTGCCATTTGATCTGGGTAATTACTGGAAGCCATGAAATATTAGAAGATTGAACAGGATCATGGGACTCATTTCTCTTTTTGATTCATCAGGCTTTGTAAAGAAGGTGCATCTATTTCGGTCTGTTGATCTTTATCATTGTGACAAAGCTTTCATTGACATCATGTCATCTTTTGCTGTTCAGTTGATAGACATCCCTGGGTTATGCCGACTCTGACAATGTATCATTTGTCATTTTCCATGAATGTACCTGTCAGCCATATTGAAGTACATGAAAAACAGTTTTATTGCTACTCTTCCCACAAATTTTATTCAATTTTGTCCAAAATCTGATCATATGATCTTTTGGACCGATCCACACATAAATGACTGAACAGATTTTTGATATTCACTACCGTTCCTGAGAAATACTTCGGCAAACTAGAACGTGTCTGTGATTGTTGATTTATGCTAGATAGCTTAGCATGCTAATTGGTTAACATGCTAACCGATTGCCATTCGTTCTGTGGCTTCTCAGCTATCAGGTTAACCGTAAACTACGTTAGTATTAAGTTAGCTTACCATGCTAATCTGTCTAAAATGCTAATGCACGCGTTTGTGAGCTCATTCTCACACTGAAACCTCTCTTCAGTAATCTTGTGAGCAAGCATGAGCGACTAGCTCAATGTGTTACACCACGGATCCCGCATGCTACATGTCATTGGTTCGCCACTCACTGTGACAGTGCATTTAACCTGTTAGCCTGCACCAGAGCGACCTCGCACTGAACGATCTTTGTTTGCATGTGTCATTGTTTTCTAATAGAATAAATGAAACGGGACAAAGTTAATCTTGACAAACTTTATATCATTCTGAGGGTCTAAGCCTCAAGCATCGACGACAGATCGCTGTTTTTCGATGGAAAGCTTATAAGGAATGAGTGGCACAAATTTGCTACATTTGTGTAAGCAGTACACATCCAAACACGCAGAGTAAAAAAGCCGTACGTACCTTTATCATTGTAATAACGAGCCACAAACGCGTCCACTGCTGAAATCCCAGTTTAGTTAGAGAGGTAAGGGTCCACAGAAAAACATCCCAGCGAGCACTTTTAGTCCAGCGAAACAATAACGTTGTAATAAGGATGAATATTCCTTTGTTTACATTTCATTTCTTCAGAGAGTTATTGTTCGCGTCCGTTATGGAATAAATTACGCTCAAAAACAGCGTCTTGGTGGTAAAAAAACAAAACGATGTTGTAGAATACGGTCTTACAAATATAATGAGACCGTCTACGGAAAAAAAAGTCTCAGAAAAGCGGAATATAGATTATTTGAATTTGGCGCTCCCTCCAGCCGGCAGTGACGCTTCTGTGACGCACGCTGTCATCTGAGCGGGGCACAATTTAGCGATCTGCTTTATCCATAAAAAACTGTTTTTTTTTTCTTCTACATTTTTTATATGTGTGTGTGTGTGTATTGTGTGGGGAATGTGGCCGTGTCTGCATGATTATAATCTGTATGGACGCACATCAGCGTGTTTATTAGCGACTCTATGACGGCTATCATTGTGATTCATTGATCAGCTATTATTGATTATATGGCCCATCTGTTTGATTATAATCTGAATGGAAGCACATCAGCGTGTGTTTACTGACTCTATGACCATGTCTGGCAATATCACTTCACGTCTGGCAGTGATATTTATCATTGTAATAACGAATAACGAACAATACTTCAGTATACATACTATATACAAAGCATTTTTTTCTATTTTTTTTCCTTTTTTATTACTCAAATAATTATTTTTGTATTTTTTAGTGCTCAAATAAATCTGTCTATTATTTTATAATTGAAAAACTATGCAGGAACATGTACAATGACTAAAATAGCTTGTATAATTCTGTAATCCATTTGGTGGTTATTTTTCCTCAAACAGGGGGGTGGGGGGACCATAAATAGTTTCAGAAAAAATATTGCAGGAATCTCATTTTTCATGGTATCTTCTTCAAATTTGAAATATGAACACATGAGACATGTGGCTTTCGATCCATTACTTTTCTGGATTGCTCCAGGACTTATTTCATGTATTTGTATATGAAATAAAAAAACATTCAGTGTGGAAAAATATTTTTCAAGGGACGTCAGTGTCTATAACTTTTTATCTTTTTGAGCATTATCAACTCTGGATGATAGATAGTAAAGCCCAGAGTCTCTTCTTTCAAAAGATACCTAATTTGTTTGTGTAAGCACACTTTGTCACAAACTGTTACCATTTTAATTCAGGTAGGTTATTTTCACCTGCGAGGCCACAAATGGGGTTGAAGGTTAACAGGTTAAGTACAAATTCATTCATTTTAATTGATTCTCAGGTCAACTTCTGCATCTGTATTATATTCCCATCTCCCCAGTGGCGTAACATGATCAGCAATAGGAGCGTGACCGGGAGGTTGTGGTTTCGAATCCTGTGTGGTACAACTATATAGCTGTTTAATTTTGTGTCACTTGCAGCCAATTGCTGCAGTTGTACCTTTGACAACTCACATCTCTGTAAAATTAAACAAACCACAATTTATGATTTGCATTCTGTGGGAAACAAAAGGTTAAAGCTTTGAAGATTTTCTACAAATTAAATGTGTAGCAAGTGTTTAACCATGGGAACTTTGCAATGCTTAAAAGTTTCCAAATTAATATCCAAATATGTGAATCATTGATTTTATTATTATTATTATTATTATTAGGCGCCAAGCACTGAAGGGGAAGGGGGAGGGGGGGTAGAGAGGGGAAAGGAGGGTAGAAAAGGGAAAGGACGGTGGAGAGAGGGGAAAAGATGGAAGAGAGGGGAAGAGTGTGTAGAGAGTAGAATGGGGTGGAGAGGGGAAGGAGTGTAGAGAGGGGAAATGGTGATAGAGAGGGGAAAGGACGGAAGAGAGGGGAAGAGGGTGGAGAAGGGAAGGGGTGTAGAGAGGGGAAAGGTCAGTAGAGAGGGGAAGGGGGTAGAGAGGAAAATGGGATGGAGAGGGAAGGGAGTGTAGAGAGGGGAAAGGGCAGAAGAGAGGGGACAGGGTGTAGAAAGGGAAAAGGGCGGTAGTTAAATGCAGAGCGCAAATTCCGAGTATGGGTCACCATACTTGGCCACACGTCACTTCACTACCCATTGACCTTGGTGTGCAAGTCTAGTCTCAAGTTGAGCCACCTTTGAATAAGTTTGTTTGCCGTTAACACCGAATGGCAAACTCATAAATCTATAATTAAACTGGGGAGTTTGTCACCCCTTGTGTACTTAAATCACAATCACACAGTCACATTGGTTCACAGTCAAAAGGGTTCACAGTCACATGGCTTCTCTTTCAAGGTTCAAAGTTGCAAAGGTTCACAGTTGCGCACGTTTCATGTTCCTTTTGCTCAATTGGGTGTTTTGTTAGCAATGCAACAGTCATGGGTTTGATCCCAGGAAACATATGTACTGACAAATAAAAGTGGATAACTTGGATATGCTTTAAACTGATTTGAGTAAAAACATCTGCCAAATGCAGAAATGTTAAAGGATTATTTGTAAGTTGTTTTATCGTTATCACTAGGGGCCAAGCAACAAAAGCTGCAGTAGTGACATAGTTGTATTTAAGCTACTTATAGAAGTCACGGAACCTTTAGACAGGCTTGGCCCTTCATCACTGCTTGCAGTTATATTCTCAATTTATTTTTGTAGAAGATTTTTTGAGTTCTTTCAACTTTTGAGTTTTGTAAATTTAAAATAAAAAGTTGAGAAAAATCTGCTAAAGCTGGTTGCCTTAAAAGTTTGTTGTTTTAGTTTTCTCAACTTGTTGTATTAAATTTATACAACAAAAAGTTGAGAAAACTCAATAAATCTCCTAAAAAAATAAATTGAGAAAACTAAAAAAAGCTGCTAAAGCTGGTTGCCTTAAAAGTTGAGAGAACTGAAACATTAGATTTTTTACCGCACTGTAAAAAAAAAATACAAATACAAAGTTGAGCAAACTTAAAAAGTTTAAGGCAACCAGCTTCAGCAGATTTTGGAGTTTTCTGAACTTGTTGTTTTAAGTTTGTACAGCAAAAAGTTGAGAAAACTAAAAAATCTCCTTGAAAATAAATAAGCTGAAGCTGGTTGCCTTAAACTTTTAAGTTTGCTCAACTTTTTTTTTTACAGTCATAAACTTGAATACAGTTTCAGAGTAGCTTTACTAACACTGATGGTAACAGACTGTGATCTGTTAGTTTTCAGTGCCAGACACTTTATATGCAGCAACATCTCTAGTATCCAGAGCTCTCCTCACACAGTCCAACCAATGCACAAAACCTAGTTTTCTCTGTGGTGTAATCAGAGGAGGAGAGGGTTGTGTGGGCCAGGACCCACAAAAGTCAGCCAGCAATGAAAGGACTGATAAAGACAGTGGAATAAAGAAATGACTGCAATGCCACCCTGATACCACTTTCCTCCCAGCAGCCTGAATATATCACACTCTTGTTCCTTCCGTCCCCTCGAACGGCTCACTTCAATCTTGTACAGAAATAAATGAAGTTTGAAAAATGTGCATTCGGAAACCAATTTAAAGGATGGTTGGCTTTGAGATGTGAAGTTTGCAAATGAGTGTGCACTTTAACTAGAGAAATATGAAGCAAGATGTAATGAGATTTCTGGATTTTCATGGCCAACAACATCTCCCCGGGTTGGGAGTTCTGAAATGAAAAATATTTTTTGGTGTGCAGTATTATCACACAAAAGAGAGGAAGCTATGGAATACATAAAGCAGCGCTGTGTGGGGGACAAGTCTCTTAGTGGTGTAATCAGATATGCATTGCAGCTGTAATATTCCTCCAAGGCCTCTCATACTGCAGTTTCACTGGAGAATCTCAATTTCTCTCTCTGTCTCTGTTCTTCGCAGTCATTTATTATAGATTTATAAATCTATAAATTAACATAATATAAGTTAATTAATAAATTAACACCTCAAAACAATATTCTGCCATCTCAAGCTAAATGAATATGAATGATGACATAATTTCCATTTTTAGGCATTCAAACGGTTAAATGTTTCTAAAATTTTATATTTCACTTCAGTTGTTTACTATATAAAATCATGGGGGAAAAGTTGAGATATTACATGTTTTATTAATTTTTAAATTTCGCAAAGCTGATTGCTCACTAAAAACTCCCACAGATCCTGTTTTTAGGACATTAAACCCATATCCAATCATATCGCAATGGAGGCATTCCCAACACAGACATTCATGTTTCCTACAGCTGTCCTCTCCACAGATGGAACAACACTCAGCCATACTGACACACAGCTAAATATGCCAGCAATCAGGAAGAGCTAACAGATACATTAACTGTGCCTGAACTCTGAGCTGACGAGTTGATGTGGGATGTAATGTGTGAAGAATGTTAATTGCACATCTTGCTCAGAGGCTCTGGTAATGAGACTGATTTGTAGCAGGGATTACAGCACTGATGATGATCAGAATGGAAATGTTATCTTGCCTAATCAGACAGCCCAGGCACATTTTTCCCTCTCTCTCTGTCTCGCACTATTAAGATGCAAAATTGCAGCACTCCTCATGGGGTTCTCTGTAAGTCTGTTCCAAAACTCAGTGAGCTGTCTTGCTGTTTACTGCCTACATAGACAGCTCATACTTTCACAAATGTTTTTTTTTTTTACACCATTAGAGGCATGCATTCCATGTCTCTAGGTGTGATTTTGGCCTGTCTCACCTTAGCGGTCTTGACCTTTCCAGCTGTACCCAGCAATTAAAATCAGAAATAAATAAATAAATAGCTAACTTAAAATGTTGCCCTTATTATATAAATCATAAATGTTTCTCATAAATTGTTGAGACGATAGTTTGGGGTTAAAAATGTCTTGATGAATTTAATTCCAACATGCAACATTTCAATGTCTTGTGGATTACGTGTGAATTATTGTGATATTCTCTCAGCTCTTTGGGCTCTCATTCTGACGGCACCCATTCACTGCAGCTTACATTGGTGAGCATGTAATATAATGCTAAATTTCTCCAGATCTTTTCCGATAAAAAAAAAACACATTCATCTATATCTTAGATGGCCTGAGGATGAATACATTTTCATTTTGGGTGAACGATTCTTTAACAATGACTGTGGAAATAGTCAGCTCAAGTTTTGTAAGCGAACTTCTCTGTTTCTCTCTCTCTCCCTCATGGGCCGCTTGGTCTCTCTGCAGTAGATAGATGGTGATGTGTTAAAGGGGACTGTTTGTCAGCAGGGAAACCAGAGAAATCAACGCCCTCCACTCGTCTAATCAAGCCAGCAGCCATTAGAACTGACGTGACATCAATAACAACACAGTGAGAGATATGGACAGAAAATTATAATGGCATGTGATAAACTGGCACCCTCTAAGCACAGAAAGAAGGGAGACTGTAGTGTTGGTCGTAGTTAGCTCCATCATATACAAGTGCTAGTGCTAGCAGCCTGCTACATAACACAATTATATACAGTAATAACAAGTGAAAAATCATTATCTATACATCTATCTGTCTGTCTGTCCGTCCGTCCGTCCATCCGTCCATCAATCAATCAATCAATTACACTATTTCAGGTATTGTCAGGTATTGTGTATTGTCCTGGGGATCTTCAATTCTCTCTACAGATTACATTGTTACACCAGTAGGTGGCTACTGTAATATATGAGTAGTATAAGTATTACTAAATAATAAGTATTATAATCATTCAACTCATTCATTTAAAGATGCTTATTAATTCTGGAAAGAAACAAGAGTTTGGTTCCATTCTTAATTGCATAAGAAGTAGCAAAAATATATACTCAACTAAAAGTAGACTAAAAATGTAATTGACCAAAAAAAAAAAAAAAAAACTGCTTAGAGGGGTCCTATTATGCTTTTTCACTTTTTGAATTTTAGTCGGTGTGTAGTGTGTATGTTTGGGCATAAAACAATCTACACATTTACAAATCTGAAAGTTCACTCCAGACGGAGATATTTTGTTTTTAAAAATCCCTTTTCAAGAACAACAGCGAACGGCTCGTTTGGACTACAAAGTTGTTTTCCTGTATTTATGACATCAAAAATTGTAAAAGAAATTTGAATGGTTGGGGGCTGAGGGGCACTGCACGTTTCAAAATCAAAACCCGGTGTGGGTGTTTTTATATCACTGTATTTCTGATGGAAACCAACTATCTTCAGAAAATTTTGGATGTCATTTTCATTTAATCTTGTATATAATGTCTGATAAAGCAGCGTTTGTGAGCAGAGCTCTGTTTTGTGGACAGCGTTACCGGGGAAACCTCGCTCTCTTCCGCTCCAACAGCGCCTCCTGCTGGCAGATAATTAATTTGTATATATATGCGGCCACAAATAGTGTAAGTCTGTGGGACTATGATATAAATAAATTCAACTGTATAACAGTTTCAGTGCAATTCATGTTATAATGTTAGAATTAAAGAACAATAAACATAATATATATTATTGTTGCACTTATCTGTACATAGTCAATGCAGTTATTTTTAAGCTGTTGTTGACATCCCATCTAAAACGTGATTTAGCCAAAAAAAAAAAACAACAACAATAACATTACCACTTTAATATGTCTTGCAATATCTGTGCATGCAAAGGTTCTGCGCGATCCTCTTGTTCAATATTCTCGGGGTCTGAACTGATATGGCAATATTGATGAACTTGCTGTTATGGCAAGGGGCGGGGCAATACCAAAACGCGTCTAAGCTGTTTACCTGTTTATCACAACGCACTGGGAAAGCTAACCAATCACAACATATTTTGTTTTTCGGAAGGCGGGCCTTCATCAAACCCGGAACTAATGGAGTCGTTTGTGTCAGGCTGGGGAGAAAGGTATTGTAATAATGTAAATTATGTGATTTTCGAACCACCAAGCAGGAGAGCGTGTTCTAATACACCCCCAAAACAAAATCAAGACTTTGTAAAAGAACATAATAGGACCCCTTTAAGAGTAAAAACAAATTGCAGCTCAGTACTCACTACTCATGAGTGCTCATAAATAAGCAATGTACAAAACACTGTACTTACTGTAATTCACATTCTTTTATCTATATTATCCAACATATTTAATTTTGATCACCAACTTTAAAAAAAATGCATCACTTATCAGTGATAAAATGTATCTACTTTCAAAATAACAATGACAGACTAATGCAGAGATGAAAATATGTTATTTTCAGTATACTTGTCATCAAAAAGATTCAAAATCAGTTCATGTATATGGTCTAAACTGCCCTTAAAGGGATTATGAGCTGTCTTTGTTTTTTTTGTTTTTTTATTTTGTACTGTTCTCTGAGGTCCACGTATGATGTTATCAAGATTTTTGCATTAAAAAAAAAACATAGTAATAGGCTATTTTCTGTCCTGATTTGACCTCCCTTATCAGAAAGCTATGTTTGAATAGGCATGGAGGATTGTAGACCGGAAAGTAAACACCCACTGCTATGATTGGCTAATAGATTGAATCTGCGATAAAATTAAGTAGGCAAAGGAGTAAGTTCTTACTGGTGCGGTCTGGCTCTTCATTAAAAATAAAGTTAATTCACTCTTTCCTAACATTGGGATCAGAAGGAAGGCAAAGACTATTCACAGCTTGGCACTGCACAGAGTCTTGTTGTCTTCAGATACATCTTTATCATTTGGTTTCTGTGTAGATCTGTGTTTGCCCCTCTCTTTATTTATGGCAGAGAAGTAGAAGCAGGTGTTGATAATCTTCTGGGCGGGACTACCCACACTATAACATAATACTATTACTATTACAATCCACAATCTGTTGTTTTGGCGGCCTGGGTTCAGTATGAGCTGTTTTTAGACTAACAAGAAAGTTTTGAGTTCTTAAACTTACAGGATTTGTTTATAGTACAGTAACCTCTTATATGATGAATCACCAGAGGGCACTCCTCCTGATTCATTGTTTCTGTCGTGGACTTTGTTTCCCACAACTTTTTGCACTGATTATTGTTTTATTACTGTCAGCTGTTTGTCATTTACTCATTAGCCTCACCTTATATATACCTGGTTCATGTTGTGTCAGTATTGCATTCTGTTCCTATGTTTGTTTCCTGTTTTTGCTCATGTGGATTATGTGTTTTGGACTCTTACCTAGGACAAAAGCTGTTTTAAATGCAAAGGGTGGTCACACCAAATGTTGATATGATTTAGTTCATAGAAGTTAATTGATAGATAAAATCTATTTTTGAAAGCATCCTCAATTTACAGCATTTTTAAACGACTGCCTAAAACTTTTCACAGTACAGGAAGGTTTCTCCAAGTGTCTTGGAGACGTTGCTACAGTTCTTCTGAATTTAGTCTCGGTTTGCTCTTTTTTTCATGTCATTCCAGACAGACTGGATGATCATCATTACAATCAATAGCAAAAGGAATGTTTAGATATGTATACTTTTATTTAGTTTTTTCTTTGTGAGCAAGCTCGGTTATACAACAAACATGTGGAGATATAGTATGTGCCCCAGGAAATCACATGACCTTTCTGCAGATGTTGGCAGTCTTCTGTATGATCAAGATATGGAAGTGTATGTGTGTGTGGGGGCAGATGGAGCATTTGTACATCAGTTTCAGTGTGGTCAACATTTTCACTTGGACTAACACTTGCACATTTTATCATGGAAATAATACTTCCTGGAATTCTTCACCTAACCTAACAGTCTATCCTGAGAGTTAGTGGACATGTAGTTGCAAATTAATGTGAATTAGTTGACATGTAGTTACTTATAGTTAGTAGAATGTCTAAAGTGGACTATCGAAATAGTGTAACCACACATTCTCACAGTCAAAAAGATGGAACACTGATTGATAGTAAAATGACATTGTAAGATATGTGAGATACTTATGTATTTGTTTGCATCCTTGTACTTGCAAGAAACTTAAAGGAAAGATGTGCTAAGATGCATTTCCTGTACGTATAAAAATACCAGAACTCTTAGCATTATTGGCTGTGTTTGCAGAGTGTGTGGGTTGTCACAGGAGAGTGTGTACAGAGGAAGAGGAATGAGTCCTGTTCCCATCATTCTCAGCTTTGGCCCTCGATAACCCCCATTCCACCATCCAAATCCATCTGAATGAGCAGAACTATTTATAGCAGAGCTATTCCTGGTATGTTAATTTCAGTGATCTTCCTCCTGAGCATCAAAAATAAAACTGATATGTTTAGAAATTCAGTACAGGTGGTGAGTATTCTGTTAAAGGGGAATTTATATATTTATAGTGTACATGCATACATGCATACATACGTATGTTGCTTTGCAATTTTTAACCTCATGAGGGGTTGGAGTGGAACTGTGTTTGTAGCACCACTAAAATTAGTAATCTGACAACAGAGTACTTTGCAAAATAAAGAACATTTTCAAGTAACAGGCTACATCTCCAGTGTGCTGTAGTGTGGAGCAGTACAATGCTACATTGCCGTTGTTTTAATGCCATTTTATGTTATGCAAGCAGTTTTATAGCTGTGAAAGGCAATATTCAAACAAACTGTCTTCTGTTTCTGAAGATGGAAAGTCCGATTAATTTTAGTATATTACTTTATTCAGACAATTGAGATGCACAGACATACACAGTCCTTGAATCTATGATATATATTAAGTGTCTGTTTCTTGAAATCATATATATATATATATCCCAGATTTTCTTGTGCACCTCCAGATTCTTCTTGTGCCCCTCGATCATCCCCAGGATACTTAATTTGTGTGATAGTTTTGTGATTAATTACATATTAAAATGAACCGAAATATACCTAGTGCAGTTGTATTTTTCGCCAACGTCCTCCCTCTCACTGACATAATTTCATGTGAAATGTTCACGCGATATTGCCTTAATTTTCAATTCCAACTTGTAGAAAACACTCACATCCTAGTCCTTTTTATGAGTTGTTTTCTGAAGCTTTTTCACTTCCCAAGACGGCCACCGACAATCACATAAACACAACAGCTCTGTAATTGTGTTCTAGTCAGACGCGTTCAAAACACTGTAGCCTAATGTAATCTATAACTACGCACAGCATAATATTTTGGGCAACTACCATGTTATGCCATAAAATATTTTAAAAGAATGAATTTGTATTTAACCTGATCACATGTTTAATAGAGAGACATTTTAAGTTTAATTATAATGCCGCATGTCCATGATAATTCAAACAACGAACAAATTATACAACGAGCAAAGAACATTACATTTTCAAATTATAGGCTATAATAATGCATTCAGATTCTTAAAAAAAAAAGCTCCAGTTATAAGTGAAGCTGTGTCAGTTTGTGATGAATGAATCTCTTATTTGCATCGCATGTACATCTGCACTTTGTTGTTTCTGATGAGAGAATTTGACAAAGTGAATTATTCAGTCAGTGAGCGCACACACTGACCAAAACCGAGTAAAATACCCTTAAATAATAGAAATATTAAAGAAAAAATTATTGAACTGAAATGACAAAAGCACAAATATATACTTGTTCTCATAACTCTGTCTTCATTAATTTGTATGTTCATTTATAAGAGTTTGGGCTGTTTAACATTAGGATTCTGTCTAAAATCCCCCACCGTGGCCCCGCCCCCCAGCACCCCCCAAATAAAATATGTTCCCACAGCTATGGTTCCAATCCTGTATTTGTGCCTGCTTTTGTTTCACTACACAATTTTTCAAATCTGACCACACACTTGCCTAATTGATAGGTGATGTGTGACAAATGAAAACAGTATGTGTTCTAAAACTGGCTCAAAATATCAAACAAATATCATATCCTTAGACTGAATGGAACGCTAGTCTGCTACTAAAAAAATCACAGTCTGTGACCATCATACACAATTTCAGACTCGCTCTGACTTTATAGGCAACTGGCATCAATTTGTATAGACTGTATATGTGACCCTGGACCACAAAACCAGTCTTAAGTCGCTGGGGTATATTTGTAGCAATGACCAAAAATACATTGTATGGGTCAAAATTATCGATTTTTCTTTTATGCCAAAAATCATTAGGACATTAAGTAAAGATCATGTTCCCTGAAGATATATTTTGTACATTTCCTACTTTAAATGTATCAAAACGTAATTTTTGATATACATTGCTAAGAACTTAATTTGGACAAATTTAACGGTGATTTTCTCAATATTTAGATTTTTTATTTAATTTTTTTGCAACCTGAGATTCCAGATTTTCAAATAGTTGTATCTCGGCCAAATATTGTCCAATCCTAACAAACCATACATCACTGGAATGCTTATTCAGTCAGCTTTCAGATGATTGTGGTCGCAAATTGGGATAACTATCTGTCCAAAAGTCATATATAAATTGCCCATCCTGGAATTTTTCAAACCTCCATTCATGTCCTCTCTTGGAATACACATATCTTGTATTCATGGTATCCTGTTCCTGGTCCAAAGACGGTCATTGAGTCTTTCGGTTATGATGTCTCTTGGTTCATTTGAGTTCTTAAAATGTCAGTGCCTGAGCTGCGTGCTATGTCAGCACACATTCCCCTCCATAAGTCACAGTGATTTATCTATAGTGTCGTCACAAAGTGGAGCCATGATCATCTGCTGGCTTTTGGCACAAAGCTTATTAGATGTGTATTTTCTGTTCTTGGAATATTAAAATGTTTAATGTTACTGGAAGTAAGTCACAAGACTTCAACATGGGGTGGATGTGGTTTTCTGCTGTGCCAGAAACTAATATAGTCATGTGGGCTCAGGCAAAAACAGACTGAGAGAATCATAAACATAAAGAAAGAATGAGAAATGAGAAGGGAATGTAAAGGGTGTAAAGTGGACCGTCAGAGTCAAGGGTCGAGTGGTAAGACATCTGTTCTTGTGTATATAACACAGCTGAATTAGCTCTCCTCTGGTTGTCCAGTCTGGCTCAGAACTCAGCCAAGCAGCTCAGATTCTAGCCTCCACAACTCAGCACGACAGTGCAGATGGTGCAGAACGTGTTTATGTATACATGCCTACATTACTTATATGTGCCTAAATGTGTTTAACGATGACTTAGTAAATGACATGAGATTAATTTTTGTTTTGTCTGTATCTATAATAAAAAATTCTATTAACTTGTTCCATAACTTGAATACAAATTGTCTATGATGTCTAAAATTGGGGATAAAGTCAGAAATGTCAGGGAGATACAAATATCATGATATCACATAGAATGTTATGTGGCGCAATACCTAGAAAATGTACCGTCATCACCATAACTTATCATAAACATTTCAAATTAATACATAGAGCAATGTATTATGTATCATGGTAAACAGAAGCTCAGCCTTACTTATTAACCTCATTAATTCTTGCAGAACCTCAAACGTGCTTGTGTGACACACAAGAACAAATGCCACTGGTTTACTGGAATGTTGATCAATCTGTATATGCGAATAAAAGCCTAAATTAAATCTGTTCATCATATAAATCAAGCCTCTTCAGAAGACTTGGATTAAACCACTCGATTCATATGGATTTATTTTTACATGTCTTTATGAACTTTTTTTTAAAGCATGAAAGTTTTGGGTATATGGACCTTCAATAGAGGGACATAAATAATTTACATTTCATTATAAATTTCTTCATTTGTGTTTTCGAAGATGTATGGAAGTCTTATGGGTTTGTAATCATTTTCATTATTGCTTGAGCTGTCCCTTTAAGAGCATCTTGCAGGACGTTTCTTGTATGCCTCATAGCTCCTTGTCATCTGACTGACTGCTGCAGTGATCCATTGGGTGTCTTCCTTTCATGTGTGAAACTGAAGATGATCCAAAATGTGGCACTGTGCCTGGTCTTCAACCAAGATGAGAAGGCCCACGTTACACCTCTCCCGGCCTTGCTTCACTGGCTGTACCACAGAGCTACCAACATCATGTTTAAGGCATTAATGCTTGTGTACATAACAGCTACTGAACTCACTGATGCAGATCCGATTTGCTTCTTGACCTCTGTGGTCCAATGGACCCTCAACTATTTTTGCCAACCCTTCCTCATTGGAAAAATGTGCCTCTACCTACATTTTTGCTAAACTACAGCACTGCAATTCCGATGTGGTGTGCTAGTGTACGAGTCCTTTGAAACACGAGTCATGACATTCCATAAAAGAGCTCAAAACCTCATAGAAACAAGCTGAATTTTTTTTTAATTTTGAAACATTCAGTTAAGTTTAAGGTAAGATTTAGTGTAGTTGGTGCATTATTTTCAAGCGCAATAGAGCATTAACTTTTAAGCGCCACTCATCACACAGTTCGCTTACGAACTCTCATGATATGTCAAACAATCAATCATAGTTTGTTTCGTTTAGTGTCACGTTTCGGGGCGTCAAAATGTCACCACAATAACGAACCGGTGTGTGAAACTATCGCATATATTTTAAAGATTCTATGCCACGAACTGTTTCACATACTTTTGAAAATCCAGCGTTTAGTTGATTCTGATAAACGTTTGTCGTCACATTTGTAAAAACGACGGCTTTCTTCTTTCGTGGGGGGGTTTGGGGCCACGGCATCCTTGTTTCCCAGCGGACTGAAAATAAACGCAACACTCGCGTCTCCCTGAAATCTGGTTTAATTCAACCAGTCAGAAGACGACTTCGACATTCCTGAAGTGTTTTCAGAAAAGTGTGCCATATGCATCAGATGTTTAGCCAACCTTTCCGTCTGTCCTAATGTTTTTGTTGAATAAATTTAATTACATAAATTATAGAGGCTGTAGCATTTCTATTTGCAAAAAGATGACCAAAAATGAAAAATTAAGTGGATATTTGAATTAGCCTGAATGTTTGGTCAATATTAAAGGATTTGATCGTCCTGTAAGTGTAACAGCAGCAATTACCAGACCTTTGGCTCCCTTTGCAGGCATTTGTAATAATATGTAGTGTACATAAATTGTTTATTTTGTATTGCATTATGTATTTTAACAGTGTTATTCAATGAAACCATATAATTATTAATTAACCAATCATTATTGCCTCATTGTTTTATATAATACATTTTAAGTAATTTTAAAGGCTGTTGTTGGCGTTGGTCTGATTTTACAATCACCAAAAAAAAAAGAAATATTATCTTAATACTTCATTGTAAACTATTATTTGAAGTAACAAGTAGTTACCTTCCATGGCTACAAGAACCATGATTTTTGGTTTCATTCGTAGTAAAATCATGGCTAATTTCCTTAAGGGAACATGGAAACTCAGAGAGTTGTGGGTGGTTAAATTAGCCTATTACCGACATTAAAACAGGTTATTAACGTCAACAACCCAAAATGTTTCACAGGATTATTAATGTATCTGAAATTGATGCACTGGCTTCATCTTTATTGATTTTTGTCTTTTCATGAGCATAGTTGTCCATCAATTATGAACAACTGCATTCAGCCGCAAACATCAGGTGCGAGCAGCCGCGGGCGCAGATGCGGGAATGTCACATGTCAATGGTCTACTGCCAACTGTGTTCACCGTAAAATGCCTTTTTTATAATTAAATATATGTATGTTCATGTTTAGAATTTCATGTATGTTAATTTTAATATTAATATAGAACGGAAGTTTTTTTTTTTTTTTTTTTTTGAGCAAATGCGATGGTGACCATTGTCCTTTCTGTCATTATACAGTAAGTCCAATTCAACATCCTATGCATGATACAAACATGATTCAGTCACCACATAGTCAATTCCCACATGTGATGCATTCGATGATGTCACCAAAAGTGTTGCTGGGTCATATTCCTGCTAATTAAACAAAAGTGCATACATACAGTATATCTGTCTTTGTCTCTCTTTCTTATAAGGTTGAGTCTTCACTACCTGCTCCCATAGCTTCAGTTCATACACACATAATATCTGTACCTCCTTGAGCTGTTGTCATGGCAACTGCAAAAGACAGTCAGAGGCAAGCAGAGAAATGCTATGGGGTACCAGGTCATTATGATGTACATGGGGAATAAACTGTGTGCAAGCGTGTTTCTGAGTACAACACATCTTAATATGCTGCAGCATGTGTTTGTAGCCACTGCAACCAAGTTTAGTTCCATTTTGTTTCAAACAGAACCCCAATTACACAGGGTTCTGAACCACATCGATTGATTTTGAAAAATACGAAAGCTGTTGAAAAAAAAAAAAAATGCCCTGAAAAATGCTGCCTATGGTAAAAGAAAGACAATAACCCTTGTTTCTGCTTAGTATCCCGAGAGCTATCATAAATACTTGAATGTGTGGTGTCCACAGATATACTCACTTTTCTTTTACTGCCAGTAAAATGCATGTTTAAAATAACTTGAGAAAATAAATGTTGTTTGGTAGGCTTTCCTCTGTTCCATTATAGATGTGAACTTTGCTATTGTTTTACATTTCTAGTGATTTAAAAAATAAAACTATATCTTTAGCATTATTGCTATAGCTTTTGTTGTTGTTGTTAAAAACATAAAAACATTTAGCAGTTGATCTGGATTTTCTGTTGTTGTTTTTTCTTACAATAGTCTGAAAAATCAGTGGTTTAGTCTTATTTGCTTTCTTCTCAGCATGCACTAAAGGAACAATTTGCGTGAAATGATTAAAGTCTGCATCAAATCTGACACTTCACATAATTCCACAGTCAAATTGGAAAGACAATTGTCTCATTCTGGTGAATTGTTTACTCGTTGCTTTGGATTTTTACTATCAAAATCAATTTTGCAGACTGACACCACAATTTAACAATTAGGGTTGATGTTTTCTCAGTAACTACAGTTCCTAGGTTAACAAAATGGAACTAAACTTGGTTGCAGTGGCTACAAACACATGCTGCAGCATATTAAGATGTGTTGTACTCAGTTATATTATCAGCTAATTTACTCAAAAGTAAATAGTAAGTGTCATGTTATAACAATTTACAGTAAAACCCTGTTTGAATTCATGTTTGATTGCTTTGGTGTTCTCTCACTCCCTTTCACATCTCTGAATAGTAAAAGCAGATCAATATTATATTTTTAACCAATAAAAGACATGGAGGTTGTAAGCAGAGGTCCCATATAATGCACATGAGCTAAAAAAAAAAAAAACTTTTTAGTAATGCTGAAGTGTGTGGATCGTACTTGACAAATTTTCTCTACACAGTAGATTTTTTTTTTACTTAAATGCAATAATTGTAGCTATAATGTTCCTGTATTCATGACTTGAGTGGAATCAAATGCTTTCTTGAAAAATTCCACAGGAACTAAGCTGTAAAATTAAAGCCTTTACAAATTTTTCAACGCATTACTTTAAGTTTTTATTTACATAACACATAACACTGGCATTCATAAAGTGTGTGGACATTGTGAACTTTAATGATTGTCTTTAAATTGATTCTAAAAAAACGGCATTACCTGCACTCCGCATAACAATTCTGATCAGTATCTGTGTTGCTCATTTTCCATTTTCATTTCTCAATTTTACATACAGCAAATAAACTGAAACTCAAAAACAGACCTAGAACGTTCCAAACAACCTTAAAAATCATTTTTTTGGGGGGAAAAGGGCAATGCACCATTTGGTTTGTACAATATAAATGTTCCAGTTGTGGTTCACAGATCCACAGGTCCATTTAGAAAAGTAAGGGTGCTATTGAATGACCACAAAGAGCTGTGACATTCCATAAAGAGATTGTGAAATCCTTCAAAAGCACTTTGATTTAATCAAACAAATACTCAGTTACTGAGCTGGTGCTCAGTTTTAGGTGGACATTTGAAATCTATCATAGTTTGGAAGCAGCCAATAATGATTTACTCAAGTCTTTTGCTTCTCTAGCTGTTCTCACACGTTCATAGCCCAGGATGGCCATTGCATGATGGCAGTACTCCTCCACTTGTTTTATCTGTTGAATACTCAACACTGTTCTCCATGCACTGGCTGCCTGTGTCGCGTTCCTGGCAGACACAATAAATGGCTTTGAAGAAGAGCTTGTGCCATTCGTCATGTTAAGAGCAAAGGACTCGATGTCAAGGTTGACACTGAGATTAGCAAATTGATAAACATTCCGGAGCGTTTTGACAGGGTTTTCCACCAGATCCTCATAGCGCACTGCCAGGTATTTCCCTTTCAGCCAGCCGGGTGGATTTAAGGCAGTCCTCAGGCTCCTGTACGTCCGATCACATATCACCTCCATAGCTCCAACCGAATGGTAATCTGCTCCGTCCTTTTTGCTAATTTTGTGGCCAGGATCCACAAAGGGTATCCGACGCAGTTTGGGATCCCTGCTTCGGACCACCTGTAAGTTCTCACGAATCAAACCATGCCTCGATTTGATCCTGGAGTTGGCCACGGCTCTGGGATCTCGCACAAGGTGAATCACCTTGAGATCCAGAGACGGATCCTCCATAAGGGGTACCAAAACATTGACGTCCAGAACCCGGACCCCTTTTATAACTATAGTGTTGTACTTAAGGCATTCTTCCTCTAAGAGCCTAAGGCTTTGTGGAGGACATTTTTTGCACACTTTGTCATCCACCATCCCAACCACTTCCTTCCTATAAGCAGAGCAAAGAGGATACGAGCAGATGACTTTATTAAGTGTGGCCCCAAAAAGTCCAAGGGAGGTGAAGTTTTTGCCTCCAGGGCTGTTATACAGCTGAAAAACTGAAAGATCACAGCGGTACAGTGAGCTTAGCATGTCCCTTGCTGCTCCCTGTAAGGACACAGCATCACCCGGGTACAGCTTTTGCCAGATGTGCCACATCGGTTCATACAGAAAGAAAACCTCTGGGTGTTGATTAAACAGCTCTCCGAAAAAGGATGAGCCAGACCTCCATGTGGTCAAAACATAGACAAGCTGTCTCTTCTTAGCAAGAGATGATCTGTAAAGGAATCGAATGTCTGACCTGCCCTGATATGGGGTGCTTCTCATCTGGAGATTACACTGTTGAGGTTCTTTAGTCCACCTGTAGTTAGCCAAGTTCAGCATGGTAAGAACTAACAGCAGAAAATACGCTATAAACAGTATGATTCTTTTTCTCCGCAACACTTTCATTACGATTCCAGGCTGGGTGATTATTTTTGTGGGATGATTCCGATATGTTTTGAGATTTCTGCCATAAAAAACATTATTTTCCCCTAGTGCAGGCAACTGAAGTTGTAGGAACTGGTTGCTTCTCATCTGTTGAAGGATATAGTGGCGTTGAACCACTCAGTCACACTGGATGAGCAACTGCACAAACGCTATTAATTCAACTGATGTTTTCATGCAAGCAAACTTTGTTCTTAATAAAACCCAAATGTGATCTCGTTTGCCGAACAACACTCAATATCCATCACATCCGCAGTCCAATCGCGTGCATTGATGAATGTAGCCTTACTGCAGTGCGCAGAATCTCCCTCAGTCCTCAGAAAAATATCAGTGTTTACAATATCATATCCGTTTGTACATCCATCAACAGCGACCGTTAGAGAAATCCTTATAGCAGCGACTTCCTTTAATGTGGCTGACGTGAAGATGGAGAACCACTACAGTAACGGAATATAAATCATTATTATATTAGAACTGCGTCAGCGTCGTTAACGCGGCCAGGATGCGTTCATTGCACATCTGCCGGAGTCTTGTGTCGTGATGCGCGTCTGTTTCTGCCGATGTCTCCGGCTCCAACTGTACTGAACTGATTCAGTGTCGGTCTGGGGGTAATAAAGACCCTCCCCTTCTCCACAGCCAGTGGAAATGCACCGGTGCTGTCGACACTTCAAACTCCCCTCCACCACATTATTTGCAGTGAACAGCAGAACAGTCGAGATGACTAAACACAGACTGTGAACGCGAAAACTGCACGACAGTGTCACTTAAGAAAAAAAAAAAAAAAACCTTGGAAATTATAAATCACTGAAAGACACAAATTAGGTAAGAATGCAAGAAACAGGCATTCATTTCCACCTTTTTTCTTTTCTTTGTTTATCTCTCTAGTGACAATAATGAAAATAATTAAATGTATTATTATTATTCAATGACTTCTTTGAGTCTTATGCTATTGGATATTGCAAAATTATTAGCATAGGGAATTGATTCCAAACTAAAACTGGGATTTTTTTTTTTTTGACTTGTCTAATTCAATTTCAAAATGCCAAAACAATTGTCAGGCAGTTGATATAAACACAACAATATAAAGTATTTAAAACAATAATAATACATTTGTCAGTTTATATAGTTTTATTTATTTTTCATTTAGTTCAAGTTGCTTTATTGGCATGACATTCGTGTTACAGTATTGCCAAAGCATTTTAGATGTGTAATAATACAGAATATGATTACACCATCAAAGTCAAAAAGGAGATAAATCAGTAATAAATTAGAGAAAATAAATAGATAAATACAATAAAATAAAAATAAAAACAACAGACAGTATTTCTAATATTAATAATAATAAATACAATTATATACAATGAAGAATGCCAAATGAAGCAACTGGATGCAATGAATTAACCATTCCGTATTGTGTTTATGGTGTATGCATATTTTGCAGCTAGTTTGATTGCCATGTAATTCTCTGTCTGGATGTAATTCTGGATGTCACCCAGAGAGAAAATAAAAAATAATTCAATACTTCAAATTGTGGAAAGAATATTTGCCTTGCAGTGGTGTAGTTGGGGCAGATAAGAAGACAGTGTTTTTCATCCTCTATTTGATTCAGGTCACAGTATTTGCATAATAACTGTTCTCTAGGAATCCAGGATTTTTTATGTCTTGCTTTCTCTATTTCTAAGTCATGGTCGCTGAATCAATATTTTGAAAGGATTTGTCTTTCTTTTAATTGTTTGATTGATAAGTAAATTGGCAATTTGGTGGTTCTATCTAGGCCAAATAACACAGGAGTTTGATTTGGAGGTCAAATTTTTTTTTTTTTTTTTTTTTTTTTTCATCATATTATTGCCAATTTCTTTATGAATGTTAGGACTGTGCTTGGAGTCAAACTTTCATTAGTTCAAATTCAACTCTCTCTTCTCTCTCTCTCAATGAAGCAATCAAACAGGTTAACATAACCTGGAGCTATGATTGGAATAGAATACTAACTTATTGGGAAGTCGTGGCCTAATGGTTAGAGAGTCGGACTCGTAATCCAAAGGTCGTGGGTTCGAGTCTCGGGCCGGCAGGAATGTAGGCGGGGGGAGTGAATGTCCAGCGCTCTCTCCACCCTCAATACCACGACTGAGGTGCCCTTGAGCAAGGCACTGAACCCCCAACTGCTGCCTGGGCGCCGCAGCATAAATGGCTGCCCACTGCTCCGGGTGTGTGTTCACTGCTGTGTGTGTGCACGTTGGATGGGTTAAATGCAGAGCACAAATTGCGAGTATGGGTCACCATACTTGGAAGTATGTCTCTTCACATTTTTTTATTTATTTTAAAAATAAATAAATAAATGAGCAGAACCGTATTTATAATTCCACAATAAATGTTTCAAACAGTATTCTAAATGCAATGCAGTCAGACTAACAGATGAATTATGAGAAACATCACTAGGTTGGATGGTCTGATTTTATAAAAGCGGTCTGAAAAGTATTGGGTCCACGTTGTTTGATTGCCAATGTGTCTTGCATTTGCAATCACTCAAATGAAGTTTGCAAAAAAAAAGACATGCTGTTGCACACATGCTTATTGTTCACCATGTTTGCAATTGGTTTCTGTTGTGCTTCCACTGCACCCTAATGTTATAGTTATGAGCTGAGCTTAGTATAAATTATATTGGTATACACTATGCACTGCGTACACTGTAAAAAAAATTTCGTAAAATTTACGGTAAAAAACTGGCAGCTGTGGTTGCCAGAATTCTACCGTAAAAATACGGTAGCAACATTTTAGGTTTTAACTTAAATTTACAGTTAAATACCGTAATTTCTTTAACTGATATAATCTTAATATACCAACCTATTAAAGTACTGAAATCTGTTTTGTTCCTTTGAAATACACTGATATCCACCAAATGCAGGTGACGATGAGAAAGTCACATGATGAGCCAAAGCACATCACAAGCAACTTTTAAACAATAGCATATATAGAAGGTGCACAGTGTCATTCACACAAGCACTAAACACCATCATGGTGAGACTCATTAAAGTGAAATATGCTATAAACATTAATTTAACAACATTAGATGTAACATACAACCCTAATAAACATAACTGATAAGAAAAAAACTAAGAAGAAACAGTTATTTCAAAGAAAAAAACGTCAAATTCAAACAGAATTTGAAATGGAACGCAGGGAATTCTGGGAATGTCAGTTTACGTTTTTTCCCTGTAAATTTTACAGGAACTTTCATTCAACCATGTAACAGGTTTTTACCGTAGCATTTTCACAGTTTTTTACCGTTAAAATCACGATATTTTTTTACAGTGTACTCAAGCATCTAGTGTATGAATTATATGGGGTTATGTTGTCATTCAACATCAAAACTTGATAGTCCCACCCCCTCCGGTACAAACCTGCAGCAGTTGCCTGCATGAAGTGTCCAACATCACACACTTTGGTTTTTCAAATGTATCATCTGGATATTTAAAGTGTACTTTTCCTTTTTGGAATTGTCAGTGTAAAAATGCTATTCACACTATGTATACTAAAAAATGACATAGAATAGTGCATAAGTATGCAAATTGGGACACACCTAAAAATTCACAAAATAAAATTTTATTTGTAGACCTAATTGGAAAAATAAACCGTGAAATATCCCAGTGTTGTTATACAACATATCCACACTTTTGAATGCCGCTTGTTCAATAAAATATGAGGACTGGTATTTTGTGTTGTATAACCATAATTGTAGAATTGAATGGAATTCAGCATGTTCTTATGAATAAAAAATAAAATGTAATTCTGAATATACACACACAGCAGCAGGACTGGCACTCTATATGATACTTGCTGATGTATCCTAAAAAGAAGGAAAGCATCGGATGTGACCATGTTCATTCCACCCACACCTGATTCTTCAGATAAATAGCAGCTTATGGGGAGCTTAATTTGAAGATGATTAGAA
The DNA here is from genome assembly GCF_936440315.1 of Barbus barbus. Lineage (NCBI taxonomy): Eukaryota > Metazoa > Chordata > Actinopteri > Cypriniformes > Cyprinidae > Barbus > Barbus barbus. The sequence goes on from NC_136722.1 coordinate 4,910,654, forward strand.
TATAAATCATACCACAACCCTGACTGAGGTCTTTTTTACTTGTTTACTTTTAGATTTAATACATTGTGTATGTTTTAATATGACTTAAACCAACACCAATGGCCAAATCAAATAACTCCTTAAGGTCGCATCTGTAAATTTTCACTCATTATAGTGTCTTATTAGTTCACAGGATAACACCATTGCATTTGCTGTTTGCTCCTATGTCTTTGGACAACCATCTGTCTGGTAAGTTCATGTGTGTATACTGTTCAAAAGTTAAGGATAAGTTTTTTTTTTTTTTTAAGAATTGTCTTATGCTAATCAAGACTGAATTTTAGTAAAATACAGTAAAAAAAGTTCAAAATTTATTCCTGTGGTGGCAAAGCTGAATTTTCATCAGGTATTGCTACAGTTTTCAGTGTTTTCAGTTTCAAGTACTGACCCCAAACTTTTGAACAGTAGTGTGTATTGTTGCGAAAGATTTCTATTTTGAATAAATGCTGTTCTTGTTACCGTTTATGTTACCGTTTAGTCAGCATGCCAATTGCACGCTCCCTCAAAACTTGCGACATCTGTGGCATTGTGCTGTGTGATAAAACTGAACATTGTTGTGGCCAGCCTAAGGCACACCTATGCAATAATCATGCTGTCTAATCAGCATCTTGATATGCCACACCTGTGAGGTGTATGGATTATCTCTGCAAAGGAGAAGTGCTCTCTAACACAGATTTAGACAGATTTGTGAACAATATTTGAGAGAAATGGGCCTTTTGTGTACATAGAAAAAGTCTTAGATCTAAGGTAGCAAGTACCAAATACACGTGAAATTATTTATTTGACAAACAACGGTAATTTTCTGTAAATTTACGTCAGTTACGAGAGCTTCCGGGTAAGCAGCTTTCTCGCCTCCGCTCTGTTGTTATGACTCCTCAGAATTGTTGCGCGTTCTCAGTGATTTGCTGGTAGACGCCTGATTTCATGCCGGAGGTAAGCTGTCCAAGAAACGCTCGCCCAAGCGGAAAAATGCGCTGTTGCTGCCAGATCTCGAATTACATTGTTTAAGGCAAAACTAACTCTACTAAATCATATGAAAAAACATCATAACTGTATATTTTCATGCTTTCTCAAGCAAAGCAAATTTTGAAAGTCCACTAAAAACATAGCTTGTAGACAATGTTGAAGACGTTATTGTCAACAAGTGGTAAAAAAAAAAAAAAAAAAAATTATAAAAATGTATATAAAATTTTAAATAAAAACAAACATCAGAAAAAAATAAGAAACAATACCTTTGTTTTCCTTATACTTGCGTCGCTTACAGTTAAAGACCTTTTCTGATTTTGTTGTTTGCAACGTTACTGTTACGGGGTTGACGAGACGTGAGATATGCGGATCCATTTGCAAAGCTTTATTATAAAACAAGGTCATAGTCAGGCAGGGTCAGAACACAGCAAACAGGTATGGCAGGGGCAAGACACGGAGCAATCCTAGAGGAAGCGTGGGTCGACGATCGGCAAACAGTATCCAAACAGGGCAAGGCAGAGAGAATAATCCAGAAACACGGGCAGGAATCAAAACACAGGAAATCAAACAAGAAATACAGGAACGCTTTGTAAGGTAGCTGGGCTAAACAATACTCGGCAGTGAACAAGAGAATGTCCCAGACTTAGGCCCCGTCCACACGAAGACGGGTTTCTCTGTATACGCATACATTTTTTACCGTATAGGCGTTTCGTCCACACAAAACCGGCGTTTTCGAAGAGTGAAACGGATCATTTTTGAAACCGGGTCCCAGGGTGGATAAATTTGAAAACGCCGTTTTCATGTTTTCGTGTGGACGGCGAATCCGTATATTTTCTGAAACGATGACGTCATCAGCCCACGTCTCGCCCCTAATCAGACACCGCTACGTCACATAACAGCGACAACAACAACAACAATATCAGACTACGTGCCTGTGTTCGTGCTGCAGAACCTACTGAGCTCATTAGTTTTATTAAAGCAAAATCTTCTGCTTTGTGTGTTAGTTTATATTCAGCGCGCAAGGTTTACGCACATGGTCCAAGTCTTCTTCTCTGTTTTTTTGTGTATCTCTGTGGCAGACTTACAGCGCCACATATTGGTCTGGCATGTGTACTACATCGTTTTCAGTTGGTTTCAGTGATTCCGTGTGGACGCAGATATTTCCTGAGATGACTCCGTGTTTACGGAATTTGAGGCAAAAAAAAAGATTGGATACAGAGAAACCCGTCTTCGTGTGGACGTAGCCTTATAAAGTGTGTGTGTGATGGGTGATGGTGATTGTGAGATGGTTCTCAGGTGCAAGCGTGATCAGTGTGAAAGTCCATGTGGTAAGCGGGTGACCTCTGGTGGTGAACAAATGGAAGTTGCACGGACCAGATTCGTGGCAGTATTTATATTACTATTATTTATATATATATATATATATATATATATATATATATAATTTTTTTTTTTTTTTCATGGTCTATTATTGGAGTAGTGTCACCCTGGTGGGAGTTTTAACTCCTATTCACCGGGAATAAAAAAAAAAAAAAAGAATAAATAAATAGCCTAAATAAAAAATGAAATCATTCAGTCTATGCAGAGTCATATAGAGTGGGGGAATCCCCCATCTCCCCATCCTCTGAATTTTATATATATTTATTTTTTTTCCGGGGATTTGAACTATTCTCTATTTTTTTTTTTTTTTTTTTTTTTTTTTTTGTTTTTTTTATTAATGCCAAGGTACCAAAGATAAAAAATAAAAACATGTACAAAGAGGTGACATTACATGCAAAGCACCATTTCTAGGCGTATGTAACAATAAGTAAATAATCCAAAACAAAGCTTTAACAAAATAAGTTAAAAAGATTAAGTAAATTAACTTTAAGAGCTTCAAGATTCTTGGAAGATGAAATGGTTTGGATATACTGTTGAACCTCTTTTTTTAAACCAATAAATAAAGGATTGTGATGAGTGAATTTCCTGCAGTGAATATGACATTTTGCAAGAAGTAATAATAGGTTAATAATAAAATATTCATTATTTTTTTATTTTTGTATGTTAAAGAAGCCAAACAGTACATCCTGGAAAAGCAAAGAGAAACCCTGGAGCACTTTGCGATTGATAATATTAGAGAATTCAATCCAAAATAGCTGCGAGTGAGGACAATCCCAGAAGATATGCATATCAGGTACTCTTTTCTAATCTGAAAAAAATATGCTGTGTTGCATTCTCCCTCCTCCATCCATTTTTGTCTAGATGTAATGTAAGCACCCTGTGCTCTATAAGTGAACATCTCATCTAGTTTAGATTACAGGTCAGCATACTCAAGCTTGTCCAATTCAGAAAACAGCTCTGGGGGTTTAGAAGAAAGTATTGTAATTTTAGACACCACCTTATTTTCTTCTGCTAAATTTAGCTAAATTACTACCAAATTTTCTAAAATATTTACTAATTTCAAGCTCCCACTGACAACAATATGAATCTGACACTAAATCTTTTCTCCAGTACTGCTCAATCAGTAATGTGATATTCTTCTTAACACCTTCAAACAAGAAGGGAATTGTTCAATTTCCAATAAGACCTCTGAATATTACGTATCATCACGAAACTACGTGTAAACGTTATTTGGCGGTTTTTACTTGGGAAAAGCAGCTTTTTTATAGCATTCAAATAACTATGGATAAACCTGAAACTATAGACGAAGGATTGGAGATGAATTTCATTTACAAATAAGGTATGAATGTGCATACTTTTAAATTGACACCTGCCACAGTGTTTTCCTCTTTGAGTGTGTTTTAAAAATGATGAGGAGAGGAGAGGAGAGAGAGAGAAGGGGGTGGGAGGGGGTTATATACAATACATGAAATACCAAAAGAACATACAATAATAAACCTTTGTTTTTATCAAATCATGACACCACACAAAATATAAAAAGGGGTAATAATTTATCCAGTTTAATAAAATGAATGAACACTAATATAATAAACAAATAAGTTTGTGTTATTGAGATGAATCCAATATTGTTTTTCCACATCATGCTAAAGTTTTCAGACTAAGCGCCATTCACACTGAAATGACTGATTATGGAAATGGAATGGTTATTTTATATTACATACATGATACTGGATTCTGAACTGCTGCTAATCATTATTATTTTGTCTATAATATTCTGACCACTGGTACCTGTCTCACACCTATACACCATCATTGCATCGTTGTTGTGTTCAGGGCATATGCGCGAGAGTCGCGACACGTTAAATTTACATTAATCTACACCCCGCCTCCAGCAGCGCGGGGATGTTGGAATATTCGAAAACAGTATACCATCGCTCAGCCTTTTCTAACTTCTTTTTGCCCCAAACGAAGAACGAAAGCGAACTTCGTTTGAAGTATATCGGGGCCTTTAATATAGAAGCAGTCTTCATAAACTGTAAGCCTTTCTACTTGCCGCAGGAGTTTTACATTCCTCTGCAGGAAGAATATCAGATTGAAAATTCAGATCTCTCCATCCCTCTCTCTCTCTTTGTCTTATTTTCGCACTTTATGCCATTTAAAACCTGGTCTATAACATTATATAAACTGGATAACTTTGAAGAATATATCGAAATGATACGTGAGGAATTCCAGGTCACCACTCTGCTATCAAAAAACAAAGTGTGAAAGACAGCATTCTGGACTTGCAAATGCGTAGCATGAAGGACACTTGGTTTTGACAGGCATCCCGGAAAAAATTCAATAGTGACCCTGCAAAATCAGTTAATTTATGAAAAATCAGCTTAAACTACCAGCCGAAACAGTACAGATCATTACCTTTCACCATGTGCACCTTGTGAGATCTCAAAACAACAACAATTGAACAAAACCCACCATCACAAAATTCAAACACTGTAAAAAAAAAAAAAAAAAAAAAAAAGAACTGGTCCAGCGGCAAGGCAGGCAGCTTAAAGGCTTAAACTATGGACTCTGTGAGGAAAGACATTCTTTATCTGCGAAAACAACTTTTTTTTGTATGAGAGCAAGTGCGGACACCAGTGTCAGGGCTCACTTTTTAGTTAGTTAGACACTTTATTGATCCCTGTAAGGGAAAACTCATTTGCCACAGTTATACAATACAAACAACAAAATAAATTATTAAGCAGCAACACAACATACCAATCACTTCATCAACAACCCCTTTGCCACCATTGTACATTGCAGGAACCACAATAAATGATAACAATAAACAAAACAACAATATTAATCCGTATACCAGTATCATTAAAATACCTGACAACAGTTGGAATAAAACACCTTCTAAATCTTTCTGTAGTACACAGAGGCATTACTAACCTCCCACTAAATTAACTCTTAAGCCCGCTAAAAAGGAAAGGAAAGGAAGAGAAAGGGTGTGACGTGTGACGTCCCATACTTGGAATTTGCGCTCTGCATTTAACCCATCCAAGTGCGTGCTAGAATACATGAAGAAGCTTTCTACTAATACCAATGGAGCTTAGTTTCCTCAAAAAGAATAATCTTGACTGTGCCTTCTTAAAAACAACCTCATTGTTCCTTTTCCAGTTTAAATTGCTGTCCAAATGGACACCGAGATATATGTAAGACTTGACTATTTCGATACTCTGGCCATTAATTGTCACCGGAACTGCTTCTTTATTTCTTCTAAAATCAATGATCAACTCCTTAGTCTTCTCCACGTTCAATTTGAGGAAATTTTCCTCACACCATGTAACAAAAAGCTCAACCTCTCTTTTATAGTCCAAATCATTATTTTTTTGATTGATTTGACTCACAAGGGCATTGTCATCAGAAAACTTTTGTAAACAGCAAGATGTCTGAGTGTGCCTACAGTCAGAAGTATACAGTGCAAATAAAAAAGCCACACTACTGCCACACAATTTCTGTACGTAAATTGTAAAGGATCTTGAAAAACTGGCACTTGCGTATTCAACACACATCCTTTCAAAACATTTCATTATATGTGATGACAAAGCTATGGGTCTCAAATAGTTTTTTTGGGTGGATACCATCAGGGCCTGCTGCCTTGTTGATCTTAAGACACTTAAGACATCCCCGTGGATGAATGACAAAAAAACAGCAGCAATGTTTTTACTTATTTGACGCTATTACTTATTTAACAGTAGTGCTGAGAAAAATAGCAACACATCAGCGAAATTTAATATAATGCTCAATCGCTATAGTGTGGCAGTCACGTCAGGAACTACCTAACAACTTCTATAAATACACTTTGAGTGTTTTTCAATGGGTGCTGCCTTTGCTGGGCGAGAACATCAAGAATTCACCATCGGCACACTGCTAAGGCCACAGCCTGCATTTTTGCTCAGATATCTATCTCGTATTTAGATCTAACATTGTTCACTGCTCAATATAAAGCATTAATCAGAATCAGAATCAGAATGAGCTTTATTGGCCAAGTATGTTTACACATACAAGGAATTTGTGGTAGTGACAGAAGCTCCACAGTGCAACAGAAAGACAGCAACAGGACAGGACACAGATAATAAAAGAATAATATACACATATCCAGATAGGCAATGTACAAAGCAGCAAAAACACAATATATAATATAGACAACTATGTACAGGTCAAGTATGTGCAAATTAGAAATTATAAAATAAAAATAAAATAAGTGAGTGTGGTGAATGGATAATGTATTATAGTTGTGTGTTCCACGTTTATTGTTGAGTGTTCATGAGATGGATTGCCTGAGGGAAGAAACTGTTTCTGTGTCTAGTCATTCTGGTGCTCAGAGCTCTGTAGCATTGATGAGACGGTAACAGTTCAAAGAGGGAGTGTGCTGGATGTGAGGGGTCCAGAGTGATTACCAGCCCTTTTGCTCACTCTGGATTAGTACAGCTCTTGCAAGAGTGGGGAGGGTTGTACCAATGATTCGCTCAGCAGTACGGACTACCCTCCGTAGTCTTCTGAGGTCAGATTTGGTAGCTGAGCTGAACCAGACAGTTATTGAAGTGCAGAGGATGGATTCAATGATGGCGGAGTAGAACTGTTTCACCAGCTACTGTGGCAGGTTGAACTTCCTCAGCTGGCAAAGAAAGTACAACCTCTGCTGGGCCTTTCTGACAATGGAGTCTATGTGAACATCCCACTTCAGGTCCCGAGAGATGGTGGTGCCCAGAAATATGAATGACTCCACTGCAGTCACAGTGCTGTTCATGATGGTGAGTGGAGGGAGAGCAGGGGGGTTTCTCCTGAAATCTGTGATCATCTCCACAGTTTTGAGCGTATTAAGCTGATGATGATGTTAAAAGCGGAGCTGAAGTCCACAAACAGGATCCTCACATAAGTCCCTGATCTGTCCAGATGCTTCAGGATGAAGTGCAGCCCATGTTGACTGCATAATCCACAGACCTGTTTGCTCTGTAGGCAAACTGCAGGGGGTCCAGTAAGGGACCAGTGATGTGCTTCAGATAAGCCAAAACCAGTCTTTCAAATGATTTCATGGCTACAGACGTTAGAGCCACAGGTCTGTAGTCATTAAGTCCAGTAATTTTGGGTTTCTTTGACGGGGATGATGGTGGAGCGTTTGAAGCATGAGGGGACTTCGCACAGCTCCAGTGATCTGTTGAAGATTTGTGTGAAGATGGGGGCCAGCTGGTCAGCACAGGATTTCAGATAGGCTGGTGACATACCGTCTGGGCCTGGTGCTTTCCTTCTTTTGTTCTTTCTGAAGACCTGGCACACATCTTCTTCGCTGATTTGAATTGTAGGTGTGGGGGAGAGGTGGGTTGCTGGAGGTGTTAATGGTTGTGTGGAGAGGTGTTCAGGGCGGGTGTGGGGTGATTTTTCAAAATGACATTACTCGTTCAAGTTGCCAGTTGTTGATTCTCCAGAGTGCTGGGGGATGGTGTCTTGTAACTGGTGATATCCTTCATACCTTTCCACACTGAAGTAGGATCACTGGAAGAGTATTTTTCCTTAGCTTGTCAGAATAATTCCTCTTTGCCACTCTGAACTCCTTTTCCAGTGTATATTTGGCCTGTTTGTACAAGACTTTATCCCCCTTTCTGTAAGCATCTTCTTTGGCCTGATGGAGCTGTCTGAGTTTTGCAGTGAACCATGGTTTGTCATTGTTGTAGATTAGATGAGTCCTGTTAGGAATGCACATATCCTCACAGAAACTGATATATGATGTTACAATCTCTGTGAGCTCATCTAGATCGATGGCAGCGGCTTCAAAAACAGACCAATCAGTGAAAGAGAAACAGGATTGTAAATCCCGCTCTGTTTCATTAGTCCATCTTTTAACAGATCTTAATACAGGCTTTGCAGATTTAAGTTTCTGCCTGTAGGTCAGAATAAGATGAACCAAACAGTATTCAGAGAGTCATAAAGCTGCCCATGGGACAGAGTGATATGCGTCCTTTATCGCTGTGTAACAGTGATCCAATATATTACCATCTCTGGTGGGACATGTGATGTGCTGTCTGTATTTTGGCAGTTCACGGCAGAGATTTGCTTTTTTAAAGTCCCCAAGAATGATTAAAACAGAGTCTGGGTGTTGTTGCTCACTCTCTGTGATCATATCAGCGAGTTTCTGTAAAGCTGTGCTCACGTGCGCTTGCGGTGGAATGTAGACACTCACGAGAATGAACGAGCAGAACTCCTGTGGCGAATAGAACGGCTTGCAGTTAATGAAGAGTGTTTCTTGATCTAAACAGCACATCTTCTTTAACACAGTTACATCTGTACACCACCACAGTTACATCTGTACACTAATTGTAGAGGTACAATTAGCATTGACGTAAAAGCACGTCCCGCCGCCTAGATGGATGCTAGGCAACGCCGTTTGAAATCCGCGCTGTCGAAGCTTCACGAGTGTGCGGCTCGCTTCCCCCGCCTGCGCCTCCTGTAGTGTTTGACCAGAGCTACGGCTCCGCCAACTACAATGTCCAGCAAAACGTCCGAAAAATCAAAATCTGGTAAAAGATTTTGTGGTGTGTTCTTCCGAATGTTCAGCAGGTCATCCGTGGTAGAAAAACAAAAAACAGGAAAAACAAACGTATTTGGAAAAACAAAAAACAGGAAAAACAAACAAAAACAGTATAAACACTGAAGAGCAACGCACAACAGCTGCCATCAGCGGCGCCATCTTAATTATCTAAAATAAGATAAAGTTTGGGTCTACACCAGAAACAGAAACTATATATAATGCTTATAAGAATACACCTTAAAATATAAATAGAGGTACAATTAGCATCAAGCTACATTTGAAAATGTATGTGATTATTTATGTTTTGCTTAAAACCCACTTTAAACCATCATCGAGTGCTTGTAATAATTTCTGATTGAGATCTAAAGTGGATTTCTTTATTCTATAAATGGCAGACATGCACTCTGTGTTTTATAATGGATTGAATGCAACACCTACTTCTCATTTGTCATAAACATCCTTTATTGTCATAAAAATATAACAAGCTGCATAAAACATACAGAAAAATATATAATCATAATCATATGTCTATTTGCTTTCATATTTCATGCATTAAATTAAATGTTTCTCATTTATTCATACAATGGCAGGAGATATTATATTATATTATATTATATTATATTATATTATATTATAGATTGACAGATCTTGAGTGAGCACCCATAACACTCATCCACATGGAAGAAAACAAACAGTGCTCTTCAGATCGCATTCAGTGGAGAATTAATAGAAATGATTTTCTGTATAAAGAACATGTGCGAATAAATCTGTTCTCAGATACCAATGATAACAAGAACACATCCTCTTCTCTCAGAATATTCTTCTTCGGTGTTTGATTACACTGGTTTTCAAAACAGTGCCACCACTCTCACCCTTTTGTGCAACAGCAGCTGCTCCGGGCATGTGATCTTAGCTCAAATATAATTGGATGGCCCGTTTTGTCGCAGAGTAAAGGGGTAAAAAAAAAAATTAAACAAACAGGATAAAAAAAATCACGAATGCTTGCTCCTGGTGTGAATAGCCCCATAGGATAGCCCCAAATTTTCGTGTTCTGTGTGACTGTTTCAAGACACTTTCTAGTGTTTCTAGTGAGTCCTTTCACGTCACCATTCACATAATATGCCTGTAGGTGGCACTTGGGCTTCATTAACTATGATAGTTTCATGAAATAGTAAACGGTGCATCATACATAAATGTAAGTGAATTGAATACTGATTACCATTATCGCGACTTTTAGCGCCGCACGGTTTTGTGCAGTTCTATTGTAGTCATTTAGCATCCATTTTCTCAGCAATGTAATTTGATTTACAAAATGAGACAAACCGCAGATCCAGATCGCTCCACAAATTAGCATGTTTCTGCCATGTAATTTTCAACCGATTTACGAATAAGAACGGAAAATGACCGCTCCACTTCACATCATCGTCCAAAGAAATTTTAACTTGAGCCAGATCATGATTGGTTGGTGTATTATATGATAAACGGTCATTGATGAATTATGTAATATTCTAAAATATATAATATATGGATTTTTTTTTTTTTAATTGACTAGCTTTTATTACTAATGAAAAAAAGTTTAAAATATTGTTTGTTTGTTTGTTTTTGTCTTCCATGGTCCCACTCACTGAAAGAACCATATATGGCTTAAGAGCCTCCGAACAGACTGTGGAATATCAGTCTGTCAAGCAAAACGCACGCGACCCATAGCAACGCCTCTAATTGACAGATAAAATAAATAGGAATTTTCTGACTTTTGAGCGATTAGTTGCCATTTTGTACACATTGTCATGTTAATTATAATTCAAATGCATTATGTTTTGACTACAATATATTGCTATTTGTCTGAGAGGGGCACTTTTGAAAGATTTTGAAAAAGGGCAGGGGCTCGAGCCCCCCTTCTGCACGTGCCTAGCCTGTATACAGTGGCCAGTACAAACATCGCAGGGGATTTATCATTAACCCTTGTTTCTTTGGATAATGTTATATAAGCACCATAACTTCGACCGAATTACACTTGAAACCCGACCTGATATAGAAACACCCTCTGCATTCTGTCTTCTATCTTTGACACACCACACAGTCATGCACAAAGACAACCTCACCACTTTAGGAGCCTGCCCAATCTTTGGAATTTTGGAAGTCTAATCAGTGTTTTACAATCTAATCAGCATTAACCTGTTAACCTTTGCCAGAGCGACGGCGCACTGAAGCGGTTTTTCCCCACTAGTTTAATGTTTATGAATGGATTTAACGTGAAAGAATATCATTAATCTTGGCAAACTATATATCATTCTGAAGGTCTAAGCCTCAAGCATCAACGACAGATCACTGTTTTCCGATGGAAAGCTTATAAGGAATGTATTTGCTACATTTGTGTAAGCAGTACACATCAAAACATGCAGAATAAAAAAGGCGTACGTACCAGATTCATTGTAATAACGAGTCACAAACGCGTCCACTGCTGAAATCCCAGTTTAGTTAGACAGGTAAGGGTCCACAGAACAACATCCCAGCGAGCACTTTTAGTCCAGCGAAACAATAACGTTGTAATAAGGATGAATATTCCTTTGTTTACATTTCATTTCTTCGGGAAAGTTATTGTTCGCGTCCGTTATGGAATAAATTACGCTCAAAAACAGCGTCTCGGTGGTAAAAAACAACAACACGGTGTTGTAGCATACAGTTTTACAAACAGAATGAAACCGACCACGGAAAAAAAAGTCTAAGATAAGCGGAATATAGTTTATTTGAATTTGGCGCTCTCTCCTGAAAGCGTGACGCACGCTGTGACGCAGCTGTCATCTGAGCGGGGCGTAACTTAGCGATCTGCTTTTTCCATAAAAATAAAGGTTAACAGGTTAATGTACCATGAAAATACCTCAAGCAGAATTCCATTCCTCAGATTGTTAGCAGTTTTAAAGGCAGGGGAGGGGCAGTTTTGTCAGTTTTGATGAAAATGAGTTGTTTGAAGCATGACGTCTATTGCTGTAATGGGAAACATTCTGAAAACACCCAGCTTTATGCAGCATTTTAAGGACAGGTGTGCTATTTTTCAAGCAAATGGACTTAAAATTTTCAACTATTAAATGAAAAAAGTAGGGAAAAAATCACATAGACTGATGGAGTCCCATAGACTAAAATAGAAAATTTAAAAGCCCGTTAAAATGACTGATTTACATTTACATTTATTCATTTAGCTGACGCTTTTATCCAAAGCGACTTACAATTGCTATATATGTCAGAGGTCGCACGCCTCTGGAGCAACTAGGGGTTAAGTGTCTTGCTCAGGGACACATTGGTGTCTCACAGTGGATTCGAACCCGGGTCTCTCACAACAAAGGCATGTGTCTTATCCACTGCGCCATCACCACCCCTATACTGATGTATAAATTGAATCCAAGATAAATCATGTTAGATCTTTTTTACATATCCAATGTGATATTGAAATCAACCATAACAGACAGAAAAAAACAAAACAAACCCATTTGACCATCATAGTTGGTTCTGCAGTCTGGTCATTTAATCTTATCTATTAATTTATATAGCCCTTCTTGGGTGCCCTCTTGCTGTGCATTTTTATTAGTCTTCCATGTGGTATATTTTCCTTGCAATATAATAATGTTGTAAAAGTGCCACAGACTCTACACTCTCTGAGAAATTCTTGTGTTCTTTTATTATTTTATTTTATTTTAATTTTTTTTTTTTATATAAAAAAAAAGAAAGAAAACTGTAGAGCAAGAATATCTCACTATCTGGCAAACTCTTACTGTAAGGCAAACTGGATAAACAACATATTACTGAGGAAAGCTGTATTGTGCCACGTAAATGTCACGTCATGCCTCAGTTTTAGAGCAGTGTGACCAGGTCGGAGAACATACCTACTTAGATCACTAGCTGATATCAAAATTATTCTAGGAGAACAGCGGACTTGGCCATGGTCATACCATCCATGAGGAAATCAAATCCACCAGGTAATCACTGGTTTATGCACATATTTGCATTTTTCATATTATGGGTCAAAATAGTTTTATGTTTTGAAGGATTTGGAAATTGCTGATTTCTGTATATTATCAGTCGACAGGTTAAAACATGTATTGCTGCTGGCATGTTTTCTTTGTACATTATCCTGGCTGGTAAGTCCTTAAGAATCTTGATATACACTTAAATACAGACTTAAAAATAATCATTAAATAAGAAAATTATTTCTCAAGAAAACCATGGATTTTTTTGTGTGATATTTATTTTTGTGAAGTTGTCTGAATGCATTGTAGTGGACTTGTTTTCACAGTATTGAACTTAATAATTTAATTCAGTTCATTATAAATACAAATTGTTAGCTGAGAAATATATATTTATATATATATTCTTAATATCAAGCAATTGATAGGATAAACACGGCTGTTCAATGTCTTTGAATTGCAATTGAGTAAATTCTTCCATCCCAACTTCTCATTCCAATTAAATGCCTTAATATATTATTTTGATGTAATTTATAAAGACTTATCAATAACACTTTACAATAAGGTGTAATTTGTTAACATTTAATGTATGAACAAACAATGAACAATACATTTATTACAGTATGATTTAATCTTTGTTAACGTTAGTTAATAAAAACGCAGTTGTTCATTGTTAGTCCACGTTAGTTCACAGTGCATTAACTAATGTTAACAAACACAACGTGTGATTTTAATAATGCAATAGTAAATGCTGAAATTAACATTAACCAAGATTAATAAATGCTGTAGAAGTATTGAAAAAAATAAAAACCCATGATTTAGTGAGAGCAAATTATCTGTAATGAGCTGCTGATCGTATGCGGGACGGGTTGAGTTACTTGCTATAGATATGCGAATACATTAACCGGCCCACTTCAAGCATTGAATTAGCCTTTAGAGTACCTGCACTTTTTTGTGCATACAGGCACTTCTGACATGCTGCTGATACTCAGAGTAAAATCGTCAGGATCTGGGTGATTAGGCTATAAAGCTTTATGATCCCATATATGATTAGAAATTATATAGAAACTATGTAAATCACACTACCCAGCCAGGATCACCTCTCTTCTCGACCAATCACGTGAATGAACGCAAGAAGAGTCTGTCTACTTCATTGTGTGGTGCGCAAAAGCATGTCAGGGGAGGCGCGCGGGGGAGTACAATAATAATTAATTATTGATTACTAATTTGAATCAGTACTTTATAACGGAAATCATCTCTAAAAAATGAAAAGAAGTAGGCTTTAGCAATCACATCATTCTAAACCGTAAACTCCTGGAAAGTCCAAGGATCCAGTGAACGAATTCAAACAATAAGCTCAAAACAGCGCTAATGCAGAGAAAACACGGCCGATTTCATCAGCGATTACAGAGAGAATAGTGACTTACGTCCAGATGTCAGTAAAATTATTCTTTTCAGCATGTATTTGGCTTAAAAGCAAGAGTGTTTTATAATGAACGCTGATAATGCGGTGGCCAGAGATTTAGCGATTCTGAATGGATCCGTATATTAAAGGCAGGCAATTTAGTGGTCTTTGGTGTCTCCCTGTGGTCCTGTTTGGTATTGCAGCTTGACTTGTGCTAATTTATATTGAAAACTTTTATTTAATTATTGAATGTGGCACTATACATATATTATGAATTATTAAAAAGTACTTATTTAATATAAATAAATAAATAAATAAATAGGGGGTGAGTACCGGCACTTCTTTTTTTCCACTTCAAGCACTGCATTTATTGGTGACTTTCAGTGTTACAGCCTTGGTGATGTTGCGATTTCATTACAGGACAAATCCTTCACATTCTATCTCATAAATTATTGTTTATAGAGACTCATTATGAAATCCTGTTTAGGGTATAAAAAGGGGAATTTTTACAAACGCGTTTTCTGTTTGAGATGGCTCCGTGTCCTCTGCTGTTCCTTTCAAAACTTTTGAAAACATTTTTATGGCTTTTATTGGGGGATTAATTAATTATGTGTAAAGTCATTTATAATTTTACTAAAATGCATTTTTAAATGATGTCAAATAATACAAATTTTCTTTTTCAAAAGTCTTTTTAAAAAAAAAAAATTCTATTCATCAGAAAGTTCAATGAATACACCTCCACACTTCATTCAAACCGCGCGCGCGGTTTGAATCTCCGACTCTGAGAGTCTCACAGTGTGAGAAGTAAATGCTTGAAATTTAAACATGTCAAGACAAAAGAAAATTGATGAGGATATGGAGGAAATTCGAAAATCTCTGAGCATGTTGTCTGAGGATCTTGCTCGAGTTGCTAAAAAACAAGAAATGCTGGAGGAGCTAATGTCGGAAGTCAAACAATTGAAAAGTTTGGTAAAAGAAAAGGATATGGTGGTCGACCAGTTGGAAAGAAGGATTGATGAGTTGGAACAAAATGCAAGAGGGAATGACTTGATTATTAGTGGGCTTGATACCCAAAATAGATCTTACTCAAGTGTGGCTGCTGGAAAGGACGGTGAAGATATTTCGAGCGAAGAACAGCAATCGCTCGAATATCAAGTGATGCAATTTTTCAAGACAAAGGACATTGATATTAAAAGCAAAAATGTGTCATCTTGCTACAGTCTTCCGAGGAAAAACAAACAAACAAAGCCAGCCATTGTCTTGCGGTTTGTCGAGACTAAACATAAGACAGACATTCTAAAGCAAGGGAAAAAACTGAAGGGGAGCGATGTTTACATAAATGAACATTTAACCAAAAAGAATGCTGATATAGCCAGAGTGGCGAGGAACCTAAGGAAACAAATGAAGATTCAAGCAACATGGACAAGAAATGGGAAGGTGATAATCAAATTAAACGGAACGCCTGAGGAAGCCAAGATTATCATGGTAAGAGATCTACGCGAACTTGAAAGATTTAAAACATGAACCTTGAAATGAATGAATTGCACTCTGATGGAAATGGCAGTAGTCCTAGATGGCCCAGATTGTGTGATGTTTTTGGAAGAGGATGGTTAATTTGGGGCTTAGGGCTATTGAGCCTACTGACTGTGTCTATTTTGATGGCCTTGGAATGCTGTGAAACTGGATGGATGGATTGTTTGTGCGTACGGATCATAGATAGAGGACTTGGCCTACAAGTGTTGAATATTTTACATGACAATGACTGATTGTATGCTTAAAGATTACGTATTTCCCTTTATTGATGGCCATGACAAAGACTTGGACCAGCCGAAGAGTGATAAAATGGACAATGAAATGTCAATGTCAAGTTTAGTTACACCCTATCTGAATTACACGCACAGTGGAAGATTAGAAGATATGGATGAAAGAGCGTTCGATGTGGGGAGTGAAATAGACCCCGAGAGGAATTTCTATTTTGACTCCACAACAGATGGGTCCAACTGTAAATATTTCACTGAGAAACAATTCAATTACATTGTAGAGAGGGATGGAGTTTATATTATCCATCTCAATAGCAGAAGTTTAAATAGAAATTTCTGCAATTTTATGGATTATTTGAAGCGGCTGAAGAGGACATTTGATGTTATTGCGATTTCTGAGACATGGTTACGAAATGATAATGTTGAAGATTTTGGAATAACAGGCTATGAAATGTTCTTTGTAAATCGGACTCTAAAGAAGGGAGGTGGAGTGGCCTTCTATTTTAATACTGCCCTGCAATGCAAGCAGGTTGTCTCTATGCCAAAAGAATGTGATGGGAATTTTGAAATAGTTACTGTAGAAATAGAGATGAAAACAAGTAGAAATCTAATAGTTAGTTGTGTGTATAGAGCGCCTGGGACATGTATTGACAAAACAAAGGATCAATTAGTTTGTATGTTTGAGAAGGTGGTAGGTAGAAAAAATGTTTTTGTTTGTGAAGATTTTAATGTTGATCTTTTGAATTTACAAGGCCACAAAGGTACCACAGACTTTATTTATACAATGGACAGCCTAGGTTTATTTCCAACAATCACAAAGCCGAGTAGAATTACAGCACATAGTGCTTCACTAATTGACAATATTTATTCAAATGTTGTTGATGATGTTGTTGTAACAGAACTGTTTGTTTAGTTTCCTTTTTGTCCTTATTTGGTTCTTCCTGTTTTAGTTCATGACCTAGTTTTGTTGATTAGTTATATTCATCACCTGTGTTTGATTAATTATCTGTTTGCTCCTTTGTTTCCTGTTTCTTTATAAGTCCTCAGTTCTGCCTTTATGTTTGTTGGATATTAAGTTGTAAATGGTTTGAAGTGAGTTGATGCTATTAAATATACCTTTTTGTTATCCTTTTGTGTGGGCGCCGATTACTACAACCACCAACCGTGACAGTTGTAGGGGGATTGTTGATGGAAGACATAAGTGACCATTTGCCCATTTTTGTTTATTATAATTGTAAATTAAATGGAGAAGCACCTGTAAGGAGGAAAAGAGAATGGAGGCTAAGGACTCCTGTAACCTTGAAAGCCTTTAAGGAAGATCTATTAAGATATAATTGGGAAACAGTTTATGTTAATGATGTAAATGAAGCGTATAGCTCTTTTTTGAATATTTATTTAAAGTTATATGAAATGAATTGTCCTTTAAAAATGTACATTGACAAAAAGAGGGAACAAAAACCATGGATGACAAAAGGGTTACTTAATGCATGTAAAAAGAAAAATACATTATATAGGGTCTTCTTAAGACAAAGAACGGAAAAAGCTGAGATGAAATATAAGGTATATAAAAACAAACTAACGAAAATACTAAGAAAGGAATGTGGAAAGTCATAAATGGTTTAATAAGAAATAAATCTAAAGAAGCTGCATATCCTAAATTTATAATAAAAGATAATATGTGCAAAGACAAGAAACAGGATGTGGCCGAAGAATTTAATGATTTTGAAGTTAGTGAATCTGAAGTGAGGGGAACGGTTTTAAACTGTAAAAGCAAGAGATCACAAGATTATACTAACATAGATATGTCCTTAGTGAAAGAAACCATAGAAGAAATTATCAAACCATTGACACACATATGTAATGTCTCATTTAGGACGGGAATATTCCCTGACCAGATGAAGGTAGCAAAGGTTATACCTTTGTTTAAAGCAGGTAATAAAAATGATTTATCAAATTATAGACCTGTATCACTCCTTCCACAGTTTTCTAAAATATTGGAAAATCTTTTTGTTAAAAGGTTGGATAGTTTTATCAATAAATATAATATTTTGACTGAGCAGCAGTATGGATTTCAGGCCAAGCAGTCGACCGGACTTGCAATAATGAAATTAGTGGATGAGTTAAGTAAGGCCATTGATGACAAGAAAGTGAGTCTGGGTGTCTTCATTGACCTGAAAAAGGCATTTGATACTATCAATCACGATATTCTCCTGAAGAAGCTGTTTAAGTATGGGGTCAGAGGGGTTGCATATTCTTGGATTTGTTCATATATAAATAACAGAACACAATTTGTTTCAGTTGATGGAATTATGTCAAGTCCCCTGAAAATTCTTTGTGGGGTTCCACAGGGCTCTGTCCTGGGACCAAAATTGTTTATTTTATATTTAAATGATCTCTGCAGGGTCTCAAGTGTTCTCAAGTCTATTCTTTTTGCGGATGATACCAATTTTTTTTATTCTGGGAAAGAGTTAAAGGATATTGTGAGAAATGTGGAAAGGGAGATGGAATGGGTTAAGAAATGGTTTGATATTAATAAGCTGTCACTGAATATGAGTAAAACAAAGTTTATGATTTGGGGTAAAAATAGTGTGACAGACGTAAGAATAGGGGTGGAGGAAATAGAAAGAGTTAATTAAATAAAATTTTTGGGTGTTATATTAGATTCTAAATTGGGGTGGAAAAAGCACATTGATTATGTAAAATCCAAAATCTCAAAGTCAGTTGCGATATTAAATAGGATTGGGAATTTGTTAAATAAGAAGGCATTATTTATGTTATATTCATCATTATTTGTTCCATATTTAACTTATTGTCTGGAGATTTGGGGTAATACGTACAAGACATACACCCAACCACTTTTTATTTTACAAAAGAGAGCCTTACGTATCATCACAAGATCACAATATAGGGATCATACAAACGATTTATTTTTAAAATTAAATATTTTAAAATTCTATGATTTAGTGGATTACAAGGTTACATTGACAATGTATAAAGTATATCATAAAATGTTGCCTGATAAAATTTTTAGTATGTTTGAGAAACGTTATTGTAAGTATGAGTTAAAAAGAACATGTTTGTTTAAAAAACTGAAGGTACGAACAAATATTAGATGTAGAACTATCTCTGTAAGAGGAGTGAATTTATGGAATTGTTTGCATATAGACCTTAAATTGACACAAACAATAAGTGGATTTAAAAGGCTCCTAAGAAATAAGATGATACTTTCATATAGATAAGTTTTGGGTAATTAAATTCTATGACTTTGTTGTTTCAAGTGTTTGCAAGAAGAGAATTGAGCACTGATTGACTGTTTGTTAATATTGAGAGGGATAGGCATTAATAAGCCTTGAGCTTCAGCCTATACCCTTTGGTTTAATGAAAAGTTATGTATATGAGTTGTATATTTGTTATTGTATATTTGTTAGTGATAAACCAAATAAACGAAACGAATAAACGAATTATGCGTCACGTCTATTTTCAACCGATGACACATAAAAAAAAAAAAATTAAGGACTTTATTCAATATTTATTACTCTTCACAACGGTGTGCGCCGCTGCAGTTAGGATGAAGAGGATAAGAAAGTCATTATTTTTGTTTTCTTTGCACACAAAAGTATTCTTGTAGCTTCATAACATTACGGTTGAATCACTAATGTCACATGGACTATTTCATCCATGTTGTTTCTACGTTTCTGGGCCTGGGAACATTCCAGTTACATTGATGTCTATGCAGGGTAAGAGAACCCTTAGATTTCATTAAAAAATATCTTAATTTGTGTTCCGAAGATGAACAAAGGTCTTACGGGTTGGGAACTACATGAGGGTGTGTAATTAATGACTGATTTTTCATTTTTGGGTGAACTACCCTTTAAGTGAGTTATTTTTTTAAAGGCTCTGCAATGGAAGGGTTGCAATAAATGTTGTGATTATTATACAAATTAGAGTATTTATGATTGGTTATGGCAATGAATGTTATATTTGCATATTGTATTGTATGAATAGGTGAAATAAGTCAAACCAGCGAAAAACAGCTGCAACAGAGAAAAGGCTCTGTCATTTTTTTTATTTTAATTTATTTACCTCAGGAGAGTTAACTATAAGGCTGCGTGTGGGAAAGAAAGCACACAAGATGCGACCACTAATCTGTTAATAGACTAAGCATATTAAGTTTGATTATACACTCACCTGCCACTTTATTAGGTACTCCTTGCTAGTACTGGGTTGGACCCCCTTTTGCCTTCAGAACTGCCTTAATTCTTCGTGGCATAGATTCAACAAGGTGTTGGAAACATTCCTCAGAGATTTTGGTCCATATTGACACGATAGCATCACGCAGTTGCTGCAGATTTGTCAGCTGCACATCTATGATGCGAATCTCCCATTCCACTACATTCCAAAGGTGCTCTATTGGATTGAGATCTGGTGACTGTGGAGGCCATTTGAGTAAAGTGAACTCATTGTCATGTTCAAGAAATGTCTGAGATGATTTTAGCTTTGTGACATAGTGCATTATCCTGCTGGAAGTAGCCATCAGAAGATGGGTACACTGTAGTCATAAAGGGATGGACATGGTCAGCAACAATACTTAGGTAGGCTGTGGCTTTTAAACGATGCTCAGTTGGTACTAAGGGACCCAGAGTGTGCCAAGAAAATATCCCCAACACCATTTCACCACCACCAGCAGCCTGAACCATTGAGGCAGGATGAATCCATGCTTTCATGTTCTTAACACCAAATTCTGACCCTACCATCTGAATGTCACAGCAGAAATTGATACTCATCAGACCAGGCAATGTTTTTCCAATCTTCTATTGTCCAATTTTGGTGAGCCTGTGCGAATTGTAGCCTCCGCTTCCTGTTCTTAGCTGACAGGAGCGGCACCCGGTGTGGTCTTCTGCTGCTGTAGCCCATCTGTTTCAGGGTTCGACGTGTTGTGCGTTCAGAGATGATATTCTCCATACCTTGGTTGTAACGAGTGGTTATTTGAGTTACTGTTGCCTTTCTATCATCTCTAACCAGTCCGCCCATTGTGATCTCTATTTGAAACAAACCAAAAAAATTGTGATTCTCAATCATTTCAGAAGTGAGGGGGACTGAAATGTCAAATATAATAACTTTTTTGTCTAATTGACAGGTTTTATTATGATTATTATTATTAATGATTAATTATTACCTCTTGCTTTAAATTGGCTGAGAAATCAAATACACTACTGGACAATAACCAATAATTTATAATATTTTCCTGTATTTTCCTAATGACAATTTTATGATTCGTTTAGCCTATTTAACTACACCCCCCCCCCCCCCTCATTTTTATCACTGAATAAGGCAGAAGTTATATTATAGCCTAGTAGCCTACTTATTGCCAAGTGTAATAAATGTTATCAATTTACACTGCATTATTCAGAATCAGATGTTTTTTTTTTATTACCTGGAGATGACTTGAAAAACACACAAAAACCATATTGTCGCACTCGTGTGTTTACTGTCTTCACATTTATTTTTATTCAGTTTAGCTACAGTAGAGATAGCTTTGGCTACAGTGATAGCTGGATTCTATGAGGCCGTTTCTGTGCGAGAGTGCCATCCGGCTTCGAGTAGCCTATAAAAGAGACATACACTGCATGAGAATGTTTATGACTCGTTCCTGACCGCATCACTGTCTTTACTGAATGTTTTTAAGGGAATATTTGCATTTATTCACATGCAATTGAATTAGATGATGTTTTACTAGCAAAGTTCGGGAGGAGCACGTCAGATACACAAGTGATACGCACTTCAAGTTAATCAATGCATGGAAATAAATACAGCTGACATACCTCTATTCATTTGACGGTTAATCCGTCAAGTCATGTCAAGTCACCTTTATTTATATAGCGCTTTTAACAATACTGATTGTGTCAAAGCACTTAACAGTATCAAATTGGAGGATAGAGTGTCAGTAATGTATAAAAATAAGATTAAACACTCAATTTTCAGTTAAGGCATTTCATTGTTGAATTCAGCGATGTCATTGTCTAGATCAGTTTAGTTTAAATAGTATCTGCTAAATCAAATTGATGATAATCACTAGAAATTAAGTGTCCCCAACTGAGCAAGCAAGAGGCGACAGCGGCAAGGAACCAAAACTCCCTCTGTGACAGAATGGAGAAAAAAAAACCTTGGGAGAAACCAGGCTCAGTTGGGGGGCCAGTTCTCCTCTGGACAGGAGATAATTTTTTATTTATTGTTTACTTATTGTTTTAATTAAAATTTTAAATGTATAAAATTTATTTATTTCTATTTTATATTGTTGCAATTTCTATCAATAATAGTATTATGTAGTCAGCATCTGGTTTGCCTGTCTGACGTTATTCACCATGTCGCAAAGTGAAACTTCCTTGTCGGGAGACGAATCCAACTCTCCTCTGGTCCCATCGCCACAGCCAACTGGTTCCAGGACCATTTCTTCCCCGCGTAGCAACGCAATTGAGCCCCAGGCCCCATCTCGCGGGCGGTCTTCAGCTCGTTTAGCAACATGCCTCCCAAGACACCTAGGCTCACACTCGCCACCTCGGGGAGAACACCAGCCGATTCCCTTGCGTCTTCCTACGAGTCCAACGATTCTGCCCATAGAGAAGTGGACCGTGCCGAGTCTGAGGCAGGCGCTGACCAACTCTGACATCCACACAAATCCCATCGACTTGGAACCACCGCAAGTGGCTCACAACATCCGAGCGCAGATATTAGCAGGTGCTGACATCGATCTCTCCTTACTACTTTCCCTCCTGTCCACTTCCGACTCTAACCGACAGATAGACTGTGGGGATTTCTCAGTCACGTTGAAAAACCCTAACCACCTAAACTTCACCATATTCTTCCTCAGTGCCACGGAATGCCTATTTTGACCCCTAACCACCTAAATGATTGCGAAGTGCCTATTTTGACCCCTAACCACCTAAACTTCACCATAGTCTTCTTCAGTGGCACGGAGCGCCTATTGACCGCGAACAACCTGTGAAGTTTCCATTGAAATAAGTTAATGCAGGGTGAAATGCAGGGGTCAAAAGGTCGCAGGGCCAAAAAATTCAGTACAGTGGTAGCCTAGGGCACCGCAAGTTTTGGATTTATAGATCACTTCTAAGCATGTGTTTCTGCAGTTCAGAAATCTTTTCACATCAGGGCACTTGAGTTAAATCAAAAGGGTTTTAGGCCATATGTGAGGAAGTGACCTCTGTGAGAGATTTTTTTCCAAAATGTGCACAAACGACTTTGCGTTCGGGTAGACGCTCGTCCGCTCAATGTGGACCCCCAGGGGCCGAACGGGAGCCGTTGACGCGCGCAACTTATTCAATTCATGTGGTATGAATTGTGAGACCTAAAGGTCCTATCGCCTTAAAAAGACCCCCTTGACGGCGGACCACCTGTGAAGTTTCCATTGAATAAGTTGCAAGTGGGACGTGGGAAACGCAAGGGTCACGAAGGTTACAGGGCCCCGAGATTCATCCCAGGGGACCGTCAGGGGCCCCCGAATTGGGTTCCGGAGTTTCGTGGCCCTAGATGCTTCCTTAGCCAATTAGGCACTGAGAAAGAAACTGCTCCAAAGGCCCATCCCCCACAGAGATCTATATTAGAAAGAGAGTTGTTTGAAGAGCAAAGCAATATATTTTTTGGCATCTCCCAACCTAGCCCTCTTGGTACGTCGTCGAGGGCCAAGTGACGCAACTTCCTGAATTGAAATTTGAGGCCACTCGGAAAAATCGCAGGAAGTGCCCACGTGCAACTTATTTGATGGGGCCTACACAGGCTTTCCATGGACAGTGCATTTTTATGAAAATTAAGTCATTTTACGAGATCCAATGTACATGAAACTGCTGGGCGATGTTTCCTGAGCACTGTACTTTAGGTATTACGCTATAACATCATTGCATTTATGAAATAGGCATTAATGCATTGTCCACGGAAAGCTTGTGGAGGCGCCGTCAAATAAGTTACGGGTGGTCATGCACCAATAGTGTTGAAATTCAACTCCAAAATCCAACATCAGCAGGTGACATCGCTAACTTATTTGACGTGATATTCACAGGTTTTCTGTGGATAGACCTTTTTCAGGGTAAATATTAATATTGATCAGTTGTAATGTACATGAACTTGTCGATGGTCACGACAGAGCGTGCTCTGGCCATACAGCAGCTCATGGCTTCCTTCGAGATCGGTGCCTCTCGCCCCCTCAAGGCATTTCAGAAAATGCTGGGCCTTATGGCTGCAGTTGGGCTTACTTTGCATGCGCCCCCTTCAGTGCTGGCTGAAACCACAGGTTCAATCCCAATGCGTTGCGTCACGGATGTCTGCTCGTCATCGAAGACCAGGCCTGTGTAACAGCCCTGACCCCTTGGAATAATGCTCATTGGATGGAACAGGGCATCACCGTGGGAATGGTCTGCAGGAGAAGGTTGGTTTCGACAGATACTTCCAACATGGGTTGGAGAGCTTTGTGCGAAGGAAAACCGACTTTCGGCCATTGGTCGAAGGCGGAGAAAGGTCTTCACATCAAATGCCAGGAAATGCTGGCGGTATGTCGGGCCTGTCAAACCTTTCTGCCAGACCTGGGGGGAAACCATGTTCTGGTCCGCTCAGACAGCATGACTGTGGTGTCCTACATAAATCGCCAGGGAGGGCTTTCCTCAAGCGCCTCTTTGTGCTAGTAGAGCACTTCCTGGAATGGGCTTAGCTCAACCTGTGCTCGCTGAGAGCAGCGCACGTTCCAGGCAAACTGAACCAAGGAGCGGACATGTCACAAAGAAAAGTCCCCTAAGAAGAGTGGATGCCCCATCCGCAAACGGTTCAGAAATTTTGGGAGGTTCTTGACAAGGCAGAAGTGGACCTTGTTGCCTCAAAAGACAGTTCTCATTGCCCAGTCTATTATTTCAAAGACCGGGAATAATAACAAGGACACAACTGGTCCAACCTCCTTCTTTACACTTTTCTCCCAATTGTCCTGATCCCACAGGTAATCAGATGAATCAGGGAACATGAACGCAAGGTTCTCCTGGTGGCCTCGCTCTGGAGAATCCAGAATTGGTTATCAGAGCTATCTCAGCTGCTCGTAGCAGCCCTGTGGCCCATTCCCCTTAAGTGGGATCTCCTTTCTCAGGTGAACAGGACGATATGGCACCCCCAACCCGACCTATTGTCCTGAAACCAAGGCATGGTTATATACCCAAGGTGTTCTCTACTCCATTCAGGGCACAGATCATTACACTCTCTGCGCTTCCTCCCTAAGAAGAAGAGGATCGGGAGTTGAATTTACTCTGCCCCGTTAGGGCACAGAGAATTCCACCCAGTTTAGGCAGTCGGAACAGCTCTTTGTTTGCTTCTGTGGCCCACTAAAGGGCATCCGGTCACAAATCAGAGACCCTCTAAGTGGATAGTTGACGCTGTTATGCTAGCCTACGCTTCCTTGGGCGTAAAGTATCTATAGGGAACATACTTGGTTACTAACATAACCTGGGTTCCCTGAGAAACAGGAATGAGTACTGCATTGCTAGCCGTGCTATGTAGCTGCACGACTCAGTCGTAGCTTCAGTTGAAGTAACCTGAATCATATGGTGAAGTGCCCAGTTATATAGTCAGATGGCCCTGCCCATTCTGGCGGGCTTCATGGACATGCTATGTTTTTAGTTTATACATGGTTAAATAGGTTTACTTGTTGTGGTAACAATGGAAATCTAGAAATACTAGTTGAACTACGGTCACTTTGGTAAAGCCATGGTTCATTTTCAAAAGGGACTGCCAGTGATAGGCTAATGTATAAAATGCAGCCTTTTTATTCTGTATGATTTATATTACAGTTTTTTTCAACTGTTTACACATAAAATCTTTACTTGTCACACAATTTCTGAAACCTGACACTCATGCACCAGAACCGCAAACCAAATCTGCAAAACCAAACACTAATTGTCGGCCTTTGATTCAGTTTTCAATTTAATAAAACACTTTTTGCAAAACACACTTTTTGATGGTGTCCTGAGTTTTTTTAAACTCGGCTTTCGGACCGTCCCATCTGGACGTCTTGTCCAATTAGATACTGTCCTTGCTTGGGGTGTTGCTCAGTTTCTCCACCCAATCAATAAATCAACATGTTATCTGTTCAGTCAGAGGTCCGAACTTTACAGGCTCTTGCAAAATATACTTTTGAACATGATTTCTATAACAAAACTATGATGCATTTGACAAAGAATTGATTGGAAGAAACATTTAAAGCATGATTTTTCAAACTCAAACATACCAAACACAAGCATCTGAATCCTTCAGCTATTCAATATTGATTAAGAAAACCATACATAATATTTGATTAAAACATGATAATCTAATGTGTGGGTTACAAACATAATATAGGTTATTTCTATGGAGAGAAATAATTCATAAGTCCTGATAAGAAGATTTTTAGTGCATATGAAAAGATTGTCTCTGTGTGGTTCTATGGAGAATAAGAGGCATGTTCTGTCTCCTAAGGAATTCCAGTCTAAGTCTTTGTCTTGTATGGGGGGAGAGAGAGAGTCTGTAGCTCATGATTTTCAAGTCTTGATTACTTGCCCCAAATTTGACAGTCTCCTTCCTGAATTGGAATTATTAATAAGTGTTCTTTTGTCTCAAGGTTGTAAGCTGTTCTGTGAAAGAGGCTTGCTGGTTAGTTTGCTTGCTTCAGACTAGTTGGCGCTAGGATTTGGACAGATTTGTGACATTGTCCTGTTACAGCTTTGAGGCCCCTCTTTGTGGAATCTCAGCTTCTCGTGTTTCGATGTTCTGATCGAATCTTAAATTTGTCTGATTCAGTCTCTGATATCCTACAGTCGTGGCCACGAGATCGTTTTGTCGAGGTAACAACATCCTTATGTCGTGGGATTTAAATTGAATGCGTAAATAAACCTACGTGACCATAGCAACCTGGGATTATCAGATATGGATAAAACATTTTTATTAACATTAAACATTTCATTTAATATTTGTATATTATTTATTATTATTATTATTATTATTAGGTCATAATAACTTGTTAGAACTATATTTTTGTTTATTTCATGTATCATATTTTATTATTTCCCCTTTCAATTCGTGTATCGCTTTACCTAGTTCTGTATAATTATGCTATTTGCTAACATATATTTTGCAAATACTGCAAACGCCTGACTGTCACGAATCTGGTCTGTGTACTTCTGTTTACTCACCACCAGAGGTCACTCCTCCATCATATTGACTCTTGCACCACACCACTGTTGCACTTCACCCACGAACTACAATTCCCATCATCCATTGCACTGACTACACATATACAGCTGATTGCACTAATCACACCTGAGAACTATCACACACTCTACTTAAACCATGGACTTCCTCTTCCTCTCTGTCGAGTATTGTCCTGCGTATGCTGTTCACCCTTCTGTGTTTAAGTCTGGTTCTGCGTTTAACACTCTCCAAGTGTTAGCTGCCTTACCGAGCCATTCTGTGTGTATGTCTAGCTCTGAGTCTGGTTCTGCGTATAACACTCTCCAAGTGTTAGCTGCCTTACCGAGCCATTCTGTGTTTTGTAAGTCTAAGTTTAGTTTGTTTTGTTTATAGTCTCGTTTCCTGTTTTCTGCCCGTGTTTCCTGGATTAACCCTTTGCCTTGCCCTTCGGACTCTGTTTGTACCTCTCTTGGACTACTGCTCGTGTACCTGGATTATCTCTCTGCCTTGCCCTATTGGATATTGTTTGCCGATCACCGACTCACGCTTGCCCTAGGATCTCTCGTGTCTTGCCCGTGCCATTTCTGTTTACCGGAGTTTGACCCTGCCTGTGTACTGACTGTGGATCCGCACGTCTCGCGTCTCGTTCACCCCGTTACACTGACAATTATGCCAATACTTTATGATTGTAGGCTATTTATGCCAGTGCGTGATGATAAATGAGTGTGTTGTGTTTTCATTTACAAATGAAACTACGTGAATTATCCATTCCTCAACGAAACACTAGGCAGTAGGCTATAATATTAATAATTATTAATTTGCAGAAAAAAAAAAAAAATGTTAAATTCAACCTTTAAACTGCATTTGCAATAGGCTATAAATTCCAGTCAGCATAATCAAGCTTCATGTTGAGCATTTACAGTAGGCTTATTTACACAACTGGTCAGAACGTTATGTAAAGAGAGAGTAATGAAGGAAAAAAACTAATATAAAAATATAATAATATGCTAATTATAATAATAATATACAAATATTATGGAAAAAGATGATCAGTTAATGGACACACACAGCTAGAAAGACTGGGATGGATAACAATGTTTTTTTGTAGAATATTTTATTTTATGTACTTTATATAACATCTAGCCTATTTGTGATAATTTGAATGCTGGTTACATCGCATGCAATAGCCTATGGTCAATATAATAATTTAATAATTTACATTTTACTTTAACTTATCAACAATAAGTTGAGCAATTTTAACTTTTTAAATTTGCAAATAGCGGCAATTATCTGCACCTCAGTATTGTAGTACATTATAAAACAGTATGCAATAACAATCCAACAATTTATATGAAATCTAACGGTTTTTTAAAGCTGGTTTAATGTAATTTAAGTTGAAATGCTTGCACAACCAAGTTGATTATATTTAAAAAAAAAAAATTAAGGCAGCAACTGAGCTTATGTTTTTCAGTTGAAATAAGTGGATTATTTTACAATGTACACTGAACTTTAAACATTTATTGGGAAAAAAAAGGAATTTGGTGTGACTGATATCCTCGTTCTCTCTCAGGCTCTATGTGGACTGAATGGTGGGATTCAAATGAGAGCATTTCTGCCCCCCAGACCTAAATCAGTCATTCAAATTAATAATTCGTCTTTTGCAATATCCACACTTGACATGGGTATCAGTGATGAGGAGTGGGAAAGACTACAGAAGGCTCTCGACTGGCCTGGTCCAGATCAACTAATCACTCAGCTGGATCTGAGCACAAGTCCAGTACACTCAACATTCTCTATTGTGGGACTGACAAAGAGAGACAAAGTAGGAGAAAATATCTCCGTTATTATCACAGCCAGAGACCACAACAAAAACCTGAAAACATATGGAGGAGATTTTTTCCAAGCAAAGCTTTTCAATTCAAAGCTAAAGGTGTGTTTATTTTATATTTTATGATACATTTTTATACAAATCAATATACAAACATTTGTCATATTGAGTTTCGATTGCCTGCTAATTGTTGATTTATTTACAAAATATTACATATGTTTATAAGCTTACTTTACTACCAGATATTTTATTTTTTATTTATTATTTTTTTTGCAATACACTTAACCTTTTTTATTCTTCTTGAAGGCAAGTGTGTACGGGGAGGTTGTGGATCATCGTAATGGGACTTACTCTGTTGTTCTTCTTCTTCCCTGGGAAGGTCAGGCACAAGTTTTTGTACGTCTTGAGCACTCCAGTGAGGTTGTGCAGATTCTTAAAAAATACAGGGATTCGTCATTCCCACGCAGCCACTATAATGGCCACTTTGAAGGGCCGGGAACCAAGAACACCAAGATCAGTGAAGTAGTAGAATGTAATCTTAAGTGGGGTGCAGAAGGAAGCTGGAGTAGAGGAAACTGCTGCTGTGAGTATAAGGATATAAAAACAGGGACGGAGTGGCAGTGTGAGAGACCCAAGAAACTTTCCTGTGACAAACTAGTTGGTCACTCCATGGGACGTTTTGAAAGCCCATTAAATCGTTTTGAGAATCAACTTTTTTCAAAGTAAGTTTGAAAGGATTCAAAATTAATTTCAGAAGAATTATAATTATAAAATGTTAAAAAAGTAGAAAATGTATTATTATTATTTATCTACAGGAAATTAACAAATGTTGCTATTACTGGAGACAAAACAAGCATAAATGTCCTTCCCAACACTGACGGCAATGGTATGTTAACGTATGGAGAATGTATTAACATATTATGACCATTTATTTCCCTGTTTGGAACATAATATTATGACCATTTATTTCCCTGTTTGGAACATAATAATCAGAAAGCAAATAGCAGTGTGTGGGTTGCTGTTATTCATCTTAATGTTCTTTTTAATCTTATTCATCTTAATGTTAAATATTATCATGCTGTGTGCAATGTTTCAGTGAATGAAAAATTCAAGCTATAAAACATTTTTATCTCATTTTGCTTTTATTCATAAAATATCTTCTGCGTTCTCTTTATTTTTTCACAAATACAAAATGGTCAAAATATACATGGACCACATAACAGAGGACTGATATCATCTGCAATCTAATGTAATGTTACAAGAGAATGAACAATGATAGCAGTCTTTTCAGGTAAATGTTTCTTTGCTTTAGGCACAACAGAGAGATGCAGATCTGGCTTGACAACACCAGTTCCTGCTGGGTTCTATTTGAAAGATGTTTGGAAGTCTTTTGTATGCAACACTCAACAGTTCAATTCATCACAAATGGGAAATTGTCTTAAAAACAAAATTGTCTACTTGTTGGGAGACTCCACCACAAGGCAGTGGTTTGAGTATTTAGAAAAAAATGTGCCAGGCAAGTTATTCAACAATAAGACTTTGTCATTATTTTCTTTACGACTTGTTAGCATGAATGTGCAATATAAATTAAATAAGGAATTTACATACATAGGCCCAAAAAGTATGTGGACTTTTAAGAAAAATAATTAATTAATTAATTAATTAGCTGTTTTTGTGTGTGTGTGTGTGTGCGTGCGTGCGTGCGTGCGTGCGTGTGTGTGTCTTGGTATTAGATGTAAAATATCAAAATTTTGGATAACATTTAGGTTAAACTTGCGAAATGCCATTACAAAAATGGCTTATGAAAATTTGTTCTGACATATTTCAGTGTGAATTAAAAAGGTATAGTGCACCAAAACTTAAAATTCTGTCATAATTGATTCATTGTTAGTCATTTATTTGTTTGTTGTTCCAAACTTCCTTTAATTATAAATTTTTCTTCTAATAGTTAAAGTCAGTGGTGTCCAGAACAACAATGGACCCTGTTGACTTTCATTATATAAACAAAGAAAATTAACATGTAAATGAAAAAGAAGGAAAGTTTAAAATTACATGAAGGAAAGTAAATGGGTGAATTTTGGGTGAACGATTTCTAATTTGCCAGTACATTTCTTGGGACTACTGTTTAAGAGATTAATAAAGAAATTAGTCTAATGTAAGTTTTACTTATTTTTTTTATTTTTTTTTAGATTTAAAAAGAATGAACCTCCACACTCCTCCTACAGGTGGACCCCTGATGGCTGTGGAATTGAAAAATAATATCATTATTCACTGGAGGCCACATGGTGTTCCTTTACGATTTAGTAAATTGCTCATTACTAACCTGCATTATATCAGCAATGATATTGATGAAATAGCAGGTGATTCTCATGCAGTCGTTGTCTTTACATTCTCTGCCCACCGGGTTTTTCACCCATTAACTTTTTATGTGCATGAAGTGGCTAAAATCCGTCAGTCTGTTGTTGCGCTGCTGAGTCGTGCACCAGAGACAACTGTCATCATCAAGTCTGGAAACACTGCAGGACGAAAGGTACACTTGCACACTTCAAATCCTGCTTTGTTTTCCATTTTTTCAAATCTCGTTTTCTTATGCTAATGTTTATGGTAAACAAGACAATATGGTGTATTTGCTATGCTGCCTTTATATTGAAAACTAGAAACACTGTTGCTCAAAGATGCATCTCAGAATATTTTATGCAACATTCCTATTATTATTATTTTTATTTATTTATTTATTTTTCCCCAATTGATGTAAAATTGTGTCTGATCAGTTTCAAATATAAAATACAGTTTGTCCAAACCAACTTTGGTTAATCTAGGTCTGACAGTATAATTTGCTACTGATATTTGCATCTGTAAACATGTTTCTTCTGTCTCAAACTAACTATATTCCTTATACATTTTTAGATTTTATTGTCTTGAAGCTTGGAAGCACTGAAAGCTTCATTTACTAGAAAACTTCCTTGTGTGTGCACGGAATTCTGATTCTGATCTGTGTTCTTACAGAATATTTTTCAGAGTGATTGGTATACGATGCAGCTGAACACAGTGATGCAAGAGATGTTCAAAGATATTAATGGAATAATCTATTTAGATGTCTGGCAGATGACTTCCTGTCACTATCTACGTGAAATATTCACCCAGGACCTGTTATCGTTGCTAATGAGGTCAAAACATTTCTGTCATATGTCTGTCCTGCATGATTCATCATTTAATATCACACAGCCCCAAAGAATAACATTTATCCTGATTTGTCATCATCTACAATGCACATACAATAAGACAATGTACATAAAACCAGATTGAATGAGATGCTAAGAAATAGCCTTAAAAATAAATGGACAATGTAATGTCTAAAATGATTTACATTAGAAAAGTGGCATAAACCTACTTGAACATACTAATTTGTAAATAAAGAGATTATGTTATAACTGCTTTGTTTGTCTCCATTAATTTATGTATTTGCTTTTTTTTGGAAAGTAAAAACCTAAAATTGTAATTATATTTATTGTTCCCTTTCAAGGGAACTTCGAACTGCGTCCTCTAGAGGTCGCTATGGGGAACTCCATCTACGTGACCCGTGTCTGAAGCATATATACAAAAACACCAAATATTGGCCGGCGACAGCCTATGACGTCACTCCCGGTGCGACCACAGTATAAAAGGGCACCGGGAAAAAGCGTCATCCTCTTCTTCGTCTTCAATGACTGTTTTGTTTGAAGCGTGCATCTTACGAGGTAAGTATGGTTTACTTTTGTAATGCGAGCACTAGCAAGGCGTTAAGCGATGTGTGCATCCGTGTCCACGTTATCTGATGCTTGATGACTCACATGATCTTTGCGTCTTTTGTTTGCGCTGCACGTACTGCGAGCGTTTTTCTAAAATCTCTGCTCTCGTCTGTCTCTCTTTTCGAGGAAAGAGGGGCAGCTGTCTGCTTCCCGCGGTTCAGGACCCTCCGTGTTTCAGCAGCTCATGAAAATGAGCTCATGGGGTTTGCAGGTGGTTCTCACCAATGAGTTATAGAAGGGGTTTTCCTTCTCGCGCTTGTCAGTCGCGAGCGAGGGCGAGCTGTTGGATGACAATGACGCGATTTCGCTGACGTCATCTGAGAAAAAAAAAAACAAAACGCTGGAATGGCAATGCATACGCAGCAGCAGGTCAGGCTGTCACCTCATTACACACTATGGCAGTGTTTCAGGCATACCAGGCTGATCTGTTGAAAGACCTGGATAAAAGGTTTGTAAAAAAAAAAAAAAAAAACCTTCATTTAAACGAGAAGGTCCAGGTTTGAGCCCAAACAGCGCAGGGGTCCTGGCCCATCCTGATCTGAGGATCAGAGATGGGCACAGAAGGCTAGTGTCGTGACTCGCGCCCTTCCCCGCCTGCGGGTAGGGCTTCAAGTGTGGCGCGGGTCAAAGAGAGGTAGCAAGACCTGAGGGAGGTGGTCCGGACGGGGCGCTGCAATGCTCTCGCCCAGGCCAGGGTAAGAGTTGAACATCTCTCCTTCCCTCAGGGGGCCTGTACATCTAAAGCCCTCATCTTCCCCTCTCTAATTCCCCTGCAACCTCAGTTTTCTACCACCTGACCGAGGTTAGGTGAGCACCTCCTGCGCTCTTATTTCAGCCCCTACACTGGACTGTTCTTCTGCGCGGGATCCATGGATGGGTGAGTACGATCCAATTTTATCAGATTCGCTGGTATGTGTGTTTTATACCATTCGAACTACCTTTCTTCCAGTACTAAGCAGGCTGGTATCAGGTTTAGATTAGATTAGATTCAACTTTATTGTCATTGCACATGTAAGGTACAGGGCAACGAAATGCAGTTAGCATCTAACCAGAAGTGCAATAAGCAGAGGTACAGGATATACAGTGTCTACAATAGTTACATATGTACAGAATATACAGATAAGGCAGTAGTACTATGGACATAATTTACAAATTTTTTAAATACTATCAGTATGATATACAGATGGGTGATATGAACATACTATACAGATGGATTGTACAGTAAATGTATGTACACTATGAGCAAAAACTATGAATATAATTACAAATGGATATGAATAAGCTATACATTAAGATATATAAATACTAGTGCAATGAACATTGAAAGTGCATAGAAATAAAAATTTCCAGTGCATAGTACTCAGTGTGTGGATGTTTTTTTGTTTTTGTTTTTTAACCGATTTTAATGATGGGGAGGGGTGAAGAGTTTGTGGTGGTGTGTGAGGGGGGTATCATTGGGCAGAGTTTAGTAGGGAAACAGCTGTAGGGAAAAAGCTGTTCCTGAGTCTGCTTGTCCTTGATCGGAGGCTCCTGAAGCGCCTCCCAGAAGGCAGTAATTTAAACAGTCTATGGTCAGGGTGAGAGGAGTCCTTAAGAATGCCGCGAGCTCGACGTAAACAGCGTTTTCTCTGGACGTCCTCAATGGCAGGAAGTGGTGTCCCTGTGATGCGTTGGGCGGTTTTCACCACCCTCTGCAGTGCCTTGCGGTCAGCAACTGTGCAGTTCCCATACCAGACTGTGATGCAGTTGGTCAGGATGCTTTCAATTGCACACCGGTAGAAGTTCCGCTGGATGATTGGAGACAGGTGGTTCTTCTTCAGTGTCCTAAGGAAGAAGAGGCGTTGGTGAGCCTTCTTGACTAGGCTGGATGTGTTGGTGGTCCAGGTCAGGTCCTCCGAGATGTGGGTTCCCAGGAACTTGAAGCTGGAGACACGTTCAACAACCATCCCGTTAATGTGGATGGGGTCATGCGTTCCTCTTTTCTTCTTCCTGAAGTCCACAATAAGTTCCTTTGTCTTGCTGGTGTTGAGGAGCAGGTTATTGTCAGCGCACCATGCAGCCAGGTGCTGTATCTCCTCCCTGTAGGCAGTCTCATCGTTGTCTCTGATGAGGCCAATCACTGTGGTGTCGTCAGCAAACTTGATGATGGAGTTGGATCCATGCACAGGCCTGCAGTCATGGGTGTAGAGGGAGTAGAGGAATGGGCTCAGCACACAGCCCTGTGGTACGCCGGTGTTGAGTGTGATGGTGGTGGAGCAGGTGTGGCCTGACCTAACATGCTGAGGTCTGTTGGTCAGAAAGTCCATAATCCAGCTACAGAGGGAGGTGTTAACACCCAAGTCTCCAAGTTTAGTGATCAGCTTGGAGGGAATGATGGTGTTGAATGCTGAGCTGAAATCAACAAACAACATCCGTGCATAAGTGTTGTTATTATCCAGGTGTGTGAGTACCGAGTGCAGTACTGTGCATACTGCATCCTCAGTGCTCCTATTGCTACGGTAGGCAAATTGGTGTGGGTCCAGTGTGGGTGGGATGCAGTTCTTGAGGTGTGCCAGGACCAGTCGCTCAAAGCACTTCATTACAATGGGTGTGAGTGCTACGGGGCGGTAGTCATTCAGGCACGTCGGGGAGGAGTGTTTCGGCACTGGCACAATGGATGTGGCCTTAAGGCATGTTGGCACAGTTGCTTGGGTGAGGGACAGGTTGAAAATGTCTGTGAAGACCTCTGCGAGCTGCTCTGCACATATCCTGAGCACACGTCCAGGAATGCCGTCAGGGCCAGCGGCCTTGCATGCATTGATCCGGCTCAATGCTGTGCAGACATCTGTGGAGGTGAGTTTGAGGGTCTGATGGTCTCCTGAGAGTGTGATCTTGGTGGCTGTCTCCTTGTTGTTATTCTCAAAGGGAGCATAAAAGTCATTTAGCTCATCAAGGAAGGAGACGTCTGTGACCGTTGGAGTGGAGTTGCATGGCTTGTAGTCACTGATGACCTGGATGCCCTGCCACATGCGCCGGGGTCAGAGTTGGAAAAATGCTCCTCTACCTTTAGCTTGTAGCAGTGCTTGGCCTTCTTGATGCCCCTCTTCAGGTTAGCCCTGGATATGCAGTAGGCCTGAGCGTCATCTGATCTGAAAGCAGTGTTGCGGGCTTTCAGCAGGAGCCGCACTTCCTTGTTCATCCATGGCTTCTGATTAGGGTACGTTGTGATCTGTTTCTCTGTTGTAACACTGTCAATGGAGGTATTGATGTAATCCAGTACAGAGGTGGTATAGATGTCAATGTCCGTGTGAGAGCCACTGGCAGCCTGGGAAGCAAACATACTCCAGTCCGTTTGTTGAAATTTGTCCTGAAGTACAGACTCTGCTCCCATTGGCCACACTTTGATGGTCTTCACTGATGGCTTCACACGGTTGATGAGGGGTGAATACTTGGGGGTGAGAAACAAAGAAAGGTGATCAGACTGTCCCAGGTGGGGGAGGGGTGTCGCGATGTAAGCTCCTGCGATGTTTGTGTAAACATGATCCAAAGTTTTTTCTCCTCTAGTGTGGCAGGAGACATGCTGATGGAATTTGGGGAGCACTGTCTTTAAGTTGGAGTGATTAAAATCACCCGCAACAATAAATGCAGCTTCCGGGTGTACAGTCTGTTGTTTACTAATGGCCGCATGCAGTTCGTTCATAGCAAGCTTGGCATTAGCATCCGGGGGAAGGCTGCAGTTATGATGGTGGAAGTGAACTCCCGCGGCAGATAGAAAGGTCTACACTTAACCATGAGAAACTCTAGGTTAGGTGAGCAGTGTTTTCCAACAATGTCAGAGTTTGTACACCAAGCTTTGTTCACATAAATGCACAATCCTCCACCTCTGGTCTTGCCGGAGTCATCTGCCGTTCTATCTGCTCGGAGCGTGTAGCGTCCGGTTAGATCAATAGCATTATTGGGTATGTCGCTATGTAGCCATGTTTCAGTGAAAACCATGACATTGCAGTCCAAAAATTCTTACTATGGGTGATGCGAAGTCGTATTTCATCCATTTTGTTCACCAGTGACCGCACATTAGCGAGGAAAATGCTGGGTAAAGAGAGCCGGTGCGGTGTTAGCTTTAGCTTAGCTCTTAGTCCTCCGCGCTTCCCCCGCCTTTGTTTACGATCTCGGCGCCGCCTGTGAGCACTTCCGCCCGGCCGAGCAGAGTGCGTAGCCTCGGGTGTTCTGGAGATCTCCGGGATGAGTCGATGATTGGTTATAAAACTGTTGGAAAAGTGCAGACCGATATCCAAAAGCTCCTGTCGGGTGTATGATGTTAAGGCAAAGCTGTTCAGTGAGAACAGACCCGAGATGAGCAGGAAAAATACTGCAAAATTGCAAAAACTGGAGAGACGCTGAGCCTCGCGATGTGTTCGCGCCGCCATCTTGGTCGAGTTACCCCTGCTCGACCAAGTATGGTGCTGATCGACTTTATTACAATGCTTTGGCTCTGAGGAGCAGCATTTTCTAAGTCTGGCCCTTTTGTTCTTCAAACGAGGCCATGATAGGTGCATAGAGGTTTAGCTTAGAACTGCCCACCCTTATTAGGGTTTTAAGTAGCAGTTTCCCTGAGCCCTTGTTGCCTTCTGTTCAGCTACCTATTACCCTGATACTATTTCCAGCAGCTTGTTCGGGTTGTTAGGTATCCCTCTGTTTGTAGGTCGAGCTGGTTTTGCTCCCCTCGCCTAGAATGTGGAGGGTTATTTATGAGCATGCCGCTCCCTCCTGAGTGTCTGAGCTCTCATGCTGAGAGTAGATTCTCCGCTCTCTAGAGCTTTATCACGGTAGAGCTAGTTTTTGCTCCCCTCACTGTTGAGGGTCACCTTGAGTATACTGCTCTTGTATGAGCGTGTGAGTTCCCTCTTTTGCTGTAAGTAGAGTTCCGCTCCCAGAGCTTTGTTACTTAACAACCTGCTCCTTGTTGCTGCTGTACCCCTACGAGCTCTACCCTGTTAGTCGAGCTGGCATTGCTCCCCTCACTATAGAGGGTTGCCTATGAGCATGCCGCTCCCTGCTGAGCGTCCGAGTTTCCTCTCATATGAGAGTCGAGTCTCCGCTCCCAGAGCTCTGTTATTCAGAAACCTCAGCACGTCAGGCCTTTCTTTAGGCCTCCTTGTCAGGTTGCTCTCATAGTTGGTCGAGCTAGCATTGCTCTCCTCACTTTAGAGGGTTATTTATGAGCATGTTGCTCCCTTTTTGAGCTCTCTTTGTTGGCTGAGCTGGCATCGCTCCCCTTATTTCGAGGGTCAATTATGAGCGTGTCGCTCCCTTCTGAGCGTCTGAGTTCCCTGTCATGTTGAGAGTTAAGTTCTCCGCTCTCCAGAGCTTTTTTTTTGGTAGAGTTAGCATTGCTCCCCTCATTTTAGAGGGTCATCTATGAACATTCTGCTCCCTCCAGAGAGCATCTGACAATACGGTTTCTAAAATCCATATTTGGTAAGTGCGCATGCTAGTCTGTGCACTTTTCTAAAAACCACGCTGTGGTAAGATCGCACACCGAGTGTTTTGCGGTCTTTTCTAAAATCCTGTATGGTATGGGTTACGCGCTGCGGCTTCGTACCCATTTTTTGAGTCGGTTAGGTCAGTTTTTCACCTTGGGCCCCACTCTACTTATATATATGTGCTGAGTATCCTCTCTGTCTTGGTAGAGCTAGCATTGCTGCCCTCATTTTAGAGGGTCGCCTGTGAGCATGCTGCTCCCTCAGGAGCTCTCCTTGTTGGTCGAGCTGGCATTGCTCCTCTCTCGATAGAGGGTCACCTATGAGCATGCTGCTCCCCCCAGAGAGCATCTGATAGAGAGAAACGTTATTTAAATCCATGTTATGGTAAGTGCACACGCTAGTCTCTGTGCACTTTCTGAAAGCCACGCTGTGGTAAGATCACACACCAAGTGTTTTGTGGTCTTTTCTAAAATCCTGTACGGTATGGGTTACGTGCTGAGGCTTCGTACCATTCTTTGAGTTGGTCAGGCCTCGGTTTTCACCTTAGGTCCCACTCTACTTATGTATGTGCTGAGTATCCTCTCATGCTGAGAGTTGAGTTCTCCGCTCTCCAGAGCTCTGCCTTGGTGGAACTAGCATTGCTCCCCCTCATTATAGAGGGTCACCTATGAGCATGCTGCTCCCTCCAGAGCATTTGGAGAATAGAATTTGCAAATCCATGTTATGGTAAGTGCGCACGCTAGTCTCTGTGCACTTTCTGAAAGCCACGCTGTGGTAAGATCGTACACCAAGTGTTTTGCGGTCTTTTCTAAAATCCTGTATGGTATGGGTTACGCGCTGAGGCTTCGTACCATTCTTGGAGTCGGTTAGGCCCCGGTTTTCACCTTGGGCCCCACTCTACTCATGTATGTGCTAGTATCCTCTCATGAACTGAGAGTTAAGTTCTCCGCTCTCTAGAGCTCTGTCTTGGTAGAGCTAGCATTGCTCCCCTCGCTATAGAGGGTTACCTTGAGCATGCTGCTCCCTCACAAGTTCTCCTTGTTGGTCGAGCTGGCACTGCTCCCCTCTTTATAGAGGGTCACCTATGAGCATGCCGCTCCCTTCTGAGCGTCTGAGTTCCCTCTCATGCTGAGAGTTAAGTTCTCTGCTCTGCAGAGCTCTGTCTTGGTAGAGCTAGCATTGCTCCCCTCATTTTAGAGGGTTATCTTGAGCATGCTGCTCCCTCACGAGCTCTCCTGGTTGGTCGAGCTGGCATTGCTCCTCTCGTTATAGAGGGTCACCTATGAGCATGCTGCTCCCTCCAGAGCATTTGGAGAAACGGAGTTTGCAAATCCATGTTATGGTAAGTGCGCACGCTAGTCTCTGTGCACTTTCTGAAAGCCACGCTGTGGTAAGATCCCACACCAAGTGTTTTGTGGTCTTTTCTAAAATCCTTTATGGTATGGGTTACGCGCTGAGGCTTTGTACCCATTCTTTGAGTCGGTCAGGCCCCGGTTTTCACATTGGGCCCCACTCTACTTATGTATGTGCTGAGTATCCTCTCATGCTGAGAGTTGAGTTCTCCGCTCTCCAGAGCTCTGCCTTGGTAGAGCTAGCATTGCTCCCCTCATTATAGAGGGTCACCTATGAGCATGCTGCTCCCTCACGAGCTCTCCTTGTTGGTCGAGCTGGCACTGTTCCCCTCTTTATAGAGGGTCACCTTTGAGCATCTCTCCAGAGCATTTGAAAAGAACGATGTTTACAAATCCATGTTATGGTAAGTGCGCACGCTAGTCTTTGGGCACTTTCTGAAAGCCACGCTGTGCTAAGATCGCACACCAAGTGTTTTGCGGTCTTTTCTAAAATAGCAAAGAAAAATAAATTTCTTTGAAAAAGAAATTTTTCTAAAATAGAAAAAATACTAGTTTTCTAGCAACTAGTGTGAGTGAGTTTGTGAATGAGTTAAAATAAATAAAATTAAAAAAAAGATAATAAACCAATAGAATTAAACACATATTGTTGTATTTGGTTATAATAGTATGACATTTTCTAATCAATCCCCAGCAACTAATCAAACAAGACGACCAGAAAAGATAGAAATTGATTTTCACGATCTTTTAGACCGGGGC
This sequence comes from Barbus barbus, assembly GCF_936440315.1. Classification (NCBI taxonomy): domain Eukaryota; kingdom Metazoa; phylum Chordata; class Actinopteri; order Cypriniformes; family Cyprinidae; genus Barbus; species Barbus barbus. Next base: position 4,951,125 of record NC_136722.1, read on the forward strand.
TGCAACATTACCAGAGTAAGGAGGACAAGAAGAGACAAAAAGAGGAACGACGCAAGAGGGCCAAAAGCAGAACTGGAATCTGTGTTAAGTTAAAAGAGATTCTGAAGTTGATGAGAAAGCAAGAATCTTTAAACAAAAGAATAATGAAGAATATGAGAGAGAGGATTAATTTGAGTAGGTTTTCTACTGAATTTAAAATGTTAACAAATGATTTAGAGGTAATGGAACTTCAAACTCTTGTTGCAGAAGTATAAATGTTAGGATGTTATGTTTCCAGTATGTGCTGTATATGGAGAGCACGAATATGAATTACTTTGAAGTTATTAATAATGTGTTTATGAAGTTTGTTTTGCAAATAAATGGTTGTTGTTAAGGAGATGCGTTTTGCACTTGTTAAAATACACTTGCAGGATGGACCTTCTAGTCAAGACCAAGTCATGTGGTGTTATTCATGTTTGCTGTATATGAAGTGTAGGGTTTTTGTACTTACATTTGGAATGTATATGTGTGAAATGATGAGCTACACTTCTCCATAGTTTAAAATAATAATGGGTATGTTTTGCTATTTAGAAAAATGGGGAAGTTGTTATTTTGTATTTGAACTAACCATGCCATGAATGATATCTGAGTGAAAGGTCACAGTCTCTGCCAGCTGGAGGAACTGAAACCAACCCAGACAGGGGGGGAGACAGGCGACACATGCAAAAGGAATGCAGGTGGATGGAGGACTATAAAAAGCTGAAGGCAGAGATGGACGGGGTCAACAAGTTGCGTGGTGAAGACATCTCGTTTGTTATTTTTGTTATTTGCTTATGAGTTACTGTATTTCTTAAATAAAACGAAGCCAATGTATTGGTGATTCGTTAAACTTTTAAATCAGTCTCTGAGTAATTAATTCTTAAATAACTAGTTATCAGAACCTAAATAAATCCTTAACATCGAGTTTCAAGTGGTCAGAACTTGACTGAATTAGAACGGACACTGGGAACAGAGGGGTGAAGCTAGGGGTGAAGGCCAGCTGTAAATCTCTGTCAGTCTTTGCTTTGGCTAGTAGGGTCTATTATGAGCCTGTCTTGAGAAGTAGGGATATGATTATAGGGTTTTAATTCCCTGTACCGGTATAAAAATACTGCAATATACAAATAGTAAAGACTAACTTGAATAATAAAAAAAATATATATAAAATACAAAATAGATACTAAATTTATACCCATGACTATCATGGACTATTTGTGGAGTAAACACTGTTCAAATATTTTTAGTATGTTACACTGTAGTGTACATTAGTGCAAGTCAGGTAGATATTGCAAATGTTGTATAAAATTCTGTGACATTTGCAGACAAAAAATGTGATGCATCACGTTTTTGTTAATTTTGTTTAATGTCCATCAAAAGCACAATCCACATCCTCTGTGTTTACACAGTGGGCCTATTCTTATGATAATATTTATAAGAATAACACAACAAAAATTAATATGATTTATTAGTCAGGATTTAAGGTCTTTTATGTCAAGTCACTATTATTTGTGCTTTATTATTATTATTATTAGCGCTTTTAAAAATGCAAATTGTGTCAAAGCAGCTTTACATCAGCTTGATAAAGCTGGGTGGCTTTATATCAGCTTTACAGTATTTAGATGGGGAAATAGTTTGTCGAAATAGTGTCATTCTCCTCTGGCAAGACAAAATCAGCAGTTTAAATCTAGGATAAAGCAGAGTCAGATTGTGCAAAGGACTCATCTGGTTCCTGTGGTCTTGTCCCGATGGCCGTCTAGGAGACAGGGTCTTCACTGGGGATCAGTCTCTGGGGCTCATCTAGTTGTCCTGATCTCCGCTGACGTTCAGGGCTGTAGAGGTCATCTCTCGGTGCTGATCCACCATCTGATCTGGATATAGTCTGGATCTGGGTGGCTACGGTAACCTCGGAATAAGAAAGAAATAGACTAATATTAGCGTAGATGCCATTCTTCTAACGATGTAACAAGTACATTGGGTGTTTTGGGAAGTGTTCCCGGTTCCAGTTGACCTAATTAATGCAGCCTAACAATCATTTATCGGATTTGAATTCTAGAAATGCGATAGTGTAGTATGTGTAAGCCAGGTTAAAGAGATGGGTCTTTAATCTAGATTTAAACTGGCAGAGTGTGTCTGCTTCCCGAACAGTGTGAGGAAAACGATCTCCCACCCGCAATTGATTTTGATATTCTAGGTATTATCAAATGGCCAGAGTTTCACAGCGGACATGAAGAACGATAATGCGATAAGAGCTCACTCAAATACTGAGGTGCCAAACCATTCAGGGCCTTATAGGTAATTAGCAAGATCTTAAAATGTATACGATGTTTAATAGGGAGCCAGTGCAGTGTTGACAGAACCGGGTTAATGTGGTCATACTTCCTGGTTCTAGTAAGAACTCTAGCTGCTGCATTTTGAACCAGATGGAGTTTGTTTATTAAATGTGCAGAGCAACCACCCAATAAAGCATTACAATAATCTAGCCTTGATTTGATGTTTCTGCATTTGACATTGAGAGCAAAGGTCGTAATTTAGATATGTTTAAGATGGAAAAAATGCAGTTTTACAAATGCTAGAAACATGTTTTTCCGAAAGAAAGATTGCTATCAAAAAGTAAGCCTAGGTTCCTAGCTGATGACGAAGAATTTACAGAGCAGCCATCAAGTATTAAACCGTGATCTAGGTTATTACATGCAAAAGTTTTTGGTCCAAAAATAAACACCTCTGTTTTTTCAGAATTTAGCAGTAAGAAATTGCTAGTCATCCAGTTTTTGATATCAATTATACATTCCTTTAGTTGAGCAAATTGGTAAGTTTCATCAGCTCAGGAAGATATATAGAGCTGAGTATCATCAGCATAACAGTGAAAGCTAACACCATGTTTCCTAATGATATCTCCCAAGGGTAACATGTAAATTGTGAAAAGGGGCCAAGTACTGAGCCATGAGGTACTACATACTGCACTTGTGATTGGTATGATACCTCTTCATTTACTGCCACAAATTGATGGCGGTCAGATAAGTACGATTTGAACTATGCCAGTGCACTTCCTCTAATGCCAACATAATTTTCTAGTCTATTTAAAAGAATGTTGTGGTCGATAGTGTCAAACACGGCGCTAAGATCCAATAGCACTAATAGAGAGATACAACCACGATCAGATGATAAAAGCAGGTCGTTGTAACTCTAAAGAGAGCAGTCTCAGTACTATGATATGGTCTAAAACCTGACAGGAAATCCTCACATATATCATGTTTCTCTGAGAAGGACCATAGTTGTGATGATACTACCTTTTCTAATATCTTTGACAGAAAAGGGAGATTCGAGATCGGTCTGTTATTAATTAATTATTTGGGGTCAAGTTGTGTTTTTTTAATGAGAGGCTTAATAACAGCCAGTTTTAAGGTTTTTGGGACATATCCTAATGCCAATGATGAGTTAATAATAGTCAGAAGAGGATCTATTACTTCTGGAAGCATCTCTTTTAGGATCTTAGATGGAACAGGGTGTAACATACAGGTGGTAGGTTTAGATGATTTAACAAGTTTATACAATTCTTCATTTCCAATAAAAGAGAATGAGTGGAAATCTTCCTCAGGGGATCTATACTGGTCTGATGCGATACTGTGGCTGACAGCTGCATGGTTACAATTTTATCTCTAATAGTTTCGATCTTGGAAGTAAAGTCGTTCATAAAGTCATTACTACTGTGCTGCTGGGTAATGTCTGCACCTGCTGATATTATGGTTTTTGTTAATTTAGCCACTGTATTGAATAAATAATTGGGGTTGTGATTGTTTTCTTCTAAAAGAGCCGCAAAGTAAGCAGATCTAGCAGTTTTTAAGGCTTTCCTGTAGGAGAGAGTATTTTCCAGCCAAGCAATACAAAATACCTCTGATTTTGTTTTTCACCAGCTGCGCTCCATTTTCCGGGCTGCTCTCTTTAGGGCCCGAGTGTGCTCATTATACTACGGTGTTGGACTCTTTTCCTTAATATTCCTTAACAGTAAAGGAGCAACCGTATCTAAAGTGCTAGAAAAGAGAGAGTCCATAGTTTCTGTTACATCATCAAGTTGTTCTGAGCAATTGGATATGCTGAGGAAATAAGATAAGTCAGGAAGACTATTTATAAAGCAGTCTTTTGTGGTAGAAGCGATGGTTCTACCATATTTGTAACAAGGAGTTGGCTTTACAGCTTTAGCTATATGGAATATACACGAAACTAGAGAATGATCTGAGATCGCTCTGCTGCAAAATTTCAACGCCACTGACATCAATTCCATATGACAGTATTAAATCTAGAGTATTATTTCGACAATGAGTAGGTCCTGACACGTGTTGTTTAACACCAATAGAGTTTAGAATGTCTATAAAAACTGATCCCATCGAATCTTCTTCATTATCAACATGGATATTAAAATCACCAGCAATTAGGTTTTATCTGCAGCCAGCAGTAAGTCTGATAGAAAATCAGTAAATTATTTAATAAAGTCTGTATGGTGCCCTGGTGGCCTGTATACAGTAACCAGTACAAACATCACAGGGGATTTATCAGTAACACTTGTTTCTTTGGATAATGTTATATGAAGCACCGTAACTTTGAATAAATATGTAGCGTTTGGACCAATCAGACACATTTATTAATTATATTTAATGAATAATCCAGCAAACCCTCTCATTCAACAAACAATCTGTGAGGGTCTATGGACCCTTCCCCCCTAAAGAGCACCCTAAAGGGCCCAGTTACCAGGGCAACCATCTGATAAGACTGTTTTATTGCTCAAAAGTATGTGAGATGTGAAACCCATCTGAAACCTTTCTACAGATATACATGCATCCCAGAACATTGTGTACAATTTTAACTATCTTGTATAGTGTCTCTTGCATTGTATTTTGTTTTATGCATGCTTTATGAGTGAAGTACTAGTTAATGTAACCCCACCTATATCGTGTCTCCTACCAAATTAATGCTCACTTGATGATGCACACTTTGGTGTACACCACCTTCACATAGAATGCCATGTGTGTTTGTAATTTAACCCTTTCAGTGGTCAGTTTAAAATATTCTAGTGGTCCCCTCAGAGTGAGTTTTTTTAAGGCGATGGTTATTTTAGAACGTTTGCCCTTACCATTTCCATGGCGACGCGTCATGATTGTCAAGTGACACACCGCGGCGACAATAACACTGTATGACAGATGGGTCGCTTTTATTTCGTTTTTCCTTTTTTATTTAATATATTCACAAACTTGCTTACAATCTGATATTCTGATTCACAATTGTGTGTAAATGAGTGTGTTTTGTTGTTTAAACACCTTTATAAATTATGTTGATCTTGATCTGTAATGTGAGATGGGTGCCGCCATGTTTGTTCGCACTGCAGTTCAGAGAGTCCTGTCAGTCAGATTTAGAGCACGTGAATTCATCAATTTCTCCCGAAATTCATGCAAGTAAGTGGCCGGTGTACTGGGTGAAGAATAGAGTGAACTTTATAGTTACTTACACTATGTGTATCTGATATGAATAAAACACATCAGCCAATTAAATTTGAATGGATTGTTATTGTTGCTTCCATATAACATAATATATTCCATATAATGTTCTCCAAATAACAAGATTGCGCCAAGCATGGCAGCCATTGTGTTTGGCTCTCCAGTTGTTTTAGTGTTTTTGTTAGTTTTTCCTGTTTTTTGTTTGTCTAACACGATCAGTTTCACCAAGGAAGAGCTGCTGAACATTCGGCAGAACACACCACAAAATCTCCAACCGGTTTTCGATTATTCGGCTGTTTTGCTGAACATAGTAGTTGGGGGAGCTGCAGCGCTGTTTAGACGCTTCAGGACGCACAGACGGGGCAAGCGAGCCGGCGTGCTTGTGAAGCTCAGACAGCGTGGATTTCGAATGCCGTTGCCTAGCATCCATCTAGCGACTCTCCGCTCTCTACCCAACAAAATGGACGAACTCCTTCTGCTTTCTTGTTTTATCAAGGACTTTTTCAAACTCTGCTGCTCTGTGTTTCACGGAAACCTGGCTGACACCATTTCAGACAGCGCCTTACATCTGCCTAATTTCCAAGTGATTTCCAGAGCAGATCGCGACACGGAATCAATAGGGAAATCGCGCGGCAGCAGGACATGCTTCTACATCAATCACAGCTGGTGTACAGATGTAACTGTGTTAAAGAAAATGTGCTGTTCAGATCTAGAAACACTTTTCATCAACTGTAAACCTTTCTATTCGCCGCGGGAGTTCTGCTCGTTCATTCTCGTGAGTGACTACATTCCACCGCAAGCGGACGTGAGCACAGCTTTACAGAAACTTGCTGATATGATCACAGAGAGTGAGCAACAACACCCGGACTCTGTTTTAATAATTCTCGGGGACTTTAATAAAGCAAATCTCTCCCGCGAACTGTCAAAATACAGACAGCATGTTGCATGTCCCACCAGAGACAGTAATATACTGGATCATGGTTACACAGCAATAAAGGACGCATATCACTCTGTTCCACGAGCAGCTTTAGGACTCTCTGATCACTGTTTGGGTCATCTTATTCCAACCTACAGGCAGAAACTTAAATGTTAAACCTGTATTAAGGACCGTAAAGAGATGGACTAATGAGTCAGAGCGGGTTTTACAAGCCTGTCTCGACCTTATTGATTGGAACGTTTTTGAAGATGCTGATGATCTGGACGAGCTCATAGAGACTGTAATATCTTATATCAGTTTCTGTGAGGATATGTGCATTCCTACCAGGACTCATCTAACTTATAACAACGACAAACCGTGGTTCACTGCAAAACTCAGACAGCTCCGTCAGGCCAAAGAAGATGCTTACAGGAATGGGGACAGAGTCTTCTATAAACAGGCGAAATACACACTGGAAAAGGAGATCAGAGTGGCAAAGAGGAATTATTCCGATAAATTAAGGATCCAATTATCTTCCAGTGGCATGGCTTCAGAGTGGAAAGGTCTGAAAGACGTCACCAATTACAAGACACCATCCCCCAGCACTGTGGAGAATCAACAACTGGCAGACAATCTTAATGAGTTCTATTGTAGGTTTGAAAAAACACCATTCACACCTCCTGCAACCCCCCTCTCCCCCACACCTGAACTGCAGATAAGAGAAGATGACGTGCGCCAGGTCTTCAAAAAGAACAAGAGAAGGAAGGCACCAGGCCCAGACGGTGTGACACCAGCCTGTCTGAAATCCTGTGCTGACCAGCTGGCCTCCATCTTCGCACACATATCTTCAACAGATCACTGGACCTGTGTGAAGTCCCCTCATTCTTCAAATGCTCCACCATAATCCCCATCCCAAAGAAACCCAAGAGTACAGGACTTAACGACTACAGACCTGTGGCTCTAACATCTGTGGTCATGAAGTCGTTTGAAAAACTCATTTTGGCTTATCTGAAGGACATCACTGGACCCCCTGCAGTTTGCCTACAGAGCAAACAGGTCTGTGGATGATGCAGTCAACATGGGACTGCATTACACACTGCAACACCTAGACAGACCAGGGACTTATGTGAGGATCCTGTTTGTAGACTTCAGCTTGGCCTTTAACACTATCATTCCAGACCTCCTCCTGCACAAACTAACTCAGCTTTCCGTGTCCACCTCCGTCTGTCAGTGGATCAACAGCTTCCTGACAGACAGGCAGCAGCTAGTGAGGCTGGGAAAATACACATACAGCACCCGCACCATCAGCACTGGAGCTCCTCAGGGCTGTGTTCTCTTCTCACTGCTCTTCTCCCTCTACACCAACGACTGCACATCTAAAGATCCCTCTCTGTCAAGCTCCTGAAATTTGCAGATGACACCACACTGATTGGTCTCATTCAGGATGGTGACGAGTCTGCTTACAGACAGGAGGTTAAGGAGCTGGCTATCTGGTGCAGTCTTAACAACCTGGAGCTCAACACACTCAAAACTGTGGAGATGATTGTGGACTTCAGGAGAAACCCTCCTGCCCCCCCCCCCCCCCCCCCCCCCACCCACTCACCATCATGAACAGCACTGTGACTGCAGTGGAGACATTCAGGTTCCTGGGCACCACTATTTCTCAGGACCTGAAGTGGGACATTCACACTGACTCTATTGTGAAAAAGACCCAGCAGAGGTTGTACTTCCTTCGCCAACTGAGGAAGTTCAACCTGCCACAGGAGCTGCTGAAACAGTTCTACTCTGCCATCATTGAATCCATACTCTGCACTTCAATAACTGTCTGATTCAGCTCAGCTACCAAATCTGACCTCAGAAGACTACAAAGGGTAGTCCGGACTGCTGAGCGAATCGTTGGTACAACCCTCCCCACTCTCCAAGAACTGTACTTATCCAGAGTGAGCAAAAGGGCTGGTAAAATCACTCTGGACCCCTCACATCCAGCACACTCCCTCTTTGAACTGATGTAGTCTGTTCGACGCTACAGAGCTCTGTGCACCAGAACGACCAGACACAGAAACAGTTTCTTCCCTCAGGCATGAACACTTGAACACTTAACAATAAACATGAAACACACAACACTATCATACTTTTTATTTTATTTTACACATATACTCATTTAAAATTTGCACCTAACATACCTGTACATACCGAATTGTCTATTTTGTATATTGTGTTTGTGCTATTTGGCACATTGTCCATTTTTGTATATTTGTACATTATTTTTTTTTATTTATTTATTTTTTTATTATCTGTGTCCTGTCCTGTTGCTGTCATTCTGTCGCACTGTGGAGCTACTGTCACTAAAACAAATCCTTGTATGTGCAAGCATACCTGGCAATAAAGCTCATTCTGATTCTGATTCATAGACATCTGTGTGTATTTTACAAGCTCTAAATGTATTGTTTTACTAGTACTGCGTGTTTTGAGTTTGAGCTCCGTCAAGTTGATTCTTTATCGTCTATTTTCTATCTTAAAAACAATTTTATACACTATCATTTTCGTTTCTATAACGTGTGAATATATCCACTATAGCATTCTAAAACAAAACCAATCAGAGCGCCTTGTTATCACTAGTTTATTTTGACTTCTTGAGTCTGCTATTAGCTTATAGCCCGTTAGCATCGGCAGTGTGGCTGCCGCTAATCTCGCTTGCTAATACTCTATTCACACACATTAACATTGTTTCACTGTTACTTGCTTAAATGGCGGATTTGTGTCTAACTTTGAGTGCAGGTGAGGACACGTTCGAGCTGCATTCGGTGCAGCAGGAGCTGGAGTCCGTGGAGAAGCAGATCCACGACCTGGTGGAGAAGCAGGCCCAGCTGAGAGAGCAGAGAGCCGCGCTGGAAACATCCCGGGCTGACGCTCACAAGTCAAAGTATACTGTAAGTATACAGCACGCTGCTAACACTCCCACCACCTCTACTCCGTGTGTTTCTCTGCACAGACCCTGTGCACACAGGACGCGATCTTCCCAGATGTCCCTCACTCCGGCGCTGGGATGCCATGGACCCTGATTGTACCATCAGCGGAAGACGCAAGCCAAGCCCCGTGCAACGACCTCGCCGCCTCCGGTCTTCGAGATCTCCACCCGGAACAGCTTCGCTCCCCTCCGCAAGACGGAACGCGACGCTGTGATCGTCGGAGACTCCATCGTCCGGCACGTCCGTGCTACGTTAGCTGAAGGTAAAGTGCACACTCACTGTTTCCCCGGTGCTCGTGTTCTCGATTTTTCTGCACAGATACCCGCGATCCTGAAGGGCGATGAGAGCATCGGTGCTGTTGTGCTGCACGCGGGGGTTAACGACACCAAGCTGCGGCAGACAGAAACACTGAAGAGGGACTTCAGGAGCCTGATCGAGATGGTACGCAGCACATCACCCGTGACGACGATCATCGTGTCAGGACCGCTTCCCACGTATCGACGAAGAAGCGAAAGGTTCAGTAGACTGTTTGCTTTAAACGAATGGTTATTGTCATGGTGTAAAGAACAGAAACTGCTCTTTGTTAATAATTGGAATCTTTTCTGGGAGCATCCTAGGCTTTTCCGTGCTGATGGCCTGCACCCCAGCAGAGTCGGAGCGGAACTCCTGTCGGACAACATCTCCAGGACGCTACGCTCCATCTGACTAGTAAGCCAATTCTCAAATAACTACTATGATGACTTTTGTTCTACCCACTTAAAAGATAGAAGTACTTGCATTGTCCAATCTATACAGACTGTGTCTGTTCCCCGAATAGCGAGGTCAAAATATAAATTTAATGCAGGATCTAGAAAAAATCTGATCGTGATTAAACCAGAAAAACGCAAAATAAATGAACAAAAACTATTTTTAAAGACTGGGCTCCTAAATATTAGATCGCTCGCACCCAAAGCAGTTATTGTAAATGAAATGATCACAGATAATAATTTTGATGTACTCTGCCTGAATGAAACCTGGCTGAAACCAAATGAATATTTTGGTCTAAATGAGTCTACTCCACCAAGCTACTGTTATAAACATGAGCCCCGTCACACTGGTCGTGGCGGCGGTGTTGCAACAATATATAGTGATATTCTCAATGTTACTCAGAAAACAGGATACAGGAGGTTTAACTCATTCAAAATACTTCTGCTTAATGTTACACTGTTAGATATGCAAAAGAAATCTCTCTTATCTCTTGCTCTGGCTACTGTGTATAGACCGCCAGGGCCATATACAGATTTCCTAAAAGAATTTGCAGATTTCCTCTCAGATCTATTGGTTAATGTTGATAAACTGCTAACTGTCGGAGATTTTAACATTCACGTTGATAATACAAATGATGTGTTAGGACTTGCGTTTACTGACCTAATAAACTCTTTTGGAGTCAAGCAAAACGTCACCGGGCCCACTCATCGTTTTAACCTGTTAACCTTCACTGCCATTTGTGGCCTCGCAGGTGAAAATAACCTACCTAAATTAAAATGGTAACAGTTTGTGACAAAGTGTGCTTACACAAACAAATTAGGTATCTTTAGAAAGAAGAGACTCAGGGCTTTACTATCTATCATCCAGAGTTGATAATGCTCAAAAAGATAAAAAGTTATAGGCACTGACGTGCCTTGAAAAATATTTTTCCACACTGAATGTTTTTTTTTATTTCATATACAAATACATGAAATAAGTCCTGGAGCAATCCAGAAAAGTAATGGATCGAAAGCCATGTGTCTCATCAGTTCATATTTCAAATTTGAAGAAGATACCATGAAAAATGAGATTCCTGCAATATTTTTTCTGAAACTATTTATGGTCCCCCCACCCCCCTGTTTGAGGAAAAATAACCACCAAATGGATTGCAGAATTATACAAACTATTTTAGTCATTATACATGTTCCTGCATAGTTTTTCAACTATAAAACAATAGACAGATTTATTTGAGCACTAAAAAATACAAAAATAATTATTTGAGTAATAAAAAAGGAAAAAAAATAGAAAAAAAAAATGCTTTGTATATAGTATGTATACTGAAGTATTCTTCGTTATTCGTTATTACAATGATAAATATCACTGCCAGACGTGAAGTGATATTGCCAGACATGGTCATAGAGTCAGTAAACACACGCTGATGTGCTTCCATTCAGATTATAATCAAACAGATGGGCCATATAATCAATAATAGCTGATCAATGAATCACAATGATAGCCGTCATAGAGTCGCTAATAAACACGCTGATGTGCGTCCATACAGATTATAATCATGCAGACACGGCCACATTCCCCACACAATACACACACACACATAAAAAATGTAGAAGAAAAAAAAAAAAACAGTTTTTTATGGATAAAGCAGATCGCTAAGTTATGCCCCGCTCAGATGACAGCGTGCGTCACAGAAGCGTCACTGCCGGCAGGAGGGAGCGCCAAATTCAAATAATCTATATTCCGCTTTTCTGAGACGTTTTTTTCCGTAGACGGTCTCATTATATTTGTAAAACCGTATGCTGCAACATCGTTTAGTTTTTTTTACCACCAAGACGCTGTTTTTGAGCGTAATTTATTCCATAACGGACGCGAACAATAACTCTCTGAAGAAATGAAACGTAAACAAAGGAATATTCATCCTTATTACAACGTTATTGTTTCGCTGGACTAAAAGTGCTCGCTGGGATGTTTTTCTGTGGACCCTTACCTCTCTAACTAAACTGGGATTTCAGCAGTGGACGCGTTTGTGGCCTGTTATTACAATGATAAAGGTACGTACTGCTTTTTTACTCTGCGTGTTTGGATGTGTACTGCTTACACAAATGTTGCAAATTTGTGCCACTCATTCCTTATAAGCTTTCCATCGAAAAACAGCGATCTGTCGTCGATGCTTGAGGCTTAGACCCTCAGAATGATATAGAGTTTGACAAGATTAACTTTGTCCCGTTTCATTTATTCTATTAGAAAACAATGACACATGCAAACAAAGATCGTTCAGTGCGAGGTCGCTCTGGTGAAGGCTAACAGGTTAATCATACGCTAGATTTAATTATATCGCATGGAATTGATCTTACGGATATAGATATCGTACCTCAAAGTGATGATGTTACTGATAATTTCCTTGTATCGTACATGCTGCGTATTACTGATATTAATTATATGGCTCCGCGTTATCGTCCGGGTAGAACTATTGTTCCAACCACCAAAGACAGATTCACAAATAACCTGCCTGATTTATCTCAACTGCTCTGCGTACCCATAAATACACATGAACTAGACGAAATGACTAGCAACATGGGCACTATCTTCTCTAATACATTAGAAGCTGTTGCCCCCCTCAAATTGAAAAAGGTTAGAGAAAAACGCACTGCGCCATGGTACAACAGTTATACCCATTCTCTCAAGAAAGAAACTCGTAATCTCGAGCGCAAATAAGTTTTTAGAATTGCGTGGAAAAACAGTATGTCCAGCTATAGACAGGCTCTAAAAGCTGCCAGGGCAGAGCATATCCACAAACTCATAGATAATAACCAAAACAATCCAAGGTTCTTATTTATCACAGTGGCTAGATTAACAAATAAACAGACACCGCCCGATCTAAATATTCCCTCACAGTTTAATAGTAATGACTTTATGAATTTCTTTACTGATAAAATAGATAACATCAGAAATACAATATCAAATGTAGATTCTACTGCGTCTAGTATTTCAGCTTCATTCATCGCACCCAAAGAAAAACTGCAGTGCTTTACAACTATAGGACAGGAAGAGCTAAATAAACTTATCAGTGCATCTAAACCAACAACGTGTTTATTAGATCCTTTACCCACTAAACTACTGAAAGAGTTGTTACCTGTAGCAGAAGAACCGCTTCTCAATATTATTAACTCATCGTTATCTTTAGGTCACGTCCCAAAACCATTCAAGCTGGCGGTTATTAAGCCTCTTATTAAGAAACCACAACTAGATTCTAATGAACTGGCAAATTACAGACCCATTTCAAATCTTCCGTTTATGTCTAACATTTTAGAAAAAGTTGTGTCTGCTCAATTGTGCTCCTTCTTGCAAAAAAATGATCTCTAAGAAGAATTTCAGTCAGGTATCAGGCCTCACCATAGTACAGAAACTGCACTTGTTAAAATTACAAATGACTTGCTTCTTGCTTCAGACTAAGGCTGCATCTCATTGCTATTATTACTTGATCTTAGTGCTCCGTTCGACACTATAGACCATGACATACTCATAGATCGATTACAAAACTATACTGGTATTCAAGGGCAGGCTTTAAGATGGTTTAGATCCTACCTGTCCGATCGCTACCACTTTGTTCATTTAAAAGGAGAGTCATCACAATTATCACCAGTAAAGTATGGAGTACCACAAGGATCTGTCCTAGGTCCTCTGCTATTTTCAATATACATGTTGCCTCTTGGTAATATTATTAGAAAATACGGGATTAGTTTTCATTGTCATGCTGATGATACTCAACTATATATATCAACAAGACCAGATGAAACGTCAAGCAACTTGTCCTTTGAAAATCATATTTCCCATGTTACAAAAACAGCATTCTTCCATCTTAGAAACATTGCCAAGCTTCGAAACATGCTACCTGTTTCTGATGCAGAAATGCTAGTTCATGCATTCATGACCTCTAGACTGGACTATTGTATTGCACTGCTAGGTGGTTGTCCTGCATCTTCAATAAACAAGCTACAGATAGTCCAAAATGCAGCGGCTAGAGTTCTTACCAGGTTAAGAAAATATGATCATATTACCCCAATTTTACAGTTGCTGCACTGGCTACCTATTCAGTTCCGTATCATTTACAAAATATTATTACTTGCCTATAAGGCCCTAAATGGTTTAGCTCCTGCGTACCTAACTTGTCTTCTACCAAGCTACAATCCAACCCGCTCCCTAAGGTCGCAAAACTCTGGACTTTTGGTAGTACCTAGGATAGCAAAGTCCACTAAAGGAGGTAGAGCTTTTTCACATTTGGCTCCCAAACTCTGGAATAGCCTTCCTGATAACGTTCGGGGTTCAGACACACTCTCTCTGTTTAAATCTAGATTAAAGACACATCTCTTTAGCCAAGCATTCACATAATGCATCTTATAATCTTGTACTGCAGTTATATCTGATCAAATGTAAATTTATTATTATTCTTTAGCTTGGGTTGAACAAAACATTTTTGCTTAGATTGAACAGCAGCTACGCTAATGTCTCTATTTGTTTCTCTGTAACTAGGAATGACAGAAGCTTCAGTCTGGATCCAACCCTTAAATGATCTGAGATGACCGAACACCAGAGAAAGATGATACCAACCCCTCAGAGGACTTCGCAGGATGCCAATGCTCAGACAACATACAGAATTACCAAATTTTGCCATAAGTCAAACATATTAAGGTTCTGCAATTTATAAATATATTGTGGAAACTTAAATTCCTGTAGAGCTGCTTTGCAACGATTTGTATCGTAAAAAGCGCTATACAAATAAACTTGAATTGAATTGTATTTAAATGTCTGAAACATAAAATATGCATTATGCGGATAAAAACACTGCATAGTTGTGATAATATGACAATCACAGTGCACGTCTCTCTCTGGCTCAGCGCCAGTCAACACGCGAAACCAGTTTGAATTTGGCAGTTATGCGACGTCACCAAATGTGCTAAATCCTATATGTGTGACCATACTCCCTGGGGCACGGAAAAAAAATCCCATATGTGGGACCGTACCGCTCAAAAGGTTAATCAAAGTATAGACTGCCAGAGCCTTTCGAACCATGCTCTCAGACAAAGGGTCATAAAACCACCCAATATTCCCAGCTTCCCACTTGGAAATTCAGCCTTTCTCATTTTCAAGCCCATCCTGAAAGGTGTGACTCTTCCCTGACTTTAAAGGGCTCACGCACAGGTCCATCCCTCTCTTCTGCTAAATCTTCCGATTGCTGCCCGTATGGTTGGACTCATGGAGCGCCTGAGCCGGTGCGAGCGTGCCCGGCAGGCCCCAACATAGAGCCATGTGCGGTTTCCCCAGCCTGGGGAGATGGCTCTTGACTACAGAGAGTCAGACTAATACCACTGGGAGTTCATCTTCACTCAACCCTGGAATTCAACATCATGGAAATGCCCTCGCTCAGATATTTCTCTCTCTCCGCTCCCGGCAGTCTCTGCATCTTCATCTCTGGATTGCGGCTTGCAGTTCCACTGCGGCCCACAGGGCCAGCAGGCTCCATTTTACACCCAGCCATGTGCTTACTTAGGAGAGAGGACTCTCTCAACCCCAACAGGACTATACAAGGGAACCCGAGGGACTATAAAATATAACTGATCATTAGAACGTAGATTGTAGCATATCTTTGATTTAGAAAAGCTCAGAGAAATAAAATGGAGTTAGCCCACAAACAGACTAATAAATAAAACAATACCAATTAAAACTTTGAGTATACAACGATGATAACTCAGCCTTCTCATATAAAGTACAATGATGTTTTTGATGACTACAACCAATAATTAAAGGGAAGATCAATAAAAGGGGAAGTCGTGGCCTAATGGTTAGAGAGTCGGACTCGTAATCCAAAAGTTGCGGGTTCGAGTCTCGGGCCGGCAGGGATTGTAGGTGGGGGGAGTGAATGTCCAGCGCTCTCTCCACCCTCAATACCACGACTGAGGTGCCCTTGAGCAAGGCACCGAACCCCCAACTGCTCCCCGGGCTCCGCAGCATAAATGGCTGCCCACTGCTCCAGGTTTGTGTGTGTTCACTGCTGTGTGTGTGCACGTTGGATGGGTTAAATGCAGAGCACGAATTCTGAGTATGGGTCACCATACTTGGCAGTAGGTCACTTCACTTCATTTTTTTTTTTTTTTTTTTTAAATGTAAAGCGCTATGAAAAACAGAATCAAGTTTTTTTTTTCCTCCCGCGGAGATGGCTTGTGTGTGTATATCAACAAAGACTGGTGTAACAATGCTGCAGTATTATCAAAACACTGTTCATCGCTGGTGGAGTTTATGTTTGTGAAGTGTCGACCGTTCTATCTGCCGTGGGAGTTCTGTATAGCGCCATCAGAGAACAACAAACAAATAACCCTGATGGCTTTTTCATCATAGCCGGTGACTTCAACCACGCAAATTTAAAGACAGTTTGGCCAAAGTTCTACCAACATGTGAACTTTTTCAACAAGGGGAAACAACACACTGGACTTTATTTACACAACAGTAAAAAATGCTTACAACGCTGTAGGCAAGGCAAGGCAAGTTTATTTATATAGCACATTTCATACACAGTGGTAATTCAAAGTGCTTTGCATAAAAGAAAGTGAAATAGACATTAAATATCAGTAAAAACATGGAAATAAAAATAATAAAAACAAGGAATTTTAAAATGATATAGAAATTGATTTAAAATAAACTTAAAGAAAATGATTATACATAAAATTCATTGCAGTCAGTTCGGACATATAGCACAGTGCTCATTCAACAAATGCACAGTTAAACAGATGAGTTTTGAGTCTTGATTTAAATGTGGCTAATGTTTTAGCACATCTGATCTCTTCTGGAAGCTGGTTCCAACTGCGGGCCGCATAATAGCTAAAAGCAGACTCCCCTTGTTTTGTGTGAACCCTTGGTATTTCTAACTGACTCGATCCTAATGATCTGAGTGGTCTGTTCGGTATATATTCAGTGAGCATGTCAGCAATATATTTAGGTCCTGGGCCATTGAGTGACTTATAAACAAGTAAAAGTACTTTAAAATCAATCCTAAATGTAACTGGAAGCCAGTGTAAGGACCTGAGGACTGGTATGATATGCTCAGATTTTCTGGTTCTAGTCAGAATCCTGGCAGCAGCATTCTGGATGAGCTGCAGTTGTCTAATGGTCTTCTTGGGAAGGCCGGTGGGGAGACCATTACAGTAATCCACCCTGCTGGTGATAAAGGCATGAACAAGTTTCTCCAAGTCTTGACTGGAAACAAAACATCTAATTCTTGCAATGTTTTTGAGATGATAGTATGCTGATTTAGTTACTGCTTTGACATGACTACTGAAACTAAGGTCTGTCTCCAGAATCACCCCAAGATTTCTGACTTGATTTTTAGTTGTTTGACCCCTAGAGTCAAGGTATGCATTCACCTTGAGAACTTCATCTTTGTTTCCAAATGCAATGACTTCAGTTTTCTCCTTGTTTAACTGAAGGAAGTTCTGGCACATCCAACTGTTAATTTCATCAATGCATTGGCAGAGGGAGTCAATGGGGCTGTAGTCATTTGGAGATAAGGCTAGGTAAATCTGGATATCATCAGCATAGCTGTGATAGGCAATTTGGTTCTTCCTCATTATCTGACTTAGTGGGAGCATATACAGGCTAAACAAGAGCGGTGCAAGAATTGAGCCTTGTGGGACTCCACATGTCATGGCCGTCCAACGTCCGACTTTTTTGAAATTGTGGTCGAATCTGTGTGACCTCTGCATAACTTGAGGATGTGCCAATCTCCTTTCTGATATTATTGATCTTCTCAGAAAAGAAGGAAGCAAACTCATTGCATTTGCTGTCGGAGAACATTTCACTGGGAATCTGACTTGGGGTGTTTGTCAGTCTCTCAACAGTCGCAAAAAGAGTGCGAGTGTTGTTTAAGTTACTGTTTATAAGGTTTGAAAAGAAAGTCTGTCTAGCTGTAGCTAGTTCCACATTGAAAGCATGAAGGCTGTCTTTATAGATGCTATAGTGAATTTTGAGTTTCGTCTTCCGCCACATCCTCTCAGCTTTTCTGCATTGTCTTTTCATGCTCTGAACTGCTGTTGATTTTCTCCAAATTCATTTTTGTCTGCCCGTCTTCTTGCTGACCTTTATCGGAGCAACATCATCAATAACATTCTTAACTTTTGAGTTAAATGACTCCAGGAGAAGATCAACAGGGTCTGCAGAAATGCTTAGTGTTAATGATATTGCCTTCATAAATAGCGCATTAGTGTTCTCGTTAATGCATCTCTTACTGATAGAGACAGATTTAGATTCAGTGGTGACTGAGATCAATATATCAAAGAAAATACAGAGGTGATCAGATAGTGCTACATCCTTAATTACAATGGATGAGATGTTTAGACCTCTACTGATGAGTAAATCTAGAGTGTGTCCACGATTGTGTGTGGGTCCGTGCACATGCTGACTCAGGTCAAAAGTGTTTAAAATAGTTATAATTTCTTTTGTAGTTTTGATTTCTGCATTATCTATGTGAATATTAAAATCCCCTGCAATAGCAAAACAGTCAAACTCTAAGGAAATCATTGATAACAGTTCAGTGAACTCATCAACAAAGGCCGCCCCACCTCGGGTACTCGGACCACATCACTGTTATGCTAATCCCAGCATATAGACCACTTCTCAAACTCGCCAAACCGGTTCAAAAGCAGATCACAATATGGCCAGACAATGCCACCTCAGCACTACAGGACTGCTTTCAGTGCACAGACTGGAACATGTTTATTAAAGAGGCAGCTACCTACAACAACCACACAGACCTGCATGAGTACACTGAAACTGTGACTGCTTACATCAAAAAGTGCACTGATGATGTGACAGTCACCAAAACCATCACTACACGTGCAAACCAGAAGCCATGGATGACAGCAGAGGTTTGTGGGCTGCTAAAGACCAGAGATGAAGTATTCAGATCAGGAGATAAAGCAGCCCTCAAAACAGCAAGAGCCAATCTGTCCTGTGGCATCAAAAATGCAAAACGGTCATATGCTCAAAAAATCAACAATCACTTCACAGACAGCAGAGACACATGGAGCCTGTGGCAAGCCATTCAGACCATCACTGACTACAAGCCCCCGCCACAGGCCTGTGATGATGACACATCCCTCCCCGATGCACTCAACCACTTTTATTCACGGTTTGAAATGCAGAATGACACACCTGAACAAAAACTGCCCACACCTCCCAACGACTGTACGCTCTGTCTCTCTCCAGCCGACATAAGGAAGACCCTATCTAGGATTAACCCACGCAAGACTGCGGGTCCTGACAACATACCTGGCCGTGTTCTGAGAGACTGTGCTGTACAGCTGACAGATGTTCTAACAGATATCTTCAACACCTTGCTGAGCCAGGCAGTCATCCCCACATGTCTCAAATCCACAAAAATCATACCAAAGAAATCACCTGGGTCCTGTCTCAATGACTACCGTCCCATAGCACTGACTCCAATCATGATGAAGTGCTTTGAGAGGCTAGTCATGCACAACATCAAAAGCCTCCCCAACACACTCGACCCGCTCCAGTTTGCATACCGTCCAAACCGCTCTACGGACGATGCAATTTCCTTCACCATCCACCTGGCTCTTACCCACCTAGAAAATAAAGACTCCTATGTTAGAATGCTGTTCATTGACTTCAGCTCAGCATTCAACACAATAATCCCACAACAGCTCATAAATAAACTAAACCTGCTGGGCCTTAACAAATCCCTTTGTAATTGGATCCTGGACTTTCTAACCGGAAGACCTCAGTCAGTCCGTGTCGGCCACAACACCTCGAGCCCTACCACACTGAGCACAGGTGCCCCACAAGGCTGTGTCCATCTACGCTAATATTAGTTTCTTATTCAAAGGTCACCGTAGCCACCTGATCCAGTCCGTATCCAGATCAGACGGTGGATCAGCACCTAGAGACAACCTCTACAGCCCTGAATGTCAGCGGAGACCAGGACAACTAGATGAGCCCCAGAGACAGATCCCCTCTGAAGACCTCGACGACCATCGGCACAAGACCATGAGAACCTAACGAGTTCTCTGCACAGTCTGACCTGTGTTGCAGTCTGGAATTAAACCAAGCCATGCTGGTTTTGTCTGGCCAGAGGAGAACTGGCCCCCCAACTGAACCTGTTTTTTCCTAAGGTCTTTCTCCATTTCTGTCACCGATGGAGTTTTGGGTCCTTGCCACAGTCGCCTCTGGCTTGCTTAGTTGGGGAAGCTTGACTGATTGCACAGACACTATTGGAAGAGAGTTGAACTGGATGATGACATGAATCATGAACTGACTTTAGCTGGAAAAATGACTCTGTTATTGTCCTCTTAACTATTTTCCTGTTTAACACTGTAAAGCTGCTTTGACACAATCAGTATTGTATAAAGCGCTATATACAAAGTTTTCCTAAATTCAGTTTCGATGGGTCTTAAATACTTTTGGTCACATTACCACTAAAAAATTATCCAGTGTGATGGAGTGACTCAATCATTGGACAGATCCACCCCCCCCCACACACACACGGTAACGTTAGTCACTACGTCATAGTGTTGTTTTTGGCGGCCTGTTTTAATTTTAGTTTTAGTCTAGACTTTGTGAAGCTGTCATTTTAGTTTTTATTAGTTTTAGTCACGTTCATACTCTTTTTAGTCTAGTCAAGTTTCAGTCAACTAAAAGTCTGAGCATTTTAGTCAGAATTATCCATGACTATTTTCGTCTAATTTTAGTCGACGAAAACTGATGACATTTTAGTCTAGTTTTAGTCGACGAAAACTGATGACATTTTAGTCTAGTTTTAGTCAATGAAAATTATATTTTAGTCTCTTTTTAGTAATACAATTCTATTTAACCCAGTCAATATAGTGTAAGTACCTAGTAATATAAACAAAACCAAAATTTTCTTTTAGCCAAACCCATTTCAAACAAGGTTATCTTATTATATTATTGTTACCTTATAGACTCAAGAATACATCCATTCCAGACACGGAAGTAATGCTGGTTTATTGTTTTGTGTGTGTGAACTTCTATGGACTGAGTTTCGTTTCTTTGGAATTGAGTGTTTTTGAAATGAGAGACTGAACTGAACAAGGAGCAATACTGTTATTTACTTTTCCCCATGTATTGTTTAAATGCTGGGAAATTGAATATTGTTTTGTTGTTGTTGTTTTTTTTTCCTAAATAACATTCTTTGATTTGAAAAAAACAAGCTCTATTTTTCGTAAGTGTGTTATTTAAACCCAAGTTTTGGCTTGTGCCATTGTGTAACTGTTACATTGTGTATCGGTGGTTTTGGTTGTGCTCCAACTTGAGTTAATGGGGAACTGAAAAAAAACTAAACTAAAGTATATAAGTATTTTTGATTCGTCAATTTTTTTTTGTCTGGCGCCCAAAAAAGGATGTTATTAAAATTAAGTTTAACTAATGCAAATTAACCATTTGGGGGACCACCACCATTACATAAGTGGCGCCCGAACAGGGACTTGAACCCTGGAATTGTGAAAGTACACCATTCTATTCTTTAAGATGTGAACGGAAATGGGTTGTTTTTCCTCATTTTTGGGGGGGAAATGTTAATTGAGGTAACTAATTGTACTAATTGGTGAACGTTTAAGTGAACTGAATAAGTGTTGGAACAGATCCACGCTACAGATATTGTGGTATCGCCATTGTAATTAATTATTTTTTTTGAAAATCGTTTGCATATTCATTCTCATACACTGTCATTTCACTACATTTTACTACATTTTACATATTACATCAACACACACCTTAATCATGGCCACTACTCCTCCTTCACCTTCGACATCTATAGAAATTGAACTCCCTCCAGACATCGCAACTCCAGTCTGGCCACCTGTGCAACCAAGACCTGTTCCTCATATTCCCACCCTTCACTTCACCCCAACTCAGTACAGCAGTCCTCGTCCCAGGTCTCAGGTGCATTTTGTCACTAAACCTCTAGGTGGCACTACTTCATTTGAAACCACTCCTATGCAACTGTGCACAAGTGTATCCGTTGAAGCTACACCTCCCTCCCCAGCGATGCAGCATGATCTTCCTGGCTATCTCCCTACTCCTGGAAGGGAAATCCATCAGCTCACTGCCCATGTGCAAGGAAACTGGGATACCTTACTGGAACATTTGCGAATCCATGAGAAAACTGTTGGTGAACTCACCCAAGAACTTAAAACAATGTCTGTACACCATGACTCCTTGGTTGCTCAACTTGCTGTTAAACTAGAACACAACCAGCAACAAGTGCTCACGAGCATGTCTAAAAATAAAGAGTATGTAAAGGAAGAGATTGATCAACTTGTTAAAACAGTGAAGATTGACATTTCTGCTGAACTGCACAAAGCTCAAACTACTTCTGTGTCTGAGATAAGATTCATGATGGAACAACTCCAAGATGAGTTCCAACAGGATATTAAAACCTACCTAGTAACTCTTCAGAGAAACCATGATCAGATGACTACAGAGCTCACCCAGTCCACTCAAACCACCAAAACCCTATGTACAGCTGTACAAGATCTTCAAACTGAAATTGACCAAAAATTTCAAATGATAGATAAACAAATGGCTGGTTTGCAGATGAGAGAACCATCATCTCCACCTCCCTCTGCTGTTGATTCACCTGCAGCATTAGTGACTGGTCCATCCTCTCTCTCTCCTCCTGTGATAAAGAGTGACCATCTTAAGCTCACATTTCCTACTTTTGGCAGACAGTCAGATGATGTTGACCGATTGCTGTATCTCACCCGGTGTCAGGATTTCTTGGCGTTACAACCACTTAATGATACTGACATCTTGGCCACCTTTCGCTCTGTCCTATATGCCACAGCCAGAGACTGGTGGGAAGTGGCATGATCATCTGTAAGAACATGGGATGAATTTGAGTCTGCATTTCTTTCTGCTTTCGTTTCAGAGGACTATGAAGACGAACTAGCAGAAAGAGTCCGAACACGAATACAAGGTGAAAGAGAAAGCATAAGAGACTTCGCATTTACTTACAGAGCATTCTGCAAGAGATGGAAGCCCACCTTAACTGACCACAAACTAGTGAAAATTATTTTTAAGAACATTAAGCCATACCTCGCTAGCCAGCTACGCAGTCGGGTGAACACTGTTGATGAACTGGTGAAATTAGGCCAGCAGCTTGAGAGAGATTATGAACAGCAACAACAATATGAAGGACGTATGGGTTTCAAGCAATCTATATCCATGCCCCAAAGACCCATCTCCAGTCGCCCAACAGAGAAAGAGAAATTGCCTTTAGTGCAATGTTGGCGATGTAAAGGACATCATTCACCTGGCCACTGTCATCGCTTTGTTTCTGCTCAGTCACTTCAATCCAGTCAACAGCATTCTGCCAGCAGCAAGAGAATCACACTTCCCGTTCCTAGAGTTGGTGGTCCTCCGACCAATCACTCTATTTCTGCCACATTCACCAAAAAGACTCCAAAAAATTGTAAGAATACACCCCCACTTGCAGCTGTTCCACAACAATTAGCTGTACCTCTGAGTATTGGTACCTGGAAGGGGAAAGCTATTGTTGACACAGGTGCAAGTTACACCCTTCTGCATGAGAATCTTTGTAAGGAACTTGTTGCACAAAGTCTTCTTCCATGGACTTGAGGTCCCCTTTACCTAGCCAATGGAGAAGCAGAAATGCCTTTAGGATGGGTCAACACATCAATCACTCTTCATAAAAAAATTTTCAACATACCTGCTGTTGTTCTTCCTGCTAAAGCTCTAGCCTACGCTGTGGTACTTGGCTTGGATTTTATTTTCTCCAGCGGTCTGCAGATTAATGTGGTAGATCAAAAATATTCCTTTAAGTCCAATCCTAATGAAGATTTTCCATTCCAGGCAGGAAACACCAGTGTACCAGTGATTCACTCCCAACACAAAAAGGGGTAGAAAGAAAGTGAAAGATTCAGTCTTTCCCTACTGAGTTCTGTGCATCCTCCGCAAATTGACATATCTTTATTACCAGCCAATCCTGCTGAAAAGACACTAATTGATACTGCTGTAAATGCTGCCCACTTACCTCCTGAAGACAAGCAACAGCTATGTCAGATTCTGGAGTCAAAACCACAAGTTTGCAAACTTTGTCCAGGACATACGGAAGTTCTTGAACATCACATCTATACCACTCACCAGGTGCCTATTAAGCAGCGTCCGTATCGCACAACACCTGCCAAGCAAGCTGTCATAAAAGAACAGCTGGAGGAGATGTTAGCTGCGGGAATTGTGGAACCATCACATTCTGGATGGGCCTCACCTGTCGTTTTGGTTCCTAAAAAAAACCGGAAGCCTCCGGGTTTGTGTGGATTTGTCTGTACTGGCATTAACCGAAAGGTTAATGCCAGTACAGAAAATGATGCGTACCCTCTGCCCAACATCACTGAAATCTTGGAGTCACTTTCTGGAGCATCCATTTTTTCCACCATTGACCTTAACAGTGGATACTGGCAGGTGAGCATGGATCAAGAAAGTAAGCCCAAGACTGCTTTCATTACCAAATCAGGTCTGTTGCAGTTCAATGTAATGCCCTTTGGGTTAAAAAATGCCCCTGCCACCTTTCAGAGGCTGATGGAGTGTGTACTCTGAGAATTGCGTGGAAGCATTTGTTTTGTCTATATTGACGATATAATTATTTACTCACCATATGTAGCCCAGCACTTCTTCGACCTTCAGGCTGTTCTTCATAAGCTGGAAGTGGCCGGTCTAACCATTAACTTGAAAAAAAGTTTGTTTTGCCTATCACAGATAATGTTTCTGGGACATGTTGTCAATTCCAAAGGAATATCTGCAGACCCACGCAAATTAGAGGCCATACAGTCTTACCCTGTGCCTACAAACATCAAAGAGGTGCAGCGCTTTTTGGGTTTAGCTGGGTGGTACCATCGGTTTGTACCAAACTTCTCCAGAATTGCCGAACCGCTGAATTCACTGAAAAAAAAGGGGTGCACATTTCATTGGACTTTGCAATGCCAGAAGGCATTTGATCATCTGAAATCTTGTCTTATTTCCAAGATTTGAAATCCTTCCCATCCTTGGGCATCCCGATGTACAACTTCCCTTCACAGTCTACACGGATGCCAGTGACACAGGTTTGGGGGCCGTGTTGACTCAGAGAAAGGACCAGGGAATGGAACAGGTGATTGCGTATGCCAGTAGAACCTTGACCAAAGCAGAAGCAAATTATTCTACCACAGAGAAAAAATGCTTGGCTGTAATCTGGGCTCTCGAAAAATGGCAGCACTATTTAGAGTACAAACTGTTCACAGTAATCACTGATCACTCAGCACTACAATGGGTAATGTCTTCAACTAAAATCACGAGTCGTCTCATCAGATGGGCCTTGCGACTTCAGAGATTTGAATTTATCATTGAATATCACAAAGGGAAGTTAAATATAGCACCTGATATTTTGTCTCGGATGCACACCAAATGTAGCCTCTACACCAGCCAACAGGAGAAGTTGGTACTACCGATGTCTCCAGCTGTCATCTGGGAAGAACAGCACAAAGATCCTGCAATCATAATAAATCTACTTCAAGACTTAGCACACGATGACTCGTCTTTAATAGATCAGTATGAAGTAATTGAAGATAAACTCTATCACAAAACTCACCGGTCAAACAACCAAGTTCATTACCGAGTGTACATTCCAAATAACCTTGTGTCATCCGTTCTGCATTACTACCACTCAAATCGCTGGAGTGGCCACGTAGGTATTTATAAGACATACAAACGTATTTATGATGTTGCATTCTGGCCTGGAATGTGGACTGACATCAAACAATACGTCAAAAGTTGTGTTAAATGCCAAACATTAAAAGGAGAAAATCAGAAACCTGCGGGGAAACTACAACAGACCATTACCACTCATCCCAATGAAATGATTGGTGTAGACATTATGGGGCCATTGCCCAAGAGCACTCAGCAAAATTAATACCTCTTGGTCTTCGTCGACTATTATTCCCGCTGGGTGGAATTTTCTCCTCTGCGCAATGCGAATGCTCAATCTATGCATCACTTCTTCGGAAGGAAATTCTGACCCGATGGGGAGTGCCGGATTTCATACTATCGGATAGAGGTGCTCAGTTTGTCTCAACGCTGTTCCAGGAACTGTGTCAAAGATGAAGTGTGAAACCAAAATTAACAACATCATATCACCCCCAAACAAATATGACGGAACGAATTAATCGCACACTCAAATGTATGATTTCTGCTTATGTGGACAATAATCACAGAAAATGGGACCAATACTTACCCGAATTGCGCTTTGCCATCAATTCAGCTGTTCAAGAGACAATTGGAATGACTCCTGCAGAACTTCATTTGGGGAGGAAACTGCAAAGCCCCATGGACAAATTGTTGCAGGGCACAAATGTAACTCCAGACTGTTCATCTTACGAGACCATTCATCATCTTGCTGTACTCTAGACCCAGGCTATGGAATGCTGTAAAAAGACACAAAAGAGACAACTCAGGAATTATAATAAAAACAAACGGGACGTTACCTATAAGGAAAAAGACCGTGTGTGGATGAGAAACCATCCACAGTCTAGCGCTCAACATCACTTCACGGCTAAACTGGCTCAAAAATGGAAAGGCCCTTACCGTATTTTAAACCAGTTGGGACCATTAAACTATCATATATCACTAGAATCCACAGGTGAGGATGTTCGCACGGTGCATATATGCAACCTGAAACCGTGTTTTCCAACTGCTGCAGAGCTGGAACAGCAGGAAAGAAGAAAAGTCCTTGAAATTTTCAATGAATCTTCTGGAGAGGAAGAGTTCCTTGGATTTTAATTTTACTCACCTTTCGTTTTTTTTTTTTCAACCACAGGTTGTCTTTTCCAAGGGGGGAGAGTGTGGCAAAACGTGAAAAAGTCCGTCCCAGTTCTTGTACCCTACCCTCAATTAAGCGGAAGTTTGGGAAAACGGTATATAAGGAGTAAAACTGAAATGGAAGGGGGTGGTAAAAAGAAAAAAAAAAAGGGAAATTTAAGTGTTACCTGATGGCTGATGCATGTGTGCTGCTGCAGCGTGTCCAGGAGTACGAATGCATAGACCGGGTGCGATCGGGAAAATAATGGAAAAAAGAAAAATGGGTTTCGCATGGTTTGCCGGTTGCAACATGTCTCCAGACTAGACTAGTTTGTCTGCTGCAGGTACTTTAAGATTTTAAACTTCTTCCTTGCATGAAGTCACATCGAACTTTAAATTCCCTAACTCTTGTTTTTCCATGGCGTTGTTTATGCAGCAGCTGACTGGCCGCCCCTAACGCAGTCTGATTCACGCCGCCGACTCTACACACACCCACCACACGCAAATATTCATGCACTCATCCATCCAGCAGGATTAATGCTGGTTTATTGTTTTGTGTGTGTTAACTTGTATGGACTGAGTTTCGTTTCTTTGGAATTGAGTGTTTTTGAAATGAGATACTAAACTGAACATTTTCCCATGTATTGTTTTTTTCTCTGTCTCTTCCTTTTTCTCTTTTCCCCAAATTGTTTAAATGCTGGGAAATTGAATATTGTTTTGTTGTTGTTGTTTTTTTTTCCTAAATAACATTCTTTGATTTGAAAAAACAAGCTCTATTTTTCGTAAGCGTGTTATTTAAACCCAAGTTTTGGCTTGTGCCATTGTGTAACTGCCACATTGTGTATCGGTGGTTTTGGTTGTGCTCCAACTTGAGTTTATCTGGGAACTGAAAAAAAACCTAAACTAAAGTATATAAGTATTTTTGATTCAACAATTTTTTTTTGTCTGGCGCCCGAAAAAGGATGTTATTAAAGTTAAGTTTAACTAACGCAAATTAACCATTTGAGGGACCACCACCGTTACAATGCATACATTTACAAAGGTAAAAAAAAAGAAAAAGAAAGGCCTTAATAAAAGTAAATAAGTCCTGAGGTAAACACAAAAATTATGCAGGCTGAAGTATGTAAAAGCTGATAGAACAAACACTGGTGAAAATATTGCTTCAGAATAAATTGCTAACACCACCAAAAATCTCTGTGATGTGGTACTTTTGTGGGGATATATTTGTATGGAATATTGTCTGCTGATATGAGAAGTTCACAGTATATCGTAATAATAAATAGCATTTATGACAGCAATGATATTTTGTTTTCTTTTCACATTAAATCATTAAATATTACATATACAGTGGTGTGAAAAAGTGTTGGTCCCCTTCCTGATTTTTTTTTTTTTTTTTTTTTTTTTGCATGTTTGTCACACTTTAATGTTTCAGATCATCAAACAAATTTAAATATTAATCACAAGTAAACACAACATGCAGTTTTTAAATGAAGGGTTTTTTTATGAAGGGAAAACAAAATCCAAACCCACATGGCCCTGTGTGAAAAAGTGTTTTCTGTTAAAACATCACTGTGGTTTATCACACCTGAGTTCAGTTTCTCTAGCCACACCCAGGCCTGATTACTGCCACACCTGTTTGCAATAAAGAAATCACTTAAATAGGACCTGCCTGATAAAGTGAAGTATTTCTGTGTATTTCCGTCACAGGTTTAGGTCTTAAATTTCATATAAGGTGGTATTAAAAAGGTCTTAAATTTAACTTGTTCGTGTCTGTAGAAACCCTGTATATAAATAAAGATGACTTGACTTGACTTGATTTCACTCCTCTCATAAACCTTCAGCTCATCTCTGAAATACTTGGAATGTTTCTTGGAATGATGTTTTATTTTCAATTAGACCGAGAGGTACAGTATCTTAGAGATTTGGTTGTGTCAGATGTTAAATAGCATATGCTTTACTGCTTGGGTTTTATTTTATTCCAGAATGTATCATATGTGCAGAACTGCAGTCAAAACCACAGACTGGTACAGCCGGTTTGACGTCAATTAGACAAATTTACATTTATTCAAAAACTGTACGTGGCTGAAAAATACACAGGAAAAGGATGGTTATTGAGGGTTTTCAAGATATTTATCATGATTTCTTCTTTAAACTGCACATAGCTTTACTTGTCTGTCTGTCCACCTGTCTGTCTAACCCAGAGTAAAGCAATGCTTCACAATTCTAAATTTGAATGGGGTTTTTGGATTATGATACAGACCAGGTTTAGTGTTGCTTTTGCAGGAGTTACCCATTCATTGGAGTGAAGAAGGGATCTTTGTATCTGTGCAGTTATGATCCAAAAAGTCTATTCAGGGAAAACTGGATGTTACCATCAGAAATATAGAAACCCAACTGATGCACAAGAGCAGGAAAGGCCATTATTAAAACAGATTATTTGGTGTCTTCATCCAGTCAAAGATGTTGACAGCAAAAATATGAAAAATAATTTTAACTATGGGTTTATGAAGACAGTGTGAAACTCAAAAACATGTTCATTCAAGATTCATTCTTAACCCTGGATAAAGACTGAACAGTGTGAAACATGGAAAAAGATAAGCCAGTATTCTGTTAACCCAGGTTTAGAATGAGCAAGGGATGGTGTGTGTGTGTGTGTGTGTGTGTGTGTGCAATCACAAGGGTTTATAAGGATGAGGTGGTTACTGAGAGGTGTTAAACACCTTGGTCCTTCACAATCTTCACATGCTAGCATTGACTAGAGATGACAGAAATCGAAAGGGTCAGAAACATATATGGAACACAGGATGTTACAAACTGGACTGGCTATCGACGAAAATTATTCAGGGATAGACAGCTGAATGGAAATCCAGATGTTTTATTCAAAGTGTATAGACCTGTTTTTACACTTGAAGAGGATAACGTATGTGCTCTGGTCTTTATACCCACTTCAAATCCAATTCGGTGGATGAGATTCATTATTGACAGATATAGTAGCATCGCGGCTCAGTGGACTGCACGGCCATCCCGAAATGTGATTAAAATCTCAGGTAAAGGGGAAGAATTGCGACGATTCTGCAACCAGTTTGCCAACCATTTGCAGGAGATCAATGGCAATGAAACTTAATGTCTGTGAGCAAGAGCACAACAACTCGAATTTAAGAAGGGCTACTTAAGATACAAGGTACAGCATTAAATACAATAACTATCTCAAAGCAGCAAAAAATTTACAAATGGTTCAAAATATGATTATAATAGTGATAAGTAATTTCAGAAAAATGTGAGTTGAGTGGTGTTTGTTGGGTTTCTGATTGTATCTTCCATCTTAAAATATCCTTTAAAAGTCATTCACTGTGCTAACTAACTAACCCCAACATAACTTTAATCTTGAATTAACTAAATGTAGGAAACATGTTTTTGACTGACTTTTTTTTTTAAATCACAGTTAGATTTTTGTGCATGTATGTGTTGTAATTCATCATCTAACAACAGCTGTTCTGTTTTCCTGAGAACTTATTATGTTTACTCTATAATAACAAACATATCAGATCATGAGTATAACAGCAGTTTTTTTTTTGTTTAATCTCTTCTACACAGAGATCATGATTTCTCTTAACAGGAGCTCATGAAAACCTGAAGATCTGCAGCTTTAGACCAGATTTAATGCAGACCAAACATGAAATTCTTAAACTGCTATTTTGTATGCTGTAGGTTATATTTCTGTTATACATTTGTTTTTATTGAAAGTTGATTTCTGGATAAAGCTTGTATTTCTGTACAATTTCTGTATATCACTTCCTATTATAAACCTTAAAATATTAACTACAACATATATATGGGGTAAGCTGTCACACTGAAACTTACTGTTAAACTTATTATTACTATTTTACTTGTTTTCTTAAAAAAAAAAAACACCTTGCTACGTGTACTGCGTTAGGCTAACCATGACTTGCATGTTGTTGCTCTTTTGTTAGTTTTGATTGCTTCTATTGTCCTCATTTGTAAGTCGCTTTGGATAAAAGCATCTGCTAAATGACTAAATTTAAATGTACTATTAAACTGTTATAATGTATGCCAGTATGTTTGTGTGTTCATGTGTTTACCAAAAAAACTATCAGTAATATCCTATTACTAAAATTGTGCACGCACACAAATTACAAAACCACTGCTAGAGAAAACAAGCCTTTATTTCACTATTTTTTTTTTATTTTTCCGTCAAAGATATGCTGAGATATATAGTCTTTCTCTCTGGGACAACTAATTTGTAGTTTACTTTGTCATTTGTATTATTAGATAAAGTGTCTTCCTGCCCGTCACAGGACCAGTCGCCTCAACACACTACATTTCCCTGAATCCTCCCAGGCTCACACCTGCTCACAGTCCACAATCATCACACCTGTCTGCCATCAGCTTCATCAGTGGGTCTTTATAAGCCAGCACCAAGCACTCACTGTAGAACCTTGTCGAACCAAGAAAAAAAGAAAAAAAAAAAGAAACACACACACTCCTGAGGAACTCCCCCCTTTTCATTATCTGTGGTCGTAAAATTAATAAATGACCAGCACCACGGTCAACATCCTGCTCTGCTCTCTTTAACGTCTCACGAGACCCCTAAAACAAAGATAGATTTGTGGAGAAAATCTTCATGGTTGTTTCTTATCACTTAAACATAATTCAGCCAGAAACAGGACAAAGACCTCGGTATCTGGACACGATCTCCTGACTGCTTAACATGTAATTCAATGATTGTATCAACCAGGAGGGATGTTTTTATGATGAGACTGGATGTAGAAGTCTCACAGATACACGCCCAACGGGACACTCTCATGACCCCGGACAGCTCCCCTTTCGTCCTCCCTGCGTTCCAAAGGAATGCGTTTTTTTTTTTTGTTGTGCAAAGAAGACCCAAACTTTTATTGACTCTCTGCCAAAAGATATTCCTTTATTCCTGTTACTATTAAAGCAATATACTCAATAGACAATGCATACTAACGTTGTAACTCCTGTCTTCCATATGCTTGGTGTGATTATTTAGAAGGTAGGATGTTAATCGATGCATTAACCCATGTAATATATACAATTAA
Organism: Barbus barbus; assembly: GCF_936440315.1. NCBI lineage: Eukaryota > Metazoa > Chordata > Actinopteri > Cypriniformes > Cyprinidae > Barbus > Barbus barbus. The sequence goes on from NC_136722.1 coordinate 4,983,211, forward strand.
GGTATGTACTTTGTGTACGCCAAATACCTGTTGTTTGATTTTGAATGAAAGCTAGTTGCGTCAGCAATAATTCGGTGTGGATGAAAGTTGACTTTTAGCTTCATAATACATGATTACAACACGAATAGAAATCTGTTAGGATTTTCTTCATGTGACAAAACAACTGAACAGATAATGTATGCACAGGATGATGCCATACGGGGCGGGGCTCCACCCTATAGGCACAATCTGATTGGAAGAAGCCTCCTATGGGTGGACCCCAAATCGGGCCATTTAAATGGTCACAGAAGCTTAACTTCGGGGGCTTGCTCACGCGCTGACCTGCTTGAAAACTTCGGCTCCTCATCTGATCACGTTGTTAAGCACTCTCAGCCATATACCATCTGGCAAGCAACCACTTCATCAAAGTTGCGAACAAAGAAACTTTAACATCTGAAGCCGTAAGAACTGAAACCAACTTGCTAAGCGTGTCATTACGTCACAGAGAAGGCAACCGCCAATTGCAAGAGGGCATCCCCAGTGACATCACGCAATGACGATTTCAGCAGCCAATCCGCACCCGGGATTCCCTCAACCAGGAAAGGAACGAAACAACTCAGAGCAAGTACAACTATCTGCATATCTTACTGAAGCTGGCTGCATTCATCTTTAAAACTAAAGATAAAGTTCTCTGTCCGTGATTTGCCCCTGGTATGCCTTTTGAAATGGCAAATAGTGCTATCCTTTAACTGTCTTCAAATTAAAACAATTCATTGCCTGCATGTATGTGTGTGTTTGGTTTTATTTAGTTTAGTTCATGTATCCTAGGTTAGTAGAATAGCAAATAAACTCTCTCATTTATAAAGAAATCTTCTGTCTTCTGTTGTGTAATATTCATGTCAAAACCTTTGCCCAGGGCTACTACCTGTGCTCAGAAATTTACCCAAACAATTCTGTGTTATTGTCGTATAAAAATCTGGTTTTACCATGTTTTAATAAAAACTAATAAAACTATAAAACAAAGCATATCTCCGGTATCTTATGTTTTGTTTGTTATAAACAAACTTTGCGCATCAGATTTGTTCAGGTCCGCAGTGATACATATGCAGTGTCAGCAATTCACTCATCAGAATCTTCGGTAATCCTCGGCAAACTTCGACAGTTGGTTGAACCGGCTCAATTGGTTCTTTTTGAGTTGGACGTGCTACTTTGGCTGTGCGTCTTGCATCATCAACCCGGAACTAAAGTTTGATGCAGTTCGATTTGTGAACCGGCTTGACCGGTTACTTCCTAAGAACCGCCTCAAAAGAACGATTCGTTCAAGAACCTAGCATCACTAGTTAGTAACTTTTACATGACTCTGTGTACCCACCTGAGTTCCCGTCCCCATTCTCCAGCACTCCCCATTGCTCCTCAGCCATCTTGAATTCAAGAAAGGACTCCCACATAGCAAACAGACTTGGCCCAAATGTGGCCTCAAGCTGGTACTGCTGGTCTCCTGTCAGCAATGGGCTCTAAGCAACGAGAATTCTGATGTATTTCCGCTCATACTTTATACCGGCAAGGGCACTTCCGGTTTGTATGGTAACTAAGAAACCATCAGCTGTGTGAGAGTCATGCCCCTTCACTAAAACAACAAATAAAACGCCGTAGTTTTATACAGTTTTAAATCGAGTTTATATATTTTATATATATATGTATATATTATTATTATTATTATTATATTATATTATATCTTCTCCATAACCATGGAAAAGACGTTTTTCCGACGTCAAAAGCAAATGAAGGCAGCCTCGGAGCACTGTAGTGTCCCGCTGTGCTCTGTGTCTTCACGCTACAACTCCTGTGCTAGTTTTCATTCCTTCCCAGTGAAGGAAGAGATCAGGAAAAAATGGATTGTAAACATTAGAAGGATCAACTTCCAAATCACGAAACACACAAAGGTATGCAGTGTACATTTCAAACCAGATGATTTTGTGGAAGGAACAAGTAGGAGGCGCCTGAAAAAAGGTGCTGTCCCTTCAGTATTTGAGTGGAACCGTGAACGCCAAATGCAGCCGCCGAGGTTAAGTGTTTGGGAACGACAAGAGCGACCACCGCTACTGGAATCAGATATGGAGGAAAACGAAATGGAAATTGATCGTGGACATACAGTCGAACACGATTATTGTTCAGTTCCGGAGCCTGCAGCTCTAGACTTATCACTATGTGAAAATTGAGGAGTTGAAGAGAGAGATAGAAGATCTGTGGAAACAGCTGGAGCAGGCCATGGTGAATAGCCGCTTTGGCCTCCAGAGGTTCGCGGGGTCTGATGAGGATATTCGCTTTTACACAAGGTAAAACCATTTTGTGATTATCATATGTTATGTAAGCCATTAACAAAAAAAAAATTGTGTAGAATGCAGTTGTGGGAGGGGGGGGGGGGTGTTTGGTGAAGGGCAGGGGTGGGGGATAAAGTGCTGAAGTGCAGTTGGGGTGGGGATGGGTGGGCAAAAGTGTAAAGGTGATAATGTGGTGTGGGCAGGAGGTATGTATGTGGCTTGTGTGGGAGGGGGAGCAGGAGGGGTGGTTGGGGCTAAGTCAGTGTAGTTTCGTTATCTGAGAATATGAGAATCAGTTTAAGACTGTAGTAATTACCTAATTACAGTACAATGTGTTATGCCTTAAATGTTTTAAAGGAAACATTTTTTTTTTTTCAGATTTGTAACCTATAAACACATGATGGCCTTCTGGGAACAGATTGAACCTTTAACACACAGGATGATTCGCGTCACCAGCTCCAAAGTCACCAGGGAGACTGGGCTATATGTGAAGACTCGGGCACTAACTGCAATCGATGAATTCTTCCTCTTCATGATGCACCTTGCTTTGGGCCTCAAGCAGAAAGACCTGGCTCATCGCTTTCATGTCCATCAGACTACAGTGAGCCGCATCATAACCACTTGGGCAAACTTCCTCTATTTTCTTTTAGGTTCTGTGCAAATTTGGTTGCTTTATTAATTAATAACCTGGTACCATGCCAAATCCATAGGCCTGCTTTTGTGACCAAGGGCACACAAATGTCTGCCGGAGTGGTGAGACACACTCAGTCTGTGGCCAGGCTCAGGGTGCATGTTGAACGCCTGATCCGGCGGGTGAAGGAACATAATTTGTTTGACACAGTCATCCCCTTGTCCATTTCTGGTAGCATTAACCAACTGTTTGCAGTGTCATGTCTTCTCATTAACTATCAGAATGGACCACTTGTCAAGGCATGGGCTCAGTGAGTCTACACAGCATCATTCTTGTCTGTGTTCTAAGTCTTTTAAAGTCTTTATTTGGCACATTGAAATGTTGTAAATATACTGTTGTAAATATGGTCTGGAAACTGTCTAATTTTCTTACTATGATTGGCTAATAGATTTTTTGCTTGTTGCTTTTGTCTCTGGGATGTTTTTTGTCTTGCAACATATAATTCTGTTAACTATCAGATTGGACCACTTGTCAAGGCATGGTTTGAAATATTTTTTACAATCCAACTTTTGACCTCCTTCCTTTGTTAGAGCAGCCATAGTTAAACCTGCAATAGCAACGCAGTTCTAATTCTGTCAATCTTCTGCTACCTGCTCAAATCTTTATTTATAATGGTGAAAGACATGACTAAGATACAGTATTTTTAAGTGTCTTTTCTATTTATTAAAATGTTGAGTCATAAGTTATATTTATGAATTACATTTATTATGACAGTTACCTACAACATTCCTTCACAATTATTAAAGCAAATAAATAAATAAATATGTACACAAAATCCCTTTCAGAGCACATCAACAGTAACTTGATGGTCCATGGGCACTTTGGGAAAAGCTGTACTATTGTATGCTAGTTTACATTGACAGTTATGTAACAGTATAAAAATATCTGTGAACAGCAGCAGTATACAGTGTAACAGTAAAACAATAACAGTATGCCTTCTGTATAATAAGTAACAATTTCCATTTTGTATAGACTTGCTAACATAAACAACAGATCAGTTCAGATATTGTATAGATTTGCAAAAATTAACAATAACATCTGAACTCAAATCAAATCACTTTTATTATCACATCACCACAGCACATGTGCCTTCGTGAGTGAAATTCTTGAGAGCGTGCTCCAGACAGTGCAGAAACAATTTACATATAGACATTACCATACATACGTACAGACTTATACAGATGACAATGTGTAATATACACATACGTATACTCAGTACACACAGTGTACTATTAGACAGACATACAGCTACCGATACACATTATACACAGTATGTAGTACACATTCTACGTTATATACACACAGTAATATGCGAAGATGCAGCAGATTATATATAAACCGGATGTGCAAATGTCATGGATGTGCATTGGATGGTATCCAGTGCTGGCAAAAAGATTGTTGTATTAGTGCAGTAGTGTACTGGTAGTCCAGTTTGAACTGTATGGAATTAAAGTGCAGTGCGTGGTATACTGTAAAGTGGGAGTATGCTGTAGGGTGTATTAGTTTTGACTGTTCATTAGCCTGATAGCCTGAGGAAAAAAAGCTATCCCTCAGTCGGCTAGTGCGGGATCGGATGCTGCGGAGACGTCTTCCTGAGGGCAGCAGAGAGAGCAGTCTGTGGGACGGGTGGCTGGAGTCACTGATGATCCTCCGGGCTTTCTTTATACACCGCCTGGTGTAGATGTCCTGGAGGGAGGGAAGCTCACCTCCAACAATGTGACGGGCAGTTCGCACGACCCTTTGCAGAGCTTTGCGGTTGCCAGCAGTGCTGTTTCCAAACCAGGCGGTGATGCAGCCTGTCAGGATGCTCTCCACAGTGCAGGTGTAGAATGTTCTGAGGATGCTGGGGCTCATTCCAAACTTCCTCAGCCGTCTCAGGAAGAAGAGGCGTTGGTGTGTCTTCTTCAGCACTGCATCTGTGTGAGCGGACCATGTGAGATCCTCAGTGATGGGAACACCGAGGAATTTGAAGCTGTTTACTCGCTCCACAGGTGTCATGTCGATGGTGATGGGTGTGTGTTCTCTGCTCTGTCTCCTGAAATCCACTCACTGAACTGATTGAAACTGATTAATGAACCGATTGAAACGGATTAAATTTATTGAAAGGTACTATGCCCAAGGCCATTGGAGTGACTTACTGCAAACACTTCTGTACGTAGTGGTAAAAGAAAAAATGGTCTGCTCTGTCTCTAATGGTGTGCATTACATCAAGATCTTTATAAATTCGCTCGACTAACATGACTTCCTGAGCACAAACAACAAAATCACACCACTCTAGCCCTGTCAAGAGCATCTGACCTTGAACTTGCCAGTAGTACTTGTGCTGCCTCCTGAGTTTCAAAGCACCACCAGACATTTTTAGATAGGGGCAGTCCACATAGCTCTGGATATTGGGGCATTTGACCTCAAGGAGACCAAATGGTGGGTTCCCAGATGGATCAAAGATGACTCCATCAGGAGAGCTACCTAACCATGGAGCATCAGGATGTACAATGAACCCGCAGGGCAAACAGTTCACGTTTTTAAGAGTGCAGTACTCTTTAACAGCGACTGGCTCCATTTCAATACCTCTCCTCATGTCCGTGGTCTGGCCAGTCCCCCTGAGAATTCTCTCAGCCAGATTCTCTGCAGATGTATGTCCACGGACATGGCATACCTCGTGGAAACGAGTAGATGTCACTCTCATCTTTCTCAAGCGATGCCACTCCTGGCACAAACTCTGCCCTTGTGTTGCAGCTTCTATCCTGTGGGCCATGTTGAATGACACCTCCAGAGACTTCAGGTGTAGATGTTCCTTCTCTGATAGAACATAGGCACAGGATGGTGGTTCGAGCCTGTAGTTGTGGATGGGAAGGGAGGGTGAGGCAGGGGCAGATGGGATGTTGATGACTTCCCTCAGTGCTGGTGGTTTATGCTGAAATTACAGCACGCTCCCTGCCTGGACAGCTCCAAAAGCAGACTGGACTAACGGGACATCAGCTGACATACCCATTGTTGTTACCAAGGGTGCAAGTGAAGGGGGAAAGTCTTTGTACACCTCTGATACTCTCAACATGGCAAGATCTGGCAGTTACCCATCCAGTGCCTTGTAGAGAGAACTTCTGAAAAATATTACCAGTAAAAAAAAAAAAAAAAAGGATTAAAGTAAAAATCACTACACCAAATTTCTGCCACAACATACATAAAATGGGTTACATGCAAAAACCACACCGAGATACAAAGTAAAGAATCTCACCTTACACAGTCTGTTGTTGAATTTCTGGGTTTTCGAAACTCCATTTCTCCAACTGGGCCTGGCCTAACACCCTAACATCAGAGTCACATTCAACATGGCATCACAATAGCTAAATATATGCACAGTAATAGTACAGTTCACATGTTACATGACTTACCAGTGTCCTTGGTTTATGCCAGATCTGCTCTGTGTCTGTGCAGCTGTGCACCGGGGGAACAGCAGGAATGTTTAGCTGCGAATAGTGGGCAGTCTGATAAAGTAGTGCAACCAAATGATTACATAAGGCACAGCCCGCCACACAGAAACAATGGCTGCTCACCAAAACAACAGGTTTTGAGTGCTTTAACATCATCTAGGGAGAAATAGAAGCTTAGATGAGATATTGCTTGGCAGATAAAGCATTAACAAGAAAAATAATGCTGTATTCTGAGGCTCACAGACAAAATATGAAAATTTATTAATTTTTAACAATATAATACAGGCCTATTTTGCTAAGATAATGTTACTTTTATTAAGCGGACAGGCAATTTATCAGCTTGCCTAACCATTTCCCTAACAATAACCCTACTCTCAAGTCGTGTGGCTTTTCACTTTTCTTCATGGATCTATTACAGACTTCCCTCAAGCTGACCTCTCCTGTCACCTTGTCTTTCACTGACACTGTGAGGAAGGATGACGAAGACACAATTTGAGACCGTAACGTTATATTTTTACACAGTATCTTGACAGTATCTCTATAAAATAAAACACACAAACTCACAATCAAAAGTTAGCTGACAAGTCTGTCAGTCATAGTCGAACAAAACAACTAACTTTAACGTCAGCCATCTAATCATTCAGTTAACGCTAACGGTAGCTGCTACAATAACATTTAAACGTAACGACTTACCCTCGTAGTTATCGATGTAGCTGGCTATATACATCTTAAATCCCATTTCCCGTTTGCTGGAGGGAGTGGGGCATGACTTCTTGACAAGTCGGTCCACATCATTGATAGTCAGACGAGGTAGGTCTTGAAGACAGCGAGTGTAAAAGTGAGCCATGTTTACCAGCTGTCGGTCAAGAAAGCTAGAATTTCGCGGTCAGTGTAACCGGAAGTTTGTCAGCCGGTATAAGCCAATCCGGAATTGTGACGCGCATAGAGCCTATTGCATGTACCCTTTCAGCCAGAGCTGGGCCATGTGTGGCAATGATGGCACGGCGTGGATCACGGCAAACAATATGAGGGCCGATTGTTGGTGGGAGGAGTGTGGCCCAGATCAGGCTGTGACCTGACAGCATATTATGGGATCCATGAAAAACAAGATAAATAAAATTTTTAAAAATTATCACAGAAATTTTAATAAAGTGTAGTATTGTTTAAATTTTATCTTTGAAATGGCAAGTCTAAACAGAACTAAATCAGTCAATTGCATTAAACTGCACTTAATTATAATTTGATTATATTATTATTTTCAGTACAAATAATCTTAGAATCCTTACATAGAGAGAAAGAGCTCATTTAACCATTATGACATGCCGTGTTTCCGGTAATGCGTGTTTTGAATAAGAAACGCGTGTCCTCACGGAGTGGATCAATAGTGTTTTCAGCGTTTAACAACTTAAATTATGCTCTGCTCCTTGCACTAAACTATTATATCCTGTCAGAGAGGACTGCGACTGCAATGTATCGTCATTTGGACTTCTGTGTTACTGCTCCTTGACATTTCTACAATAAATTCTTGATTACACATGTCTGTCTGTGATGTTTCTCTTATAGAATGTATACTTTATACACTCACTCTTTATTGGTTGATTTGTTCTTTATAAAAATAAAACATTTTCAGTGCAATACGTTTTTTATTGCAGTTATATGACCTGTGGATTTTAAGGCTGATTTTATATTGTTTAATTGGCATAGTTTGTGTGTACATTACCAAAACATTTCACAAAATTTATAATTATTCATTTTGTGAAATGCGATTATACTAATACACAATACAATAATATTAAATATTAATATTCTGTATTGGTCTGGGCTATATAAGGCTCATGTGTAGCTCATATTTGGGGATTTTGGTTTACTTAAGGCTCAGAATTGGTATCAATAATAAAACCTGTTTTGGCCCAGTTCAGGGTGATTACTGGCTGAGAATCGGTCCGGTTATGGGCCATGTGTGGCCCTTGTCTTTAATCCAGGTCTGGGCCACTTCAGGGCTGTCATTCTTTGCGGTACTTGGGCTGAGGAAAAAGTGATTGTTTGGCCCGGAGCTGGGCCACAAAAGATTTGCTATGTGGGCTGTTACTATTATCCCAACTAAGTGCCCGCTCATTTGAACTGTTGATTCTTACCTGCTCTTGCCATCTTGATCTGCTACCACTCTGCAAATAAAAGTCCGTTGTTACTGCCACTTACCTGCATTTTCCCCTGTCTGTTCCTGACACCATGCAAACAAACACCTTAGAATGTTTTACATAATTTTTTTAATAATATAATATACCTTTCTCTAGTTCACACAAACTCTAAAATATTTAATTGGGTAGAAGTTTCTCTTTTGTGAGTTAAAAATATTTCCTTAGTGGGGAATAAAATAAATCCTTAACTAGGAATCATGAACTACTGGAAAAGTCACGTTAATTCATCAGTCAAAAAAAGTAGAAAACCAGGAAGAACATTCTGTTGTGCGTGACATGAGGGTGTGGCACTGAATGTCAGTGCTGTTTTGTATAAGTTTGAATAATTGACAATGGGCCCCATAACCTCTGCCAAAAGGCTAAGCATTTAGTAACAGCTCAAGTTCCCAAATTCGGCCCAGAATTAACTTTAGTACCAGAATCCATCCCAGAGACTTGTGAATTCCTTTTAAGTTTACCTTCAGTCCAAAAGCCAATACGAGAATCCTGAACTACTGGAAAAGTCATGTTAATTAATCAGTCAAAAAGAGAAGAAAACAAGGAAGAACATCCTGTTGTGCGTGACATGAGGGAATGTCAGTGCTGTTGTGCTGTTTTGTATAAGTTTGAATAATTGGAAATCAACTGCATGACAGCTGCTGTTCATTTAGCTTCCCTGGTATGCATCGGTATCGCAAATGAATTACAGGATCATTTATGCTTTCAGGTAGCAGCTGTGCAACATTTTGTGCTTTGATTTTCAGAGTTTGATGTTCATAATAAAGCCAGCTCTGGACTTTGTTTAGCCTTAGACTTAAAACAACTTTACTCAGTATGTACGTTTGCAAGAAAATGCAATTCTTCAATAAACATTTGATCTTCCTCTATTCTAAAATTAGTGGAATAGCAATAAACAGAGACGGAGAGAAAAATTCATTACAAAGACTGCAAAGTGCTAAATGTTTGAAAATAAGATTTTGTCTGTCCTTTACATGTTGTTACTGTAACGGCACTGGTCAGACACAGAAGGTAAGTTAAATCACACAGTGTTTATTAATGAGGTGAGCAGCACACAGGAGCAGTGAAGAGTCTTCAGACTTGGTGAGTATCAATCCGTGAGATTATCGTGAGGTGAATGCCACAGTAACAGTGCGTCTCTCTATCTTGACAGATCCAGTAGAGCGGCAGCGTCAGAGTGGCAGAGACGAACGATCGTACACACAGACACCAGGAACGGGAGAAGAGGATGACTGGAGGATGACAAGACAGAAGGTAAGTAATAACCGGTAAGTATTAACTGGTAGCCATACTCAGCTTCTAGATGAGCGGAGATGGTCCAGGTAGCAATCCCAACAGACAGTGTAGTGCTGTAACGTCAAGATCAGACATTGAGTGACTGTAGGTGCGTGCTTTTCTATTGTGCAAGCTGATGATGGTGACGATGATCAGGTGAGCATGATTAGATGAGGTGCAGGTGGAAGTGATCAGTGAAGGTGGAGACGGGCAATTCTGTGACAGTTACTTTGTAAGTACAAGAAATAAATTGATGTTTTATATGGAAGGTGTTTTTTTTGTGTTAATTTCATATTAGCTATTTTTATGTTTTTGAATTCGCATTTTTATATGGTTGTAATAAACAATTACAATGAGATGAAAGAATAGTTTTTTTTGGTGGGGTGGGGGGTAGGTTGAAGTAAGAAAATAAGCCAAATTAGGTTAAATATATACTGGTACCTTGGTACTGAAAACTTGAAAAAGTAAGTTCACATAACTTTTATAAAAATATTTCAACTAAACTTAAAAATAACTAAGAATTTGGGTAAAAATGAAACTGCATTGTTTCAACAAAACTTGTCAAGTTAAAATTACAACCCGATTTCCAGAAAAGTTGGGATGTTTTTTAAATTTGAATAAAATGAAAACAAAGAATTTCAAATCACATGAGCCTATATTTTATTTTATTCACAATATAACATAGATAACATAACAAATGTTTAAACTGAGAAAGTTTACAATTTATGCACAAAATGAACTTATTTCAAATTTGATGCCCGCTACAGGTCTCAAAATAGTTGGGACAGGGGCATGTTTACCATGGTGTAGCATCTCCTCTTCTTTTCAGAACAGTTTGAAGATGTCTGGGCATCAAGGTTATGAGTTTCTGGAGTTTTGGTGTTGGAATTTTTGTCCCATTCTTGCCTGATATACTGTAGATTTCCAGCTGCTGAAGAGTTTGTGGTCGTCTTTGATGTATTTTTCGCTTAATGATGCGCCGAATGTTCTTTATAGGTGAAAGATCTGGACTGCAGGCAGGCCCATTCAGCATCTGGACTCTTCTACTATGAAGCCATGCTGTTGTAATAGCTGCAGTATGTGGTTTTGCATTGTCCTGCTGAAATAGTCAAGGCCCTCCCTAAAATAGACGTCATCTGGAGGGGAGCATATGTTGCTCTTAAACCTTTATACAATATACCTTTCAGCATTCATAGTGCCTTCCAAAACATGCAAGTTTCCCATACCATATGCAACCCCATACCATCAGAGATGCTGGCTTTTGAACTGAACGCTGATATCACACTGGAAGGTCTCCCTCCTCTTTAGCCCGGAGGACACAGCGTCCATGATTTCCAACAAGAAGCGGATTGTGTTTACCAACAGTGGTTTCTGGAAGTATTCCTGGGCCAATTTAGTAATGTCAGTGACAGAATCGCCTGAGGGCCCGAAGACCACGGGCATCCAAAAAAGGTCTTAGGCCTTGTCCCTTACACAGAGAGATTTCTCCAGTTTATCTGAATCTTTTGATGATGTTATGCACTGTAGATGATGAGATTTGCAAAGCCTTTGCAATTTGACGTTGAGGAATGAATGTTAAAGTATTCCACAATCTTTTTACGCACTCTTTCACAGATTGGAGAGCCTCTTCCCATCTTTACTTCTGAGAGACCCTACCTCTCTAAGACTTCCTTTTTATAGCTAATCATGATACAGACCTAATGTCAATTAACTTAATTTGCTAGATGTTCTCCCAGCTGAATCTTTTTAAAATGTCCTGCTTTTTCAGCCCTTTGTTGCCCCCGTGCCAACTTTTTTTTTTAAACCTGTAGTCAAGTCAAGTCAAGTCACCTTTATTTATATAGCGCTTTTTACAATGCAAATTGTGTCAAAGCACTGCACAATATCAAAAAAGGAAAATAATGTGTCAATAAGTTTAAATAGTGTCTTTGCAATAAGGTCGGCGATATCACTGGAAATGAAGTGTCCCCAACTAAGCAAGCCAGAGGCGACAGCGGCAAGGAACCAAAACTCCATCGGTGACAGAATGGAGAAAAAACCTTGGGAGAAACCAGGCTCAGTCGGGGGGCCAATTCTCCTCTGGCCAAACAAACCAGCAGTTCAGTTCCAAACTGCAGCAAGTCAGATTGAATGGGCTCAGCTGGTTCCAGTGGTCTTTTCCGATGGCTGTCTAAGTGGTGGGGTCCTCAATGGGGATCTGTCTCTGGCGTTCATCCAGGTGTTTGGCCTCTGCCTACGATCAGGGACACATACGTCATCTCCCGGCGCTGATCCTCCATCTCAGGTGTTCGGTCATCTCAGATCATGTAATGGTTAGATCCAGACTGAAGTTCTGTAATTCCTGACAGAAACGTAGGGACAAGCAGAGACATGATTAGCGTAGCTGCTGTTCCATCTAAGCAAAAATAAATTGTTCAACCCAAGCTAAAGAATAATAATAATGCACATTTGATCAGATATAACTGCAGTACAAGATTATAAAATGCATTATGTGTATGCTTGGCTAAAGAGATGTGTCTTTAATCTAGATTTAAACAGAGAGAGTGTGTCTGAACCCCGAATGTTATCAGGAAGGCTATTCCAGAGTTTGGGAGCCAAATGTAAAAAAGCTTTACCTCCTTTAGTGGACTTTGCTATCCTAGGTACTACCAAAAGTCCAGAATTTTGCGACCTTAGAGAGCGGGTTGGATTATAGCGTGGTAGAAGACAAGTTAGGTACGCAGGAGCTAAACCATTTAGGGCCTTATAGGCAAGTAATAATAATTTATAAACAAACTTAATAGGTAGCCAGTGCAGAGACTGTAAAATTGGAGTAATATGATCATATTTTCTTGATCTGGTAAGAACTCTAGCCGCAGCATTTTGGACTATCTGTAGCTTGTTTATTGAAGATGCAGGACAACCAGCTAGCAGTGCATTACAATAGTCCAGTCTAGAGGTCATGAATGCATGAACTAGCTTTTCTGCATCAGAAACAGGTAGCATGTTTCGAAGCTTGGCAATGTTTCTAAGATGGAAGAATGCTGTTTTTGTAACATGGGAAATATGATTTTCAAAGGACAAGTTGCTGTCTAAAATAACACCCAGATTTTTGACATTAGAGGACGTAACAGTGCATCCGTCTAGTTGCAAATTATAATCCACGAGATTCTGTGTACTGTTTTTTGGTCCAATAAGTAATATCTCTGTCTTATCTGAATTTAGTAGGAGGAAATTATTGGTCATCCAATCTTTTACACTTTTTACACAATCTATTAGCTTAGATAGTTGAGAAGTTTCATCTGGTCTTGTTGAGATATATAATTGAGTATCATCAGCATAGCAATGAAAACTTATCCCGTGTTTTCTAATAATATTTCCAAGGGGCAACATGTAAATTGAAAATAGCAGAGGACCTAGGACAGATCCTTGTGGTACTCCATACTTTACTGGTGATAATTGAGATGACTCCCCATTTAAATGAACAAAGTGGTAGCGATCGGACAGGTAGGATCTAAACCATCTTAAAGCCTGTCCTTGAATACCAATATAGTTTTGTAATCGATCTATGAGTATATTATGGTCTATAGTGTCAAACGCAGCACTAAGATAAAGTAATACTAGCAATAAGGTGCAGCCTTGATCTGAAGCAAGTAGTAAGGCATTCGTAATTTTAACAAGTGCAGTTTCTGTACTATGATTGGGCCTGAAACCTGATTGAAATTCTTCATAGAGATCATTTTTTTGCAAAAAGGAGCATAATTGAGTAGACACAACTTTTTCTAAAATTTTTGACATAAACGGAAGATTTGAAATGGGTCTGTAATTTGCCAGTTCATTTGAATCTAGTTGTGGTTTCTTAATAAGAGGCTTAATAACCGCCACCTTGAATGGTTTTGGGACGTGACCTAAATATAACGATGAGTTAATAATATTGAGAAGTGGTTTTTCTGTTACGGGTAACAACTCTTTCAGTAATTTAGTAGGTACAGGATCTAATAAACACGTTGTTGGTTTAGATGCACTGATAAGTTTATTTAGCTCTTCCTGTCTTATAGTTGTAAAGCACGGCAGTTTTTCTTTGGGTGCGATGAATGAAGCTGAAATACTATATACTGTAGCAGGCATCAAATTTTAAACGAGCTCATTTAGTGGATAAGTGTAAAATGTTTCATTTTAAACACTTATGTTCTCTATGTTCTATTGTGAATAAAATATTGGCTCATGCGATTTGAAAGGCTTTTAGTTTTCATTTACTTCAAATTTAAAAAAACATCCCAACATTTCCGGAATTCAGTTTGTATTAATAATTATAAATTATAAACTCATGTTGATTTAAGTTGAGGTTTTTTTTTGTTTGTTTGTTTTTTACACAGAGTAGAATACTTAAAGTTCAAAAATAATATATGGATAGTAAAATATAAGTATGATGTTAAGCTCATTTAAAGAAGAGCTTAGAAGTACTCCCAGGTAAAAAATAAATACACTTTAGTTTATATTTATATTATATTTTTATTATACTTGTAACATAGATGCTGAGGCGGCGTTAGAATCCATGTGCGGAAGTTTATTACAAACAGCAACAAACATACACGTGTAATCAGGCAGTGGGTCAAAACCAAAAGAGCAGTCCAATCGTTCAACAGTCCAGGGGATAATCCGTAAATAGAAAGTGAGAAGCCAGGCAATAATGTCAAACCTTGAATTCAGTCCATACAAGCAAACAATCCAAATAGGGTAATCCGTGAAATCGATGGTCAGAAAACGAGGCAGAATCATATACGTGAAAACAATTAGAAAAATCAGAATAACGCTCAGTAAGACAGGAAACTGGCAATACTTCGCGAAGAGGAAGCACATGGTTTCATCTTAAATAATCCCAAACAGGAAGTGACTGTAGAAGCAGCAGAGGGAGCGTGCAGTCAGTACTCGGGTGAGGGCTCCCTCTGCTGGCTTGGCATTACAGAACCCCTCCCTCTAGGAGCGACTCCTGGAGCTCGGCGAGGACGTCCCCGTGGTCGTGGTGCTGGACGGTCGGGTCTGGCTCGATGGAACTCCTCGGTGAGAGATGGATCCAGAATGTCGTTGGCGGCCACCCATGACCTCTCCTCAGGTCCATAGCCCTCCCAGTCCACCAAATATTGGAGCTGACCCCCTCTACGCCGAGAGTCCAGTAACTCCTTTACCTGATAGGCGGGCATGCCGTCTACATCCAGGGGTGGCGGTGGTTCTGGGGCAAGCTGGCCGGGGTCAGCCTCCGGGTGGACCGGTTTGAGGAGGGACACATGGAAAGAGGGAGAGATACGGTAGTTAGCAGGAAGCTCAAGCTGGTAGGTTACTTCATTAATTCTTTTAAGAATCTTGAAAGGACCTACATACCTAGGGCTGAGCTTCCTGCTGGGCAGCCGCAGCTTGATGTCCCTCGTAGAGAGCCAGACCCGCTGTCCAGGTTGGTAGGGAGGGTGTGGACGGCGGCGTCTGTTGGCTTGGATCTCCTGATCCCGTACAGCCCGCTGGAGACGCACATGAGCACTGTCCCACACCCTCTCACTACGCTTAATCCAGTCGTCGACAGCCGGAACCGAGGAAGGTTCACCTGACCACGGGAACATGGGGGGTTGAAATCCAAGGACGCACTGGAAGGGGGTGAGGCCTGTAGATACATGAGTGAGTGAGTTTTGGGCATATTCGGCCCAGGGGAGAAAATCTGACCACCTATGTTGTTCGCGACTACAATAAGTACGTAGGTATCGGCCGATCTCCTGATTTAGTCTCTCCACCTGACCATTGCTCTGAGGATGATATCCTGAGGTGAGGCTGACGTTAATGTCCAGCTGTTTGCAGAAAGCTTTCCAGATTTGAGAGGTGAATTGAGTTCCTCTGTCACTGACAATGTCTTCAAGTAAACCATAGATACGGAAGACGTGATTAAAGAGAGTTAAGGCCATTTCCATGGCTGTGGGTAATCCTTTTAAAGGGATTAAACGACATGACTTGGAGAAACGGTCAATGATTACTAGAATGGTTGTGAATTCATTGGAAGGTGGCAGGTCAGTGACAAAGTCAATGGAAAGATGAGACCAGGGTCGTTGTGGAATAGGTAATGGTTGGAGTAGGCCTGAGGGTAATTCCTTGGGGGTCTTGGATTGGGCGCAGACCTGGCATGATTTAACGAAATCGGTCGTGTCCTTGGTCATAGATGGCCACCAGAATGAATTTTTTAACAGGTGTAGGGTGCGTGATATACCTGGATGACCAGCACTGAGGGAGGTATGAACCCATTGTAATACTTGGCGACGCATCTCTTGGGGTACATAATGTTTGTTTGGGGGACATTGTGGTGGTGGTGGATCTTGTTCGTGCCGGCGATGAATTTCGTCCATGATGTCCCATGAGACTGGAGCCAGAATGACAGTGGGTGGTAGGATGGGTTCAGGTTTGAGATTGTCCATAGGAGGATCATGCTTGCGGGAGAGAGCGTCTGCCTTGCTGTTTTTGCTTCCTGGTCTATAAGTGACTGTGAAATTGAAACGAGTGAAAAAGAGGGCCCATCGAGCTTGACGAGGGTTAAGTCTTTTGGCTCCTTTGATGTATTCAAGGTTCTTGTGATCAGTGATAACTTGGAAAGGATGGTGAGCACCCTCCAGCCAGTGTCGCCACTCCTCGATGGCGGCTTTCATGGATAACAATTCCTTATTTCCCACGTCGTAATTCCTCTCTGCACTAGTGAGTTTCCTGGAGTAGAAGGCACATGGATGAAGCTTGCCTGGTTGACCATGCCGTTGGGAGAGAATAGCTCCTATCCCGCAATCTGAGGCATCCACTTCCACAATAAATGGTAAATCGGGGTCAGGGTGTTTAAGGATGGGGGCTGAGGTGAAGCTTGACTTGAGAGTGACGAAAGCATGATTTGCCTCTTCTGTCCAACAGAGTTTCTTAGGTTTATTTTTGAGGAGTGAGGTAAGAGGAGAAGCTATGGTACTGTAATTTCTGATGAAGCGGCGGTAGAAGTTGGCAAACCCCAGGAATCTTTGAAGCTCCTTGATGGTAGTGGGTTGAGGCCATTCCGTGACTGCTTGAACCTTGGTTGAGTCCATTTTAACTCCATGATGGCTAACTTGATAGCCGAGAAATGAGGTTTGGTGAACGTGGAACTCACATTTTTCAGCCTTGACATAAAGTTGGTTCTCCAACAGGCGGGACAGTACTGCACGGACATGGGTAATATGTTCTGCTTCAGTCTTGGAATAAATCAGAATATCGTCGATGTAGGCAATAACAAATTTGTTCATGAAGTCTTTGAGAATTTCATTGATGAAGGACTGGAAGACAGCTGGAGCGTTGGCTAACCCATACGGCATTACCTGGTACTCATAGTGCCCCCTGGTGGTGAGAAATGCAGTCTTCCACTCATCACCCTCCTTGATCCTGATGAGGTTGTATGCACTTCGCAGGTCTACCTTGGTGTAAATGTTGGCTTCCCGTAGTTGCTCTAGAGCCGGGGGTACTAACGGCAAGGGGTATCGGAACTTTACTGTGACGCTGTTGTTGAGTCCACGGTAATCTATGCAGGGTCTCAAACCACCATCCTTCTTGCTCACGAAGAAGAATCCGGCTGCGGCAGGGGATGTGGACGAACGGATGAAACCAGAGTCTAGAGCTTCATCAATGTATTCCTCCATAGCCTGATCCTCCGTTCTGGACAAAGGATAAACTCTACTTTTAGGAGGCATGGCGTTGGGAAGCAGATCAATCGCACAGTCCCAAGGACGATGTGGAGGGAGTTGCGTGGCTTTGGTTTTGCTAAAAACTTCAGATAAATCTTGATAATGACTGGGGATGGTTATTTTTACCTGTGTCTCAGGGCTCTCAATGCTTGTGGTGAGACAGGGTTGTAACAGGCTGGAAAAACAGTTCTTCTCACAGAATGGTGACCAGTGAATTAGTTCCCCTTGAAACCAGGAAATGGACGGATCGTGGATGGAGAGCCAGGGAAATCCTAGGATGACTTCGTATTTGGGTGAGTCTACCACATACAAGGTGATATTTTCTTGGTGAAACAGACCAACTTGAAGTTTTAATGTTTTTGTCTGGCAGTGGATACCATGATCGATGAGAGAGTCGTTGATAGCTTTGATCTGGATGGGTGGAATGCATGGTTGGGTTGGGATGTTATATTTCTTGATGATGTCCTTATTGATGAGATTCAATGTGGCTCCAGAATCAATCATCGCTGTCAGATCAAGAGACAGAGTATCAGTTCTTATGGTAACAGGTAAGGTAAGTGATTTATTTTTTAGAACAGAGAAGTTGTGAATATTTACCCCTGATGAAGGTTTGACCTTGAGTGGACATCCCACACTACGATGGCCTGGTTCACCGCAGTAAAAACACAGATGATTTTGTCGACGTCTTGTTCGTTCTTCCTCAGACAGTTGTGAAGCATTAAGTTGCATGGGTTCAACAGATGATTGTTCCATTGTTGGAATGCAGATCGGGGAATTGCGATGACCACTTGATTTAATACGTTGCCTTGGTGTCTGCCTCATGAGATTGTCTATCTTAATGGTGAGATTAACGAGTTCTGAAAACGATGAGTTCTCTCGACGACAGGCGAGCTCTGTTTGCAGATCAACATTGAGACTGTTGTAAAAGATGGCTTTGAGTGCCACATCATTCCACCCGCTCTGGGCTGCCAGAGTACGAAACTCAATAGCTTAATCAGCTGCAGTTCGGTTACCTTGCTTAGCATGAATAATTTGAGTCGAAATATCCCTGCCCCCTGCGGGATATTCGAAGACCTCATGAATTTGTTGTAAAAAACAATCGACAGATGTCTTGAATAGAGGATCGGTATCCCATACAGCTGAAGCCCAGTCGAGGGCTCTTCCCGTGAGCAAAGTCATTAGAAAAGCACATCTCTTTTCCTCAGACTCGAATCGATCCCTTTGATGATCAAAATACAGTCTCACTTGACGAACAAAACCCTTGCATTGCTCAGCAGTTCCATCAAACTTATTAGGAAGAGCGAAGCTTACCACTGATGGCATGGGAGGTGGAAGGGATCGTACGTAGTGCGTCAGGTGTTCTTTGACTGATTGTAGTTTAGTGAGCTGCTCTTGATAACTCTTCAATAGTTCACTTTGGTAAGCGAATGCTGCTTGCAAGTTGGAAACCTCCGCTGGATCCATGGTAGGCGAAGTATTCTGTAACATAGATGCTGAGGCGGCGTTAGAATCCATGTGCGGAAGTTTATTACAAACAGCAACAAACATACACGTGTAATCAGGCAGTGGGTCAAAACCAAAAGAGCAGTCCAATCGTTCAACAGTCCAGGGGATAATCCGTAAATAGAAAGTGAGAAGCCAGGCAATAATGTCAAACCTTGAATTCAGTCCATACAAGCAAACAATCCAAATAGGGTAATCCGTGAAATCGATGGTCAGAAAACGAGGCAGAATCATACACGTGAAAACAATCATAAAAATCAGAATAACGCTCAGTAAGACAGGAAACTGGCAATACTTCGCGAAGAGGAAGCACATGGTTTCATCTTAAATAATCCCAAACAGGAAGTGACTGTAGAAGCAGCAGAGGGAGCGTGCAGTCAGTACTCGGGTGAGGGCTCCCTCTGCTGGCTTGGCATTACAATACTATACTAAGTGCATAATAAATGTGTTATTTTGGTATTTAAGTGCTCTTTAAAATATGCTTAAGATCAACTTTAAGCTAATTGCAATATATTTTAATATATTTAGTTGTTAAAATGGAACAACTTCAGGTACCGTTAGTATAATTTAATTGTACTTCCATACATTATTTAAAATACACTTTTATACTGTACTTCTTGAAGGGAAAAGCGCGCACATGCATCATGATACTCTCCAAAATGATGGACGACTCCAAGTCGAAACTATCCAGGGAAAGCTGCTAGGACGTGGGTGGGTGAAGTACAGCGCTCCACTACTGAGACTCAAGATTGGCAATTTGTATGAGGAAACTATCACCTTTCTGGTTCTGGAGGGACTCATGGTGGACATCATCCTGGGACGCCCCTGGCTCTTTCTCCACTCTCCAGAAATCAGACGGGACTCATGTGATTTTACTCGCTGGAGCGAATTTTGCCATCACAACTGCCTCTCAGCTCTCTCCAGGCCACTCCACAAGTCACGTACAGCCCAGATTGCTTCCACTCTCATAGAAAGTCCTGAACCTCAGGAGACACCTACCGTCCCATCTGATTATGAGGCATTCCAGGATGTCTTCAGTAAGCAGGCAGCCACTCAGTTACCACCTCATCGGCCGTGGGACTGTGCAATCGACTTGCTGCCTGGAGCTAAACTCCCCAAGGTTTGAGTTTATCCTCTGTCCATCCCCGGAGTGCAAGGCTAAGGAGGAATACATCCAGGAGGCTCTTAACCAGGGATTCCTCCGACCTTCCTCTTCCCCTGGTTCTCGCCATTCTCAAAGAACTCCGTGGGGCCCACATCTTTTCCAAGATGGAACTGCGGAGCATTTATAACCTCGTTCGTATCCGGGAAGGCGACGGGTGGAAGATGGTGGAAGAACGAGGTGTTCCAGAGGTTCCTCCACAACTTTGTGATCGTCTATATCGATGATATTCTCATATACTCCCACCATATACCGCCACCACGTGATGCAGGTCTTCCAGAGGCTCCGCCAACATCGTCTCTGGAGAAGTGAAAGTTCCATCGCCCCACTGTACAGTTCCTCGGTTACGTCATCGGCCAAGAAGTTATTCAGATGGACCAGGGGAAGGTAACAGCAGTCAAGGAGTGGCCTCTTCCCCTGTCTGTGAAGGAGCTTCAGAGATTTCTGGGGTTTGCTAACTTCTATTGTCGTTTCATAAAGGATTTCAGTCTGCATACAGCCTCGATAACCTCCATTCTCAGAGGTGAGCCCAAGTATACTGGAACTCCAGTGCCCACAAAGCCTTTGAAGGACTTAACACAGCCTTCAGCATGGCCCCCATCCTTCGTCATCCAGATCCCCATGCTTCGTTCATGGTTGAAGTGGATGCGTCCATCACCGGAGTTGGGGCTGTGCTTTCCCAACAATTTGGTGAGCCTCCACGCCTCCAGCCTTGCGCATACTACTCCAAGAATCTGATCCCACCGGAGCAGAATTATGATATCGGTAACAGGGAGCAGGGGCGCAGATGGGATTTTTTAACTGGGGGGACCAAGACCAGGGGGGGTTGGGGGGGGTGCCCAAAGCATTAATCCATATTCAGAAAGGCACTGAAAACAAATAACGATTGCTAACGGTTGACTGTTACCTTACAGTACATAAAATTTCACTTACCACATAAACAGAGTAAGGTGATATGACTGAGGACGATGGCAAATGATTTACAGATCACCACTGACAAGCATCCAATCTTGTCAAATGTGTGGTAATTACAGCTCCATAGTATACCAGTACATGCAATCGTGAATCTCGAAAGTGAAAGTGAAACTAAAAAGGATTGTGCATTCAAAAACAGTTTCAATGCCAGGCATAATAGTGGCAACAAGTGAAGATAACAAAAGCATATCAAACCAAAAGCCAACACGGATAAGTTGTGTGAAACAAAGCAAAATCAACGATACTTACCTATCAAGAAGAAATAACGTAACCTCTGCATCCGATTCGAGCCCTTTATGCTCCTTGAGTTCTCTCCACTGCTGGAAAGCTGCTGATTGGCTACAAGTGTGTTTTGGGACTTGGTCAGACACTGTGGTCAAAACCGTGCATTACACAGGACTGGTGATATATTATTTGCTATATCAAGATATAACTACATAAGGTACATAAGGTTACCTATATGTTCTTAAATTCATAGAAGATAACATAACTTCACTTATGGTTATTACAGAATTATACCTGCTGCCCAGTGTAAATGCTGTTCAAATACAGTGTACTGTTGGGAAGGTGGTTTTTATTATGCATATGTGGCAGGTTTAGTTTCTTAATCTTTTCGTAATGTTTGGGTATATCCCCAATTGCAAGACCCTCCCACTGGCGCCGTTGCGTAGTATCATTGAGCACACCTGTGTGGCTCATTGATTGAAGTTGATTGATCTACGTTGTTTTAAAAGATTTGGGTAAAGCTTGTGTGTGACTTCTCTACCGTGTCTTCATACTCTGTGGTCAGTTATAGTCTTTGTCGATCCCGTCCTTGGTGAGTTGTCGCCTGTTTTTATTAGTTTTTTTTCGTAAGCCATCACTGTCTAAAGATGTTTACCGTTAGGAGAGTGTGTGCGTGGAGTGGCAAGCGCAGTTTGCATAGAGTCTGCTGTAGCTTATGAATTTCTTCTCGGAGCTAAGAAGTTTATTTTGGGTTTTAAAAGGGGGAATTCATTATTGAAATTTAAACTTGTTTTTATATTTGTGTTTTAGGTCCGGCCTGAGAACGCTAGCTGTTGTTTTCTTATCCCTGTATTCATGGCCGTTGTTCGTACCAGTTTCATTTAATGTTGTTTTTAGTTGGTGTTTTACATATTTCATATTGCTGTGCTGTATATTGTTACATTCTGTTCCGCGGCCTGGCGTGCACCGCTGACTGCGTGATCGTCACGGTGAAGCATCGTGCTCCACCGAGGTTCCATAAGATTATTTTGTCCAATTGATTTGTGATAATGCGAGGAAATTCTGGATATGTTTGCCTTTTCATGTGAATACCGGTTGAGCCGTAATACTGAAGCTTAACAGAAGGGGAGTGTGTATTATTTTTGTTGTTATCTTTGTCACTTGCTTTATGAATATTGTAGGCACTGTTTTGCTGTGGGGTTTGTCGCTTCTGTGAAAGCAGGGTCTGTTATGGTCTCTTTTTAACTGTGGGTATTTAAATGGTAAACTGTTGATGAGACTTTTTAAATTTGAATAATCTTTTTGATTTGTGATTCATCCCTTGGTGTGAAATAAACGTGTTATTTTTGGTAAGTCACGTCTCTGTCTTTGATCCAACTCGAACCAGCAGGGTCCTTCATATTGTTGTAACTTTTTTGGGTTTCATATTTTTGGGGTAACTGTTTATTTTATTCTTTTCCTGGGTGCTAACCTAGGTGGCGTAGTCGGGTTTCTTTTTAATATTTTAAGCCAAGGGTTATGTAACGGAACGGGTCGGACACAGAAGGTAAGTGAAATCACAAGGTGTTTATTTACAAGGTGAATAGCAAACAGCAATCGTGCAGATTCTTCGGACTTGGTGAGTGTCAATTCGTGAGATTAAAGCAAGAGGAATGTCAGTCACAATCAGTCTCTCTGTCTTGACAGATCCTGGAGATGGGCAGCGTCAGAGCGGCAGAGACATACGAGGATTCAACCAAGCCACCGGGGAGAGACGAGGAGGATGACTGGAAGAGGACAAGGCAGAAGGTAAGTAAGGACAGGTAAGTATTCACAGGTAGTTATACTCAGCTTATAGGGAAGCAGAGACGGTCCATGTAGCAATCCTGAGATCGGAACTTTGCAGTGATTGTCACGTCACTTCAAGATCGGACAAGGAAGTGAACTGAGGGAAGTGCTTTTATGAGCATGGTGATTGGAGATTGATGAGGTGCGGGTGATGATTGAAGACAAACAGGTGATAGTGATGAGTGACGGGAAAGACGGGCCATTCTGTGACAGGTTACACATATGTCAATGGCTGGCAGTGACATGACCTCTTTTCCAAGGAATTTATAGCTAAGAATCACACCAAAGTTCCCAAACAAAAGCTTTTTTTTCTTAGCATTTTCCCCCAAAATACCTTTTCACCAACACAGCAATACTTGTCTTTGAGACCATAATCACTTATCAGCCAAAAAAAAAACCACTTGCTTACAAATGCTGATGTACAATTGCTTTCATTCTGCAATAAGCTTTGTAGTTATGCTTTTTGATCACACCATCCTATCCTGCCATGGCACACTGCCTTGAGGAGAGTTAAAGAAATTGCAGAAGACCTCCCTTACATTACAGGCCTCTGTTGATGCCCTGTTTCCTCCCATGTGTCTCACTGGTGTCATGTCTCCCCAGCTGCTCTGCCTCGTCTATCAACCTCTGGTTTTAGCTAGGGGAAAGCAGGAAATTGTGAAGGATGCATGCAGCCATCACAAGTGTGTCAACGTGTTTCAGTTGTAGGTTGAATTTGTTCAGAAATATTCTCCATCTGGCAGATAGAATGCCAAAGGCATTTTCAACCACCATCCTTGCTCTTGAAAGTCTGTAGTTAAAAATCTTCTTTTTGAACGTGAGGTTTGCTCCGGGGTATGGCCTCATCAGGAATGACTTGAGGGAGAAAGCTTTGTTACCAACCATAACGAATGACACATCACCCAGGTGGGAAGCACCAGGCAGAGAGGTACTGGGTGGCACATGCAATGTGTTGGTCTCCATTCCTCTCCCCAAATCCGATCTGGCATACATCCCCACCGTCACTGCTTCTTCCAAAGTCCCCACTTGAATGACTCGTAATCTGTAGTCAGCATCCACAAGTGCCAAAAGCACTATGGAGAAAGTACTTTTGTAATTTAAGAACTAACTTCTGGACAGTGGTGGTGCTTGTATTATTATATGTTTGCCATCTACTGCTCCCAAACAATTTGAGAAATTCTATTTTTCACAGAATCCTCGGGCCACCTCCTTCCGAGTATTTTGTGTTGGGCTGGGTAGAAACCTCTCCATCATCACATTTACAATGGCTGCACACAACATATGAACTGAGTTCATGACAGTTGTGTGCCCTAGGCGATAGCTGAGCATTGACTCTCCAGAAGCCAAGTACCTGTGAGGAAAGACACAAGCGAAAATTATTTTATTCATCTGTTTGTCTTCTTTTTTTCAGTTGATGTATGCAGGACGAGATGGAAGACATTAAGAGATACATTTGTGAAAAACTGAAAAAATACAAATCTGCCCAGTGGATCAGCAGGAGGAAATCAAAAGGACTGCAAGTATTCTGAGATAATGCCCTTTCTTTTGCCCCACTTACAGCCAAGAAGGTCTGAAAATGAAACATGTAATTGACATTAATTGTAACAGTAATAACAATATAGATGACTACAGCAACAGTGTAATTGTTCATAATGTATTACAAAGGTGCAAAATGTATAAATTAAAATGATAATGTTCCTATACAAATTGTTTACAGACCATAAAGACATTGCAAGGTCTATCTATCTATCTATCTTTTTTTTATTCATTAATTCATTCATTCATTTGGTTGTTTTTTTTATGCAGTTCAAAAAGTAACTTGACCCTACAAACAGTTAATGTGGAACACAGTGTAAGTTCTGCTTCCCCACTGTCATCATTGGGTACAGATGAAAGATCCAGTACCCCTGGACTTGCCTTACAGAGGTCCACATCTGTATCTCTGCTTTTCGGCCAATTACCCTTCCTCCACAAGGTACACAATGGGAAGACGAGAACACTTATGGGTCTTACTACTAAGACTTGTAGTCAGTAGGGTAAAACTGACTCGATTGTACATAACTGATGTAAAAATGTGAAAGTGTTTTTTTTTTGTTTTGTTTTTTTTTAAGTGCCTTGTATTTGTAATGTTGTGCCTATTGGTACTTTTGATGATTTTTTTTTTTTTTTTGTAATTTTGAAGTTGAATGGTTATTTCATATATTTGTTACTACAACAAATATAAACCTTTGCTGTTTTTGAAAGCTGAATGGTGATTTAATGTTTATTATTACAAATAAAGACAAAAATTCAAGTGTTTGTCTGAGAATTTTGTATTTCTTCAGTTTATGGTCAGCGTTTTTTTTCTTTTTTTTTTTCAATGACATTATGGTCTTACCTCAATCCAACTGCCAGTCTCTGCTTGGGTTCTATAGCAGCTCTGTAATTTGTTGACTGTGTGGTCAGTTCAGGGCCAATGAGGGACAGAAGTTCATCCATTTGCTCTGCGTTCATTCTGAAATACTGATGATGGCGTTGGCTGTCCAGCCTCAGCTACAAGATGATAAAAATGCCCTTGTTCTTTCCTTCGCTGGTTGAGAGGATGCACCCAATATCGTCTCCTCCTCCTTCTGCCCCTTTGTATTATTTCCACTAGGAGAACAAACACCAATGCTCTCCTCCTGCTCACAGGCACTGTATGTGATATATCGATATAAGGTAATTGAGCATGTATTTTAAATGACTAAAACAGCTACAAAACTTTTATTATTGTTCATAACTGGACTTTAAGTGTATCAAGTAGGACATATTAATAAACACAACAATAAACACAATTAAACTGGACAAAATAGTAACCATTTAGCTAATTTATCCATGGTGGAACCTAAAAAATCAGGACAATGAGCAACCAAACAACATCTGACAGGAAAATCATGTGGTCTTGCGAATCCTGCCGCTTCGCTTCTGAAACGCCTCAGGTGTAAGTTGGCACCGCGTGGAGGATGGAACAAAACCTCTTCGGAGCCATAACGCACCACAGATGCGTGCAGTGTACATCGGGGGTGAAAGCAAAATGGGCGCACGCTGCTCCTGCTCTGCTTACACACCACTTCTGCACCGCTCACGCATGAGGTGTGAAACGGACTTGAGTCTTGAACAGTAAACTTTTAAGTGTCAGCTTTGTGAATATATGTTGATTATGTATCTAATCAGAAAGACTCCTGAGCAGCAACCTTTTTATTTTGGGTATACCATTTATGTCCTCATGTCAAAATGTTGTGGTACTTGAGAAGGGGTTAACATGAGAGCAATACATTGAAAGCAATGACAGGAAGGATACAGGAAGGCATTACATAGCGGGAGGGTGGAGCATGTATTGCTAACTGTCATGCTACCAGCACTGCTCTAACTTTTACAGACGTCTCCACCATAAAAGCTACAACATCTAAGAAGATTTTACCCCAAAAAAAAAACAGTCTAATGGTTCATATAACTTACAATCCAATCACTCAGCCAGTCTTCATGGGATCACATTAACTTCTGTACAGTTCCTGTAACTCAACTAGAGAAAGTAAGTAGTTGGTGTTTTTATAAAAGTGTCTACCAAATGCTTACATGCAGAAGTAAAGCTCATTTTATCATATTTGAATCATTGGTCATAGCAGTGGAGAGTATGACAAAATATAACTTAATTTCAAAGTTTATTTTTGCTCGAAATTCAGTTTATACTGTAAGGAACAATGTGGTTAGGTATATTTTAAATAATAACCCAGTGAACTGAACAAGTTATTCTGTTTATATTATTATATTAATTTGGCAAGCCACAACCATTGCTTGGCAAGAACTAAAATTTATGTTGTGCCAAATAGCATTGGTTAGGATCTTCCTCAAGTTTCTCCTTCCTTGAATGTAGTGGCTGCTCCAGGATTTTTTTGTTGGGTGTGCTAAGGGGGAGCTTAACAGTTCAGAGGGGATGCTAAAAAAACTAATTAAACTGAGAGAAATTAATGAACGCCTAACTTTAGCTATCAGTTTTTTTATATATATATATACAGCAGCTTCGAAAAAGGCATATCCTCCTGAGAGCCAGCTCTGGAGTTTTTGACTCTGTAGTGGACATTCTATTTCAGTGAATTTCTCTGAGACCTCACATGTCACAGTTGTAAGTCTGGATGTCCTGTACAGAGCACATTCAGGGCTTTATAGAGATACTAAATGATAGGAAGTTTCACCATGACCACACCCTCTCCAAGGCCTTTAAATATGGCTAAATTTAATTTAGTGAAAAATTTGACATCCTTATGGAAATATGATTATATTTTGTAATTGTCATTTAAATCTGAATAATTTTCTAATTGTTTATCATAGAGCAACATCTCAGGAAAATGTTATGGGTTTTCATATTAAAATATGACTTCCTGTTATGAAACAGGAAATCATTTCATACATGTCCACTGTAGAGGACACCAGGACTAAAAGCATCTTTATTAAGTTCAAGTTCACGTTTATTTGTATAACACTTTCTATGATACAAATCGTTGCAAAGCAGCTCTACAGGAAATTGAGTTTCCACAATATATTTATATATTGCAGAACCTTAATATATTTAACTTATGGCAAAATTTAGTAATTCTGTATGTTGTCTGAGGGTTGGCATCCTCTGAGGTCCTCTGAGGGGTTGGCATCATCTTTTCTCAGGTGTTCGGTCATCTCAGATCATTTAAGGTTTGGATCCAGACTGAAGCTTCTGTAATTCCTAGTTACCATGGGATGTTAATCCTGTGGCAGAAACAGAGAAACAAATAGAGGCATAATTAGCGTAGCTGCTGTTCCATCTAAGCAAAAATGATTTGTTCAACCCAAGCTAAAGAATAATAATAATGTACATTTGATCAGATATAACTGCAGTACAAGATTATAAGGTGCATTATGTGAATGCTTGGCTAAAGAGATGTGTCTTTAATCTAGATTTAAACAGAGAGTGTGTCTGAACCCTGAACGTTGTCAGGAAGGCTATTCCAGAGTTTGGGAGCCAAATGTGAAAAAGCTCTATACCTCCTTTAGTGGACTTTGCTATCCTAGGTACAACCAAAAATCCAGAGATTTGCGACCTTAGGGAGCGGGTTGGATTGTAGCGTGGTAGAAGACAAGTTAGGTATGCAGGAGCTAAACCATTTAGGGCCTTATAGGCAAGTAATAATATTTTGTAAATGATACGGAATTTAATAGGTAGCCAGTGCAGAGACTGTAAAATTGGGGTAATATGATCATATTTTCTTGACCTGGTAAGAACTCTAGCCGCTGCATTTTGGACTATCTGTAGCTTTTTTATTGAAGATGCAGGACAACCACCTAGCAGCGCATTACAATAGTCCAGTCTACACAGCAAATTTGAAAGTGTTAAATTCACACTCGCAGTGTATAAATTAACACTTTTTCGAGGTTCATATAGGTCCACGCTAAATTGAGTTAAACTAACACTTGAAATAGTGTTACTTTTTTAACACTTCATAGAGTTAAACAACACTGTATGTGTTCACCATTAACACTAATTTGGTGTAAAAAAGGAGGGAAAACACTAATAGTGTCACAACTACACTAGGTGTGTCAATAACTTAACACCAAGGGAGTTATTTCCAGACTAATATATTAACCCTGTGTTCATATTAACCCTGATTTGTCATTAAATGTGATCTGTATTCAGTTCAACTACAAATGCATGTGTATATTCAATAACAGCCAACTCGTTGTTGTATCAGTTTGAACCTTTATTTTCAAAAACACTTAATACAAATTCACCATCATATCACACATGTGAAGTCTGCAGGTCAAAAGACCTGTAAAACTTAAATGCTGGCTGTTAGAAGTACTCTCAACTTAAAATGTATTTGTAATTAAAATACATTATGCTCTGAAAAATGTTTTGTCAAAAGTTTGTCAATGCTTTGCATGCAATTCATTTACTCTTGGCAACTCACTGGTATGACCAACATCAATGTTGTAGACTAGTGTAGCAGGAAGATAAAGACATTGAAAAGGACCTGCTCAACAGGTTGAAAACATAGTGGACTTTGAGTTCAATAGTACTCAAGGAGCTGGTTCCTTCAGAAGGGATGAGAAGCTTGTCCGACCACATAAGGTGATCCTGCCCTTGATCCTTCTCAGTAGCAGTAGGTATGGCAGGTCCTCCCTCTGACTGAGATGGGTTTCAATACTGGTGCAGGTGCAGGACTGTAAACAGCAAAAACAAAAATTTGTTTAAAGAAAAAAAGAGTGGAAAAAGTTAAATTACTCTGTGCAAAGATGAATGTATAAACTTTGATGATGAAACATACTTTAAAGTTAATTCACCCAAAATGAAAATTCTGACATTTACTCACCCTCATTGTCTTCCACGCCCGTAAGTCTTTTGCTCATCTTTGAAACAAAATTGAATATACTTTAGTGAAAAGAGATTTATGTCCATCCATTGAGTCCACACAGCTACCACTTTGGTGCTTCAAAAAGTTCATAAAGAGAGTGTAAAATGAATCTATAGGAATTGAGCAGTTTTGTTCAAATTTTCTGACGAGACATGGTTCTCTTATTGAAATTAGGCTTCTATTCACAAACCGTGATCAGCAAACAAACAGTTCCTGTGAAAGTTCCTTCACTTCATTCAAAACAGTTCCTTCCATTTACCATATCTGATGTGTGTTGATAAATGTTTATGTGAATAAAAATCCTAAATTCAATATGTTCATCATACAAAGCGATCAAGTCTCTTCAGAAAATATAGAATAAATTACTCAATTCATATGGATTAGTTTTACAATCTTTTTATGAACTTTCTGAACCATAGTGGTATTTGTGTAGACTGTCAATGCAGCGACAGAAATGTTAGGAATGACATGAGGGTGAGTACATGACTACTTGGATTTCAGTAAATTAACCCGTTCATCAAAAAAAAAAAAAACTTTGCAACAGTATTGTGAGTTTTTTCCTTATGGAAGTGCACAAGTTTGCCTCATCTTAGTTACCATCCTCATCACTATTGTTTTTCCAGGGTGTATTGGACAATCTGATTAAACATGACAACAATACAAGTGACAACTTAAGACTAGTAAAATGATGGAAGGGAATTATTACACAGACAAATCAAATGTTAAGAAAAACATGCATGCATCTATGCTAAAGCTTTTGCTGGCTGATGCCTATTGATTTTGCACTGCTCTGTCTCTTTATGGTCAGCTGAAAAGAGTGAATACTTGTAGAGGATCTTGAGGGTGACTAAGAGAAAAGCAAAATAATGTCATGATTCATGTCTGTCAAGGCTTAATTCATACAGGGCTATAGATAAACCTTTTACACTATCATATTATGGATACCTTCAAAGAATGTGTGAAGTGTTTATATACAGGTGCATCTCAATAAATTAGAATGTCGTGGAAAAGTTCATTTATTTCAGTAATTCAACTCAAATTGTGAAACTTGTGTATTAAATAAATTCAGTGCACACAGACTGAAGTAGTTTAAGTCTTTAGTTCTTTTAATTGTGATGATTTAGGCTCACATTTAACAAAAACCCATCAATTCACTATCTCAACAAATTGGAAAATTGTGACATGCCAATCAGCTAATCAACTCAAAACACCTGCAAAGGTTTCCTGCGCATTCAAAATGGTCTCTCAGTTTGGTTCACTAGGCTACGCAATCATGGGGAAGACTGCTGATCTGACAGTTGTCCAGAAGACAATCATTGACACCCTTCACAAGGAGGGTAAACCACAAACATTCATTGCCAAAGAAGCTGGCTGTTCACAGAGTGCTGTATCCAAGCATGTTAACAGAAAGTTGAGTGGAAGGAAAAAAAGTGTGGAAAAAAAGATGCACAACCAACCGAGAGAACCACAGCCTTATGATGATTGTCAAGCAAAATCGATTCAAGAATTTGGGTGAACTTCACAAGGAATGGACTGAGGCTGGGGTTAAGGCATCAAGAGCCACCACACACAGACATGTCAAGGAATTTGGCTACAGTTGTCGTATTCCTCTTGTTAAGCCACTCCTGAACCACAGACAACATCAGAGGCATCTTACCTGGGCTAAGGAGAAGAACTGGACTGTTGCACAGTGGTCCAACGTCCTCTTTTCAGATGAGAGCAAGTTTTGTATTTCATTTGGAAACCAAGGTCCTAGAGTCTGGAGGAAGGGTGGAGAAGCTCATAGCCCAAGTTGCATGAAGTCCAGTGTTAAGTTTCCACAGTCTATGAGGATTTGGGATGCAATGTCATCTGCTGGTGTTGGTCCATTGTGTTTTTTGAAAACCCACGTCACTGCACCCGTTTACCAAGAAATTTTGGAGCACCTCATGCTTCCTTCTGCTGACCAGCTTTTTAAAGATGCTGATTTAATTTTCCAGCAGGATTTGGCACCTGCCCACACTGCCAAAAGCACCAAAAGTTGGTTAAATGACCATGGTGTTGGTGTGCTTGACTGTCTTTACTTCTCTTAGTCACCCTCAAGAAAGAAATTGGAAGTAGGAAGTTGACAGCCTCCTATCACAGGAAGGAAGTGAATACATTTTTTTTTATTTTTTTTAATAAGTTATTTGCTTGCATGTCATTTAGATATAAAACATGGATAACATCTAGAAAAATATTTACAAAAGGAAAATGACAACTATAACCTGCGGCAACTAGTTTCCGGTGGGCGTAAATTGGTTAAATGTGAGCCTAAATCATCACAATTAAAAGAACCAAAGACTTGAACTACTTCAGTCTGTGTGCATTGAATTTATTTAATACACAAGATTCACAATTTGAGTTGAATTACTGAAATAAATGAACTTTTCCACGACATTCTAATTTATTGAGATGCACCTGTATTTAATTGTTGATATAAGGTCATGAATGCATGAACTAGCTTTTCTGCATTAGAAACAGGTAGCATGTTTCGAAGCTTGGCAATGTTTCTAAGATGGGAGAATGCTGTTTTTGTAACATGGGAAATATTATTTTCAAAGGACAAGTTGCTGTCTAATATAACACCCAGATTTTTGACTTTAGAGGACGTAACAGTAGATCCATATAGTTGCAAATTGTAATCCAAGAGATTCTGTGTACTGTTTTTTTTGGTCCAACAAGTAATATCTCTGTCTTATCTGAATTTAATAGGAGGAAATTATTGGTCATCCAATCTTTTACATTTTTTATACAATCTATTAGCTTAGATAGTTTAGAAGTTTAATCTGGTCTTTTTGAGATATATAGTTGAGTATCATCAGCATAACAATGAAAACTAATCCCGTATTTTCTAATAATATTACCAAGAGGCAACATGTATATTGAAAATAGCAGATGACCTAGGACAGATCCTTGTGGTACTCCATACTTTACTGGTGATAATTGAGATGACTCCCCATTTAAATGAACAAAGTGGTAGCGATCTGACAGGTAGGCTCTAAACCATCTTAAAGCCTGCCCTTGAATACCAGTATAGTTTTGTAATCGATCCATGAGTATGTCACGGTCTATAGTGTCGAACGCAGCACTAAGATCAAGTAATACAAGCAATGAGATGCAGCCTTGATCTGAAGCAGAAGTAAGTCATTTGTAATTTTAACAAGTGCAGTTTCTGTACTATGGTGAGGCCTGAAACCTGACTGAAATTCTTCATAGAGATGATTGTTTTGCAAGAATGAGCACGATTGAGCAGACACAACTTTTTCTAAAATTTTAGACATAAACGGAAGATTTGAAATGGGTCTGTAATTTGCCAGTTCATTAAAATCTAGTTGTGGTTTCTTAATAAGAGGCTTAATAACTGCCAGCTTGAATGGTTTTGGGACGTGACCTAAAGATAACGATGAGTTAATAATATTGAGAAGCGGTTCTTCTGCTACAGGTAACAACCCTTTCAGTAGTTTAGTGGATACAGGATCTAATAAACATGCTGTTGGTTTAGATGCACTGTTAAGTTGGTTTAGATGCACTGATAAGTTTATTTAGCTCTTCCTGTCCTATAGTTGTAAAGCACTGCAGTTTTTCTTTGGGTGCGATGAATGAAGCTGAAATACTAGACGCAGTAGAATCTACATTTGATATTGTATTTCTGATGTTATCTATTTTATCAGTAAAAAAATTCATAAAGTCATTACTATTAAACTGTGAGGGAATATTTAGATCGGGCGGTGTCTGTTTTTTTGTTAATCTAGCCACTGTGCTAAATAAAAACCTTGGATTGTTTTGGTTATTATCTATGAGTTTGCGGATATGCTCTGCCCTGGCAGCTTTTAGAGCCTGTCTATAGCTGGACATACTGTTTTTCCACGTAATTCTAAAAACTTCCAAGTTAGTTTTTCTCCATTTGCGCTCAAGATTGCGAGTTTCTTTCTTGAGAGAATGAGTATAACGGTTGTACCATGGCGCAGTACGTTTTTCTCTAACCTTTTTCAATTTGAGGGGAGCAACAGCTTCTAATGTATTAGAGAAGATAGTGCCCATGTTGCTAGTCATTTCGTCTAGTTCATGTGTATTTATGGGTACACAGAGCAGTTGAGATAAATCAGGCAGGTTATTTGTGAATCTGTCTTTGGTGGTTGGAACAATAGTTCTGCCCGGACGATAACGCGGAGCCATATAATTAATATCAGTAATACGCAGCATGCACAATACAAGGAAATGATCAGTAACATCACTTTGAGCTACAATATCTATATTGGTAAGATCAATTCCATGCGATATAAATAAATCTAGCGTATGATTAAAACGATGAGTGGGCCCGGTGACGTTTTGCTTGACTCCAAAAGAGTTTATTAGGTCAGTAAATGCAAGTCCTAACGCATCATTTGTATTATCAACGTGAATGTTAAAATCTCTGACAATTAGCACTTTATCAACATTAACTAATAGATTTGAGAGGAAATCTGCAAACGAAATTAAAAAGAATGAAAAAGAAATTATGGAACTTGGATCTTTCTTACAGGAGCGGACAATGGGAGCAATGATAAGTGCAAAGTTTTGTTCCATTAAGGATATGGATGCTCCTAGTTCTTATTTTTTAACTTAGAAAAGACAAATATTCAACAGAAACAGTTGTATCATCTTCGGCGTGCAAATGAAAAAGAATTATGTGACACTAAGAGTACTGAGGAATTACTTCATGACAAAGTTAGCAAATAAACAGAAAAAAATTGCTGGACAATGACATCACTTTTAAGGCAATGCAGCAGTTGTCCTCTGGCAGGTCTCCAGGGATAGATGGACTGCCAGTTGAATTTTATCAACAACTTTGGAATGTGATTGGAATGGATTTATATGAAGTATTTTAAGTTGTTTTAAAGAAGAGTCACTCCCTTTTAAGTTGTCGACGTGCAGTCATCTCATTGTTGCCAAAAAAAAAGGGATTTATGTTTATTGAAAAACTGGAGACCAGTGTCTTTATTATGTCTGGACTATACAATGCCTGGCAAATAGAATTAAGCACTGTTTTTAATTTTTGGTTGAGAAAGATCAAATGTATTATGTCCCAGATACATCAATTATAGACAATATTTTTGTGTTATGGGATTTAGTTGATTATAGCCACCTTAATAATAGTAATCTTGGTATTTTTTCATTAGACCAACAAAAGGCATTTGACAGGTGTCAGTCATCTGTCGTGTGTGTCATGTGTTCCCGCCACTTGTGTCCATATTTGGTTTGTTTCCTGTCCTTGTTTAATGTGATCATTAGTTAATCCTTGTCCAGCTGTGTTTGTCTCGTTATCTATGATTTACCTGTGTATTTATAATCCTGTCTATTCAGTTTGATTTTGGCTGGTCTACTCGTTACTCCCTGGTGTTCCTGTCTGTCTGTCAGCCTTGCCTTGTCTTGCCCTGCCTTGATGTCATCATTAAAGACTATATTTTGAGTTACATCCTCGTCGTGTGTGCACCGTGACAACAGGGTTGGGTATTTTTTTAATGTTTTAAAACATTTTGGTCATGGTGAACTGTTGTACTCTAATGTATTTATCATGGTAAAGGCTGGTGGGTGTTTTAGTGCTCCAGTACCTATTGGTAGAGTGATCAGACGAGGCTGTCCATCATCTGGGCAGTTATGCAGCCTAATGACTAAACCCCTATTGCTTAGACTTAAAAAGATTTAAAAGGTGCAGTGTTTCAAAATGGGAGTGAAAGTGTAAAACTGGTTTTATCTGCTTATGCAGATGATATAACGGTGTTTATTACAAGGCAAGAGGATATTAGAAGTTTAAATGAGAATATTTTAAGCTTTATGAAAAAGCATCTACTGCCATAGTAAATTGGGAGAAAAGTGAGGGTCATATTATGGGTCAGTGGGATGACGTAGGATATCCAAAACTTCCAGGTGGTTTGAGATGGGGAAGGGAAGGCATTAAAGTTTTAAAGGTTTTTATAGGTAATGCTCAATATCAGATGAAAAATTTGGAAGGTATGCTGGATAAGGTATCTGCTCGACTGTCTAAATGGGAATGGCTATTACCACAGTTGTCGTATAGAGGAAGAGTTCTGGTCGCTAATAACCTGGAATCTTCTACACTGTTGCACAGAAGTATAGTCTTCGATCCACCTGAGGACACTATATGTGAAATGCAGAGGAAATTGGTAAATTGTGGTGAACACTGGATCCGGGCAAAAGTTTTTTTTTTTTTGCCAGCTTGCGAGGGTGGACATGTCTTGGTGGATGTTAAGAGTCGTATATATGCTTTCAGATTACAAGCAGCAAAACTATTTCTTTATCATAAAGACTTATTAAGGACTCATACAGCATGTGCGATCTTACAGAGGGCAGGTGGGCGTGGACTTGACAAACATCTCTTTATAATGAGATTAGAAGATATGGATTTGTCTGGAATTACACCTTTTTATCAGAAGATGTTTCAAGTGTGGAGGAAGGGTGGACAGAGATAGGAGCAGTTTTATTCACTGGGCTCCTGAGGAACCTTTGTTTTTTTTTATAATATGATGCAGACAAGACTTATGTCCTCAGTGAGTGTGCAAGCATGTTTGCTCAGGAATGGGATCATGAAGCTAGGTCACCTAATGGATAAAGATGGATGGAAATCTGTGGAAACTATTAAGGAGGTGACTAGTTTATGATCACAGAGACTTGCATCAAAATGTATCTGGCAATACAAGACATTTATGGAGAAAGTATAGCAAGAGGACCATTGTTAAACCAGAGCGACAGACAAGCATTTCCAAGGAACAGTATTTTGTCGCTAATGTGTGATGAGAATAAGAGTGAAGTTGCTGATTCAATCTTGAATTTACAAACTCCTCAATTGGATTATCTGGATTGTGCTTCAAAAAAGGCACTTTACCACACAACTGTCAAATGTGATTAAAGAGACAAAAAGCTTCAAGATGGCTAGGTTTGTTGGAGCCAGATTTCCTTGTAAGAGATAGGTGGAGGACCCTGTACAAACTCTATGTAGAGAAGCGAATTGCTGATCTGCAGTGGAGGATTATTCATGGACCATAGCTACAGACAGACATGTGGCACACCTGAATCCATAAGTGTTTGTGGACAGTGTAGGTTTTGTGGTGAGGGAGAAGATTTGGAGCATGTGATTTTAAATGTAGCAGACTAAATATTTTTTTGAATTACTTATAACTTGGTTTCAATGGTTTACAGACAAATTTGAAAATTCTTTTTTACAGAAAAAGAATTTTCAGACAAAATATTTATAGGAGGACTGAAATATAGATTTTTATTAAGAAGGAGAGTATGTTTATTGAATTATTTAATAGGGACTGTAAAATTGGCCATATGGAAAACAAGGAAAAATAAGGGCCTAGAGTTGGCA
Source organism: Barbus barbus (assembly GCF_936440315.1). Lineage (NCBI taxonomy): Eukaryota > Metazoa > Chordata > Actinopteri > Cypriniformes > Cyprinidae > Barbus > Barbus barbus. Next base: position 5,020,292 of record NC_136722.1, read on the forward strand.
GCAACTGATCCTAAAGTAATGTTTGTGCATTTGGTGGCAGCAAGAATAGCAAGAACAGAATTTGAATATTACAGTCTTACAATAATATAAATGTTTTTTGTGAAATTGTGTATTAATGAGGTTCAATGTGTTGTACATGATGATCAATTGGTCTTCAGTTTTTAAATAATATTTGTTTATTTTATTAGCAGCAGCAGGACTGGCATTCTGGAAACACTCCACACAGTACTTGTTAATGTATCCTAAAAAGTAGGAAAGCATCGTATGTGACCATGTTCATTCCACCCACAACTGATTCTTCAGGTAAATAGTAGCTTATGGGGAGGTTATTTTAAATTTAAAACCCAACTGATAGGTTTTATTTACTTTATTTTCTTTTAGATGTAATACAGTGTGTGTGTGGGTGTGTGTGTGTGTTTCTATGTGACTTATACCTACAAACCAACACCAACAAATGTATTTTAATAGCCAAATTAAATAATTCTGTAAGGTCAAATCTGCAAATTTTTACTCATTACAATGTCTTATTAGTTCACAGGATAACATGCCATTGCATTTGCTTTTTGCTGCTATGTCTTTGGACAACCATCTGTCTGGTAAGTTCATGTAGTGTGTATACTGTTCAAAGGTTTAGGATAAGTAAGCTTATATATATATATTTATATCTATATATATATATCTTTCATTATTATTTGTATTTTTATTTTTTAAGAAGTATCTTATGCTCATCAAGACTGCATTTATTTGATCAAACATGCAGTAAACAGTAGTACTGTTGTGAGATAAAATGTCAAAATTGTCTTTTTAAATAAATACACACACATACAGAATATATTTTGAAAATAATGTATATATACATGTCTATATTTATATTCATATAATTTATATTGTAAATAAATATATAAACATTTGTTTTTTCGGAAATATATATACGTGCATGTGTGTGTATTTATATATCCATAATAAATATACACAGCACACATACAGTCATGGCCAAAAAATATCGGCACCCTTGGTAAATGTGACCCTGGACCATAAAACCAGTCTTAAGTGTCAATTTTTCAAAATCGAGATTTATACATCATCTGAAAGCTTCCCATTGATGTATGGTTTGTTAGGATCAGACAATATTTGGCCGAGATACAACTATTTGAAAATCTGGAGTCTGCGGGTGCAAAAAATCTAAATATTGAGAAAATCGCCTTTAAAGTTATGCAAATTAAGTTCTTAGCAATGCATATATAAAAACTAAATTTTTAATTAGTAATATTTACAGTAAGAAATTGACAAAATATCTTCATGGAACGTAATCTTTACTTAATGTCCTAATGATTTTTGGCATAAAATAAAAATGTATAATTTTGACCCATACAATGTATTTTTGGCTATTGCTACAAATATGCCTCAGCGACTGGATTGGTTTTGTGCTCCAGGGTCACATATGATCAAAGAAGGCTGTGAAAATTAATCTGCATTGTTAATCCTTTTGATCTTTTATTTTAAAAAATCACAAAAATCTAACCTTTCATTGGATAATAAGAATTTTAAATGGGGGGAAATATCATTATGAAATAAATGTTTTTCTGTAATACACACTGGCCATAATTAACGGAACCCTTTTATTAAATACTTTTTGAAACCTCCATTTGCCAGTTTATTAACAGCTCTACGTTTTCTCCTATAATGCCTGATGATGTTAGAGAACCCCTGACAAGAGATCAGAGACCATTTCTTTATCAAGAATCACTCCAGATCCTTCAGATTCCCAGCTCCATGACGGTGCTTCTTCTCTTCAGTTCACCTCACTCATTTTCTACAGGGTTCAGGTCAGAGGATTGGAATGGCCATAGCAGAAGCTTGGTTTTGTGCTCAGTGACACATTTTTATGTTTGTGTTTGGATTATTGTACGGCTGGAAGATCCAAACATGGCCCATTATAAGATTTCTAACAGATTCAGTCACTTATTGATTTTTTTATCTGTTGGTATTTGATAGAATCCATGATGCCATGTGTCTAAACAAGATGTCCAGGACCTCCAGCAGAAATATAGGCCCACAACATCAAATATACAGCAGTATATTTCATTGTACACCTGGGGTACTTTTTATCCCTGTGCTCACCAAACCCATCTTGAGTGTTTGCTGCTAAAAAGCTATTTTTATTTTTTTGTTTCATCTGACCATAGTCAAGTCAAGTCACCTTTATTTATATAGCACTTTTAACAATACAGATTGTGTCAAAGCACTTAACAGTATCAAATTGGAGGATAGAGTGTCAGTATAAAAATAAGATCAAACACTCAATTTTCAGTTAAATGCATTTCATTATTGAGTTCAGAGATGTCATTGTCTAGATCAGTTTAGTTTAAATAGTATCTGCGAAATCAAATTGACAATAATCACTAGAAATTAAGTGTCCCCAACTGAGCAAGCCAGAGGCGACAGCGGCAAGGAACCAAAACTCCCTCAGTGACAGAATGGAGAAAAAACCTTGGGAGAAACCACGCTCAATTGGGGGGCCAGTTCTCCATGTGATGTTATGACACAGCGTTAGAGTTTAGGAGCCTGATGGCCTGGGGGAAGAAGCTCCTTCTAAGTCTCTCAGTTTTTGCCATCAGGCTACGGAAGCGCTTACCAGATGGAAGCAAAGTGAATAGACGGTTACCAGGGTGATTTGAGTCCTTGATGATTTTGACAGCTCTGTTTTTGCAGCGTTTGAGGTAGATGTCCTGCAGAGAGGGGAGAGCAGACCCTGAGATGCGCTCAGCTAAGCGCACAACTCTCTGTAGTGCTTTGCAGTCCTGATTGGAGCTGTTTCCATACCACACTGAGATGCACTGAGTCAATACACTTTCTATGGTCCCTGAATAGAAAGTTTTCAGGATTGCTGGTGAGACCCTGAATTCCCTCAGCTGTCGCAGATGGTACAGTCTTTGCCTGGCTTTCTTAACCTGTGTTTGGATGTGTGTAGTCCAAGTCAGGTTCTCGGAGATGAGGTACTTGAAGCTACTCACCCTCTCCACAGGGGTCCCACTGATCATAAGAGGAGTGTAGGTCTGCTGCTGTCTCTTCCTAAAGTCCATGATCAGCTCTTTAGTTTTGCTCACATTCAGAGAGAGACAGTTGTCCTGGCACCATGATGTGAGTCTCTCTACCTCAACCACCCATTTTGGACCAGCTGTACTTTGTTGATCAAGTGTGCAGAACAACCACCCAATAAAGCATTACAATAGTCTAACCTTGAAGTCATAAACGCATGAATTAGCATTTCTGCAATTGACGTTGAGGGAATAGGTCGCAATTTAGATATGTTTTTGAGATGGAAAAACGCAGTTTTACAGATGCTAGGAACATGGCATTCAAATGAAAGATCAAACAGCACACCTGGGTTCCTAGCTGATGACGAAGAATCGACAGAGCAGCTGTCAAGTGTTAGATAGTTTTCTAAGTTATTACATGTGGGATTTTTAGGTCCGATAATTAACGCTTCTGTTTTTTCAGAAGCCATAGAAGCCAGTCCCATTTGAAGTTCCAGTCGTGTCTGATAACTGAATATGCTAGAGTTTGTTTGTGGATGAGCTAGGAGAATTTTTCTTCAAACCCTCCCAAACAACATGTGGTGATGTAGGGGCTGGTTGACAATTTTTTAAAGGTTTTCTGACCCCGAGACTCAACTATTTTCTGCAATTCTCCAGCTGTGATCCTTGGAGAGTCTTTACCCACTCAAATTCTCCTTCTCACCTTACATTAGGACCATATAGACACACGTCCTTCCAGGCAGTTTCGTAACATTTTTTGTTTATTGGAAATATTTAATTATTGCCCTGATGGTGGAAATGGGAATTTGCACTGCTCTAGCTCTTTTCTTAAAGACACTTCACTAATTTGTGAAGCTCAATTATCTTTTGCTGAACATCAGAAATATATTATTTGTTTGTTCTCATTTTGATGGATTATTAAGGCAATTTGGGCTTTGTTTTGCCTCCTATTTATATTTATGTGAAACAGGAAGCCATGGCTGAATAATTTCATGTTCATAATCACCCTGGAATGCTCAAAATTGTGAATATTAATGGGAATATACTTCAGAGATATTTTACTCATAAGAATTTCTAGGGGTGTCAATAATTGTCCAACGTTTTTTTGAAAAAAAAACAAAAACAAAAAAAAACATTTATTTCATAATGATATTTTTCCCCATTTTAAATTCTTATTGTCCAATGAAAGGTTAGATTTTTGTGATTTTTTTTTTTTTTTTTTTTTTTTTTTTTTTTTTTTTTAATAAAGATCAAAAGGATTAACAATGCAGATTAATTGTCACAGCCTTCTTTGATCATATTTACCAAGGGTGCCGATATTTTTGGCCATGACTGTGTATATATATATATATATATATATATATATATATATATATATATATATATATTATATGGTGGAAAAAAATGGTTTGTAATCATAAAATTATTAAACTGGTTTCTTGGTCATCTTTTAGACTTCATGGAAATTCATGGAAAGTGGTCAATCGAAAAAGCAATTCCAGCCCCCCATTCCTAGACGTGATACAAGAAAACAGACTCAAACAAATTCCTCTTCTGTAATTTCTGCGCTTGACATGGGTATCAGTGATGAGGAGTGGGAAAGACTACAGAAGGCTCTCGACTGGCCTGGTCCAGATCAACTAATCACTCAGCTGGATCTAAGCACAAGTCCAGTCCACTCAACATTCTCTATTGTGGGACTGAAAAAGAGTTACAAAGTTGGAGAAAATATCTCCATTATTATCACGGCCAGAGACCACAACAAGAACCTGAAAACATATGGAGGAGATTTTTTCAAAGCAAAGCTTTTCAATTCAAAGCTAAAGGTATTTTTACTTTATAATATATTATAAACATTTAAAAAAAAAAAATCAATATACAGACATTTGTCATATTGAGTTTCAGGTGCAGTAAGTGATTTCTGAGAAACACTGTTGAAAATTTAAATCAACATCCAAAAAACTGAGTTTCTGAATATTTGCTAGCTGTGTGTTCTATGTGTGTGCGAAAAAAAATGTTCTGTTTGTACAGTACGTAGTTTTGGCTGTGTAGTCGATCAGCAATAGGGAACATTTGTGACCCTGGACCACAAAACCAGTCTTAGGTGTAATTTTTTCGAAATTGAGATTTATACATCAATGGAAATCTTATTTATTCAGCTTTCAGGTGATGTATGGTTTGTTATGATAGGACAATATTTGGCTGAGATACAACTATTTGAAAATCTGTAATCTAAGGGAGCAAAAAAATCTAAACCCATACAATGTATTTTTGGCTATTGCTACAAATATACCCCAGTGACTTAAGACTGGTTTTGTGGTCCAGGGTCACATTTATGTTCATGGGTTTGTTTGGATGTTCACAGAAATTGCTTACTGCACCTTTAATTGTTGATTTACATAATATTACATATTATGTTTAGGTTTATAAAATTGCTTTACTTACAGATGTTTGTCTTCTGAATCACAGCTAACCTTTTCCATTCTTCTTTCAGTCAAGTGTGTACGGGGAGGTTGTGGATCATCGTAATGGGACTTACTCAGTTACTCTTCTTCTACCCTGGGAAGGTCAGGCACAAGTTTTAGTTCGTCTTGAGCACTCCAGTGAGGTTGTGCAGATTCTTAAAAAATACAGACATTCTTCATTCCCACGTAGCCAATATAATGGGCACTTTGAAGGATCAGGACCCAATAAAACCAGGATCACTGAAGTATTACAATGTAATCTTAAGTGGGGTGGAGAAGGAAGTTGGAGGAAAGGCAACTGCTGCTGTGAGTATAAGGATATAAAAACAGGGACGGTGTGGCAGTGTGAGAGACCGAAGAAACTTTCCTGTGACAAACTGGTTCATCACTCCATGGGAGGTTTGGAAAACCCATTAAGTCCTGTTGAAAAGCAAATTTTCACAAAGTAAGTGGTAAAATATTCAATACAAATGTCAAAAGTATTGTAAAACTGTAGAGATTATTATTATTTCTCCACAGTAAATTAACAAATGTTGCTGTTACTGGTGACACACAAGTCATAAATGTCCTTCCCAACACTGCAATCAATGGTATGTTCAGGACAGATATCATCTAAAATCAAATTACAAGAAAATGAGGAATAAACATCATGACAGTCTTTTCAGGTAATTTTTTTTTTTTTTTTTTTTTTTTTGCTTTAGGTACAACAGAGAGATGCAGATCTGGACTGACAACACCAGTTCCTGCTGGGTTCTATTTGAAAGATGTTTGGAAGTCTTTTGTATGCAACACGCAGCAGTTCAATTCTACACAAATGGGAAATTGTCTTAAAGACAAGATTGTCTACTTGTTGGGAGACTCCACCACAAGGCAGTGGTTTGAGTATTCAGAACGAAATGTGCCAGGCAAGTTATCCAGTGGTCTACATAACTTAACTTTGAGGTTAATTTATTTTTTTTATTTTTTTAAACATGTTATTTAAGACTTGATACCATAAATGTAATATACTATAAATAAAATTGCATACACATAAGTCAGTGCAACTTAAAAGTGGTAGTTCACACAAAAATGGAAATTCTATCAGCATTTACTCACCTTCATGTTCATGTCCACACTGGTATGATTTGCTTTCTTTTATGAAACAAACTTTTTTTTTTTTTCTTCATGCATTTGGATTGCATTGACCTTTACTCTATGGACTTGAAACATTCTCCAGTGTCTGTTTGTTTTATGCAGAAGAAAGTCAGTCATACACTTTTGGAACAACATGAGGATGTGTAAATGATGGCAGAATTTACATTCTCTGAATTTTATTATCTCTTAGTTGACCATATATCTTTTGGCTTGCTATGTACAGAAAAAAATAAAAATCAAGCTACTTGATAAATTATTAAAACAATGAGTCTAATGAAAGCTCTGCTTATCTTTATTAGGCTTAAAAAGAATGGACCTCCACACTCCTCGTACAGGTGGACCCCTGATGGCTGTGGAGTTGAAAAATAATATCATTATTCACTGGAGGCCACATGGTGTTCCTTTGAGATTTTCTAAAATGTTCATTACCGACCTGCATTATATTGGCAATGATATTGATGAAATAGCTGGTGGTTCTCATGCAGTTGTTGTCTTCACGATCTTTGCCCATCTGGTGTTTCACCCAATAACATTTTATGTTCATGAAGTGGCCAAAATCCGTCAGTCTGTTGTTGCGCTGCTGAGTCGTGCGCCACAGACCACTGTCGTCATCAAGTCTGGAAACACTGCAGGACGAAAGGTACATTTGGTCACTTCCAATCTTACTTTGTTTTCAGCAGTTTTCTGTCTTGTTTTCTTTATATGTTACATCTGTGGGGGAAATAGAATAACATTTTTTTTTTCTCTCATGAAAAATGGTAACCACCAATGTCACTGGACATTCTGCTATAAATAATGTGAACTATTCATATTTTTCTATATAAAATATAGTCAAAGTAGGTTTAATGTCAGGTACAGCATAACATGTGACAGACAAATATAAATGCCACATTTATGTTAATGCATATAGTAACTTTTGTTACATATCTGTTGTTCCAGGACATTTTTCAAAGTGACTGGTATGCGATGCAGCTGAACACAGTAATGCAAGAGATGTTCAGAGATATTGATGGAGTAATCTACTTGGATGTATGGCAGATGACTTCCTGTCACTATCTACATGAAAATATCCACCCAGGACCTATTATCATTGCTAATGAGATCAACATGTTGCTCTCATATGTCTGTCCTGCCTAACACAAACAAATACTTTGCTTTCACTTAAAACGTAGTACCTTTACGTGTTAAATCTCAACATTTGTAATATCATTCTATGTGTCTTATTTAAATCAAATCTTATTTAACCCTTGTGTGGTGTTCATATTTTTGTTAATCAGCCAGTGTTCGTGGGTCTGGTGGACCCGCTGCATTTTTGGGTTTTTAATTGAACACAATTAAAAATGTATGTTAAAAACATTGGTAACACTTTAGATTACAGCCCGCAATGTACCACGTAATTAAACAGAATTTACAGCGTACCTATTTTGTAACTATAGAGTACCTCCACAGTACCTACTCGTAGGTATAAGGGAACAATATGCAACGTTTGGGGAATAAGTGGGTAATAACCTGCAAAACTATTAAGCATTTATACTGTAACTATTTTATAACTAAAGGGTACCTATTCTGAAATTACGTGTTGGTAGAGTCCGTGATTTTCCACGTCAGCATAACTTAAAGCTGAAGGTACATGTAGGTAAATGGAAACAATTGGGGAATAAGGGGGTAATGACATGGAAAATTAAAAGTATTTACACTGTTAGTATTTCATAATTAAGGTGTAACTATTCTAAGATTACGTGGTATTTATATCCAACAATATTATGATTTAGAACAAGTTGCCTTATTGTAATAACATAAAATATATGATGCAACATAGTTTTTACACTATGTACTGGGTAGCCGACTTATTGTATTTTTGCAACATATATCTTACATGACATAGATACAAATAGTAAACTATAGTATACTATTGTATAATTTAGTAATTATAGTGGTTCAAAACCACCATAGTCTTTATACAATTTTACCACAATTTACTAAAGAATATAAGATATATTATTTATTAATGTTATTTATGTGTGGTCATGGAGATTACTGAACAAATCAGCTGAAAGTATGGGGCAATTATGTGATGAGCTTCTGATATGATTTTGTTTAGAAATTCCCATATGAAAATTTACCCGATGAAAGAATGTTTCTTATGGTCATCTCAGCAGCGAGTCAGGTCAACAGCACTGTACTGTCGAGGTGCAATACAGTGGAAAAGTAGATTACCACCAGCTCCTCCCAGGATATATAACTGCATAATACACAACACGTATAATTACTGTATAATTGATGTTTTTTGATAGCTGTAGTGCTGTTGGTGCAATTTGGGCTTCCGTATGTGGTTTGAGGCAAGTAGAATAAAATGTACTACAACCTTTTTCTTAACTACTCTGCAAATATACACCCTTGTTATATGTAGTTATTGTGTACACTTACATATTACACTTACACTTACACTTACATATCTAAAGTGAAGCCTTGTTACCCTCTTGTTACGTGTAGTTACTGTGTAAGTGTAACATCCGCGGGCTGTAATCTAAAGCGAAGCCTTGTAACCCTCTTGTTACGTGTAGTTACTGTGTAAGTGTAACATCCACGGGCTGTAATCTAAAGCGGAGCCTTGTAACCCTCTTGTTACGTGTAGTTACTGTGTAAGTGTAACATCCGCGGGCTGTAATCTAAAGCGGAGCCTTGTAACCCTCTTGTTACGTGTAGTTAGTGTGTAAGTGTAACATCCGCGGGCTGTAATCTAAAGCGAAGCCTTGTAACCCTCTTGTTACGTGTAGTTACTGTGTAAGTGTAACATCCGCGGGCTGTAATCTAAAGCGAAGCCTTGTAACCCTCTTGTTACGTGTAGTTACTGTGTAAGTGTAACATCCGTGGGCTGTAATCTAAAGCGGAGCCTTGTAACCCTCTTGTTACGTGTAGTTAGTGTGTAAGTGTAACATCCACGGGCTGTAATCTAAAGCGAAGCCTTGTAACCCTCTTGTTACGTGTAGTTACTGTGTAAGTGTAACATCCGCGGGCTGTAATCTAAAGCGAAGCCTTGTAACCCTCTTGTTACGTGTATGTAACCCAGACTCAAATTAGTCAATTTGCAGTCAATAGAAAAAAACTATTTTTGGCGTATTCACCCTTCCAGTAAAACTGTTTATGTGGAAAAAATGATGGTGATAAAAGAGAATTTAGATAAATAAAATGCTTTATTTATTATATTAGTAATATGCAAATTACTGCAGTAAAATTGATCCAATTAGAGTTGGAATCTGCACAGCAGATGTAGATTTTCCAATTAAGTGTGATCCGCAGCGATGCTGACTTCGCCCACTGTGAGACGCAGACGAGACTTATAGAGGAAGATGAAACGGAGAAACGCATGTGAACAAAGCTTAAGAAATTTGAGATAAACAATCTAATTTTGAGAAATAATTAGTAAACGACTACTAAACAAAGCAGATAAAAGTTATTTAAAGTTAAATTAAGTGTCAATTTGAAAAGTTTTGTGAAAGCGCTTACCTGTTATGGCCTTGTTGATCCGGAATGTCGAGCCAACGTTAGTTGAGTCATCGCTATAGTTCATGGTGTAATCTGGAGAAAATATTAACAGAACACTGTTAATTCAGAGGAATCGGTGAGTTGTGGATTTATTTCCATATATGTGATGAATTACAACTGTGTGTTCAAATTAAGTGATATGTTCATTGTATATGAAGTATGGCCTATGTTGTAAATGAACGTTAAATGTTGGTGTGAAGAGTAAATACTGTTGAAACAGAGTTAAAAAGTTAGTTTCTAAAAATGTTTTCCAGTGTGTACAGGCCAGTTTTTATTGTTTGTGTAGAAGTTTGGATTTTCCGCTGTGATTTGCATGCATGGTGAGGATTCATCAAGCCGCGCTGAGAGAAAAGAAAGATGGCGAGCCTCCCAGACTGAATTTGAATCTTTTACTTCTTATCTTCTTATCCACTTAGTGGTGTCGTTTTTTTCCTTCTGAACTTTGATGGACTTTGATATTTTTCTTTCTGAACTGAATTTATCGAATGGACTGAGGTGTGTATAACCTTTATTTTTGCAGTTTTGTGACCTTATTTACAATTTGTTTTGTACATGTATATAAAGAAGTGTTACTTAAAAGAAGTGTTACTTGGTTATATATACATATTGTACATTTTTGAGGTAAATTCATGTCAATTATTACTCTAATTGAATCATCTGGGTTAAAATACTGATTTGAGTTTGCATTTGAAGCAACTGGTTTGAACTACAGTAGAGACAGGAGGATTGGGACTTCAATTCGAAACTAAACTTATTAAGCTACAACAAATAGTCATATTTAACATCCGCGGGCTGTAATCTAGAGCGAAGCCTTGTTACCCTCTTGTTATGTGTAGTTACTGTGTAAGTGTAACATCCGTGGTCTGTAATCAAAAGTGATGCCTTCCCACACAGCAAAAGGACTCCGCAGCTGATCAGGCCTAACAGAAAAGGTTCAAGTCAAGACATCAATTTACTGTACAAAAGTAATCACTACTCAATGGAAATATAAAATTGATATTTAAATTTATGGACAGTTATAGGTTATAGCCTATTCTGTTTTTGTTAAGTAGCCTACGTTGGCGAGGCTACTCTACATTAATTTTGTGGTCAAAACCTAATTTAGTGCTTTATAGGCCTAGGTCGGTGCAAACATAAAATATTTTATCTATTAGGCTACAACTTCAATGAAATGCTGCACTATGCACAGCTAAAATATCAGAAAATGTAACTGGTGAACGACAAGAAGTTCAATAAAAAGGTTTTTTATTGCTTATTTCTCCAATTACTCTGTTTGGATGGAGGCGGGACACGTCTCCTTGTTGCCCGATCCGTCGCCAGGTTGAACCACCTGATTGCGTGCTTGGTGACCTCCGCGTCTATGGCTGACTGTGTCACCGTGTTTTTCCTCACAGCACCTGTAATCAAACAGACAGATATGTTTATGTTTATGGCATGTAGCATCCAAAGCCAAGTATGCTTACACAATACAATATATGAGATAGATGCTTTTATCCAAAGCGACTTAACATTCAAGCTACATGTTGCAGCAGAGACCTTAGTGTTAGGTTAACCATTCCAAAAGCAACACTAAATTAAAATACAACTCACCTGGTAATTTACAACCCAAACAAAACTGCATTCCATCAGTGTGTAGTATTATTATTATTTATTTATTAAGACAAATGTACATGAGCGAAGCTATCGCAACCACCAGGCAGCCAATATGTTTGCGTGCGTTTACTTTGATAACATGATGGGCCTGTTACCCACACCTGGGGTGCGTTTCTCTTGACATGACAATCCACTGTGATTCCAATCCCCAAACTTCGACCATAGTTGCGCTCTTACGCACAAGTGAAGGTACGCCACTGTTTCACCTAAGATTGTGCCGGAAGTTGGCATCTCCACTTTCTCGAAGCGCACACATGGTCAACACGGTTTACAGTGCCAGCAACAAACTGAAGGAATCAAAAGGAGGGAGTCTCACAGCAGAGGGGATCCCACAGCAATTTCGAAGATTTTCTGCATGTCAGAAAGATAGGCTTTTTATTATTATCATTATTGCACTGCCTGATAGTGAACAGGAATATTTTTAGTAGCCTATTTTCCGTACTAAATAAGTGACCTTGTTAGGTTTTCACTGATGCGCTAACTATTGCATTGTGTTAAACATAACATCAGGCATATAGGCCTACCTGATTGAAAATTTGTGTATACAAAGTAGCCATCAGCTGCTCAGGGAGTCATGGTCATACTATGTTTGATTTTGAGTTTAAAAAAAAAAAGACATCAAATGTCAAAAAAGTCTATAGTATAGTAGCCAGTCTAAAAAAGGCTACACGGTCAGTTGATACGATTTTTAAGGCTGCCCCAACATTTACAAACTATTGACTTTGAACATATTTAATATTACTTTGAATTATATACTTACTGAAAAGCAAAGTCTTCGTTGCCATTCTACTGAAGGGCTTTTTGTTATTAACACCCTTCCAGTTTATCTGATGAGACACCTCATCTGCGAAGAGCCTGCCCAGGATGTTCCAGGTCACCCTCTTCACATCCTGGCCTCCAATGGTGGCTAAAGAAGAAATCTAAAAGGCAAAGACATATTTTTTAAATGGACAGCAAGGTAACCATTTCTAAGCTTAAGTTGCATTTAAAGGTGAATTCAAAATGTTTTTGTTCCAGTTGAAAGTGTCCAGAAATGTAGAAAAAGATAGAAAACTTCTGTTTCTTCTTTTTCTGTAAAGAAAAAAAAATCCTGTTCTCTTGAATTTTGTTTTTCCCCTAAACATGTACTTGGCTCACACCCTCATGGACCTGTGCCACCTTTACACACAATGTCAAACCAGGGAGATTGTTGCTCACTGACAGAATCCTTACACTGGGAAAAGGCATTTCAGGACAGGCCTGTTCAGGGCTGCTTCAATAGAATATTTGCAATAATCATGGACAATAAATAAACCTAATGGCATCATTCATATTAAGTAAGAAAACTCACCACTCTCTGTCGAGCTGGGCCATTTGAAGGTTCCTTTAAAAACATTTAAAATGCCTCCACTGCCTCCAATTGTTCCAGGGGAAAATGGATATTGTCGGGCATCTCAACATCTGGCCCTGGGGTGCTGTTCAGCCTGCTGCTGAGGTAGTTCACCCTTGCCACAAGCTGGTCTTGTTGCTGTTTAATGGTTTCCAGCAGGCTAATGATGTGGACCTCAGCCGCTGTTGACAAACACATTAACTACTTAAATGTAGTATATAAAATATATCACATTACAGTGTTCATCCCCATTACTCATAATACTGACATTAGTTATTGACATTAGTTAATGACAGAAGTTATTGACAACGTTTTGTTGTGGCACAGAATGAGCCTCCAGTATTTGTCAGTTATTGCTCACCAGAGCAGGGAATGGTATCGGTCATCCTTCCCCCTCGCCATGTTGGTCTGTAGGTCAGGCTTGACCAGGGCTCCTCTGTTCGCCGCATGTTGAGGGCTGGTGTGGGGGGTGGAGGGAGTTGTGGAGGGCCCATAGTGAGGTGGGCGGTGTGCGAGAGGGTGAAATGTTTTTATGAAATGGTAGTCATCTGTTAACCATGACTGATAATACACATGGGGCCTTTCTATTCACTAATATTTCAGAAATCAGTCCCTAACTTAAGTCGCTCTCCGCATGTTAAATGCGGGTGCAGGGAGTCGAGGTGGTGAAGGGTGTTGCTGTCCTCCCCCATGGTCAGGTGCTAAGGGAGAGAAATTGGTATTAAACGGTTGTGATCTGTTAACCATGGTAGGCTGCGAGCTACAGGGCCAAACAATGGCAAACAAAAAACCTCTGATCATACTGAACATTAATTTGTATGTTTCAACATTTTGGATTGACATTGAAAATCTGAGATGGTAATGCAGATGCAATCTATTGATTTGAAACAGTGACCCTTGCTGTGTTAATATCGATGGGGCCACTGTATTCAATATTATTTCTGAGATCAGTGTTTACCTAGACAGTTTTCTCCAGGTTGAGGAGTAGTTACTCTGCTGCCTGGCACTCGGCGAGATGGTGGAGCTGGAGGAATGGATACAAGGAGAGGGGAATATCTTTAGCACTAAGAATGTTAACCATATCTCTAAAATAATATTATGATTTGTTATTTTGATGTTAAGAGATTATTTCTTACTCTGCCAGTGCAATTGGCTTGAGCTTGAGGCTTCAACTGATACACCAGGCAATTTGAAAGGTCGTGACGACCTCAGAGATGCAAAGTTTCAGAGATTGCACCATTTTCTGGCTCTTCTTCCCGAAACGATGGCTGTTAAGTAACCATATCATTATGGTTATTGCAATCCCAAAATTGCCAAATATACATATAGTGCAAGCATCTCTGGTCTATTTTTGAATGCTACGGGAAATAACCTTCATATTACTGTAGAAACATAACAAAAACAAGATAGAACACACTTACACTGGCTTCCTGATTCTTTTCTCTGGCAGCTCACCCTCCTGCTCTGCATCAGACTGTAGCTCAGAGGTGTTGCAGCCGGTCTGATATTGATTCATAAGCCTAACGGCATCTTTGTAGTTGTCTATAAAACATAACATGAGTTTCATTGCACAATTTCATGTGCATTTTCAGAACATAGAATGAATAGGTTATTCCAAGCACAAAGAGAAGCAACCATGAAATTATTTTTAAACAAGAATTTTATGAATTGGCATACCACAAGTTCTGACGACCTTGCTCCCTTTTCAGTGTAATGTCTTCATCAGCAACCAATTTGGTAGCTGTAACCTCCGAAAGGCGCCGAATGAGCTGAGCTAGAGGGAACACAGGTTTTCTAATGAGTTTTTTTTTATTTTCCTGAGGTGGATCTCATATGGGAACGCTGAAAAAGAGTCCAGACAGCAATGCCTCTTCACCTCGTCTGCCAGGTGGACCAGACAGTGGACATTGTACACAATCTGGTCTGTCCCATACAGCTCACCAAAATGGTTTAGCATTTGTCCAGCATAGTCAGCAAGGTTGAGATGTTCAGGGCTTACCAACATGGATATAGCAGTTGACAGGATCATGCAACTGTAGTACATGTTCCGGTCCAGGAATCCTGCCAGCACCACAGGGCCAGTGTACAGTAAGAACTGTCGGAATTCAGTCGCCTTCCAACGGTCCAACTCCCTAAGCGACCGTGGTTTCCAGGCAAACTTAATTGGCACGTAGGGCCTCATTGTCTGGAGTTTGCCTGACATCCTGTCTACTATTAATGCTGGCAATCTTACTGTTAACGAACCCCAGAGCCAGGTCTGGAGCAGTTTCCTTACAACACCCAAACACACTAGATGCATATAATCCAAGGGAAACTGCGATACCATGCCAACCTTGACGTTTTCAAATGGATGTGGCCCCTCGTGGTGGTGTAGTTCATCAACCATCAGGTTGAATGAGATGACAGTTCTCTGGGGGCGCTCTGGTCCAGGGAACGTCATACGCCGGTTCTGGTATTGCCCTGGGTGTAGGCACTTATCGCACCCATGGTAAGCATTATGGGCCTTTGTTTTTTTCACAAAGGCCTGTGCAGGGGCATCACAGACTACCGTGTGAAGCTCAATTTTAAGGTTCTTATCTCCAAAGCAAAACCCAGCCTCTAGCTCCTGTAGTTCATTGACAAAATCAGATAGGAACTCTGTGGCCGAACTAGATTTTTTTGGTCCACAGTATGCCCCAATGACCACAGGTTCCTTCATGGGGATGGTAACCAGTAAGCCAAGGATGAGCCACAGCTGTACAGTGGAACTTTGAAATAAAGCTAGACCATCTATATTAATCTGCAGCCCCAATGTCATGCCCTCTGCCAGTGTTTTGGCATATTTGCTTAAGGAGGAAAGGATGCCAAAGTGATGGTAGTTCCCCCCAGCCTTCTCCTGAATAGTATAATGCGTTTTCGTCTTGAGAAGTGTCCTACCATCCTTTGGCAGATTGGGATGGGTTCCATGGAGTATACTCAACAGTGCAGTCAGGGCAACGATGGAAATGCCAAAACTCACTGCCCAATTGGCAATGTTATTGGAAAGTGATGTTAGGTCATCATCATTTTCAGAATCCGAACCTGATGTCCCATCTCCATCACACCAATCACAATACACATCATAAAAATCTGCCTCCAATTCCATGTCCTCTTCAGTAACAACTTGCACCTCTGGCATTGCATGTGCAGCTGAAGAGGGTGGGACAGTGTTCTCAGAAAGAACTCTGTCATCTGCCCCTATTCCTGTCATGTCCATATCAGTCATGTCTGTCCTAATTTGATGAAGCCTTTTTTGAACGTCTACATGTGTCCTTCGTCTTAAGGTTGATAAGGAGACAGGCCCAGTCTTTCTATTCATCTTTGTTCTAAGAGACATTTCAGGAAGACAGGTTGAAATCAGATGAGTAAAATTTATCATTTTTTCTAATGTTGTATTTAAATAAATACATTGTTGAAAGGTGGTGTTGTCTGCTACAAACTAGACAAGAACAGAGAAATAGAGCAACATTGAAAATGTGGGATGCACTTCTTGATTCGGACCATGAATAGGTCTAGATTTACACTGAAAATGAATGTTTAAAAAAAAAACTCAATCCAGGTGGGACATGTTTTCTGCTTGGCCTTGACATTTCCTTTGTTTGAAAATAATTATATTAAGTTTGTATTCATTTAACAATAAAAAATTGATCTAAAAAAAGTTGGTATTAATTTCATAGGAAGACCTAATATTTGTTTGATGTATAACAGGCCTTGTGATTTGAAACATTGGATTGGATTTGGAACAATATTATGCCATGAGAAACTAGTATTATTTTGACCTTTAATTCAAACCTGTCAGATATCCTACAATAGCCTACACTTTTAATGATGTGCACAATTTTGTGATTATTTTGGTTAATGTTTTGTTCTCTGCACTTGGTAGCACATATTGAAGGAAGGCTTATATAAAAGCCATTGGCTGTTGTTGACGTAGGTCAATCAAAATACTGACACTTGCTGCCATAAATATATTCAATCAAATTTCACAAACTATGCATAATTTGAAAGCTAAAACACTCAAGATCATGTTCTGAACTTGTTTTTGCAATAAATACACCAGAGAGTTCAGGGTTGAATGAAATCCTAAAGTACCGGCCATTTAAACGTCAACATAATAAACCTAATTAGTATGCGAAGCGGTGGAGGGCAAATAACCGCAGCGCAGTCCAAAGAAGAAAAACAAAAATATGTGAACAAACTGCAAGTTTACAGCACCCGTCGTAGTATTTCAATCACTAAAAAACAACGGGACAGTTTTAAGCACTTCATGTGAATCTGTCATTTTAGACAGGAGAGTTAACATGGATGGACTTGAACTTGAAAAATGTTGTTTGAAAAAATAAATCACTTGATGTGCAGTAAATATAAAAAGATGATCAGTTCATGTTATTTTAAAGCTAAGTCTTTGTTTCACACTAGAAGTGACCTGCTTTCACGATATCATGTGAAGCTTAAGTAGGCTAAGACTGGCATAAGGGCGGGTCTTTGCCAAGTGTCAATTATTCATACTCTGGGTTCATCTGCTTGTCTGTATATAATACGTATTAGCAACGAGGTGTATACTGAATTTGGTCTTTTAACATTACTGTGTCACTGCAGACACCTGCTCTCCATGTGGGCGTTCAAATAATTGTGCAAAGTCACGTATAAAGATGATTTATGAATAGATGTTTATGAATATGAATTTATGAATAGATGTTAGTTGATACGGCACAGGGTGCGAACTACGGGGGAGCTAGGGGGAGCTCGGCTCCCCTTAATAAGACATGGGCTCCCCTGAAAACGTGATTTGTAAAATTTTGGGGGGTCTCAAAAAATATTGACTGTGTGTTATTTTGATGTGCAATTTCAGTTTTGTTTAATGTGATCATCTTGAATTATTGTGTGTAAAATAGCAAAAATATCATTCATTCATGCATGATGGCGATTTGAACCTAATTCACTTCAATAAATATACATGCTATTCTTGTCATGAGCATCAAGGTGTGGGGGCGCTGCGGTGCAAATTCATTCCACTCATGTTTAGTGCATGTTAACTCAAAGATTCGTAGGAAAAAATATAAACGTTGGATTCAACATTGGCCGTAGATCTGTGCGCGCAGTCCTTGAAATCCATTCTGCAGTTAGCATCATATAGCATCATACAGCCACCATGGCAAAAAGAACACAAGGCAGTTTAATGGCACGACCGAATCACCTGCTGCAAGCCCTGTTAGCACACCTCCTGCCGGGATGACGACGCAAGAAGTAATTTCCTGCTTTTTTAAGCCTCTAGTAAAAATTGGATTGGATTTGGAACAATATTATGCCATGAGAAACTAGTATTATTTTGACCTTTAATTCAAACCTGTCAGATATCCTACAATAGCCTACACTTTTAATGATGTGCACAATTTTGTGATTATTTTGGTTAATGTTTTGTTCTCTGCACTTGGTAGCACATATTGAAGGAAGGCTTATATAAAAGCCATTGGCTGTTGTTGACGTAGGTCAATCAAAATACTGACACTTGCTGCCATAAATATATTCAATCAAATTTCACAAACTATGCATAATTTGAAAGCTAAAACACTCAAGATCATGTTCTGAACTTGTTTTTGCAATAAACAAGCAGCAGCGGAATAGTTCTGCTTTCAAATGCACGCAATAGGCTAAAGCTTGCTGCAAAACCCCAGCAAACATAACCATGAATGTGTCTGCGGGAAATAGTAATGAGATATTTTCATTATTTACTGATAAACTAATGTTTTCTGAGTCTGTGTCGCAAGGATGAAGTTGCTGATCCTGACTCGCCGTCTTCTCATTAGACGCGCCTTTAGAGAGAAATGCATCTTTATTGATTATGATTAAGATTATAATAAAATAGTTTTTTTTTTTCGATTTTTTTATTTCGTTAAGTGATAATTTAAAGCTTACTATAGATACATTTATCATGTCTGTGAGGCATGTATTCGCTCAGCTTTGGTTCATTTTTGTGAAGCACTCCTGTTCAAGACGGCAGAAAGCACATCATCAGCCTCGGGACGGTAATCCCCCCCCTTAACAAATAAAAAAAGGTGGGCTCCCCCAAGTCCACGGTATAGTTCGAACACTGATACCGCCCATTGTTGAGAATATAACTAGTATTTTTATTCAATAGGTATTGCATAAAATAAGTATAGAGTAACATAAATACATGTTGAAAATTATTAAAATTAAGTTGTACTTAATTGCAATTTATATTAGTTATTTACATTAAAAAAATGAATTAGGCTAGCTGACTTAAATATCATAGCACTTACATCCCTTGTTCATATTGTGCTTCTATTGTCCTAATTTGTAACTTGCTTTGGATACACATAAATATACAATACACACTGAATAAATAAGTGTTTTTAATACAAGTGCATAATTTAGTTAATGTCAATGTTGATTAATGTTGATTTCTGTCTTGTCTTTTTCCTTACGTTGGAGAAAGAAAAAGGTAAAAACATGGATAGACGTAGTCTTAGAAAACGAGCAGTGAACAGGGTGAGTTCTTTACTTGCTTCCTCTTTCCTGATGAGATGCAGATCACTGGAGCTGCAGAGAATGCCACTGTGAATATCACAGAGGATGACCAGAATCAGGGTGATCAGGGTCAGGTATCACACATTTGTGACAGTGAAGATGATTCACAGAGTGATTATGACATAGAAAATGTCAGTACATCACTAACTGAGTCTTTGTGTGACTGGGCAGTTCATTTCAGGGTGTCTTTAGTAGCTTTGACTGCACTTCTGGCCATCTTGAGAGTTCATCATCCTTTCCTACCAAAGGATGCCAGAACTCTTCTACATTCCACTACCTCCTACAGCATTCAAGTTGTTGCTAGTGTTTATTGGTATTTAACAAGACTAAAGATGACTTATCCACACTAATATGTTTTCATTTGAAAGCTTATCTTTTTCTCTCCATTTTGGCCTTCTGTCCACACTGAGACAGCGTTTTTAATCAAGGAAAACAGAGCTTTTTGAAAACGCTCTCCAAACTTGATCAATTTAAAAACGCTGTTTTCGCGTTGTAGTGTGGACTGTGAAAACGATGACGCATGTTTAGTCATGTGACGCATATTGTACCAATAGATATCCGTGTTTATACCAATATTGTGCCTGTTATGTGCTATGCACTTTCACACTATTGCTACAGATGTGTTACTTTCTACACTTTTCATATAACAGTCCTGCAAAGATGAAAGATAATTTACTCACGATCGCTATTTGTGGCAAAACACGAGGGCAGCTGCGTTTTAGATCAGACATTCAATCGTGAGTGAGTGCGAACTGGACCAGTGAATGGTGAGTTATTTTCGTAACTTAAATAATCCTGTCAGAAGAACTGCATGAAAACGTATCGTGTCTGTTCCGTCTGTATCATCTCAGTGAGCTTTTTTGAGGCTTTATGCATGCGCAGAAAGCGAATTTAAAGTTTTCTGATGTTTCAGTATGGATGAGACACTTTTGGAAAACGCTAGTGTGGACGGAGAGCGTTTTAAAACGAAAACGCCGATTTCAAATGCATCCGTATTATTGTAGACGTAGCCGAAGTTGTACAGTTTTGTAGTGTGTAGTGTCATTGTAAAATATTGTATATGTCTTTATCATAGCCCTGCTGAGGGAGGTTTTAACAAAATTAGAGATGGTGCTGGATCAACAATCCACCATCCTCAGATTGCTGCAGCTGCGGGAGGACCAGGGCCAGCTTTTGGACATTGAGGAAGGTTTGCTGCCCCTTCAAGACCTTCCACAACTGCTCAGCCTTGAGCAAAGGATACGGCAGAGCCCAGATTACAAGCAAAAACTGGTGAGATTTTTTTATTTATTTTTTAACAATTGTTTGCACAATTACACAGCTACTGAATTATTATTTTTTTCTCTAACTGATACACATAAACTTGGGGTGTGAGGATACGCTCTCTGGAATCAATATTGTCAAAATTCTTGAGCACTGAATTGATTTGCAATTGACCATGTATATAACCATACCAGGCATGGGCAAACTCAGTCCTGGAGGGCTGGTGTCCCTGCAGAGTTTAGCTCCAACCCTAATCAAACACACCTGAACAAGCTAATCAAGGTTTTCAGAATTACTAGGGCTGTATCCGAAAGCGCCCCCTACACCCTCAAATAGTGCACCTAGTAGTAGTAGTAGCCCTTTATTGTCACTAGTCACAAGTACCAGCGAACTTAGCCATCAACCTGTCCATACATACACAACATACATATATGACAAGGGGGTAGACAGGACAGGAAGACAGGTAATTTAGGAAGAAATACAGTATAATAACATAAGGAAAGGGGGGAGAAAAAAATAACCCCCAAACTATGCTCCTTTGGGAGTACAGTGTGAGAACAGGAAAAACACTCCAGCAACAAAAGCACATAATCAATCAATACAACATAGACACAAACATAGACTTTGCAACAGGGGAATTAATCCAGCTCCGGCAAGCAGCCATCCGGTCCTGCAGCCATACTCGGCGCTGGTCACAGACCCGCTTGTCAGACTGGCAGTACAAAGCGGCGAAGGCGATGGCAAGTATTAGACAATAGACGAGACGAGAGAGCAAAGCAGGGAAGGTAAGGGGAGGAGAGGGAGAGAAAAATGCGTCCGCCTTCGTTGAGAGTCAAGTAAGAGAGTTTAAACAGCAAGCAAACTATGCAAAAGCAGCAGTCCTTGCAGTGCACTCAGTGTCCGAATTCACTCACTCGTTTTCATTCACTCCTTCAAGTGAACTGTATGATACCCCTTTTCCACCAAAGCAGTTCCAGGTGCTAGTTCAGAGCCAGTGCTATTGCCGATTCTTAGTTGGTTCGACTGGCGAGCCCTTTAAGAACCGGTTGCTTTTCCACAAACTAGAGAGCCAATACAGAGCCAGGTCTTACGTCACTGAATACGTTTCATGTTTCGGATCACTAGCGCGGCACAACAGGCATCTAACAAAGCATCAGCGCCACGCAGATCGATCGATCGGCACACAACACACTAAAGCACCGCGAGAGCGATCCAAAAGCATAAAGAGCCGTCTGCTTTCCAGTCGCTCCCGCAGCACCCCGATATGCCTGCACTGAACGGTCCGCATTGCACCGATCCATCCCGAACAAGCCTAAACAAACTTTCAGCAATGGCGGACGTTGCGTTGCTATTGATGTTCATGGCTTTGCAAACCTACATCGGCATCCAAACACGGCGAATCAAACGTGTTAGCGTTTAGCTGCTATTTCAAATATGGCGGTCCAAGTTTCTGTTTGTCTTGTTGGTCACGGTAACCCCGCCCCCAGCTCCTGACGCAAGCGGTTCTTCCTTCTAGCCCAGCAATGTTTTGGTGCTACTTACGAACCGCTTTTCCTGGTTCGGAGCTGGTGCTTTGGATGTCGAAAAAACAAAGAAACGGTTTGAAACTAGGCTCTGGCTCCGAACCACCACTGGAACTGCCTTGGTGGAAAAGGGGTATGAGTGGACTAATGTAGGGAATAGTGAATGAGGGTATAGGGGGCGATTTCGGATACAGCCTAGGGCTACAGGCAGGTGAGATTTTTTTCAGGGTTGGAGCAAAACTCTGCAGGACATCGGCACTCCAGGACAGAGTTTGCCCATGCCTGATACAACCATTTAAATTGCACATAAGACAGTTTTTATATAAACTTTTCTTTAATAATATATTTGTTCTACTCTAATTCATTGTTCAAATATACAAATTTAAACAGTGGACATAAAAAATGTTTTATTGACTATTTTGTTTCTTTTTTATTCTGTTTCGGATAAACTGGTTGGGGCTTATTGGTGGAGTGGACGTGTGCGACTGCACCTGGCGCATATTGAAGAGGGTGATTGCCAACTCCCTGGCGAAGAACCTTAATTGGAGAGGAGTCAATGGAAAGACTTCAGTTGCCCCTCTTCAACTTCAAGTGGTTGTGATTGGTAAGGAGACAGTATATCTGTTCACATACAGAGTTAGCTGTTTCTGTATCAGATATGAGTAAATACAGTTCTTTACAATCTCTAATACGCATTATATATTATCATTATTTAGGTCACTTTATCAAATCATTTCACACAGTATGCACAACAGCAGCTTGGCTAAACTGACGATCATTTTTCATTACTTTGAGACTATATGCATTCTGGTTTTACTTCTTTCAGTTTATATGAATTCTTTCCCCTCTCAGATGCAAAAACCATCAAACCTAAATTACAGTTTACACGCTCTTTTCAAAACTGATAAGTTCAAAGCTGACATAATACGAAATTGAATAAGACAGAAATTTGCTACATTTCTACAGTAATACCATATTGAAATATATTCCAAATATACCAAAACTATTTATTACTGCTAAACATCTACACACATGGCTTTAAACTAATATTTTTCGACACCTGCCAATGACTTGAGAACATTTACCAGCCATAATTTATTTTTTATTTTTTTTACGTGCCATGTGATACGTGGTGTATGCCACAAGAGCGCACGACGAAGGCAGGTATACAAATAATAGTCTCTTAACTATGTTTATGCCTTAGTTAAAAAAAGAAACATTGAAAAAAATAGTCTAAAAAAATCCGGTCCCACTTTATATTAACTGCCCTTAACTACTATTGTCACGTTCCCTCTCGGGATACAAGGAGGTGCGGAGACGTGGAAGTTCCAATAATCCTTTTTATTGAAGACACAGACAATGAGACAAGGAGCTTGGGGAGAGACGGACATCAGTGACGATACTGACGATAAGACCGGACACAGGGGCTAGGAAACACAGGGCTTATAAACACTAGGAAAACAAGGAACAGGTGTGGACTAATCAAACACAGGGCTAGGGACTAATTAAACTAATGAAGACAAATGAGGACAGGAACAGGAAGGCCAAATATGGGCACGGGAGGAGGGGAAACACAAGACAAGGACTGACATTACGCCCCCCTCCGGAAGGCGTGTCCTCACGCCTAACACCATCCAATGGGGAGGGGGGGAGGGGGGGGGCGCTCTGGAGGCCTCCAGGGCGGTGCCCGTTCCAGGGGCCATGGCGGGTCAGGAGACTCGGGAGGCCATGGCGGATCTGGAGACTCGGGAGGCCAGGGCGGGTCAGGGGACTCGGGAGGCCAGGGCGGGTCAGGGGACTCGGGAGGCCACGGCCTATTTTTTTCGGGTCGTGTGGCCTTGGCCCGGCCACACAGGGACCACACATCAGCGGAAACGCAGGAGGGCACGTGCGAGGAGCCGGCACTGGAGGGCACGTGCGTGGAGCCGGCACGGGAGGGTGCTCGGGAAGCGCGGACACCTGGGGGCGCTCTTGCAGCGCGGAAACTTGGGGACGCTCTTGAAGCACAGCCACTTGGGGACGCTCTTGACGAGCTGGGCTGGACGGAACCAGCGGGAACTCAGGAAGGCACGGGCGTGGAGCCGGCACGGGAGGGCGCGTGCGTGGAGCCGACACGGGAGGGCGCTCTGGAAGCGCGGACACTTGGGGGCGCTCGGGAGGCGCGGACACTTGGGGGCGCTCGGGAGGCGCGGACACTTGGGGGCGCTCGGGAGGCGCGGACACTTGGGGGCGCTCGGGAGGCGTGGGGCTGGATGGAACCAGCGGAGACGAAGGAGAGCCGGACGGAACCAGCGGGAACTCAGGAGGGCTGGACGGAACCAGCGGGAACTCAGGAGGGCTGGACGGAACCAGCGGGAACTCAGGAGGGCTGGACGGAACCAGCGGGAACTCAGGAGGGCTGGACGGAACCAGCGGGAACTCAGGAGGGCTGGACGGAACCAGCGGGAACTCAGGAGGGCTGGACGGAACCAGCGGGAACCCAGGAGGGCTGGACGGAACCAGCGGGAACCCAGGAGGGCTGGACGGAACCAGCGGGAACCCAGGAGGGCTGGACGGAACCAGCGGGAACCCAGGAGGGCTGGACGGAACCAGCGGGAACTCAGGAGGGCACTTGCAAGGAGCAGGTACAGGAGGGCGCTCTTGAAGCGCGGGGGTGCGGGTGTGCTCTGGGCTGAGGACAGCAGCAGTGCTGGGAAGAGTTGGGTGGCCGGAACATTTGGCAGGGCATGTGGAGGGTCCTGGCGAGCGGTGAGCTAGTGAGGCCGGGTTGTTCTCGGGTTGGGTTGGACGAAGATCGGTTTGACATTCTTCGATTTCGAAATCAATACCATGTACATTGAGGACATAATTTATCAGCCCGATAAGGGAAAAACTGGACGTGGGGATATAGCAGCTGATGACATCTTTGTCCAACCCAAACCGAAAACACACACCGAGCGAGGCGTCAATCCAGCTCACCTCGTTGGAACGCTCAAGAAACTCCTCAACATACCTTACCAAATCCCGACCATCCTGCCGCAGACACCAAAGCCTGTCTTCAGCCATAGTTGAGTTGTATGGTCCGGTCTTCTGTCACGTTCCCTCTCGGGATACAAGGAGGTGCGGAGACGTGGAAGTTCCAATAATCCTTTTTATTGAAGACACAGACAATGAGACGAGGAGCTTGGGGAGAGACGGACATCAATGACGATAAGACCGGACACAGGGGCTAGGAAACACAGGGCTTATAAACACTAGGAAAACAAGGAACAGGTGTGGACTAATTAAACACAGGGCTTTGGGACTAATTAAACTAATGAAGACAAACGAGGACAGGAACAGGAAGGCCAAATATGGGCACGGGAGGAGGGGAAACACAAGACAAGGACTGACAACTATGTACTTGCATCAAAAAGTAAGTACAATGTACTTATTGTGTTTATATTGTATTAAAAATCACTTTTTCTGGTATTGAGGTGGGATACGGGTAAGGTTAGGGACAGGTTTGGTGGTAGGTTTAAGGGTGGGTTAAGGAGTAAGGGATGGTTCAACAGTGTAATTATAAATATAATTACAGAAATTAATTACAGATATAATTAGATGCATGTATTTTTAAAATATAAGTACAATGTAAAAAAATATATATGTATACAATATGTACATAGTACCATGATTAATTTAAATGTTAAGGCCACTCAATAGAGGGACCGAAAACCCTCCAAATTTTAAACTACGGTGTTGTTTTAATGTATTTGTTCATAATTTTATTAAGTTACTCACCCGTATGTCATCCAAGATATTCATGTCTTTCTTTCTTCAGTAGAAAATAAATTATGTTTTTTTTAAGGAAAACATTCCAGGATTTTTCTACAGTGGACTTTTATGGTGGCCAGTGGATTGAAGATCAAAAACACAGTTTGAAGCTTCAAGGGGCTCTACACGATCCCAGTCGAGGAAAAAGGGTCTTATCTAGCGAAACGATCGATTATTTTCAAAAAAATTTACAGTTTCTATTCTTTTTAACTTCAAAGGCTCTTCGTCTAGCTCTGGGTTAACTCCGTTTTTTCCCGGTTCATGACAGTTAGGGTGTGTCGTAAAACTCCCATCTCAGTTTCTCCTCCAACTTCAAAATCGTCCTAAATAGTCCTTTTTATATTTACTTTGTAAACACTGGGTCAGTACTTCTGCAGCGATGTAGGACGATTTTGAAGGAGCAGAAAATGAGATGGGAGTTTTTAGACCTACCCTAACTATAATGAATTTTGCTGAAGGTACAGTGTATACCCAGGGGTTAAGGTGACTTGGAGCCCATCAGAGTGAAGTTCACTGTCATTCAACTCTTGAACATTGTTATTTTCCAGTTTCCTGTGTAATTTGTGTAGTCCTTTGTGATTTTATTATTTATTGCTTTACTGTATCACAGTGTTGGCAACTCAAGATTTTCCTTGAAACATTGCTGTGACACAGAGTCCTCACAGAAGTCCTTATTTTATATATTTGGTTAAATATAAGCTTTGTGCAACACTTCTTTACATTATGCCAGCGGTTCTCAATTCCAGTCCAGGCACCCCCGCAGGGTTTCTCTTACCGCTTCAGACGTTTCTTCTATTCGAACATACGTGCCCTGCGAAGTGGACATCACAGGATATTCCGCCATGATTCTAGTTCGAAGCGAACGTATATGTCACTGAATCAGATAATCTGAAATATGCAGGGGGTGGGGGGTGAGGGCAGTTCATTGTTAATAACTTTGAAACTCATCTATTGTTGCATTACTAAAATTGTTTAATGTTATACTTACACGGTAACTACACGTAACAAGAGGGTAACAAGGCATTGCTTTAGATTACAGCCTGCGGATGTTACACTTACACAGTAACTACACGTAACAAGAGGGTAACAAGGCATCACTTTAGATTACAGCCCGCGGATGTTACACTTAGACAGTAACTACACGTAACAAGAGGGTAACAAGGCATCGCTTTAGATTACAGCCTGCGGATGTTACACTTACTCAGTAACTACACGTAACAAGGGTGTATGTTTGCATAGTACTTAAGAAAAATGTTGTATTACATTTTATTCTACTTGCCTCAAACCACATACGGAAGATCAAGTGCACCAACAGCACTACAGCTATCAAAAAAACATAAATTCGGTAAATGTACATATTATGATGTTATATTTATCTGTTATATCCTGGGAACACCTGGAAACAGGTAATCTAGTTTTCCACTGTACTGCACCTCAACGGACATGGTTCGCTGCTGAGATGACCATATGCAATGCTCTTTTATCAAGAAAATTTTCATATAAATTTTTTAACCAAATCATAGCAGAAACTCATTACAAAATTTTCCCATACTTTAGTAATCTCGACTATGGTGGTTTTTAACTTTATTATAATTACTAAATTATACAATAGTATAGACCTTATTCCCCAAACGTTGCATATTGTTCCCTTATACCTACGAGTAGGTACTGTGGAGGTACTCTTTAGTTACAAAATGGGTACACTGTAAATTCTCTTTAATTATGCGGTACATTGTGGGCTGTAATCTAAAGCGTTACCAAAACATCTCAACAGATGTTTTCTTCATCCCAATTACAAGCATTATAAACAGCATATATGGTTGCTATTTGCCCTTTACCTTTGTTAGATCACATTTATGAATTAAAGTGCTAATAATGTGTGCGACAACCCGTTTTGTGGAAGCAATTCCACTACGTACACTGAGGGCTAAGGTGGTGGTAAAAGAACTTCTTAAGTTCTGTACTACATTTGGTCTACCAAGGATCATTCAGAGTGATCAGGGCTCGAATTTTACCTCCAAGGTTTTCAGGCAAGCTCTAAGGATGCTTGGTATTTGCCACCAAATATCTAGTGCCACATCCCGAATCACAGGGGGCCTTGGAGAGGTTTCACCAAACTCTCAAAGCAATGTTGCGATGTTACTGCATTGAGACAGGTAGAGACTGGGCTGAGGGCCTTCCTTATTTGATGTTCAAGATTCAAGATTTTTATTGGTCACATACACAATTATACAGAGTATAACCAGCAATGAAATGTAGGTCAGGTCCGCTCGAAGGACAGCGCAATTATAAAGTATACAAATATTAAGAAAAATAAAAGTAGAAAAAATAAAAGGATAAAATAAAATAAAAGATAAAAAATATAAATATAAATGTGCGGGTCAGTATGTTGTTGACTTAAATAGTAATAAGAGGAATGTGCAAAAAGAATGTGCAAAAAGTTGTACAGGGTATTTAAATAGCCGCAATATGAGGTAGAAAAAATTATGAATAGCTTATTGATATGGTGATATTTACATGGAGTCATGTGATGTTATGACACAGAGTTAGAGTTTAGGAGCCTGATGGCCTGGGGGAAGAAGCTCCTTCTAAGTCGCTCAGTCTTTGCCATCAGGCTACGGAAGCGCTTACCAGATGGAAGCAAAGTGAATAGACGGTTACCAGGGTGATTTGAGTCCTTGATGATTTTGACAGCTCTACTTTTGCAGCGTTTGAGGTAGATGTCCTGCAGAGAGGGGAGAGCAGACCCTGAGATGCGCTCAGCTAAGCGCACAACTCTCTGTAGTGCTTTGCAGTCCTGATTGGAGCTGTTTCCATACCACACTGAGATGCACTGAGTCAATACACTTTCTATGGTCCCTGAATAGAACGTTTTCTGGATTGCTGGTGAGACCCTGAATTTCCTCAGCTGTCGTAGATGGTACAGTCTTTGCCTGGCTTTCTTAACCTGTGTTTGGATGTGTGTAGTCCAAGTCAGGTTCTCGGAGATGTTTACACCGAGGTACTTGAAGCTACTCACCCTCTCCACAGGGGTCCCACTGATCATAAGAGGAGTGTAGGGCAGCTGCTGTCTCTTCCTAAAGTCCATGATCAGCTCTTTAGTTTTGCTCACATTCAGAGAGAGACAGTTGTCCTGGCACCATGATGTGAGTCTCTCTACCTCGTCCAAGTATGCGGTCTCATCGTTGTTGGAGATGAGGCCCAGAACCACAGTATCATCAGCGAATTTGACAATAGATGTGGAGCTGTGAGAGCACACGCAGTCATGCGTGTAGAGAGAGTAGAGCAGTGGACTCAGGACACAGCCCTGTGGGGCTCCTACGTTCAGGGTGATGGAGTTTGAGGTGAACTGGCCAACTTTCACCACTTGAGGTCTGCCGGTGAGGAAGTCTTGAATCCAGTCACAGAGTGAGGAGTTTAGGCCGAGGTCTGTGAATTTAGAGGCCAGCTTGATCAGAATCAGAATCAGAATGAGCTTTATTGGCCAAGTATGTTTACACATACAAGGAATTTGTTGTAGTGACAGAAGCTCCACAGTGCAACAGAAAGACAGTAACAGGACAGGACACAGGTAATAAAAACAAAATAACAAGAAATAGCCAATAACCAATGTACAAGCAGCAAAAAAAACAAACAAAAAAACAATAAATAATATATAATATAGACATAAATAATATATAATATAGACGGGGACTATAATTGATGGGGACTATAGTGTTGAAAGCTGAGCTATAGTCAATGAATAGCAGCCTTACATAATTCCCATTGTTGCTGTCTAAGTGTGTGAGGGAAGAGTGGAGGACGTGAGAGATGGCATCGTCCGTAGATCTGTTTGGGCGATAGGCAAACTGAATAGGGTCCAAAGTGGCAGGGATGGAGAAGAAGATGTGGCTCTTTACAAGTCTCTCAAAAACCTTCATGACTATAGATGTGAGGGCAACTGGGCAATAGTCATTCAGGCAAGAGGGTTTATTGTTCTTAGGCACAGGGATAATGACAGATTTTTTGAATGAGGTGGGAACCACGGAGGTAGCAAGGGACTCATTAAAGATAGACGTGAACAAACCAGCGAGCTGATCAGCACAGGACCTCAGAACACGGCCGGTTATCCCATCAGGTCCGGCTACTTTCCTGACGTTCACTTTCTTTAGTGGCCTCCGAACCTCATCCTCCGACACGGTGATTACAGGATCATAGCTGCTCTGCCTGCTGCTTCCTGACGTGCTGGTCGGCAGAGACGCGCCGCCGCCGCCGTTGCAATCGAGCGGCCGTGGAAGATGTTTAACTCGTTGGCCAGCAACGGATCTGCTCTCACCTCCGCGGAGGATTTGTTTCCAGAGGCACAGATGGTCCTCATTCCCTGCCACATCCGTCGAGAGACATTGAGCTGGAAATGAGACTCAATTCTCTCTATGTATCAGTGTTTGGTGGCTCTTACTGCGCGTCGAAGAGCACAGCACGATGCTTTGTACTCGCTCATATTCCCGGTCAGAAGAGCCTCATTGTAAGCGGCAGTGCATGTGTTAACCGCAGCACGGATTGTTCTGTCCACCCACGGTTTCTGATTGGAGAATGTCCTTACAGTTATTGTTTCTGTAGCTTGCTCGGTTAGCGTGTTTACAAAGCTCAATGCTACATCCGTGAACTTGCTGACGTCAGAAGAACTCGCCCGGAACATGTCCCAGTCCACGTCATCAAGAGCCTGCAGCATAGCCTCTGAGTGGGAGGACAAGCGCGTCACTACTCTCTACACCTTGGCTCATATCGAAACGCTCTGACATTTTTCTTTACAAATCCTCGTTTTTTGCTTCTAATTCATGACCGGCGTTTTGTTTTGTTCTCTCTCCACGCTCAACACTAATCACTAATCCGCCAGAAGGGCTTCTGCTAATGACAGTTAGGTGAAGTGAGAGAGATGTTTATTACATTTGAAATATGGATTTTTTCTTACAAAAACGCATGGATTCACAACAGGAGGCCTTTATTCATCCCCCGGAGCCATGTTTTTTATGGATTTGCGTACTTTATTTTACGTGTTTTGGACTATGTAACAGAAACACCCACTGACTGCAATGATAGAGCTTAGTAGAGCCAGGACCATTTTTAATTGTCCAGTGTCTGGAACCATACCAGACACTGCACTCTTAGAAAAAAAGGTTATTTGGGGTTCTATATAGAACCCTAGGGTTCTATACTCAACTCCAAAGAACCCTTTATGCCAAAAAGATTCTATATAAGGAGAAAGAACCCTTTTTGGCACTTTGGGCTAAACTATGCTTTATGTATATTTACACATTAGGCTATTCAAAATTATTATACTACATTATATTTGTGCTTTTATTTCAATTTTACTTTGACACACCTTTATTCCAAAGAAAATCAACTTAAAATTTACATCTGCACTGAATCAACCTATTATTATACCAACAAACTGATCTGGTAGAAATACATGTGTTCTAGCAGTGTATAGCAATCTGGACAGTTTGATCTATTTATTAATAGGTACACGTTAGTCTTCTATTTAAGCATACTAACATGATTGCAAGTTCTGGTTATCATTATCCAGGCCTGCGCAATTCTCCGCCGGGAGGTTTGTCATTTTTAACATGAATCCCTAAAGTATCTTGATAAAAAACTGTTGTGAATTGATTAATAATGCTGGCGAGAGTTCATCATATAGTCTAACGTAATTTTCATTTTAATTTTTTTTGCCCTGTAGATTGTATTGGACCCATACATAATGTTATAGGAAAAGATGAAACAAAGTTTCAGTCAAATGACTGTCAGACTGCCTATAAACATGAATTCAGACCAAGAAGAACAAACAGAGAAGCAGCTGATGGAGATGTTTCCATTTTTTCTGTGGATAACTGTGAGTATTTGGTGTTTGCAGTTATAGTATAGTAAAATATAATTATTTGTCGTGCTGAAGTAATTGTATAATATTCTAAACACGCTGTATTTGGTTGTTGTAGATGTTTATCTAACTCAGAGAGCACTTTTAAAGTGTTACCACCAGCTTATCAGAGTGTTGAAAAGTGGAAGTCAGAGGAAACATGACCAACCTGCTGCAAAACAATAACACAAGAGGTACATTATTTATTTTTCCTCACAGTACCAACTGAAACTCATCAATCAGCTAATCTGAAGTTACTGATAACTTTTTTTTTTCTTCTATTTTCCACCTTGTATCATGCAGGTTCTTATGATTGTTTGATAAATAAATAAATATTTTGCATTGTCACTGCAGGTCTGAACTCTGGAGTGCAGCATTACTTGTTTGTTCATCAACATAAATATGAAAACACCACACTCCTAACTAATTCAAGTAAGTTTTAAACTTTGATTTAATTTTGAGAGATTTCTTTCTTTTTCCCGTTGTACTGTACTCTCCATAGTTCTAATAAATGTTTCTCTGACTTGTATCCCCATCTTAGGATGTCAAGCCTAATCATCGCAAGGAGAGTTGGCATCAAAATGGTGCATCACTGACCAATAACACCTTCTATAAGATGGCGCCGGTGAGATCGGCTGCCGTCACGACTGCTCCGACCAAACTTTGTCTTCTTTTGTTATTTTTTCGTATTGTTAACTATAAACACCGGTTTCTTTTTGTAAGATGGCCATTCTTACATACGACAGGGCCACTCTTATTTCTATTGGTGCACAATGCACTAACCTCTCGCCGATTTTGAACCCGGACCCATCCTGGCCAAGCGAGATCCTGAGGAGGAACAATGGACGCGACACGTACCGGCGTCCTCGAGGGAAACGAGCCGGCGTCAGGAACAGGCTGAGGGCACGCGCACACCGCGCTCCCTTACCAAGTGTCCTGCTCGCCAATGTCCAGTCGCTGGATAACAAACTCGATGACCTCAGGGCAAGAGTCAGGTTCCAGAGGGACATTCGGGACTGCAACCTTCTCTGCTTCACCGAGACATGGCTGAACCCAGCGGTACCAGACCACGCCATCCAGCCGGCCGAGTTCTTCTCGGTTTACCGCATGGACAGAACGCTGGACTCGGGGAAGACTAGGGGAGGTGGAGTATGTCTGATGGTGAACAAGCACTGGTGCGACAGCGCGAGCACTGTAGCCCTCTCACGCTCCTGCACACCGAATCTTGAACTTCTGACCATCAAATGTCGCCCTTATTATCTCCCTCGGGAATTTAGCTCGGTCATCGTCAGTGCCGTTTATATTCCACCTCAAGCGGACACGGACACTGCGATATGGGATTTACATGAAACACTACACCTTCACCAGACACAGCACCGGGACGCCGCATTCATTGTTTTGGGAGATTTCAACAGTGCCAACCTCAAGCGTGCACTGCCGAACTTCCATCAGCACATCGGCTGCCCCACCAGGGGCGAAAGGACATTAGATCACTGTTACACCCCATACAAGAACGGCTACAAGGCACAGTCACAACCACCGTTTGGGAAATCGGACCACGCCGCCATCTTCCTCATGCCTGTTTACAAACAGAGGCTGAAACAGGAAGCCCCGGTGCAGAGGGAGGTCCAACGCTGGACGGACCAATCGGTGGCCGCTCTGCAGGACGCGCTAGATGACGCAGACTGGGACATGTTCCGGCGCAGCTCTGATGACGTCAGCTTGTTTACGGAATCGGTTGTGGGATTTATAGAGAAACTAATGGATGATACGGTGCAGAAAACCATCATCAGGACGTTTCCCAACCAGAAGCCGTGGGTGGATAAAACCATCCGCGACGCCCTGAGATCCCGCTCCGCTGCCTACAACACAGGGCTCATCACCGGGAACATGGATGATTACAAGGCTGCATCTTACAGCGTGCGCAGATCGGTGAAGGAGGCGAAGCAGCGCTACGGGAGGAAACTAGAGTCGCAATTCCAACATGGCGGCTCTAGGAGTCTGTGGCAGGGACTTAGAACCATCACGGACTATAAAACACCACCCTCCAGATCGGGGAATGCGGACGCTTCTCTGGCTGACGAGCTGAACACTTTTTATGCTCGCTTCGAGGCTGCAGCTAATCGCGCTAACGGTGCTAGCAGTGCTAACTGCATGCACGCTGAGGAAGCCGGTGAGGACAACGTATTCACCATCACGGAGCATGACGTGAGGAGGGCATTCAGGAGAGTGAACATCAGGAAGGCAGCAGGACCAGATGGCATCACAGGTCGGGTTCTGAAGGCCTGCGCTGACCAGCTAGCACCGGTGTTCACCGAGATCTTCAACCTCTCCCTGGAACAGTCCATAGTCCCCTCATGCTTTAAGCAGTCCACCATTGTTCCTGTCCCCAAGAAACCGCAGCCCACCTGCCTAAACGACTATCGCCCTGTAGCCCTCACATCAGTGGTGATGAAGTGCTTTGAGAGACTGGTCAGAGACTTCATCATTGCATCACTACCAGACACACTGGATCCACTACAGTTTGCATACAGACATAACCGCTCCACGGAGGATGCCATCTCACACCTCCTCCACACCACAACAAGTCACCTGGACTGCAGAAAAGGGAATTATGTAAAAATGCTGTTTGTGGACTACAGTTCAGCGTTTAACACCATAATTCCCTCCACACTCACCTCCAAGTTGGAGGTCCTTGGTCTCAGCACATCCTTGTGCCAATGGATCTCCAGCTTCCTGAAGGACAGACAGCAAGCCGTACGGATGGGTAAACACACCTCATCCTCCATCACCCTAAGCACTGGAGCCCCTCAAGGTTGTGTTCTGAGCCCCCTGCTGTACTCACTGTACACTTATGACTGCGTGGCCACTTCCAACTCCACCACCATCATCAAGTTTTCTGATGACACTGTTGTGTTGGGCCTGATCTCAGACAACGACGAGACGGCCTACATACAGGAGATTAAGAACCTGGAGAGTTGGTGCCAGGTGAATAGTCTACACCTGAACATCAGCAAAACTAAGGAGCTGATAGTGGACTTCAGTACGAAGCAGGAGCGGTCATACCAGCCGATCACGATCACGATCAACGGGACTCCAGTGGAGAGAGTGGACAGCTTCAGATACCTGGGTGTTCACATCACGCAGGACTTGACTTGGTCCTGTCATACCAGCACCCTGGTGAAGAAGGCCAGGCAGCGTCTGTACCATCTGAGACGCTTAAAGGACTTTAGACTTCCCTCTCGGGTGCTTAAGACTTTTTACACCTGCACCATCGAGAGCGTCCTGACGGGCAGCATCACTTCCTGGTTCGGGAACTGCACTATGCAGGACAGACGAGCCCTCCAGAGGGTGGTGCGTTCAGCGGAACGTACCATCCACACCGAGCTCCCTGACCTGCAGGACATCTACAGCAAGCGGTGCCTGACCAGGGCCAGGAAGATAGTGAAGGACCTCAGCCATCCCAACAATGGACTCTTTTCTCTGCTGCGTTCAGGGAGACGCTTCCGCTCCATGAAGGCGAACACAGAGAGAATGAGGAGGAGCTTCTTCCCGCAGGCCATTCGGAGTCTTAACCACTCTCCACTATAATCACATCACCCCACACTTCCACTTTGCACATTTTTCAAGTACAATCTGCACTAATTTGTAGAAGGTTACGTAAGGATAAATGAGTGGGACTTACATACCATTTGTCTTTGTCTTTAGTATTCCTTTTACTCACTTATACACTTTACTGCACTGCACAGCACACTGACATACACTTTACTTTTTATAGAATCTATATAGAATCATATTCTATTTTTTATTCCTCATATCTATTTTTATTCTCATATCTATTTGTTATTTTATTTTATTGCTAGTTTATTTCTGTATATATGTTTACTGTACTTTTTCTATTTGTATTTTTGTAAACTTGAGGTTTTTCTTAATTTTGTTGGACAATTTGTTGGACAGTCGTACAATACATTTCACTACATGTCGTACTACGTATGTATATGTATGTGACAAATAAAATTTGAATTTGAATTTGAGATGCCTGAAGTATCTCTTTGCTGTCTACTTTTTGTTCAGTATGGAGCATCCAAAAGCCATCACTCAGTTAATTTCAATCAGCACTATTTAGCCCTTCCCAGTGCTGAAATTGTCATGGGTCCTTTGTTTTTATTGTTTAAATGCTTATCTGAATGTAAAATTAATATTTAATGCTTATAAATTTAAAAACAATACTATAGTTAGTCTTTTAGCTCCCTTTTCAGAAACATGTGGTTCACCATCTTTCATGGGTTACAGAATTGGGCAAAGTTGCAGCATACAAAAGAAAAAAGGAAAAAAGTCAGACTACTTGGTTTATAGGTTTATAGGAGAATGTGGAGTAAATATTTGACAATTATTTAAGGTAAAGGGTAATGACCTGGTGGTGAGATGCAAAATAAGAGTGTCATTTTAATATACCGGTACTATTTGATGACAAATTTTTCACATTCTAACTTTACTTATGTATTTATTTAACTTTAAGTGTATTTATTTGTGCAAGTTAACATTCCATTCAGGTTTTTTTTTTTTTTTTTTGTGGTTTCTTAGCAATCAACATATATTTGTGACTGACATGTTGGATGGGTGAGTAAAGTGATCTTTTAGTGATCAGTAGTAATCTTTCATGTGTTTTTGAACATCCCACCAAACATTTACAGTGGTGTGGAAAAATTGAACTTTACCTTTTTGCCGTTACCTGGATGATCCACAACCCGTCCATCAGTTGTCCTCAATGTGAAAAGATGGATCTCAATATATATATTTATATATAAGAGAGCTTATAGGGTTACATGTTATAATATGCTTAACCTAATATGAACTGCAATAGCAGAATAATCAATGAAAGCCTTCAGATTAATTAAATAATCAACGATTACTTAATTAATCATTCTAATAATAGATTGATTATAAAAATAATAATCCTTTGACGCAGCCTTACTCTCTCTACCCCTTATATCCAGCTTACTTTCTCTTTGAACTGATTCCTTCAGGTCAGCACTACAGACCACTGAGCACCAGAGCAGCCAGACAAAAAAAAAATTGTTAGGCCATCTATACCTTATGAACAGTTAAATTTAGTGTTGGGTTCGAGTCCACCTTTGTCGAGTCCGAGTCGAGACCAAGTCCATAACCTATTGAGTCCGAGTCCGAGTTCGAGTCCAAAAGGTGCCGAGTTGGACTCAAGTCCGAGTCCTTAATGTTCGAGTCAGAGTCGAGTCCGGTCGAGTCCAGAAACTGAATTATACTGTAAAAAATTATTGAAAATACAACCGACCTTTTTATTATTATTGAATTTAATCTCAAAACTTAGCCATTCAATTAAGATTTTAACTTTTACAAACCAATGGCAACATACATTTAACAAAAATACTACATTTTGCCATTTAATATTTTTCTTTTGTTTCATGTGTAATAAAACTTGTTTTAAAGCAAAAAAAAATCATATAGAGGTATATGTAAAACTTTTATTAAATTACGAGTTTATAAAAATACAAATTAAGCCGTTTCTCTATTGTGTCTTCCAGTTCAACAACTGACACTTCAATTATTTGATGCCCCTGTTCCACATTTACAGAGGATGCAGAAAACAGAAAATAATTAGTAGTCATAACAACAAGCTTAATTCTTCATTACTTTTACTTATCTGTCTATCAATGACGAGAAACATTTTTCAGAACAGCGCTCTGTTATGGTAACTTTTTAACGTGAACTGCAATGAACACTGAAAATACAATGTACTGTATTACACAGACAGAGCACTAAATCAGGGCCATATTGCTTTTCAGAAATACAAGTTCTGTGACCATTTTATGGGTTAAGCGGGCACGATGCGGTCTCATGATGATGCCACCTTTACTAAAGACACGCTCTACTGGTGCAGAGGATGCTGGTATAGACAACACTTTCACTGCCAGACAATGGAGCAGTGGGAATTTCTCCCTGTTTGTAGCCCAAAATTCAAGTGCAGCTTTTATGTCTGTTTCTTGAATGGTATCAAAGTACTTGTGTATCTGAGTTTGAATGTTTGAATCCTTAGCTGAGTGGCTCTGGTGCTTATGGGCTCGATAGCGGGCTAGAAGTCATGGACATTTGGCAGGAGGAGAGTTTGTGGTTGCATCACCGCCAGCGTCACAATTCAGCATGTCTCCACCTGCAGTGGCCTCAACTTCTGCAGTCAAAGTATCTGAAAAATAAGAAACATGAAAAAATCATACACATTAAAATGTATTATCTGCATTTAGGTACCCAAGTACCACTGTTGTATGCCCACGGTGTATTTTATGCTCACAAAAAAAAGTTTTCTTCATAACAGTTTTCTTCATTAGCCTATATTCTGTTGACATATTGTCATATCGTCCAGCATTAGTAAGCTAATGTTATTGGGATTACGTTGGTATTTAAAGGTTGCAATAATCAACATACCTTTCTTTATGCTTTCTTTCAACATGTCGGTAGAAGTTTGAAGTTGTCCCCGACACCTCAGTAATTTTTGTTTTGCAAAATTTGCAGTCTGCCGAGTGCTTCTTTTTACTGGATGCCTTGCAAATAAATTCCTTGTGATTTTCATAAGCAAAACAAATTATTGCTGACTTCGATGACATGGTCTGATGCTGTGTGCAGATGTGAGGCGCCAAATTCAGTGATTTACATTTTGCGCAAGTCTAACATTACTGCTGCCTGCTGGTGTGGTGCCGAGAAGGCAAGTAACATTGTCTATTTTTTTTTCATGTTACACATAATGCGGACTCGACTGTACTTGGCAAAATTCCCGAGTCCAAAATGTCAGAGTCCGTGACAAGTCCGAGTGCAAATTTATCCGAGTACGTGACAAGTCCGAGATCATTCATAATTGCACTCGAGTCCGAGTTCGAGTACCCCAACTCTAGTTAAATTTATTGGCCATTATATTGCACATGTTTTTATGCACATTTGTATCGTGCAATAGAATATATACACTCCAATAAAAACTGTTGGAAACTCAGAAGCAAAGATTCTTGGATATCTTCAGCAGAGTTCTTTATTGAGAACTTGCTGTGTGGTGCTGCAGTCATCAAAACTCTAACTATGGATCTTTACATTGTAGTTTTATGCACATTTTAGAGGGCAGTCCTTACAGGTGAAAACAAAGCACTCAGGTTACTACTTTAAAATAAGTAGATGTAGGGAGGGAGTTTTACAAGCCCCAATCCAATCAGCATTTTGTACCATGCAAATACCTCAAATAGAAGTCCACGGCTCAGATGGGTAACACTTGCCACAGCTTTAAAGGCAGAGGAGGAGCAGGGGCATCACAAACAAATGGCGAAAACTTCTAATACTATATGCTTGTTTAACTATCAATACGTAAATCAGAAATAATAAAAAAATAACAATCATTCATCTGATGTTCGTCTTCACCTATACGTAAATTTAGCATATCATATCTCTTATTCACATTATTAATTCACTTTATTATTATTATTCATTCTTTGTTTTTTGTCTGTGCATTGGAGGCTTGTGTGTGTTTGTGTGTGTGAGACAGAGAGAGAGAGAGAGAGAGAGAGAGAGAGAGAGAGTATACTTGGATATAAAATAGCATATACTGCACAACACATTTTTTCCAGACTGTAACGCTTGATCGGATCAAAGAAATGCAAGCATGGCATGGTAACGCAATGTACTTTTTGTAAGTCTGCCAGTTTATTAAGGTGTTGAGAATGAGCTGTTTAAAGCATGGCATCAATTGTTGTAATGGACTGTGGCAACACTCTGGTAACACCCAGATTTATGCGACTTGTTAACGACAGTGTCATGAATCTGGTCCATGAACTTCCGTTAACTCACCACCAGAGGTCACTCGCTCACCACATGGACTCTTGCACCACACTTACGGTTGCATGCACCTCAGACTACAATTCCCATCATCCATTGCACTGATGACACACACAGCTGATTGCCCTGATCACACACCCTACATAAACCATGGACTTCCTCTTCCTCTCTGCCAAGTATTGTATGCACTTATCGCTACCCTA
The DNA here is from genome assembly GCF_936440315.1 of Barbus barbus. NCBI lineage: Eukaryota > Metazoa > Chordata > Actinopteri > Cypriniformes > Cyprinidae > Barbus > Barbus barbus. The sequence goes on from NC_136722.1 coordinate 5,060,589, forward strand.
GCTGATAGCTACCTTGCGGAGCCTTTCGTAGTTTTCATAGTCTTGCCTTGCCTGTTTTGATTCTAGCCTGTGTATCTTGGTTTAACCCTTTGCTCTGCTGTTTCGGATCGTGTTTGCCCCTGCCTGGATTATTGCTCGTGTACCTGGTTCATCTCTCTTTGCCTTGCCCTCTTGGATACTGTTCGCCGATCGAAGACCCACGGATGGACACGGCAAGAATTTAAATAACCACTCAAGAACTATCTGTCTGTTCTGTTTCTTCTAAGCTGTCTGAAATTGAGCCATTGGTCTGTTCCATTTCAATTAATGTGTCTGAACTTTCTGTCCGTCCAGTTTTAGTCATTGAGTCTATTGTCATACCATTCATCAATCCAGCTTATATTAATAGGTCTGAGTATGAATTGTCTGTCTTGCCAGCTTCTGTCTCAGAACTGCCTACTCCAGCCTCTGTCAATGCACCTGATTATGAACTCTGTCTGCATGAAGGTATCTTTTGAATCTAATTATGAACTGTCTGTGTTTCCAGTTACAGTCGAAGGACCCAATTATGGACAGTCTATCCACCCAGCTTCAATCACTGAGCTGTCTGCCAATCCAGTACCAGTCAATACACCCAACTGTGAACTGTCTGTTGGTTTAAATTCTGCACTTAAATTAGATTCTGAATGATCCGTCTTTCCAGTCCCTACTAATAAGCCTGAGTGTGATTTGTCAGCATGTGTTCCTGATTTTGAACTGTTTGCATGTTCAGTGTCAATCAGTGAATCTGTTTATGTAGTGCCTGCCCACTCCGTTGTCACCGGGGAAACTATAGATGAACTATTTATGTGCCCTGCTTCGGTCCTTGAGCCCGTAAATGCTATGTGTGTCTCAGTTTTTCCTAGGCTCCAATCTCTGCTGTGGGTTCCTGACCGGTCGAGGTGTTCTCCTGTTCCGCCGTGGTGCTCCTCTGATCCGTCATGATGCTCTCCTGCCCTGTCTGCTCCGCACTGGTGGGCTCCTGCTCTGTCTGCTCCGCCGTGGAGGTTGGCTGTCTGGCTCTGGTGGTCATCTGCTCTTCCGTGGTGGTCTTCTGCTCTGCCTGCTCTGCCGTGGAAATATTCTGCTCTGCCCTGGTGGGCTCCAGTTCCGTCGACTCCGCCCTAGCTTCCTGCTTTGACGACTCTGCCTCGTTCCCCGGCCACTCCACTTCCAAGTGGACCTGTCCCTTCGTCCCTCCCCCTGTTCCACCTCTGCTCCACCGCCCTCCTGGATTGCATAGGAGCGTCTGGAAGCCGCTCACCACATGGACTCTTGCACTACACTAACTGTTGCACGCCACCTCAGACTACAATTCCCATCATCCATTGCACTGACGACACATACAGCTGATTGCACTGATCACCCACCCTACATAAACCATGGACTTCCTCTTCCTCTCTGCCGAGTATTGTATGCACTTATCGCTACCCTAGCTGATAGCTACTTTACGGAGCCTTTCTTAGTCTTGCCTGTTTTGATTCTAGCCTGTGTGTCTTGGTTTAACCCTTTGCTCTGCTGTTTCGGATACTGTTTGCCCCTGCCTGGGTTATTGCTCGTGTACCTGGTTCATCTCTCTTTGCCTTGCCCTGTTGGATACTGTTCGCCGATCGAAGACCCACACTTATCTAAGGAATACTCTTTGACTTGCCTCGCCTATGTCTGTTTGCTGTGTATCAACCAATGCTTGTTTATGACCACGCCTTTTAATAAAGCTTTGCAGATGGATCCGCACGCCTCACATCTTGTTCTCCCCGTTACAGACAGATGTGCTGTTTCTTTTCCAAGCAGTTGAACTTAATTTTCACCTTTTAAATGACTAAAAGTAGGGAAAAAAAATCCCAAAGGCTGATGGAATCCCATACATTTAAAGAGGTATATATAAAAGATCTACACACCCCTGTTAAAATTTCTGTTTTGAAATGTATAAAATGAATGCAAGAAAGCATGTCAGATGTATTTACACGTATAACATGATATTGAAACCAACCATAACATACATTTTTCTTCTCAAATAAGTAAACACACACACACACACACACACGACGGGTCTGCCTCTACTGGAACAAACCCATTTGACCATCATGGCTGCAATCTGGTTAATATTTTCCATATTTCCGGGGTGGGCTAATAAGTTCCTATAGTCTTGTCTATAAATTCAAATAGCCCTTTGTTGGTGCCCAACTGCATTTTTATCCGTGTTACTTTTGGTGTATTTTCCTTGCAATAAAAGAGGAAAAAATGTTGCCACCGTGTCTGCCCTCTCAGAGAAACTCTTGTGTTCTAAAAACTTGTGTTCTTATATTTTCTTTTTTTTGGATAAACAGGGAAAAAAAGAACTGTTGGATTATGTAGTTCCAATAGCAAGAGTTAACTATCTGCAAGACAGTTAGCATCTAATGTCAATTACCTTAAACAAATAAAAACTGGATTAACAAAAGAGTGTTAAGGACACCTAAATGTCACGTCATCTTATTTCAGAGCAGTGTGACCAGTTTAACAGAACACTGGTTTGAGGTCAGGAGAACATGTACTTAGCTCACAAGCTGGCATAAAATTCTTCTAGGAGAACAGCGGACTTAGCCATGGCCATACTATCCGTGAAGAAATCAAATCCACCAGGTAATCACTATTTGTCACATTTGCCATATTGGTCAAAGGTGTTTCATGTTTTGAAGGATTTGGAAGTTGCTAATTTTTATGTATTATCAGTCAGCAGGTTAAGACAATATGCATTACTGCTGGCATGTTTTCTTTGTACATCATCCTTTCTGGTAAATTCATACTTAATTTCAGATTTTAAAATAATCATTAAATAAATAAGAACGTAACTTCTCCCTTCCAAACCAACAGGGATGTGTGGCATTTAGTTAGATTGAAATGAGAATATATTGTAAATTACAGTTCAATCCATAAATCTGAATGTATTTATCTGAATTTAGCAAAGAAATGTAAGAATTTTAATAAAATAAGTTTTTAGCAGTACATTTTTTAGCAAGGTTTAATCAACACATTTTTATGTTTAATATTTTATTAAGTTGTCTCAATGCATTGTGGTGGACTTGTTTTGAAGATATTAAACTCGTTCAATTCATTAGACATCAGATCAACTGCGGAAAAAACAAACATGCTCTTATCAAGAATTAAATAGGCTAAATTTGGCTGTTGGATTTCTTTGAATTGTAATTGAGTAAATTCCCCTTCCTATAATTCAATTTCAAATTCTTATTCAATACCTCAATATGTTATTTAAATGTAATTTATAAATAATAATAATTTATACTTATCTTTATGAGTGTATGATCTCATAGCCTAATCGAAAATCCCTCACAAAATACGGGTTTAAAGACAGCGCCTCATATATAGTTTGAACCAAGGGATGCAAAAGGATTATTCAATATTCTCTGCGTTTATGGAAACTCGTGACAGCTAGCCTTGCCCCATATAATGATAGGTTTGCCACTGACTAGTGTTGGATAAAATTTGGTTTATATAATGTAACTTAATTTGTTTGTTTTTTATGACTAATAATATCTGCTTAGCCTACTACAGCTCAAATAAAAGAGAAAGGGTGTAGAATCGCCTGTGGCTTGAACTAAATATTTACACAGGATCTGTTTTTCAGTCGCGCTCCTGCTAAAAGTCAGTTATAAGACAAAGGCTATTCGACTGCAAGTGCAAAAATCTAACTGATTTTCCAAGTTTTTTAAGCATACATCTGTTGATTATTTTTAGTGTTATAGCCTTGGCGATGTTGAGATTTCAGTAAGGGACAAATCTTACATATTCGATCTCAAATAGCTGTTGTGCCAAAGTTTAAAGATACTTTTTAAAATCCTATCAAGGATATATCCATATATTCAGATTTATACAGAAGATATTTCTGTTTGTGATGGATCTTCTGCTCTTCCTTTCTGAAACTCTTAAACACATGTGTATACTTTGATTTTTAGCTTTACATTTTAGGAGGAATGTGTGTCTTATTCATTTTACTCATTGTTATAAAATTTTCTATGTGGCTAATGCTATTTATAATTATACAAAAAATTGTATTTCAAATAATTCAGATTTCTATTTGATTTTTTCGAATTTCTATTTTATTTCAGTCTTTCACTTCATCATAAAGTTTTGATAAATAGCTACACATTTCATTAAGCAGCACAGCCATTTTCATCTATGAACAGTTTCTTGGGCACCATGCACATGAGCATACTAATAATTTCTGAAGGATGTGTGACATGGAAGATTGGAGTAGGCTAATGGAGCTTTGCGCAGAAAAAAAAAAAAAAACATTGCCAACTTTGTCGCTTGATTTAGCTATTTTTCAGACCTCTCTAGAGCGGGTTTTTCTCCCAAAAAAACAGCGCCTAGGGACAAATGTAGCGACTTTCTTGGATAAACATTGTCTAGTTTCCGAGACTCGCCGGTACTGCGTCACGAGCGCAAAAACCTAGAGGAGGAGCATTCCATTAAAATAGATATTCTGTTGCTTATAACCACCATTTTACATGTAAATAATTATTATAAATAAATACAGCCTTTACTGTATACATTTTCTTCGCCTAATACATTAATTTGTTTGAGAGCAAACCTAAAAACATTGTACCTTTTGGTAGTAGGCTATTCACATAATTACACACATTTAGAAAACTTCAATGTAAACTTGGACATTTTAAACCAGATGCACGTCAGTTTTTTACCTCCCTGGAAGCTAAGAAAACACATTCTCAACATGAACTTAACTTATCAGGAGTGACTCGCTATGAGTAGCTACCTATGGACAGAGGCGGACAGTACATTTACTTGAGTATTGTACTTAAGTACACTTTTTGAGTATCTTTACTTTACTTGAGTATTATTTTTTGTGGAAACTTACAACTTTAACGTCACTACATTTGAAAGACAAATATTGTACTTTTCAGTCCACTACATTTCTATTAAGTTCCTCGAAGTCAAAAGTTGTTACTATAGCAGCTTTGAAAGTCAGAGGGTGATTTTTATTTTTATTTTTATTTTTTTCTTCAGTCATCACTCTTGTAGGGTTACATGAAGTGATTTCCCAGCATTTTTTGAACACTGACCTGTTGCAAACGTGATATTTATTTACAACGATTTAACCCTTTATAGGGCACTCATTGAAATACTTGGAAATTAAAAATTTCAACCCTGGGGTGTTATTGGAGGTTATTAAAAGACTTTTAAACTTTTGTGACTTTAAAAAAAAAAATAATAATAATTATGTTGAATATCAAGTTCAATGAAGTTACCATGTAAACCATATAGTTACCTTACCAGTCTATGGTCATTTTTTTTTCCCAAAAAGCATATATATTTAAAATATAAGAAGCATATATAAAATTAAAATAAATACAAGAAACCTATATAAATTTCATGGAATTTGTATTTAGCAAAATGTTTTCTTTTATTTAGGAACTTTTGTTTTCATGTGTCATAACATGTGTCCATTTACTTAGGCAACGGCTTCATGGTACTTGATGAAGCACTTGCGTTCAGCATTGAGGCACAGGTGGACCTTACAGACCTTGCAGACCACATTTGACCTCAAAATGTTTCCCTTCCTGCTGCAGTACTTGCAGGCCTGGCGGTTGGTGTAGACAGGGGGCATGGAACAGGGACATGTCAAACCGCAAAGAAGCATCTGGGGTGTGGCTGCAGTGTCCCCAGATAGGCATGGGGACATCAAAAGAGGTGTTGGGTGCAAATGGAAATGATGAGCTCCTTCGGGGGCAAGACATAAAAGCCTCTGGCTGCTGCAACTCCTAAACACCTGGATCCGGAAGTTCTTCAACGACAGGCCATCCACATCAAGAGCCTTGATGTCCCACCTGTACATGATCCAGGCATTCATGAGGCTGACATCTATTGCATATGCAAACATCCGCATGTACCACCTCTTGGATTTCATGGGGGTGCGGTAGAGGTGGACCAGCATGTCACTCTTGTCAATGCCCCCCATGTTGGAATTGTAGCTCTTGATGACAGTAGGGCAGCTTACCGGTTCCTTCCTCTTGGTGTCACTGCAGTACCGGTAGACTGAGGACATGGGCTCCACCCCCATGTCTGTTGTCAGCAAAGTGACGACCCTGTTGTCCTTCCAACTGAGGGCCAGGATCCCATCATCACTGGTGATGTAATCATACACACCACGAGGGACAGCTTTTTTCTCCATGTCTTTGATGGACTTCAATGGAGGGCTGCCTATTCTGGTGTCCCTGGCTGTCCCCGTGTACCTGCAGTTCTTGTCTTTGAGGTACCGCACTCTCCAGGCTGGTGAAGAAGTTGTCCGCAAAGATGGCTGTGGTGGTGGAGGAGGACATGGTGCTGGCCAGGACGGAGACTATCTGGCTGGTGACACCCATGGCTTGTTGTTCAGACATCATGGGGACACCGTGGGCCTTCAGCGTTTTGTTTTATATTAATGTTTGATAAGTCTTGCTGTTTTGCTTTTTTGTTAAAGCAGTGCTGTCACTGGTGCTGCTCTTCAGTGGCTAACATCATACAGTATCTATCGGATAGACAGCAATTCTTTAGGATAGATAAGAATAGATCTCGCACCGCCAGCTCCTTAACCTCCTGTCTGTAAGCAGACTCGCCACCTTCCTGGATGAGGCCGATCAGTGTGATGTCATCTGCAAACTTCAGGAGCTTGACAGAGGGGTCTTTAGAGGTGCAGTCGTTGGTGTAGAGGGAGAAGAGCAGTGGGGAGAGAACACAGCCCTGAGGAGCTCCAGTGCTGATGGTACGAGTGCTGGATGTGAATTTACCAAGCTTTACTAACTGCTGTCTGACTGTCAGGAAGCTGTTGATCCACTGACAGACGGAGGTGGGGACGGAGAGCTGGGTTAGTTTATTCTGAAGGGTTTCCGTGATGATGGTGTTAAAAGCGGGGCTGAAGTCCACAAACAGGATCCTCACATAAGTCCCTGGTCTGTCCAGATGCTTCAGGATGAAGTGCAGTCCCATGTTGACAGCATCATCCACAGACCTGTTTGCTCTGTAGGCAACCTGCAGGGGGTCCAGTAAGGGACCAGTGATGTCCTTCAGATAAGCCAAAACCAAAGTCTTTCAAATGATTGCATAGCTACAGACGTTAGAGCCACAGGTCTGTAGTCATTAAGTCCAGTAATTTTGGGTTTCTTTTGGGACGGGGATGATGGTGGAGCGTTTGAAGCATGAGGGGACTTCACACAGCGCCAGTGATCTGTTGAAGATCTGTGTGAAGATGGTGGCCAGCTGGTCAGCACAGTATTTCAGACAGGCTGGTGACACACCATCTGGGCCTGGTGCTTTCCTTCTTTTGTTCTTTCTGAAGACTTGGCACACATCTTCTTCGCTGATTTGAATTGTAGGTGTGGGGGAGAGGAGGGTTGCTGGAGGCGTTAATGGTTATGTGGAGAGGTGTTCAGGGTGGGTGTGGGGGTGATTTTTCAAAACGACAATAAAACTTGTTCAAGTCGTCTGCCAGTTGTTGATTCTCCAGAGTGCTGGGGGATGGTGTCTTTTAACTGGCGATATCCTTCATACCTTTCCACACTATAGCAGAATCACTGGAAGATAATTTTTTCCTTAGCTTGTCAGAATAATTCCTCTTTGCCACTCTCATCTCCTTTTCCAGTGTGTATTTGGCCTGTTTATACAAGACTTTATCCCGCTTTCTGTAAGCATCTTCTTTGGCCTCACGGAGCTGTCTGAGTTTTGCAGTGAACCATGGTTTGTAGGTTAGATGAGTCCTGTTAGGAATGCACATATCCTCACAGAAACTGATATATGATGTTACAGTCTCTGTGAGCTCGTCCAGATCGATGGCGGCGGCTTCAAAAACAGACCAATCAGTGAGAGAGAAACAGGCTTGTAAATCCGGCTCTGTTTCATTAGTCCATCTTTTAACAAATCTTAATACAGGCTTTGCAGATTTAAGTTTCTGCCTGTAGGTCAGAATAACATGAATCAAACAGTGATCAGAGAGTCCTAAAGCTGCTCATGGAACCGAGTGATATGCGTCCTTTATCGCTGTGTAACAGTGATCCAATATATTACTGTCTCTGGTGAGACATGTGATGTGCTGTCTGTATTTTAGCAGTTCACGGCAGAGATTTGCTTTATTAAAGTCCCCAAGAATGATTAAAACAGAGTCCGGGTGTTGTTGTTCACTCTCTGTGATCATGTCAGCGAGTTTCTGTAAAGCTGTGCTCATGTGCGCTTGCGGTGGAATGTAGATACTCACGAGAATGAACGAGCAGTAGAACGGCTTGCAGTTAATGAAGAGCGTTTCTAGATCTAAACAGCACATCTTCTTTAACACAGTTACATATGTACACCACCTCTCATTGATGAAAAAAGTATGTCCCGCCGCTGCGCGATTTCCCCGTTGATTCTGCGTCCCGATCTGCTCTGATCAGCGTGAAATTAGGCAGATGAATCGCGCTGTCTGGTATGTCGCCATTTAGCCAGGTTTCCGTGAAACACAGGGCAGCAGAGTTAGAAAAATCCTTGTTTGTCCGGGAGAGCAGAAGGAGTTCATCCGTTTTGTTGGGTAGAGAGCGGAGATTCGTCAGATGGATGCTAGGCAATGGCGTTCGAAATCCGCACTGTCGAACCTTCACGAGTGCGCCGTCTCGCTTCCCCTGCCTGCGCCTCCTGTAGCGTTTGACCAGAGCTACGGCTCCGACAACTACAATGTCCAGCAAAACATCCGAAAAATCTAAATCTGGTAAAAGATTTTGTGGTGTGTTCTGCCGAATGTTCAGGAAGTCATCCCTGGTAAAACTGATCGTATTTGAAAAACAAAAAACAGGAAAAAAAAACAAAAACAGTACAAACACTGAAGAGCAACGCACAACAGCTGCCATTAGCGGCGCAATCTTAGTTTAGCCTGTGTTTTTGTGCAGTGAGATGAGTAAATAATGTTCATATTTACACAGTAACATGTTTATACAGAGCACACAATGCCTCTGCACTTACTCCTGATTTCTCTCAACATGGCAACGCGACAGCTGTCAGTCAAGACATGGGAAACAAAGTAACTAGCATTACTTATTTGAAAAAGTAACTCAGATATTTCCTTCTAAATTAAAAATGCATTACTTTACTAGTTACTTTATAAAAGTAATCTGATTACATAACTTGCATTACTTGTAATGCATTAACCCCAACACTGATTATTTGAATGTATTATCTTCAACCTGTTAACGTTTACCAGAGCGACAGCGCACTGAAGCGTTTTTTCCCCACTAGTTTAATGTTTATGAATGAATTTAACATGAAAGAACATCGTTAATCTTGACAAACTATATATCATTCTGAAGGTCTAAGCCTCAAGCATCGACGACAGATCGCTGTTTTCCGATGGAAAGCTCATAAGGAATGTATTTGCTACATTTGTGTAAGCAGTACACATCAAAACAGGCAGAATAAAAAAGCAGTACGTACCATTATCATTGTAATAACGAGCCACAAACGCGTCCACTGCTGAAATCCCAGTTTAGTTAGAGAGGTAAGGGTCCACAGAACAACATCCCAGCGAGCACTTTTAGTCCAGCGAAACAATAACGTTGTAATAAGGATGAATATTCCTCTGTTTACGTTTCATTTCTTCGGGAGAGTTATTGTTCGCGTCCGTTATGGAATAAATTACGCTCAAAAACAGCATCTTGGTGGTAAAAAAACAACACGGTGCTGTAGCATACAGTTTTGCAAACAGAATGAGACCGTCCACGGAAAAAAAAGTCTCAGAAAAGCGGAATATAGTTTATTTGAATTTGGCGCTCCCTCCTGCCAGCCGTGACGCACGCTATGACGCAGCTGTCATCTGAGCGGGGCGTAACTTAGCGATCTGCTTTATCCATTTTTTTTTCTACATTTTTTATATGTGTGTGTGTATTGTGTGGGGAATGTGGCTGTATCTGCATGATTATAATCTGTATGGACGGACATCAGCGTGTTTATTACCGACTCTATGACGGCTATCATTGCGATTCATTGATCAGATATTATTGATTATATGGCCCATCTGTATGATTATCATCTGAATGGAAGCACATCAGCGTGTGATTACTGACTATATGACCATGTCTGGCAATATCACTTCATGTCTGGCAATCAGAATACTTCAGTATACATACTATATACAAAGCATTATTTTCTATTTTTTTTCCTTTTTTATTACTCAAATAATTATTTTTGTATTTTTTAGTGCTCAAATAAATCTGTCTATTATTTTATAATTGAAAAACTATGCAGGAACATGTATAATGACTAAAATAGCTTGTATAATTCTGCAATCCATTTGGTGGTTATTTTTCCTCAAACAGGGGGGTGGGGGGACTATAAATAGTTTCAGAAACAATATTGCAGGAATCTCATTTTTCATGGTATCTTCTTCAAATTTGAAATATGAACTCATGAGACATGTGGCTTTCGATCCATTACTTTTCTGGATTGCTCCAGGACTTATTTCATGTATTTGTATATGAAATAAAAAAAACATTCAGTGTGGAAAAATATTTTTCAAGGCACGTCAGTGTCTATAACTTTTTATTTTTTTGAACATTATCAACTCTGGATGATAGATAGTAAAGCATAGAGTGTCTTCTTTCCAAAGATACCTAATTTGTTTGTGTAGCACATTTTGTCACGAACTGTTACCATTTTAATTTAGGTAGGTTATTTTCACCTGTGAGGCCCACAATGGGGGCGAAGGTTAACAGGTTAATTATGAGGTTAATAACAGGTTAATTATAAACTGTTTTTACCGTTTTTATATTGCACTTTGTTATTCTTCTCGTTATTTCCCTACAACGGCTAATGAAGTGGAAGTCTCACACATTGACCAACATGTTCTCACTCCCACATGACGCTCAGTCAGGACCCCTTAGCATTGCTTTTTGACGCTCAAGGTACCCCTTTAACTTAATTTTTCAACGCACAGGGGTATCCTTTTAGAGTCACTTTTCGATGTGCATTGTCCTCCGTTGTTTTCAGTTGTTTGTCTTAATTTAATGGTTTGCATGCATTTGTAAAAAAATAGAAATCAAGACAAACGTTGTGCGCAAAGATACACAATCTTCCTGTTGCACTATTTACCACGGGCGTAGGTTTGCTTTTGACATTGGTGTATACATTGTACACACCCCAACGGCTTGCTTTCATGTTGAAAAATGTTCTACATCACTCTTGTCAACATAGTCAATAGTTACAACAAAAACATTTTCTTGACTTTATCTAGTGGTTATTTTGGGAAAAATAGTAAGCGGGCATTTTACCCCACTCTATACTTTTATTTTACAGTAAACTAAAGGATGACCTGTTAACTTATAACTATAAATCACCAGAAACATCTAAGATTTTATTACAAAATATTATATTATTATGATAAATATTTGTAACAGTTTTCTCTACATGTTCAGATTTCAGTCTGTTTTTATGTAGCTGACTTTACAACTGATCATAACTTTTTAAAGAAAAAAATTATAATTTCTAAGACTAGTCTAAGCATTGCATGCAAGAGGCCCAAATAAAAATAGGAAGTTATTTCAAAAACTTAACTGACATTTTCAATGGTCTCTTTTTTTTTTTGGAAAAAAGGTTTATAAATTCTTCTCTTTACAAAATTGGGAAGATGTTTAGGCTGTGTTGCATATTTTTGGAATGTGTCAACATGCTGTTGAAAAGAAGAAAGAAAAGGGAGCAAGAACGCGCAGATGGTATCAGTGTATTAGTGCTGCAGAAAAAAAAGTATTGAAACAGTTTCTGATATTACAGTATTAAAAAATATATTTTTACATGTAAAATATATATTTGTGTTAGGTTATACAATATGCAGGTATTATATATAGGTGTTAGGTGCTAAAACAAACTTACCAAAACAATTTATTTTCAGTCTTGTTCCCCCTAAAAATAATTTATATTCCTTCCCGCTCCCGCCAACAAAATCCCACAGGTAGAGATCTACCAAAGACTACAGATATAGAAAGATGGTTCACTCCTATTACTTATAAATATTAGAAAATGCAACGTGCAATATGGCAGAAAATGTTCGGCCCTTTAATTGAAAGAGCCAATCGCTGATTGGTAAAGTAATTGGACATGCACATTAGCTGGTCTAGACTGAAAGATGTAGTTTAACTGCGAGGTCAGCAAGCAGTTTTTGGGGTTTCAGGATTGTCCCATTCATTTAGATAGGACTTGGTCTTGGATGCCCAAAATAGCTGCCTGGATGTGTTGCAAATATGGTCGACGTGTGAACAGACTTTCCTTAAAGGGTCTTTAGGTCTATCTGGAAGTTCAGTCCTGTTCCAATAACATTCTGTTTAACTTCGGTGTCCTTGATAACTTCCCAAATTCCCAAAGACACATGAAGCAGGCAAATGGAAGGTGCTTTTTCTTGTTGTCGCTTGCATCAAACAAAAAAAAAAAAAAATAGTATATCCAACCTTGTGCCTGTAAACCATTTTTATTGCAAAGTAGATGGGGTTGGCCCAGCATTTTGGGGGCCCTAAGCAGTTATTTTATTTTATTTTATTTTATTTTAGCTGTTCTGTAAGCTCTACCTACTGTCAGATAATGCATTTGTATTTTATTCAGCCTGTCTGATTATTTGTTGTAAAATTTAACCGGTCCATGGAAAAGCTAATGTGTGTTCTGAAGATCTAAACAAATTAGAATAATAAGATATCTAGACTTATTTTAAAATGCCTGCAAAAACAGTACCTTTCATGTTCATTACTGGCAGTGCTCGCAAAATGTTGAGTTAAACCGATAAGACACAATCCAGCAACTGCCATTTCATCAATGTCTTTTCAGAATTCATCACTTTCCATCATCTTGTGCACTTTCTTTTCTCTTCTCTGCACCAGATTGATAATGCTGCCTCTTATTTTTCAGACATTAACATGCGCAGCTGACGCAAACTTCCTATAAGTTATGATCCCAGGTGGCCACAGGGGCCCTAAGCAACCACTTATAAAAGATCCATAGCCTTTTTTTTGTTGTTGTTAAGCTGGTATAATGTAATTTAAGTTGAACTGACTTTTACAACCAAGTTGATTATAATTCAAAATTTAAGTTGAAATAGGTAGAATTTTGTTACAATATACACCGAGCTTTAAACATTTGCATATTGAAAAAAAATAGAATTTGGTGTGATTGTTATCCTGGTCCTCTCTCAGGCTCTGTGGGTACTGAATATGGGGTTCCAAATAACACAAGTTCCTTACCCAAGACCTAAACCAGCTCCTCAGAATAATGGTAATAACAATTCTTACAAAATATCCACGCTTGACATGGGAATCAGTGATGAGGAGTGGGAAAGGCTACAGAATGCTCTCGTCTGGCCTGGTCCAGATCAACTAATCACTCAGCTGAATCTAAGCACAAGTCCAGTCCACTCAACATTCTCTATTGTGGAACTGAAAAAGAGTTACAAAGTGGGAGAAAACATCTCCGTTATTATCACAGCCAGAGACCACAACAAGAACCTGAAACCATATGGAGGAGATTTTTTCAAAGCAAAGGTTTTCAATTCAAAGTTAAAGGTGTGTTCGTTTTATATTGTTTAATGAGTATTATATGTTTATATAAACATATAATACTCATTAAAGTTTGGTAAAGCTTGCTTTACCAAAAGACAAGATTTCTGCATTACAGCTAACCTTTTCCATTCTTCTTGAAGGCAAGTGTGTACGGGGAGGTTGTGGATCATCGTAATGGGACTTACTCAATTGTTCTTCTTCTTCCCTGGGAAGGTCAGGCACAAGTTTTTGTTCATCTTGAGCACTCCAGTGAGGTTGTGCAGATTCTTAAAAAATACAGGGAGACTTCATTCCCACGCAGCCACTATAATGGCTACTTTGAAGGATCAGGACCTGATAAAAAAAGGATCAGAGAAGTAGTAGAATGTAATCTTAAGTGGGGTGCCAAAGGAAGTTGGAGGAAATCCAACTGCTGCTGTGAGTATAAGGATTTAAAAACAGGGACGGTGTGGCAGTGTGAGAGACCCAAGAAACTTTCCTGTGACAAACTAGTTCATCACTCCATGGGAGGCCAGGAAAGCCCTTTAAATGCTTTTGAGAATCAACTTTTTTCAAAGTAAGTTTAAAAAGTATTTCAAATTAATTATAGAAAAAAAAAAATGCAAAACTATTTGTATAAAATATTTGTAAAAACATTATTATTATTTCTTCACAGGAAATTAACAAATGTTGTTATCACTGGAGACAAAATTAAAATAAATGTCCTTCCCAACACTGCAGGCAAAGGTATGTTAACATATGGTGAACGTATTAACATATTTTTACCATCTCTTTCCTGTTTGGAAAGGGATAAGGAGAAGAAATTTGATAAACATTATGGAGCCCTGCAAATGACATGCAGGAAAAAAATTGTAAATTGTGCTCACGATTGACTAATTTGTTCCGTCAGTTTATTTAATCTTCCATACAATTTACTATTTTGTTCCCTCATTTTAAGAAAATTACTCGCACAAAATAATAATTTGTTCTACTTCCTGTCCGCATTCTTATAAATTTATTGTCGCTATGTTATGTTATGGATGGAGACACTTTGTTTTTAAATGTGTTAAAAACAAGGGCACAAATTATTATTTAATGTGCATGATTCATTTAAAATGAGGGAACGAAATTAGTAAATCATTCGAACAATTTAGTAAACCTATGAAACAAATAAGTGCACGATTTACTTTTTTCCTGCATGTCATGTATGGGGCTCCTGCTTGAATATTTTATTTGCTGAAGTGGGTGCCTCTGTCATCTTATTCTTATTCATCTTAATGTTAAATATTATAATGCACACATTGGCAGTATTTCAGCAAATTAAATATTCAAGTCCTAAGCCAGTTTATACATTATAAATCAAAATCTAGCCACATTTTTTTCACTCGTTTTATGTTTAATACACTCTCTTCTGCTTGCTCCTGATTTATTTTTTTTTCCAAATAGAAAATGCAAATATAAACCGATCATAAACAGATCATTAGGCATGTCAGAAGTCTGACATGCCTAATGTTGGTGTAATGTAACATTACAAGCAAATTATGAATTTGCATAGCGTTGACACTGTTTTTTTAGATAAATGTTTCTTTGCTTTAGGAACAACGGAAAGCTGCAGATCTGGCTTGACAACAACTGTTCCTGCAGGGTTCTATTTCGAAGATGTTTGGAATTCTTTTGTATGCAACACTCAACAGTTCAGTTCATCACAAATGGGAAATTGTCTTAAAAACAAGATTGTCTACCTCTTTGGAGACTCCACAACAAGGCAGTGGTTTGAGTATTTAGAAAGAAATGTGCCAGGCAAGTTATTCATTTTACTTAATTTTTATTTAAGACTTCAGAGCATGAATCTATAATATAAATTAAATAAGCAATTGACAGAGGCCCCACAAAGTATATGGACACTTTATAACAAAATATTTTAATGTATAAGATGAAAATACCAAACTTTGTGGCATTTTTTTCCAAGCAAAACATTACAAAGATGTAGGTTTTAAACTTGAAAAATACTACAACAAAAATGGCTTTTAAATGTTAGTTCTGAGAAAAGCTTATGCAGCATTTGTTCACAGGAGGTACTTGTTTTGATATGTTGTGTCTAATGCAATGATATTGAGACATGTACATATTTCAGTGTCTTAAAGAGATATAGTGCACCAGAAATTCAAATTCTGTCATTACTTTTTCATCCCCATGTTGTTCCAAACCTTCTTTTGATCACAAAAGATATTTACAATTTATTTATTTTTGACACTGACATTTATATATGCACAAAGAATTAATGGTTTGAAATGACATGAAGATGAGTAAATCATTTTTGGGTGAACTATTCCTGATTTGCCCATATACTTTTTGGGGCTGCTATTTAAGAAAATAATGAAGAAATGAGTCTAATGTAAGTTTTGCTTATCTCTATTAGGCTTAAAAAGAATGGACCTCCACACTCCTCGTACAGGTGGACCCCTAATGGCTGTGGAGTTGAAAAATAATATCATTGTTCATTGGAAGCCACATGGTGTTCCTTTGCGATTTACTAAAATGCTCATTACGGACCTGCATTATATCGCCAATGATATTGATGAAATTGCTGGTGGTCCTCATGCAGTTGTTGTCTTCACGATCTTTGCCCACCTGGTGTTTCACCCAATAACATTTTACATTCATGAAGTGGCAAAAATCCGTCAGTCTGTTGTAGCGCTGCTGAGTCGTGCGCCACAGACTACTGTTATCATCAAGTCTGGAAACACTGCAGGACGAAAGGTACACTTGATCAATTCCAATCTTACTTTGTTTTCAAATAATTTTCTGTGTTGTTTTCTTCAGATAATATTTATGGTAAACAAGAAAATATGGTGCTACTGTCTTTTGCATGTATACTGAAAGTCTAGAAACACTGTTGCTCAAAGTATATAGGAAAATGCTGTCATTTACTCATCCTCATGTCATTCCAAATATGTATGGCTGGCTTTCATTTTAGCATAATTTCTAAGCGCTTTTTTATATACAATGAAAGTGGAAGGGAACTACAGCCTGTCAAGCAACAAAACAGGGCAAAAAGGGATCATAAAAGCATAAAGTAGTCCACATGACTCAAGTGCTATATTATAAGACTTCTGAAGCAAAACAATAGTTCTGTTTGAGAAACAATGAAATATAAATCATGAAAAATGATTACTATTGATTTTCTTGACCATTCTGCTTTATAATCAAGTCAAGTCAAGTTTAAGCTTTATTGTCATTCCGCTACATGTGGGGACTGTCACGGTTCAGGGTCCCTTCTCGGCTCCTCGTGCTGTCTGTGTTGTCCTGTCATGTGCGGCAGCTCGTGGTCTGGGCAATCAGCGCTGATCGTGCAGCGGGAGGGCACGGATCACGAGCTGACTCTCCCCCACGTGTCGCTCATTCCCCCACTCCCTTATATGTCCCTGTTTTTCCGTTTCTCGTTGTGAATAGATTATTTTGTCTGTGCTCGTGTTACGTGTGTTTCAAGAATCTCACTTCTCGTTGTTCTGTACTTTTATTTCCATTGTGCTACAGGACTCGTAGCACGGAGATCCAGCAGCTTGTGTGGTCCGCAGATGCTGCCGGCCAGCTCTGGAATCTCCGCTTCCTTGAGCCGCTTATATATTGTTTATGTTATTTTGTGTTTTGGTGGCTAAATAAAAGTTTTCACCAGCTCCACTCTGCACCTGAGTCCTTCCTCACGCCGTGACAGAATCTACTCACCTCTAATGGATTCAGCAGAGGAACGGGAGTTGCACCGAGCCCTCTCGCAGCAGGGCATTCTACTGGGTCGGCAGCAGGAAGAGCTAGAGGCGTCTCGTCACACCTATGCGGAGGTTTCGCTCCAACTTAGCCAGCTGGTGGAACGGCTGGACCAGCTACAGGTCAGCTCTTCGACTGCTCGGGTTGCTGCACCCGCTCCTGGCCCGGAGGGAGGAGTTCCTCGCTACGCGGAACCGCGGCTTAATCCTCCCGCTCCATACTCGGGTGAGCCCAATTCATGCCGGTCATTTCTGTCTCAATGCTCCCTCATCTTCGCTCTCCAGCCATCCTGTTTTCCCACGGAGCTTTCCAGGGTAGCGTACGTTATCACGCTCTTGGTGGGTCAAGCGAGAGAGTGGGGCACGGCCATGTGGGATGGCGAGCATGCCTGCTGTCAGTCATTCGAGGCGTTCTCGGAGGAGCTGCGCAAGGTGTTCGATCGCTCGGCTCTGGGATTTGAGGCGGCACGCGCCTTTTCACTGCTTCAGAAAGGCGAGCAGTCAGTGTCCGGTTACTCCATTGAGTTCCGTACGAGAAGCCACTCTGGGATCACTTTCTCCACGGCTTGGCAGAGCACGTTAAGGATGAGATCTATTCCCTGGAGCTGCCTTCTGGCTTGGATGGGTTGATCGATCTCGCCATTCGAGTCGACGATCGAATCGCGCTCCGTTCCCTGCACCGCAGAGGGGGATTTCCCCGCGAGCGCGTCACGGGCGGCGAGTGGACAACAGCTGGTGACACGCTGTCTCAACGCCTTGTCCCCCCGGAGGAGGAGCCTATGCATGTCGGAGGAGCACGGTTGACTGTGGGAGAGCGACGCCGTCGCGTGGCCAATCAGCTGTGTCTCTACTGCGGGGAGGCGGGTCATGTGGCAGCTGCGTGTCCTGTAGCGGGCCGACGCTCATCACGCAGGGGAGAGCATAGGGTGAGCGTGACTGCCACTCGACTGCATCTGGTGGTCGTCTTGAGTTTCAGGCTTCATTGCGGTCTGGGGGAGTGGTTTTCCCGATATCTGCCTTAATCGACTCTGGAGCGGAGGCCGATTTCATGGATATTGGATTGGCCACACGCCTGGGGATTTCGGCTGTTGCCCTGGCTGAACCCATTTCTGCCAGAACTCTTTGTGGCACCCTACTGACTAAGATTACACATGTCACTAAGTTTGTCACGTTAACTCTATCTGGTAATCATGCGGAGGAGATCCGTTTCTTCCTGATTCACTCGCCCACCGCTCCAGTGGTGTTGGGTCACACCTGGTTGGTCAAACATAATCCCCATATAGATTGGGCTCGCAGTTCAGTTTTGGCTTGGAGCCCTTTCTGTTTAGCTCAATGTTTGGGTGCTGCCTTTTCCCTGGTTATGTCTTGTTCTGTGTTGCAGGAGGAGCTGGTGAGCCTGGCGGATGTACCAGAGGCTTACCATGACTTGAGAGGGGTGTTCAGTAAGTCCCGAGCTTCATCTCTGCCTCCGCACCGCCCGTACGACTGTGCGATTGACCTGTTGCCCGGCACTTCCCCACCTAAGGGGCGCCTTTACTCTCTGTCCGGACCAGAGAGGGAGGCCATGGATAGATATATACACAATTCTCTGGTAGCAGGTATTATTCGTCCCTCTTCCTCTCCAGCTGGGGCGGGGTTCTTCTTCGTGGAGAAGAAGGATGGTTCGCTGCGCCCCTGTATAGACTATCGGGGGTTGAATGACATCACGGTAAAGAATCGTTATCCTTTGCCATTGATGTCGTCGGCCTTCGAACTCTTGCAGGGGGCAACCATCTTTACGAAGTTGGACCTCCGCAGTGCTTATCACTTGGTTCGGATTAGGGAGGGGGATGAATGGAAGACCGCCTTTAACACCCATTCTGGGCATTTTGAATACCTGGTTATGCCATTTGGCCTTTCTAACTCCCCGGCGGTCTTCCAGGCACTCGGCAACGACGTGCTCAGAGACATGGTCGATCGGTTTGTTTACATCGACGACATCCTGATCTTCTCCCAGAACGAGCGCAATCATGTCCAGCATGTCAGGCGAGTGCTCCAGCGGCTGCTGGAGAATCGTTTATTCGCCAAGGTGGAGAAGTGTGAGTTTCACGCACGGTCGGTTCCATTCCTGGGGTTTATTCTCTTGCCTGAAAGTATCCGAATGGATCTTGCCAAGGTAAAAGCTGTTGCTGATTGGCCCACCCCAGACAGCCGTAGAGCGGTCCAGCGCTTTCTGGGGTTTGCCAATTTTTACAGGCGATTCATTCGGAACTTTAGTCAGGTCGCCCTTCCTTTGACGGCTCTCACCTCCACTAAGAAGGGATTCTGTTGGTCGTCGCAAGCCCAAACTGCTTTTGAGAGCTTAAAGAGTCGATTTATTTCGGCTCCCATCTTAACGACCCCCGACCCGTCTCGGCAGTTTATGGTGGAGGTGGATGCGTCCGAGGTAGGGGTTGGGGCAGTTTTGTCTCAGAGATCACCTTCAGACGAGAAAATACACCCCTGCGCCTTTTTTTCTCATCGTTTAACCCCCACGGAACGGAACTACGACATCGGGAATAGGGAGTTACTAGCTGTCAAGCTGGCGCTGGAGGAGTGGCGTCACTGGTTAGAGGGTGCGGGGCTTCCATTTATCGTTTGGACTGACCATAAAAATCTTGAGTACATCCGCAAAGAATAAATTCTAGGCAGGCTCGCTGGGCATTGTTTTTTGGACGTTTCAGGTTTACCATTTCGTATCGCCCAGGATCTAAGAATGGTAAACCTGACGCGCTGTCACAGATCTTTGAGGCTAAGGCTAATCCCTCCCCCCCTGTGGCTATTCTGCATCCCGAACGGGTTGTGGCGGCGGTCACCTGGGGGGTGGAGTCCAAAGTCCGTGCTGCGCTACGCGACTCCACTGTTCCCACGGGATGCCCAGAGAGCCTGCTGTTCGTGCCCGAGTCAGTCCGAACGGCCATCCTACAGTGGGGCCACTCCTCTAGCCTGGCGTGCCACTTTGGAGCGACTCGTACGTATGGGTTAATCAAGCAGCGTTTTTGGTGGCCGTCCGCGGCGCGGGATACTCGACGGTTCGTGTCGGCCTGCCCGATTTGCGCTCCAATCGACCCCCAGTAGGGCTACTCCAGCCGCTGTCGGCCCCTTCGCGACCCTGGTCTCACATAGCGATGAACTTTGTTACTGGCTTGCCCCCTTCTAAGCCTATCCTCCGGATATCACCCGCAGACTAATGGTCAGGCTGAGCGTGCCAACTAGGACTTGGAGTGTGTGGCGTCTGCCGAACCGTCATCTTGGAGTTCCAGGTTAACCATGGTCGAGTATGCGCATAACTCCCTCCCTGTGTCGTCTACGGGTTTATCTCCCTTCCAGTGCTGTTTAGGCTACTAGCCACCATTATTCCCCTCTCAAGAAGGGTCCCCTCGCAGGACCAAGCTGCTACATAAATACAGACATACAGCAATGAAGTAAAAAACACTATAAACCTATACACAACTAACCTGCTGACAGATTTTAACTATAAGTATAATATAAGTATTTACCCTATACAAACTAAAAAATAAAAGAAAAAAAATACACTATACGAATGCTTCCCATAAATATTTACCCTATACAAATTAAAAAATAAAAGATAAAAATACAAACTATATGAATGCTTCACAAATACTGTACATGTGCAAGGAGAAACATTTTGAGTCAAGCAGCTGGTTGGGGAACAGTGCAGGATGATTTGTAGTGCATGAGCATGTAAACATACATATATTGCTGAGTATTTTGTGGGATTGTGTACACGCAGCAGTGTGTGTAAAGTGTCTAGTGCACATAGAGGAGAGTGTGTTACTACAGGTGGTTTGTACAGGCCCACTCACCTGTGTGTAGCATATTATAGCCAGTGGTTCCCTGCATTATTACAGCAAAACGCGTAATTACAGTACTGAGTGGCTGCAAGGGAGCCGCTCTAATGCTATTAAATTAAAGATGATGTACCATAGAGCAAAAAAATTAACAATGAAAGTAACAAAAACTTGTAAAATACATTTTAATGGGCATAATTAAGTGTGAAAATAACCGAAGAAATAAACTGTGACATATTATAACCAAAAATTCTTCATACAGTGGACTACCAGTAAAACTGATACAAATTTGGGACAAAAAATTATACAGACCGAGTCTGGGAAAAAAACTGAAGTTCAGGTTTGCATGAACCTGGTTTACAGCATGCCCAGGAGACTACAGGCTGTCATTAAGGCTAAGGGTGGCCCGACAGAGTATTGATAGTTGTGTAAATATTGTCATACTAACAGCTGTCTGAATAATATTTGGTTGATTGTAATCCATTATGTACCTTTCTATCAAAGTTATTTGACATTATCATGCTGAATTTGTTCAGACACAGTTCTTGTCATATTTTATTACCATTTTCTAAACTATAGAGAATATATAATATAATGATATAATTTCTCACATTATCAATAAAATGATAATGTGAGAAATTTTAAAGGTGTTTGAATAAATTTTGATTTGACTGTATTTATTTGATAAATGAAGTTAACCAATTAACATTATACATACTCTTTTGGTTTCTGTACCCAATATTTAAAAAATTTTACAAATGCAATGAAAATATCAGTATCGGTACCCGGTATCGGCAAGTACCAAAAATAAAAGTATGGGTATCGGGCGAGTACTGGAAAAAGTGGTATCGGTGCATCCCTAATTTGTTTTATTTGAAAATTAATGCAAAAGAAATCGTAAAAAAATATACATGCGCTGCTTATAGACAGATAATGATTTATGCAACAGATATTTCACAAAACAATAATAAAAACAGTAATAAAAACACACAGGGAAATGCAAACACCGATATTTTAATTAATACAAACCTACCATAATTACATTAGCCTATGTTAAATTGTGTAAATCGCGTTCCCCTCGGTAGAAAGCAAATTTTCCCCTCGGGGGGGCCCCCCACCATCGTCAGGCCCTTAGAATTGTCCTAACCTTCCCCACTCTTACGGCGCCCCTGCCTGTAAATCATACTTTGTGTGAAGAGGACTAAAAGTTGTCAGAGTTATACTGCCTCTAGTTTTTCATTTCAACTGGAAACGGCAGTGATTCATATAAACAGGTGTTTTTTTTTTCAGGTTCGCAGAAATGTAAATAGAGTCACATATTTCTAATGAGCACTGGGGAATGCCATCAGCATGACCGGTGTCTGAAGTAGGGCTGTATACCTTGGAGAACCTGGCGATACGATACATACCTCGATACACAGGTCACGATTCGATACGTACCTCGATACAGAGCTGTCTCGATACGATTTGATACAATGTGACACGATTCGATACGATTCAATAAAAATACATGGGCCAGAGCCAATTAGTTAATGCTGAACACATTTACTCAACAAACAGAACTCTGCATTTTTCTTCAATTTATTGAAGACAAAAGTGCATTATAACAAAGTGCATTTTGCTTAAATATTTGCAACTTTAAGTGCTCTGATTAATTGTACACAAATTGTATTAATCTGGAAATTACCACAAGTCAACATTTAACTTTCCAAGGGTACAGTCTGAGCTCACACAAGCACAAAATCTTCTTCTTATTATTCTTAACTTCTTATTAAATCTTCTTATAATTCTTTTTTGTGACACCATGTACTGCCATAACATATTTCACTATGAAATCACTTAAATGCTACATCTTGCTTTAACATTTTCCATGAGTTTTTTGAAACTCGCGGGCGCCGCTGCGCCCCCTAATGGCTGGGCGGAGTATCGATACTAAGGGCTAGAATATCGATACTGTATTTTTTTTTATTATATCGGTATGTATCTAAGAATCGATATTTTGAGCACACCCCTAGTCTGAAGCATGCTTTTAACAATCTTACAGGCCAATGACAGTCTGTGATATCACTACTGGTGCACCTGTGATACCGTTGTGGTGAAGAGTAGAGCCTTTTGTTAGGTTGAGGATAGACAACAAAACTTTAAGACTATGTATGCTGCATGTTGTCTGACTATATTCGTGCAAGTGTTTTTTTATAACAATTAATGTGTTAGTGTACTGATGCTAGCATTTAACTATAAAGATGAAAATGAATGTAATGTTATTGGAAACGAGTTGTATATTATTTGTCATTGTGATGAGCAGTGTTGGGAGTAACGGCGTTTAAGTATAACGGCCTTACTAACGGCGTTATTTTTTCATTAACGGAGTAATCTAATTAATTACTTTTCCCATCGTTGCAACGCCGTTATCGTTACTGAGAATGTAAAGTGGCGCGTTACTACAATTTGGTTGAATAAAGCGCGAGGAGGTGTCAGGCTTTGGCTACACATCAGCTGCCTGGAGAGAGCAGTGGTGGGGATGATGACGCCGTTGCAAATGCGATGATGATTGGCTAGGTGGGCGGATGCCCTGCTCACGCTCTCTCATTGCACGCTCTTACTACCACTAAACACACAAAGACCGCGACAATGGCGACAAGCCAGGGAAATTCAAAGGTAGCGTTTTCTAACTGAAAGTACCGGCACTACTTCTCACTCATGGAAATTAAAGGCAAGAATGTGTATGTAACATGCACGCTATGCCCAGGGAAAAAAACGTTATCCACGTCTGCATCAAGTAACTCAAATCTAATGAAGCACCTTACATCAACCCATGCGAATATGACACTTGTTGCTGCTGCAGCTGCTAACCCAAGTCCAAATGTAGAATATTATTATTATTAAATGTAGAATGTGGGAATATTATTTTATTTTCAATATTTGATTTTGTTACTTTACGGAATATTTAAGAGTAGGATAGTGTTCTGTTGTTTACATTTGTGTGTCTTAATTTTGCACTTGAATTTTATTTTCAATATTTATTTTCTATATGGTTTTATTTCTATGCATCATATGGCAGGCTGCAATCTGTTGAGTTCAAATAAATACCAAATGCTCTAAAATACTGTATATAGTGTTTTTATTCTTCAATCAGTTAATATAAACGTTAAAGATGTTATAGAACGTAACAGCGTTATAGAACATAAAAAATAACGCCACAGTTACTTTGCTGAGTAACTAATTACTTTTACAGTGTGGTAACTGAGTTACTAACTCAATTACTTTTTGGGAGAAGTAATTTGTAACTGTAACTAATTACTTTTTTAAAGTAAGATGACCAACACTGGTGATGAGTGGGGTGTGACCATGGAAGTGAGGCTTGGCTTCCACAGCTCTCAGCCCCGCCCCACTTGTCACAAAAATGTTAAGCTCTACTAACTTAAAAAAAAAATAGTTTGTTTACGCAAATATTTTGAAGCAATAAGTTTCGTCAAATGTTTTGAGTATTCTTAACTTATCAGGTTTTACATTGTACTTGTAGTAGGCTATACATCATCAACTTCTTTCTCTGAAGGAGACATTTGCAGGCAGACCCAAAGTATGGCAACAAGATGCATTGTCTCATTCCCCTTTGCAGGGATCCATGGTTACACTTGTAATGCGAGATGTTCCCTTTGGAATGAAAACTTGCAGTGTGTCTGCTGATGCTATAGGGAACAGACACCCACTCTGCCATGCATGCTAAGGGGAATGTCTGCCTAAGCATTGCCACAATGGGCACAACATAAGACTCAACAAACTTAACTGCCAAGGTCAATAATGCCCCCCACTCATGCGTCATCCTGTCATCAACTTCTTTGTCTGAAGGAGATACTTGCAGGCAGATCCTCAGCATGGCAATGAATTTCAATGCCTCTTTGCCCTTCTCAGGGAACCATGGTTATACTCATAACCAGAGACATTGCACTGCATCTTCTGATTCTTCGGGGAACAGATACCCATTCTGCCATGCTGAGGGGCATGTCTGCCTCATCAGCCAAGCACTGTCACAGTGGGCACAGCATAAGACTCACTGGACTTACCTGTCAACGTCAACAATTTCCTCAACTCAGGCGCACATCAGTCACAGAACTGTGAGTGACAATATTCTCTACGGTCTAAATTCTGCTCTTATCTCAATAGAAAACAACCCATGCACTCTCTGATTATAAACAGAATAGGGGTTGAACAACTTCAGATTTTTTAAAGTCTACATTTATGTGATGAAAGTTGAGTGGAAGTTGACTAGTCGCTGGTGACATCATTAATGAACAAATAAGCCTGGAGCTGAGACTCGAACACCATAGCTGTGCTATGGCATATGACACAGCGCTGACCACATGGCTATTGCTATTATAATAGCTAATTTTTTTAGTTCTTTTGCCTTTGGGTCGTTGTATTTCTTACAGATTTCTGCTCGTTCTAAATCAGATACAGATAAAGTAGCACAGTAAAGATTACATTTATACGAATGCATTAGTGAGAGAGCGATTGTGTGTGTAAGTGAATTCTACCTGACAACGTCTCTCTACTAATAGTGAAGCTGTGGGTTTTAGCTATTAAGCAATACAATATCTCACTGAAGTGAGTACACCCCTCACATTTTTGTAAATATTTTATTATATCTTTTCATGTGACAACACTGAGGAAATGGCACTTTGCTACAATGTAAAGTAGTGAGTGTACAGCTTGTATAACAGTGTAATTTTGCTGTCCCCTCAAAATAACTCAACACACAGCCTTTAATGTCTAAACCGCTGGCCACAAAAGTGAGTACACCACTAAGTGAAAATGTCCAAATTGGGTCCAATTAGCCATTTTCTCTCCCCGTGTGACTTGGTGTTACAAAGTCTCAGGTGTGAATGGGGAGTAGGTGTGTTAAATTTGGTGTTATCGCTCTCACTCTCTCATACTGGTCACTGGAAGTTCAACATGGCACCCCATGTCAAAGAACTCTCTGAGGATCTGAAAAAAAGAATTGTTGCTCTACATAAAGATGGCATAGGCTATAAGAATATTGCCAAGACCCTGAAACTGAGCTGCAGCATGGTGGCCAAGAACATATAGCTGTTTAACAGGACAGGTTCCACTCAGAACAGGCCTCGCCATGGTCGGCCAAAGAAGTTGAGTGCACGTGCTCAGCGTCATATCCAGAGGTTGTGTTTGGGAAATAGACATATGAGTGCTTCCAGCATTGCTGCAGAGGTTGAAGGGGTGGGGGGTCAGCCTGTCAGTGCTAAGACCATACGTCGCACACTGCATCAAATTGGTCTGCATGGCTGTTGTCCCAGAAGGAAGACTCTTCTAAAGATGAGGTACAAGAAAGCCCGCAAACAGTTTGCTGAAGACAAGCAGACTAAGGACATGGATTACTGGAACCATGTCCTGTGGTCTGATGAGACCAAGATAAACTTATTTGGTTCAGATGGTGTCAAGCGTGTGTGGCAGCAACCAGGTGAGGAGTACAAAGACAAGTGTGTCTTGCCTACAGTCAAGCATGGTGGTGGGAGTGTCATGGTCTGGGGCTGCATGAGTGCTGCCGGCACTGGGGAGCTGCAGTTCATTGAGGGAACCATGAATGCCAACATGTACTGTGACATACCGAAGCAGAGACTGGGCCGCAGGGCAGTATTCCAACATGATAACGACCCCAAACACACCTCCAAGACGACCACTGCCTTGCTAAAGAAGCTGAGGGTAAAGGTGATGGACTGGCCAAGCATGTCTCCAGACCTAAACCCTATTGAGCATCTGTGGGGCATCCTCAAACGGAAGGTGGAGGAGCGCAAGGTCTCTAACATCCACCAGCTCTGTGACGTCGTCATGGAGGAGTGGAAGAGGACTCCAGTGGCAATCTGTGAAGCTCTGGTGAACTCCATGCCCAGGAGGGTTAAGGCAGTGCTGGAAAATAATGGTGGCCACAAAAAATATTGACACTTTGGGCCCAATTTGGACATTTTCACTTAGGTGTGTACTCACTTTTGTGGCCAGCGGTTTAGACATTAATGGCTGTGTGTTGAGTTATTTTGAGGGGACAGCAAATTTACACTGTTATACAAGCTGTACACTCACTTTACATTTATTCAGTGTTGTCACATGAAAAGATATAATAAAATATTTACAAAAATGTGAGGGGTATACTCACTTCTGTGAGATACTGTATACGCTAGAACCTTTCAGTTTCCAAGCTATTTTATTGAGAAAACACAGAACAGTGTTGACAATACTCTGCTCTACTGAATGGTTCTGTGCTACAGCACTACCGTCTGTAGCCTATGTGTATGTTACAGTGCATTAGATCAGAACGGTGATTAACTTACCTGTACAATAAGCTGTTTAAAATGTGCATTCTCCCATTCAATTTCTTGCATCCAGATGGTATAATCACACATATATTGTGGAGCGCTTTCAGAGTATGCATTTACTTTTCATTTGAACTGTTTGGAAACAGAGTGTAAATGTGGATTTCTTATCCTCTATTGGACCAGCGGCTAGTCAATAATTACTAGTCGATTAGTCGGTGCAACCCCTAATACAGAATCCCAAGAAACCATCACTCCTGAAGGTGCATGACAACGAAAAGGGATGCAAACTTCGAGGTGAAAGCCACTTCTCGAAGCAGAGGACCCTAATTTAAGACAATGGTGAAGGGGTTCTGCTCAACACTAAAGGGGCATGTCCAGGATCTTAAGACTCCAGCATTCCTGCAGGCTCCATTCAACAAGAACGGATGCAGTCTTTTGAGGAAAAGCCACATCTTGTTGGGTTCTTAAAGATCAGATAAAGAGGAAAGAAGGAGAGATGTTACTTCTCCTCAATGATCTGAAATCGCTCAGACTGCTTTCTTTGAATCACTCCCCTAAGATCTTGCTTAGCTCTCCTAGTGGCACACCTCTTCTGCATCCTACACTTCGGAAGGGCGGTGAAGGCAATGCTCACCTTCTGGCCCTGGCCCTCATCATGGTCACTCTGCCCCGTTTGTGGCTACACATCTCCATACAACTAACTCTGATGCACTGTGGACACCTTTTGATCATGATCAGCAGAAGTCTTTGAGAAATTTGAGCTACAGTAGCTTTTCTGTGTGACCGAACCAGACAGGGTAGCCTTCACTCCCCATGTGCACCAATGAGCCTTGGGTGCCCTTGACCTTGATGTCAGTTCACTGGTTGTCCTTCTTTGAACAACTTTTGATAGGTACTGACCCTTGCATTCTACAGACTCCACATAAGATGTGTTGGAGATGCTCTGACTCAGTTCTCTAGTTGTTAGTATTTGGCCACTGGTCACTCAGATCTTTTCGCTTGCCCATTTTTCTTATTTCCAACAAATTAAATTTGAGAACTTACTGTTCACTTGTTGCTCAATATATCTCACCCCTTAACAGGTACCATTTTACCAATATAATCAATGTTATTCGCCTCACTGTCAGTGGTTTTAATGTTGTGGCTGATCAGTGAGATGTCCAGTAGCCACAGTAGCAATAAATACAAACAACAGAGTTTGTTTGTCCAAACCAGCTTTGCTTATTTCAGGTCTGACAGTATCATTTGTTAATGATCTTTATATCTGTAAATATGTTTATTCTGTCTCAACCAAACTATGCCTTTATACATTTTCATATTTTATTGTATGGAAGCTTGGAAGCACTGGAATCATCATTTACTAGAAAATGTCCTTGTGTGTGCAAGGAATTCTGATTCTGATCTGTGTTCTTACAGAATATTTTTCAAAGTGATTGGTATGCGATGCAGCTGAACACAGTGATGCAAGAGATGTTCAGAGATATTGATGGAGTAATCTACTTAGATGTCTGGCAGATGACTTCCTGTCACTATCTACATGAAAATATTCACCCAGGACCTGTTATCATTGATAATGAGGTCAAAATGTTTCTGTCATATGTTTGTCCTATCTGATTCATCATTGACAATCATACAGCCCAAAATAATAATATTTTGCTTTGTCATTATCTGCAATGTACATACACTGAGACAATGCACATACAAATAAACTTGAATCAACTACTAACACACCTGTTTGTATGTTTAATGCATAATGTAAGATCTTGAATTATTTCATTAGAGAAGCGTAAATCTAATTATTCGAACATATTTGTAAATAAAATGATCATGTTATAACTGTTTTGTCTGTCTCCATTCATTTGTGAAATGTGTACAGAAATACAGTTTAAACTCAAAGTTATAACATTATATATTGTTTGTTAGCATACTACAAACGGTTTTCGGTATTGCAGGACAAACATTTGTATGAAGAAGATTGCCGTTTTTATTACTGCTGATATTGTGTTGAATTTACCAAGCTAGACAACAGCTTAAAACTGGCATAACCTCAAAATACTGACATGACTAGGATTTTAAGTGGTTCGTTTCCTATGACACATTCTATTTGGACAGGCATAAGAATCAGAATGAGCTTTATTGCCAGGTATTGTTAAGAGTTCAAATGTTCATGAGATGGATTGCCTGAGGGAAGAAACTGTTTCTGTGTCTGGTCGTTCTGGTGCTCAGAGCTCTGTAGCGTCAACCAGACGGCAACAGTTAAAAGAGGTAGTGTCCTGGGTGTGAGGGGTCCAGGGTGATTTTACCAGCCCCTTTGCTCACTTTGGAGAAGTACAGTTCTTGGAGAGTGGGAAGGGTTGTGACATGGT
This sequence comes from Barbus barbus, assembly GCF_936440315.1. Taxonomy (NCBI): domain Eukaryota; kingdom Metazoa; phylum Chordata; class Actinopteri; order Cypriniformes; family Cyprinidae; genus Barbus; species Barbus barbus. The sequence continues at coordinate 5,090,422 of NC_136722.1, forward strand.
AAGTGACATTAATTAAAGGGTGTGGTTGATTGTGATTTCACTTTTTTAACCTTAGTGTGTAATGTTGCTGTTTGAGCATAAGCAATATCTGAAAGTTCAATGCAAACAGAAATATTTTCTTTAAAATTATGGCAGTTTAATGCCTACAAATACGGCTGGTAGGGACTACAACAAGCTACTTCTCAGGTTAGTGACATCATAAACCCTGAAATTTACATAAACTCCACCCCAAGGAACATGCAACAAAGGGGGCAAGGCCATGTTGCGCTGCTTAAGAGAGGAGGAAGAGTTGTTGCCATGCCATCAAAACTAGGGGTGCATGAAAAAATCTATTCATATATGAATCGCGATTCTGTCTTCTAATAATCCTAATGTATTCACAAGTTTCAAAATCAATGTTCTATAGCAGCGGTTCTTAATCCTGTTCCCCCTTCTTTGCACGTGCTCTGCTCTGCATCTCTCTCTCACATGATTCAGATCATCAGCTCGTTAGCTCCATCAATGAACTGTGTTCCAAAACTTTGTGTGTATAGACAGACAGATATTTTTCACATAGCTACGAAAAGAGTTAAACATGGATGTGCACGCTGTTGCCGTAGTAGCAAGCAATACTTGAAGAGTTCCAATGCAAAAGCCTCTAAAAGCCATCTTGGTCCGAGTGCCGAGTGAATGCACTCCACACATAGTATATGTTCATCAAGCACTTTCACTTCAAATGCGCTAAATCCCAGCCTCAACCCATGTAGAAGAACCAGTACTTACATAGAAACCTATACATGGTAGCCAGAAAGAAATGCTAATTTTAATGAAAAACGTCAGACATACTTAGAGGCTTTTACATCTGAACTCTTCACTTGCTGGCAAACACTTCTTAATGTTAAAAAAATGCAATCATGTATTCTGCTGTATTAAAGCTTTAATCAGGATAAAACTTTGTACAAGAAGCTAACAGAAGCAGTAGCATTTACAAATAACAGCATAACTAAACTGATGAGACAAAAACAAACAAAGAAACATATCTTTCTGAAACAGCCGTACTTGCATAGGTTCTGCACGATCCTCTTCACTAATAACATCTCAATCGGGTTAAAATTTATAAGCAATATTGACGACACCATTGTTACAATATAACACCGGAGCGCCACTGAGGTGAGGGCCATTAAGTTTCATGTGCGCTAGGTGGTTTACCGAATCACAACACAACACACTGGGCCAGCTAACCAATCTCAGCCAATTGCATATTTCTGAGGCAGGGGATTCATAAAACCAGGAAATCATCAGAGCGTTCATAGGAGAAGGGACAGAGTCGTGTAGTAGAATAAAGGTAAATTATGTGAAATAACTTTCTTTTTTTTTTATGAAGCATTAACACATTAGACTGCACCCCATAAACACAATCAAGCCTAGAAAAAAAAAGCAGTCAACCACCCCTTTAACCTCAATACCATAAACAAAGTAATGTCTTGTTTGATGAAACATTTTATTGAAATATTTCAGGGAACATAAAAGGAGCATAAAAAGACTTGTTCCAGAAGATAAAGCCAGTGACTTCCAAAGACTAGGGCAAACATCTAAAAGATCAACCCAAAAAACAGGGGACAAAGCAATCTGAATTCCACTTTCTTAGCTTGAATTCACTATTACACCAATAATCTGGATTTGACGGAGGACCTGGTTAGTGTTTCCTATAAATGGTATGGCTCTGTAAGGTAATCATTCATAATCATTAATTTCCCTAAATCAGTAAATGTGGCCGGTGGAGTTTAATGATAACGAGCGACCCCTGCGCCACTCACCGGTCTCGAGTCCCACAGAGGAGCTCCGGAAGGATAAAAGTAGGAGCGAAGGATAAAAGTAGGAGCAAATACAAGACTGAAAAACGTATTATGCTGCTGTGTGAACATGGTCTTTATCGAACTCACAAAAAAAACTGCTGTCATTCAGTGTAATGAATATTTGATAGATGAACATGAAGCTCAATTTTATTCTTCTCATGTAAAAAAGTAAAAAGACTTTTCAGTCTTCATTTCGGATATTATTTTGGTCACTCTCGCTAGGGTTACTGGTAAGGAATATGGCTTGACTCCTGTTGCATTGTCATGTGGCTGTAGAAAGCACACAACGCAGGAGTAGAAACAAAAAAAGAAAGTCCTTTAATAAATCCACAGCCAGGAGACAAACACAAATCAACATCAATACCAGAACTCAGGAACTAGTGCATAGCACAAGGCTTAAATACTAGAAAAGGTAATTAGGGAGAACTGAACAGGTGAGTAATTAATCAAAAACCATGGAAACTAATGATGAACTGAATCAGGAGAAAGAAACACATGGAAATCTAAAACAAAACAGAACATAAACATGACATGCACATTCATACAGGTACTATTTGAGATGCTACGGTAAGCTGCTGTGTGAACAGGACATTTTGAGACTCATACCCAGGGCTTAATTTAAATTTAACCCTAACTAAGCAATCTCGGGATCCAATCGAAAGCCTTACCGCTCCTTGAGTTCTCTCCAGCTTTGAAAAGATGGTCCGATATTTCCACGGGTCTTTCTTCTTGTCTTATCGTAACACAGAGTCTACACCGGACGTAAGCGTCGCGACACGGCAAATCCCCGACAGAGAGCTGCTGCTGTGTTCTGTTTATGACATATTGACACAAATTTCAAATGATTTTCAATGGTCGCTTTGTCGCGTCCAGTATAGACAGACTTTAGCTGTTGCGGCGCGGCATCTGGTGAACACACGGTGTAAGCCTTCTTTTGTTCCGCAGACGTTTTCCTCTTTTGTTTTTTTTTATCCGTCATCTCTATCTTTCTGTCTATAATGTCTGTCATATGCACTGAGCGCTCTCTCCTCTGCATCATGAGTACACATGCCCCTTACTGCTACAAGTTTGTTTTGGTACAGGCCCAATTCAGTTTTCTAAAGCGTTTTTGAAAAAATGCATACCCCACCTTTAAATAAAGGCTGCGATTAGGCTACCAGTGATGCATCATTGCTAGCTCCGCCCCTTGGTGCGTGTGGGTTTCTGCCTAAAAGGTATGTTTTTAGCTGTTAATTGTTAATTGTTGCTGCTAGTTAATGTTGCAGTGAGCTCGTGCATATCAATTAACCATATTTATCTATTGTAGCTGGAATAGCATCTTGTTTGCGGCTTGGCGGTGGTGTGTAGGCTATCATTATGCCCCAGTAGTTTTAGGCCCCGTCCACACGAAGACGGGTTTCTCTGTATACGCATACATTTTTTACCGTATAGGCGTTTCGTCCACACAAAACCGGCGTTTTCGAAGAGTGAAACCGATCATTTTTGAAACCGGGTCCCAGGGTGGATAAATTTGAAAACGCCGTTTTCGCGTTTTCGTGTGGACGGCGAATAAGATTGTTTAATCGTTTGCGTGGAGTTCACGCTTGCGGTTACTTGCATGCTCTCATTCCAGCTGGGTTGAGTACATTCATCTTTGAGTAAACTGCTGAGATTTGTGCTGTGAGCAACTGTATGACTTGTGTCTCGGTGACCAATATCTGGTATGTATAGTTACATTTTAAATAGATAATTGATTTAAGTTAATTAATGGTTTGTTTTTAGCAGGAAGAGCAATTACTTTGGGAGCGCTCCATCTTTTGGGAATTGGGGTGATTGCTTCCTGCATAGAACAGGATTAAGATGGCGCTGCTGTTTTGCTGTGTGTGTGTTTCTGTTATTTTGCTTTGATCTTTAAATGCTTAAGCCTGGGGTTGCGGCAGTAACTGTTCCGATTATCTTACCGCTGTATGTGTTGGGCTGTGTGCTCTGGCCTGCCCTCCAGTCATAGAATTACCGGCTTTGTGTAAGCGTGTTGATGTGATTTCTTTAGTTTTGGAGTTTGCTTGTTTCCTTTATTGTCTGTGCATTTAGTCTTTGTTTGGTTGTACCATTGTATGATTTGTTTTGTTTATTGTATGTTTTTTTTTATCATTGATTTTTTTCTTGCTCAGTTTGATTCTAATTATTTTGTAGTTTATTTTCATCAACTTTCTGCTTTTTCTTTATTTTTCTTTCTATTAAGTGACAATTGTCTACTGTCAATTGTGTTGAGTATTGTGTGTTGATAATTTCAGAATTCTGTCTTCTCCAGTCAGGCTCTAGTATAACTGTTTATTCATTGATTAATTATTTTGTGTGTGTGTGTGTGTGTTTTAGGCCCTTGTGTCGGGAGGCAAGCTGTTCTAGTACCCTGGTGGTGTTTGGAGCACGGAGTGTGGATTGTGTATGGTTTAAGAATAATCACTTTACAGCTAGCCTACCCTGCTACGGGTAAGCTTTAGTCGTTCTAGTTATTTGTCTTTGTGTGGTGTACTGAGCCGTGGTTGTTTAGCTCATTTGAGCTATATCTTTGCTTGGTCTTTTTAAGTGTTTTATCTGATTATTGTGAACTTAATAAACATTTTGTGTACTGATACATATGTCTCTCCCCTTCATGGTAACAAACCTGTGTGTCTGATTTCTATCGAGAATTCAGTTCCCCTCACATTAAAAAGGTGGCGTAGTCAGTATTGATAAATTTTTCTTAAGGTTTTGGTATTCAGAGTGTAATTTACTCCCTATAGACGATTTCATCAGGCGCATGCGCCTGGCACGAAATTAGCTTCCGGTCTGTGTTTGTTTATCGGTCTGGTTAGTGGCGCCGGCTACAAACGCAGTTCAAGTTAAAGTGATGAGTAATGAACTTGGGCTCAGGTTGTTGTGCTGTGGGACGTGTTTCCCATACATTTATTTATTTGTAGCAACCCGCCACAGTATCAAAACTGACTGATTTTCCAAAAGGCTTAATTGAATAAACATGAGCATGTAATGCACGTTTAAAAATCAAAACGAGGCGCATGTTTGTATATCACTGTGTTTCTGAAGGAAGACTCAAGCAGGCCTCACTGCAGCCCACAAGATCCAGGGGGCGTGGTTGGATCCACATCTAGATGGTGGAGATTGGTAGGTTTAGGGGTGGAGATGGGTGGGTTTAGGGATCAGGGGGTGGAGATGGGTAGGTTTAGGTATATGTAAGGTGGGAAGAGTTGGATCTGGATCCAACCACGCCCCCTGGATCTTGTGGGCTGCAGCGAGGCCTGCTTGAGTCTTCCTTCAGAAAGGAAGGCAGCCCTCACTTGGCCCAACCTATTAATCTACAACTTGGTGCTGATTAAACACACCTGAACCAACTAATTAGGATCTGAAGGAGCACTTGATAATTACAGACAGGTTTGTTTAATCAGGGTTGGAACTGAACTCTGGAGGAAGGTAGATCTCCAAGAATAGGATGCACCCCTGGGGCCTGTTCCATAAAAGACGTTAAGAAAAGCGGGGATTAAAGTCCAAAACCTGACTTGAAATAACCTAACAAATCAATCGGGACTAAAGCGGTTCCATAAACGACAATTCAAGTTCACGCAATCTGACTAATGCTATCCAGGTTCAGTGAGTCAGGATAATGTGACGTACACGCTTATTCTGAAGCAGCCCTTAATGTCGATCATGGATCAAATCGATCCACCATAGCAAACAGCGAATATTTGTGCGGTTTAACGCATTTGAAACATTGTGTTTTCCTCAGTGCATAACTGATACGTCACAGGTATATTTTTTACATCTGTAAATGTCAGAAAGCCATGCAAATATATCCATTTAGCTGTCAGGAGTGGGCGGGGCTTATGCGAGAGAACGAGCGCTGCGGCGCGCATGCACGCTACACAGACAGAGCAGAATAGAATACTAGCGCAAGAATTCTGAATAAAATATACATTCTGCTAAAATATTTGTTGTTGGACATTAAATGTGACACATAGAATTGTAATTTCCTACATATAAGTGTATTTTTATGATAGCAGCAACTGTTAATCACTAGCTCAAATGAGTTAAATGTGTGTTCCTCTTATCAGTTGAAATGTACTCTGATTTCTATTATAAATTTACATTTTTAATTCAGTGATTTTAACTTTTGACTGTGTTTTTATGCTTTAATGCTTTAAAGAGCCATTTTAGATTGTAATGTTCTAATAACCATAAAAGGTACAGCTGTCATAAATTCAGAGAGAAAGGCTGCATGGCTAGAAACTGCTGATCAACTGCATGCACAAGTAGCCACAATGTTAAAATGTCATTCGCCTACATTTTGGGCACAATACATTAAATACAGTTGGTTGTAGCCTATTTTGTTATTTATTTGATTATTTAAGGTGTATTTTCTGTATACTTTTATTTTTGGACCGATAATAAATTTAATAAACTGACTGTATGTGAGAGAGTCAGTGGTAATATCGATGCGTTCCTATTGGTCAGTGTTAGAGGAGCTCAGCTTAGCCTGACAGTTAGCCTGCTCCGGACCAGGTTAGTTTGCCAGCATAAGTTGCCACAGTGACTGAGCTTGAGCTATGGTAATTTTGCTTTCAGAAACCAAATCAAGTGAAAATAAGTCAGAATTACTGAAATAAACCTGGCTTATTTGGTAAACTTGTTTTATGGAACAGGCCCCTGGTCTATAACAATACACCTGTTTCACTTGAAATAATTTTCAGCAACTATAAATTAAGTCTTTGGGAACAACAAAGACTTCAAACAATCAAAAATAGTCCAGACTATGGTATCATGTCGAAAAGAACTTTAAATCCATATTCAAACTGGACTATGATGTGGTAACTTCACCAATAAAGAGTCCTTCAAAAATGCATACAAATACACGACTCTTAGCATCAATACAAACATAGGTCATACATACATGTACTATCTCTGCAAAAAAACATCAGCAATGTACACTTTTAAATAAAAAAAAACTCCTTTAGACTGGGCTTGAAATTATACATTTACCAACCAGGACACAGTGTGTTCAGCAGGTGTGCCATGCTGGCTACTGCTACTTGCTATTGCTAACTCTCTCTACCACTTTCCCTGCATTCCAATGTACATACTATCCACCCTATCTACCCTAAATAGTTTAGAAAATTACCACTATCACATAGAATTTAGGATGGATGGTATGAACATTGGGACGCAGGGACGGCTTAAGGAAACCTAAAACACCCTAGCATCCCTAGTGGTAAGGAAGAAAATTGGCCACAAAATTCTTATTAACAGGCTCATGCCTGGCCCACATTGGGCCATCATTGGATTAATGTGGGCAGTCTCATAGTGTGGATTGCTCACAAAGAGCCTGCGGTGAGCCCAAAGCTGTGGGCCTCGCCTGGGCAAGCCCACACTGGGCCTGTTTAGGTTTGGTGTGGACTGGCCCTAACCCACTGTGCCCACAAAAAGACCACCAAGGTGGATCAGACAGTACTGGAACAGAGAGCACAGAGATGTTAGTCAGGGCAGGTTCTAGACATTTGGAGGCCCCTAGGCAAAATTCATGTTGGAGGCCCCCCACCCCCAATAAAAAGCACTTGAAACAAATATGATTCCTAACTTTTTTAACAGCATTTAATTTTAAATGCAAAGGGAGGCCCAACCAAGTACTGAGTGCATAGAAATTAACATACTTTTCAGAAGCCTGACATGTCTGTTTTAAATTTCCTTTTTTTATTGATCTTATTTAATATTCAAATTTTCTGAGTTTGCATTATCTGTAAGCCATAATCATCAAAATTTCAACAAATAAAGGCTTGACATATTGACCTTTTTCACGATATTCTATTTTTTTTTTTTTTTTGATGTACCTGAATATGGTATTTGTGTGTACAGGTGTGTTATGTACAAATGCAAGGAAATGTAAATAAGAAGCATGGTGTGATAAATAAATACATGTAGGCCTATAAGTGATTTTCTTTTTTCTTCTTCTTTTTTGTGAATGATTATATTGTATTATCTGAGAATAAAATGAACTACTTGATTATGCATTTTGTGTATTTCAAATAAAAAATACTGTCTCACAAAGTATTTAATTACAAATTACATTTGATTTTTATTTGATTATTTTTTGTCCAGAAAAATTACAAAATACATATTTAGTAATTAAATACATATTTGAAATACATTTAATTAAAATACTGCCCATCTCTGATGTTAACTTGTTAAATGTGCAATACGAAATAGTGCACTTGAGCTCATAATGCCAAAGGTTCTTGCGGACATTCATCCCTTATGTAACTGGCCTATTGATGCTCCAAAAGCAGTGACAGAGCGCGCATGCGCATTTAAAGCATCATCAGCACCAGCGCAACAGAACATCGCGATGATCCAGCCTCTTCTTGTGTTTACTATCGTTTGGGGAAGATTTGATTATGAAAACCTTTAGATGATCCCTATACATGCTGATGGATGTTTTTTGATTTTTTTCTGTCGTACCACACACTTAACAGCAGACGCGGATGTTATATAAAGAGCTCTGACAGGAGTCAATCTTTCATGAACAGTGAGGGCCTTATCAGATCACGCAGCATCGTTAACATCAAGACTGACCAGAGCTCTTGTTTTAATTTCGGTCATTTCGGTGGTTTCATGTGTATAAAGGTGTAAGGCTCTGCTCAGTGGGATGCACATCAGTGCTTTGCCGTACTCTCTCTCCGTTATAATGGCTGCTCTTTATCAGGGCACGGACTCGTCTTCTCCGGATAAATATCTGGCGTTAAAAGACGTCAGAGAGGTGAAGGAGGAGACCACTCTAGACGAGAAGCTCTTTCTGCTGGCCTGCGAGAAGGGTAAGTTCATTTAACACTCTAAACGACGTGATCCTTAAATATAGGCCTAGTATAATACAGTAATAATAATAATAATAATAACAATACGGTTATAGATTTTAGTTGCTTGATTTTACAGTGTTGTTGGTTTTGGGGTTTAAATAACATTAATTTATATTATTGTAAAAATGATTATGCTCTAATGCTAAATATTTTGTTATGATTAAATGGTATAGCCTACTGTATATAGGTAGAGTTACATTTAATGTTATTTATATATATATATATAATCATACTATATAGTCACCATTAAGACATTTCTAAGCAGAAAAAAGATTTTGACTTTAACTAACCTATCATTTTGTGTGACCTAATATTAATTTAGAAACTGTATAGATTTTTTTTTTTTTTTAAGAAATTAGACTTTTCAGACTTTTAAGAAAGTGGCCCCATGTAGAACAACTAGGGGGAAAATGTCAAAACTTAAATATACACTTAAAAATACATTTTAATTCAGTTTGTGTATTTATTGAAAGCCACTTAAATGAGAAAATTCTACAACATAAATGATTAATTCTAAGAAACATAGTAAGTGCCAAAATAGAATGTTTCGAAATTGCTTGGATTGCTTAGAACAGTAATGAAACAGTGATGATGTGAGAATGAAATAATAGCGTTTAACAGTTTTATTTTCAACAGTTTAAGATTAATTCCGTTAGTAGCTTTGTAATTAAAAGTAAAATAGCTAACTATAATAATTTCCTTTATTTAGTTAACATGACAAAGTACTTAATAGTGATTTGTTTTTGAGATAAGTAGATTTTGAGAGCTTGACTGATGGTTCGGGCATCTTCAGTGTTTAGTGTTGTGTTTAACAGAAGTGCATAGTTTATTTCCAAGCATTCCAGAAACAGCTTGGAAAACTAATGAATTTCCTCTGGTTACATTGTGCAGACAAGAGTCAGTTGCTATTCTTTTACCATATAAAGAAATCCTAAAATGGCTCAGGGAAGGATATCTCTCCTTTAAGGGCTGCATTATTTTCCATCACAAACTGCTGTCTTCTCTTTCTGATAACATATGTTGATGTCATTGTATAAACCATTGAACTAATTTATTGTTACCTAACTACATTTTAAGGAGACTACTACATGGTGAAGAAACTTCTGGAGGAGAAACGACACGGTGAATTAAATATTAACTGTGTAGATGTACTTGGGAGAGATGCAGTCACCATTTCAATCGAAAATGAGAATCTAGACATATTGCAGTTGCTCTTGGATCATGGCTGTCAGGTGAGAACACACCCATGTCCTCAGATCATACTTAACATGCTAGATAAAACCAATCTGTTCATTTGAGGTGTGTGTGTGTGTGTGTGTGTGTGTGTGTGTGTGCGTGCATGCATGCATGTGTGCGTGCATGCAGGCCACAGATGCATTATTAGTGGCTATTGATTCAGAAGTGGTAGGAGCAGTTGACATCCTGCTAAACCATCGGCCCAGGCGTTCCTCCAAGCCTTCTATTGCGGTTAGTGTCTTTTGCAATTATTTCCTTTTTCATCTTTTTTTTAAATATTTGTTTAACTAAATATTAGGGTTTTACTATCAATACATATATTAATAAATATGAATTATTTAAAATCCTTACTAATTAATTGTCCTAAAAACTTAATGTTGCATAATCAGATCCTTGTATACCTTTTTTAGAAATTGATGCAGCGCATTCAAAACCCAGAGTATTCGACCACCATGGATGTTGCTCCAGTCATTCTTGCTGCCCACCGGAACAATTATGAGATTTTGACCATGCTATTAAAGCAAGACATCTCTCTGCCCCGACCCCATGCTGTAGGGTGCGAGTGCACCCTCTGTAATGCCAAGAACAAGAAGGACAGTCTTCGTCACTCAAGGCAATCATTTTTATCTAACCAAACCATGAAGTGAATGGATAGTCTAAAAATATCACAAGCCAGTTTATACAACGAGGCAGTGTTAATGAAAATTTTATTTTAAGGAAAGATTCATATTTATTAGTTCAAAGGAGTTCAAAGGAATACAATTGAAGGCTTATTAAGGCCATAGTCAGATCTTTATTTAAAGGGGTCATCGGATGCCCATTTTCCACAAGTTGATATGATTCTTTAGGGTCTTAATGGAAAATCTATAATATGCTTTGGTTAAAATTTCTCAATGGTAGTGTAAAACAACACCCTTTTAACCCTGTCAAAAACAGCTCTTATCACAGCAAGCCGTTTCAATGCATTTCCCTTTAAATGCTAATGAGCTCTGCTATCCCTGCCCCTCTCCCTCCGTCTGATGACGCGCAGTTCTCTGACAGACTGTAAACTTTAGCCGCATTCATCGTCAAACTTGCTAACTAGCACTTTATTTGGAAAGGCGATTTGCAATATTCATTAACAAAACACTTATACTCACTTCTTCTGGAGGTGAAGCTGAATCACAAATGATTCACGCAAACATAGACATATTTAGGCAGATCGGAGGACGCATTCCCTTCAAAAACAAATGTACCCCACTGCGTCTTCAGTAGATCAGATGTTGGGAGTAAATGAATGATATGTTCATTATTACATCCAACAACAAAACATCTCACTCGCTTAGGAGACATTATTGTCTGCAACCGCTCCGACGTCAAAACAATGGCGGACTGATGACAGCTCACTCAGGGCAGGTCTAAGGTAAGACGGCTGTGTCAATCAACAATCGTGGGAGGGGCCTAGGTCCGTGTGACATCACACAGCCAAGAATCTGAGAACGATTTGAAAAAGGGATATTGTTTATCTGGAATTAAAAAAAAAAACACACAGTGGATTTTTATCATTATAGGGTGGTTTACACACATTTCAGTTCAAACAATGTGTAAAAGTGAATTTTGCATCCGATTACCCCTTTAAGAAAATGTGAGAATATATTAGATATCTTGAGATTTCGAGTAGTCCCTATTGAAGTAGTCCCTATTGAAGTAGACAAACAGCAATCCTAAAGTGTATTTATAATATGGAGTTGAGTTTGACTGCATTATTTTGAGTGTTCTATTTCATCCTCCATCTGTGTCTCTTGCAGGTTCCGTCTAGATATCTATCGGTGTCTTGCTAGCCCATCCTTGATCATGCTCACAGAAGAAGACCCCATTCTGAGAGCATTCGAGCTCAGCACTGATCTGAAAGAGCTGAGCCTGGTGGAAGTGGAGTTTCGGTAATGGAAGAATGATTAGGGAAAGAGGTCTCATAGGGATCGCAGCTAAATGGAAAGAGCAAATTGGTTTGACAATTTTACATGCATGCATTTAGGTAGCAGTTTATTTAATGAGAACAAATGTTGTCAAAAGAATGAGGAGGTTTGGCCATTGGTCAGACCTGATCATACTGAGTAAGAAATGCCTTTTAAATTCCAAATCAACAACTAAATTTAAACAAATTGACTATGTGTCTTCAGGTTTGCTTGATAGAAAGAGAGTGATTCATTTCATATGGTGCTGATGTGTCACAAATAAGGAATAAACAGTTCAGTAATTTGATTTTAAGTGAAACTTAAAGAAAGCAAAGGGTTTCTTGGTGAGTTAAAAAAAAAAGATTTATTTAATTTTATTTTTAATTCATGCACCATTAGCAGGTGTGGCTAGAAGTTTTGTCTACAGCAATTTTTGGCATACATTAATTGGTCAGTCAACCCAGAGACGTTCATTTGGATGAGAAATATATTACAGTACAATTTCAGTTTCTATAGTCTTCCTTGATTGACAGTGCTACCCAAGTGCATGGCAGATCTAGAAGAAAGAAAGGTTTCTCCTTCTACTGCTCATTCTGGATTTTATTGTCATTATATTACAGGAATGATTATGAAGAACTTGCCAAGCAATGCAAGATGTTCGCCAAGGACCTGCTGGCTCAGGCCCGCAACTCTCGCGAGCTGGAGGTCATACTGAACCACACGTCCAGTGAGGACCACATAGACAAGAGAGGCCTACTAGAGGACCGCATGAACCTCAGTCGACTCAAACTGGCCATAAAATACAACCAAAAAGAGGTTAACGAGGATTGTTAACACAACTGTGCTTTTGTTGGCACGTTTTCCATACAATGACGTAACTCACTGCTTAACTACCATAGTATGCATCGTTGGAAATATGAACTTGCTTTTCACGTCTGTTTCCCAAAACAATAGTAACTTTGCATCACAATTGTTTGAACCATGTTGGTTCAACAATAGAGAGCCAATGTTAATTGACATCACAAAGGTGGTGTAGCTTCTGCTAATTGATCGTTTTGAAACTGAACTAATGTCATTATTGCTGTAAATAACGAACACTGCATCTGTGGACTTTTTTGCTGTTTTTGTTCGCTGTGGTTTTACAGATGTTTAATTCCATCACAGGTTCACTCTTACATTGAGGTTCCTGCATGAACTTTAATTTTCTTGACAAACTGTAAGACATAGAATTAAGTTTGTATAGAGTATATGGAATGAAAAATATTAGCATATACATGAGCTTGCTTATTTTGCTCAAGAGAAAGATCTATATGAGTCCACATGTCATGCTAACATGAAACTTTACAGTACTTGGAGAGCTACATTTCCATCCACACAACTTTGCAATTCTATTTGCGAATGGTTTTGGGAAGCAACAAATTGTGGAACTATATTGCTAAGAGCAAAACCTACCAATGATGCTTTTGGGAAATGTGCCCCTGGTTAACAACCTTAAAAAGATAGTTTACCCATAAATGAAAATTCTGTCATTTACTAAGCGTCAAGTAGTTCCAAAACTGTATGAGCCTCATTCATCTTTTGAAGAATGTTGGTTGAGCACAAAAGCGACGATATAGTGAAGAATGTTGGTAACCAAACAGTTGACCGTTGCCACTGACTTGAATAGTATAGAAAAATATACTATGGCAGTCAATGGCTACTGCAAACATTTTTCAAAATATATCCTTTTGTGCTCAACAGAAGACAGAAACTAATACAGGTTGTTAATATATCCACCTTTATTTTATAAGAAAGCACCAGGTACATTCATTTTTTCTAAATAATTTTCTCGTATTCCAATCTGTACAGTTTGTTGCCCAGTCCAACTGTCAGCAGTTCCTGAACACGGTGTGGTTTGGCGAGATGGCAAGCTACCGCCGCAAGCACTCATGCTTGAAGATCCTGTCTGTTTTGTGCGTGGCGCTGATGTGGCCTCTGCTGTCCATCTGTTATCTTCTGGGACCCCGTTCTCGAGTGGGCCAGGTCATCCACACACCTTTTATCAAGTTCATCATCCATAGTGCCTCCTACTTCACCTTCCTGCTCCTTCTAAACCTCTACTCACTGGTCTACAACGAGGATAAGAAGAACACCATGGGTCCCCCTTTGGAGTTGATAGACTACCTTCTAATTCTCTGGATCATCGGTGAGGATGAATTGCATTTCATGTATTATTTTCTTGGCATGCATTTTCCATCTGACAATAAGAATTCATTGACCAAACAAGAATTTTGTGCTGTGATTGCTATCAACAGGAAGCAAAAGATAAAAAAAGTGCCATAAATTCATGCCTAAAGCCTTGCAGCCCTCCCGCGCCCACACTTTGTTGATGTAATGCTGCATCGACTGTCAAGCAGAAGTTCATTTACAGTAAATTCATGTGAATGTTAGACATAAATGTTATAATAATTACAATGGGCCCACCAGCCTTGGACTTCTTTGCAGTATAAACATTCAGTTCGTCCATCTGTTCTTCAGAATTCTACAACACCATTAGTTTGACTGATAAATTACATCAATAATGTTCCTTGATGCGGAAGTACTAAACACAGCTAGCGGTTAGCATCTCCCTAGAGCACATTAGCATGATACCACTGGGTAATTTGTTGCTAATAGCACTTGTTTTAGTTTTTGTCAAATTTCCTTCTACAAATACTTAACCATCACGAATAAAAAAAAAGAAAGTATATTATGATTTATGGCCTCGATAAATGCCTGTGGATTTAAGAATATCATATGATCAAGTTTGAAGAAAATTAAGACTGCATGGAGACCACTAGAGGGAGGAAGAGAATTATTTTACACTGCAAATTTAAGAATATACATCACAGTTCATAACATTTTAAATAATATTTCATTAGAAGTCCAAATATGTTCTGATCCCATCACCTTCCTTTTCAGATTAATATGGTGTTGTTTGATATTAGTAACACACCCAGAATGTAAATGACGTGAATAGAATGTCAATAGAGATTTTGTCATGGAAATTATAATGAGCACATCAGAGCTGAATACAGTCATGCCCTCCAGTGTACTTTCATACATTAAAATGTCAACAGAAATCATTTTCATTAACCTGTGTTCAAAACTAGTTCTGTGAGTTCTATGTTATTTTGTTGTGCAGTATGTACACTGATTGTTTCTTTGCCTTGCCATTTAATCGTTCTCCTGCATCATGGGTCTCTGAAGCGAGTAAATACACAAATGCATTAGGTGTCAGTTGTAAATTAGAGTACATTATTCATATCACAATACAGTTACTATAGCTGGAAGTTCAACAAAATATTTATTTTGATAATACAATGAATTATATATTTGATAATAATTCACAGCTATTTCATTGTATTTTTATTCCCATTGAGCCCCATTAAAAAATGAGAATTATCTCTTAATTATCTCATGTTCCAAACCATGAACTTATTTCTTCTACTCAACAATAAATTAGATATTTTACAATACAATAACCAATTTCATAGTTCTTTTTTACTGTCAAATGTAAATGATGTAAAGCAGTTTTGCTCTCAGTAGAAATGAGAGTAAACATAGTGGATAAAGCCTTTTTCCAATTCTATTCTTCACCCATTTCCTACCGCATATCAGCTCAGAGACACATTTATTTTAAATAAAAATGAAGAAAATATTCATCGGCAATCGACAATTTGATGATATTCGAGTGCTTAATGGGTAATTAACCCTCTGGTGTTTTTCGCGTGGCCGTCAAAAATTTTAATATTTTTTTTCATTGACTAATTAATTAATTTGTTTATTTATTTATTCAATTAAATCATTGGACTATATTTTAGTCTGATAATGTTTTTTTTTATTATTATTTTGTATTTTTAGGGTATTTTATTGTACTGAATTATATTTATGCAATATGGTAAATTATTGCTGAAGTGAAAAAAAGTTTAAAATGTGAAACTTGAAAGTTCGAGTTTAAGTGTATTGAAAAGCTCTAAAATACAATTTTAGCTATTTATATAAAAAAAAAAATCTAAAATGTTTCACACTAAAACTGCAATAAAATCAAAGCCATGTATCTAAACAAGTTGTGTTCTAAATTTGAGATTGATATTTTTAAAAATGAGCTTTCAGTAAGATTTTAAATATCAAATAATTTCAAATGCATTCATTTTTGACCGTGAACAATCCAGGTGTGACCATTTAGCCTTTTCTAATCATGTCCATGTCCAATTTTTTTTTTTTTTTTGTATATTCACATAGCAAGTGCCAAAACCTATACCAAGTTTTGTACCATTTTAATGACGTAAATAATAATAATTTAAAAACCCAAACATACAATATTTCATTCAAAAATGACCAAATGACACCAGAGGGTTAAGAGGCCTATAATCGAAATTGGATGTGGTGTCCTTGATTTGTTTGTAATTTCCTTGAATTTCTCTCTGGGCTTAATAAAGTGTATATCTTATCCATCTATATATCTATGGCTGATATATTGACCGTGACAGTCATATTATTACCAGCTCAAAACCATGTCTCGATTCCTGGACCATCGAGGACACCTCACACCTGTGTGTGTTTTTTTTTTTGCTACTTACAGTTATTGTAAATAGCTTCCATAAATATTTCTGCCAGGTATGTTTTTTTGAGTTACATTGCCCCTGACAGGTGATTGAAAACCCCAAGCAGTAAGGAATTTCTAATTTGCTGCTTGAACGATTCTTTGCACTGATGGCAAATTCCTCTCTCTTCAGGCATGGTGTGGTCTGATGTGAAGCGTCTGTGGTATGAGGGATTGGAGGACTTCCTGGAAGAGTCACGGAACCAGCTGAGTTTTGTCATGAACTCGCTTTATTTGGCCACTTTTGCCCTTAAAGTGGTAGCTCACAGCAAGGTATAAACCCTGTCCAGAACCCACTTTACCAAGTTTTTAAAGGACTAGTTTAATCAAGAATTGAAATTCTTGTCATTCCGAACTATGACTAACTTTCTTCTATGGCACACAAAATAAGTATTATTCTCTTCAACTTCTCCTTTGTGTTCCATTGAAAAAGAAAATTAATAAGAGTTTGAAACAACACAAGGATGTGTAAATTACAGGATTTTCATTTTTGAAGGAGCCATATTTTTATATCACAGTGAGTTTACATATATATACATATATATGCACATTTACTTTTATCCAAAGCGACAGACAAATGAGGACATTAGAGGCAATCAAAACCAACAAAAGAGCAACAACATGCAAGTGCTATTACAAGTCTCAGTTAGCCTAACGCAGTACACGTAGAAAGGTTTTTGTTTGTGTTTTTGTGTAGTAGATAGACTACAGAATTTTTTTTTTATAAAAATAAGACAGATAGATAAGAGTTAGAGTTAGAGGGTAAAAATAAAGATGGAAGAGATGTGTTTTTAGCCATTTCTTGAAAATGGGTAAGGATTCAGCTGCTCGGATTGAGTTATATTTTGATTTATATATATTATGTATGTTGTTATATATAGTTATTTTGTAGAAATCAAATCATTTAGCATTTCCTTTGTCCTCTGTTTCAGTTTAAGAACGTTAAGGAAGAGCTATTTGAAGAGAGGAAAAACTGGGATGCATTCCATCCCCTCTTGGTTGCTGAAGGCCTTTTTGCATTCGCCAATGTTCTGAGCTATCTCCGTCTCTTCTTCATGTACACCACCAGCTCCATCTTGGGGCCTTTACAGGTAATCAAACCTTCCTCTGTCTGTTCTTCTTATCCATCCACTGCCACAACCAATGCAGTGTTTAACCACTGAAGCTTTTTCTTCTGTTACGTAATGCCCAGCGGTTGCACCGATAACACAGAATGCCAGAGAGTTCTCTCATTTTTCCTGTGTATCTCATCAGTGCTCCAAATGTCTGTTTTCAATTCTCTCAGTTGTTTTTCTTTTCCAAGTCTCTGTCCTTGGATCTCTGCCATGGGGTTTCATTTCTCATTTATAGGGATTTATTGCTGGAAATGTCCAATTTATAGTGTGGGGGTGAATCTCATGAAGTAACATTCAAATGCAGGTACTTTTTTTCTTAGTAAACTCTCTTTTTTTTTGGCAGTGATGGGTTCTCCAAAGAACCATTCAGTGATCAGATTGAATGATCTAAAGAACCTTTTTCCACTGTAAAGACAAACCAATGGGAAGGTTCTACGGATGCTA
This sequence comes from Barbus barbus, assembly GCF_936440315.1. NCBI lineage: Eukaryota > Metazoa > Chordata > Actinopteri > Cypriniformes > Cyprinidae > Barbus > Barbus barbus. Next base: position 5,108,488 of record NC_136722.1, read on the forward strand.
AAGTTTCTCCATATATGCCAATAAAGGTCCCAAATTATTAAGAGTGAGCTGGAAATTTTGCCTCCAGCCACTATGGTGGGCAACCTATAACACGTCTTGGATTGGCCTCTCTTACTTAGCACATAACACACACTTATTAAAGTAACATTTTATTGTATCTTGAAGAACGATGAAAGATAAGCTGTCAAAGCCGTGACTTTGGCAATGCTAATGCTACACTTTTTCAGTCTTCATGAGATTCACCCTGTATAACTGACTTCGGCAGCTCTCTGTCTTTAGCAGGCGTCTTTCTGCAGTTGTTTTAGAGTGATTGCATAATACAGCACTGCTCTTCTCTGAGGCCTCTGGTATTCGGCATGAGTAACACCATGTCAGTCCTGAGCTTATGTGCGAGTGGCTCTCTGCTTTCTCCGGCACGTGCTCTTAGACTGACATCAGTGTCTGGCTCCGCTGTATGGAAAAGTAATTTGCTTAAGTAGTGTGGTTGGAATGATGCATATGAACAAACACACACTGTAATGGATTGACGAAGAAACACACACCCAACTCAAGTAATTTAGAGGAAAGTACCTTGTATTATTGCTTTTCTGTAAATGTATGAGCCCACATTTCTAAATGCTTTCCGTCACTCCCTCTAACACCCAAACATATGATGTACAGATACAAGAATGACAAAGAACACAGTCAAGTTTTCACACAGCAGACTGGGAAGGCAGACATTTACTCCCTCCTGCTTCATTGTTTGGCTAAGAGTGTCCAGTAAATCTCCCCAAGTAAAGATAAGTGGAAAACACTGACTCACCTCTGGATAAACGTCTGAGGACATACTTCTTTCTTTGTGAGGGCAAGAGTTGAGATGTCAAACTGACTGCTTAAACTTTAAATTTAAGGAGTAATATGGTGTTTGTATAGCTACAGTAAATGTCTGATCATTTACATGCCTGCTGTGCAATATCTGATGGGCTGGTGTCTTGCCAAACCCTTGCTTGCTTGGACATAAAAGAGTCATTAGCAGGGCCAGATGGAATCTGTGTTTTTTTCCCATTTTCTGTGCTGATACTTTCTATTGCAGTTGATCACATACTATATGTTGCCATTTAAATGTTTGGGATCCGTAAGACCTTTTTTATTATTATTATTATTAACACTAATAATATTAATAATAGCAAGGATGCATTAAACTGATAAAAATAGATCATATAAAAAAATATATATCCATTTCACATAATGTTGTTCAACATCGACATTATACATATATATATACTAATAAATTAGAATATCAGAATCATGAACATTTATAAACAATGAAACATTCTAGTGCTGTCATACAAAATATCAGCACTCTTGAAGCAGTCAGATTAGTGGACTAAAACTGTTTTATAACACATTATTATAAGATTTCTAATCAGGCTTCAAATAGAATACTCAAAAAAGTTATTTCAGCCAGCGTAATCACTTAGAGGTTGGATTTAGGACTTCATATCAGAGACACGAGTTTCAGATGGCTACTGCAAATACCATAGTTCCAAAAAAGTTGAAAAATATTAGATGTGGAAAATGCCTACCAGGGGTTTGAGAGTGACAAGAAAATGAATTTGTTTAATGGGAGTTGTTAAAAAAAACACAGTACAGAACATTATGGTTCACCAGTCAGACTTGACACAAGGAATTCCTCTTGTCCCTTACCTCAACTCACACTGGAAAGGCCAGCGGAATCTAGAAAGCAGATAGAGGCAGACAACTTTAAAAAGCTAGTCTACTGTATGTGTGTACTGTAGGTAATGGTTGCTTAATGTTGCTACCAGGAAATGTTCCCCTGCCATTACCCCCTAATGGGCCAAACCAATATTTACCTGAGCTGTATTTATCAGTGACTAGTTGTTATCTTATATATGGAATTAGTTAAAATGACATCCTCTACTTAAAATAAACTTGTTTCAGAACATTGCCATATTTACTTAAATTAAAAACATGGTGGTTAAAACCCATTTCCATGATCCTCTCCAAAAAGCACCAAAACAAACAAGCAAAAAAAAACATATCATATTGTAAAATGGGTCCATATGTTTCATGTGCTATATATGTATATATACATACATACATGCATTCAAACTTAAAAAGTTTGGTATTTTGTTTGTTTTAGATTTATCTTCATTTTTGTAATTTATTCATTGGTCATTTTATATTTAATGTGTGTTTTTATATGGACTCCAATAAGAGCCAACACTTCATGAAAACTAATGAAACCATTAAAATGAAATTTCAGTGCTGCCAGCTTTTTTTCTTCTTCTTTTCTCCAAACAGCAATGCATCAAATTGTTTTTCTTTGGTTTTTTTCAACAGAACACATGATGACTGGATCTTAGGTTGTATTTATCTTGGAATATTTCTTGTTATAGTAAATTTTCTATAGCTCTCTACAGTATCTCTATATGTAAGTCAGTCTGGACTGCTCTAGTCTCGTGTAGCTAGACCTTTCAGACTGACGGCTGAAGGTCTGGAATCCATGGCAGCTTGGATTCCAAGGCCATGAGGCCGTTTGACCGACATGTCAAACAACCAATCACAGTTTGTTTCGTTCAGCGTCACGTTTCGGGGTGTGGAAATGTCGCCACAATAACAGAATGTAAAACTCTCGGGACGTATTTTAAAGATTCTATGCCGCAAACGAAAAAATATTTTCATACTTTTGAAAATCCAGCGTTTAGTTTATCCTGATACTGTAAGCGCTCGTTGTCACAGTTGTAAACACGATGGCTTTCTTCTTTCGTGAGGGGATTTGGCACCACGGCATCTTTGTTTCCAGGTGGAACAATAAAGAACGCGACACACACGACTCCCAGAAATCTTGTATAATTCAAACAATCCGATGACGACTTCGAAACTCCTGAAGCGTTTCCACTTTTGTGTGCCGTATGCATCAGACGTTCAGCCAACGGTCCGTAGGCGTGACGTCTGAGGCTAAGACTAGGACTGCTCAGGCTTTGATGTGGAAGTGATGTGGCATATTTGTCATTGCAGATCTCCATGGGCCAGATGCTACAAGAGTTTGGGAAGTTTCTTGGCTTATTCCTGCTTGTACTCATCTCTTTCACCATTGGCCTGACACAACTGTATGGAAAAGACAAGGACCTATCCAGCTCCAAAAATATAACCAAGGGCTGTGAGGGCATCTTCTGTCGAGAGCAGAGCAACGACACCTTTCACACGTACTTTGTATTTCATCTCATTTACACTAATCAGATAATTTAATAGTTAAAGGGGCCATATAATGCATTTTTTTATTTCAAAATGAAAGAATGTTTTTGCATCTTAGTTTCAATAAATGCTCTTCTTGGACTAGGGAGGAAGTTTTGAGTTCTGAGTTCTTCCTCATGATATGACCCATTTGAAACGCATTTGACAGACAAAACAGTTTTTAGCTTTCTGTGACACAAGCCCTGTCCCAACTGGCACACTTCAACTGTGCACTTGCGGTCTTGCAGACTTGCAATGGCTACCTGTCCATCAAGTCCACAAGATCGTATGGTTTCCCATTCATCATTTTAGCTTTCAGAAGGGTGCTCATGAGCACCCCCTTTGCAGCCGCTATGCTCCCTTTTGACTTCTACATGACAGTCAAAGCAGCATTACGTCATGAAAGTGTAGTCTCAGAGGAAGACCACAATGTTTTAGGGTGCGATTTGGGCCAAGGCCATAAATCATTGTTCTAAAGATGCAAGGTACCATGATGACCATGAAAAAAAAGGAAAAATGAAATATTTTACCATAATCATTTATCTTTAACTTTCTCCAGGTTTATGGGAACATGTTATGCCCTCTTCTGGTACATTTTTTCCCTGGCACATGTGGCTCTGTTTGTTACAAGGATTAGCTACACAGAGGAGCTGCGGTCATTTGTTGGTGCCCTTATCGTCGGTACCTACAACATTGTTGTGGTCATCGTTCTCACCAAACTCCTGGTGGCCATGCTGCATAAGAGCTTCAGACAGATTGCTGTAAGTGACCCTTGAGATGATTTGATGCTTTCATCATAATTTTCATAATTGTGTTTCTGACAAGTAGATTTAATAAAATGAAGTTTCACATATTCATTCACCAGTGTTAACATCACATAAACACTTTGGGTTCTCCAAACCTGATGGGGGACACAGAGATTTTAATGTGGTGTAATTGGTTGTTTGATGGAGGTCTATCCATTAGCATTCCTGTTCATTTCAACAACCTTTGATCAGCTGGCACATATAACACTGGAAATAGGTGAGCTGGAACCTGACATCAGTGCTTATGGACACAAAATCGCCTGAGCCATAAAGTGTCATGTGACTAATCAGTTACAATTGTGATAAATGGGAATACTAACAGATAGCAATCTTCGGGTATATTTGTACCAGGAAGATGTGAATGAGTACATATGCATGTAGTTACTTGTACATGTGGAAACATGCATCAGGCAGGTAGCAACAGGTAGTGAAGGCATTATTGTATCTTGATGATTTTATCTGCTTGCAGAACCACGAAGATAAGGAGTGGAAGTTTGCCCGGGCCAAGCTGTGGCTCAGCTACTTCGATGACAAGTGCACACTGCCTCCACCTTTCAACATCCTACCCTCTCCCAAGACCGTGTGCTACTTGGTCATCAGCTTGAGCAAATGGATCTGTTCCCACACCTCAACAGGCAAGGTCAAGAGACAGAATAGCCTCAAGGTGTGTAAGACATGTGTGAACATATCTTAGAAAATCTGCCTACTGTACTGTCTATCCATAGTTTGCATTTACTGATATATGGATAATTGACCTATTGACAATCAAGTAAAAACTCCTGCTCCTAAAGACATCTCTGCCCTGGAGGGCTAATGCGCTGCAGAGTTTAGCTCCAACCCTTATGTGGACAACCAAGGGTGTCCATATGTCCACCTGTCCATACGCAAAATAAAGACAGTAAATCTGCTTCAGTTTCAATCTCTCGAGAGCAGGAACAACAGAGAGCTCAACATTTATGACAGGGTTGTTCAATCCTGTTCCTGGAGGGCCACTGTCCTGCAGAGTTTCACTCCAACTTGCCTCGGCACACCTGGCCGAAGTTTCTAGTATGCCTCGTTAGACATTGATTAGCTGGTTCAGGTGTGTTTTACTGGGGTTTGAGCTGAACTCTGCAGAATAGTGGCCTTCCAGGAAAAGGATTGGACACCCCTGGTTAATGAGAACTGTCAGTACTCAAGATTCATGAACAACAACAACTATGAACAACACCATAACTACATACACCAGGGATGCCAATCCTGCACCTGGAAGGCATTACTTTAAACGTAATTGAAATACAACTGAACCAGGTAGTCAAGCTCTTTAAGAGTGCTCAAAACTTCTAGGCAGGTGGAGCTAAACTCTGCGGGAAGTTGCCCCTCAAGGAGTAGGATTGGTCACTTCTGGCACCGTGTTTATCTTTGGGCTATTTGTGTAGTAGCATAATTAACACGTAACATTCTATGTTACAGTTCATTTGTCAATTCAGTGGAAAAAAATTACACCACTTTGCAAAAGGTTTGCCTGGGCATTGGCCGAGAACTGGGTCTGGTATCACAGTGTGCACCCTTTTGCTGGAAAAGGGGTAACCTAGAATTGGTACCATGTTAGTGGAAGAGAGGCGAGCTCTAGACATATTATACCTTACAGTCAGCTTTCCAGTGATCCTCTAACCCTTTGCTTCCAGGAATGGACGAACCTGAAGCAGAAAAGAGATGAGAACTATCAGAAGATTATGTGCTGTCTTGTTCACCGTTACCTGACCTCCACAAGGCAGAAGATGCAGAGCACGGACCAGGCCACGGTAGAGAACCTCAATGATCTGCGGCAAGACCTCTCCAAGTTCCGCAATGAAATGAGGGACCTTTTGGGCTTCCGCACCTCCAAATATGCCATGTTTTACCCCAGAAGCTAAGCTCATGTGCATTTAGTAAAAGCGACCCAGCATGCTCAACAACGCTCTTCTTCTTTTTCTTTGGAAGATGAAAAAGTCCTGGGACTCTACTGGAATAGTATTAAGCTCTGTTTATTCTACACCAAAGCCTACAGAATCATAACTTATGTAATATTCTTGCATCCTACTTGTTTTCTAAAAGTGTCATTCTTTTCAAATAAATAACATTTATTATGAAGAAATGTTTTATATTGAACAAGCATAAGTTCTTAGTAACTTGAGTATTTGAACATGTATTTGAAGACTAATTCACATTTAATGTATTGTAAAGCAACGGTCTTCAACCCTGCTCCTGAAGACCAACTGTCCTGCAACGTTTATTTCTAACCTGCTTGTAATTTTGTTCATGTCAAGTGATCATGAAGACTCTGATTGACTGGTTCAGGTATGTTTGATTACCCACCTGAGCCCAGGAGCAGGGTTGAAGATGTCTGAGAATATCTAATATGATATGATTTTTTTTTTTTTTTGTATTTTGATGCTAAAAATAAACCTGAAAATAATTGTAGAATATGTCCCTTTTAAGAGTTTATTAAGGAGTTAAATGTTTGAATAGTGCCCTTCATAGTCAAGCACTCTGAGCCCTAGGCAATTTTAGAAACCGATGTTCTGACATGACCATGTGAAGTACTTGAATATTTTGAACTTTGAAAGCTTCCTTTAAATCTTCATTTTCAAATCAGTTGAAATCTGATTCTGTAAAAAATGAAATAAATTTACAAAAATACAATTAAACAAATACCAAATAAATCATGAAGACAATATCCAAGACTTAACTGATAATGAACTTTATTGTTTTCTTTCATTGAACAAATAATTTATAACTTAACATTTACTACTAGGTATCCGTTTCTATGAAAATATTTTATAGACAAAATGTAACACATCCAGCATGATTTCAAAGGTGTGCTACTAGTTTATTGCCTTTTAGACATCATCAACAAAGCTCCTCTAACCTTGCAATTTGATCAAACATCTAGAAATATCTTGTAAACTGTGCCATTCAAAACACCATCATCTTGATCTTTACATTTTAGCTTTCTTCACCTGTCATGTCTTACTACTTTTGCTATTACTGCCATTTTGATGCTCATCACAACAGTAAGAAGAGAAGTAGGAACCAAGAGAGCCCAACCAGGCATGTGCCATTTGCTTCAACAGTCCTCGGGCTCCTCTGGAGTGGGCGATGAAGAAAGTTGGGACATGCAGGGCAAATATGAAGACATCACACACCCATGTGTGGATTTTGAGACCAAAGATTGTCTGTAAGAGCTCAGCAGCGTTTGTTCTTCAACATGTTGAAGGCCCTCTGGTTCTTGGCCTTGAAAGCCATGATGAAATGATGGGGGGCGATCATTCCACGGCCCTCCTCATCTGCCTGGCCCATGAAGATGTAGTTCAAACCTAGCGACACCACACAGAAAAAACCTGAATGCAGTGACGGAACGGCAGAGACATTCAGGAAGTGCTTTGGATCAGCTTTTCTCTGGGGCCTCACTCTCGCTATCCACGCCATACGTTTATATACCGCATAAACATATGACAGTGATATTTCGTCATAAAAACATTTTGACAGTGAACTTGGCTGCTAACTTCAATGTTAACAAGCACTATTTAATGGGCTGACTAATGCACCACTAACTTAATGGAACAGCTGACCCTGAAAAATGTCTCAAATTTTGCCATTATTTACTTCTACTCATGTTGTTTCAAACTTACAGCTATTATTTGTATGTGGAACAAATTGATGGAGCGCCACTGTTTACCAAAATACTATTTATTTCTTATAATGTAAAACATTTTTAACTCTTTCTCCACCATTTTTTTAAGTTGCCAGCCCACCAGCATTTTTGAACATTTTCACCAAATTTTCATGGCCCCTGGAATATTTGTTGTATGGCTATTTGAACACAGCCTCTGCTTTTAAACAAAAAGCCATTTTATTCTAGCTTTTTTTTTTTTATCAACACTTGAATGTGGGCAAGTTTCATAAAAAAAAAAAAAATATATATATATATATATATACAGGTCCTTTTCAAAAAATTAGCATATTGTGATAAAGTTCATTATTTTCTGTAATGTACTGATAAACATTAGACTTTCATATATTTTAGATTCATTACAACACAACTGAAGTAATTCAAGCCTTTTATTGTTTTAATATTGATGATTTTGGCATACAGCTCATGAAAACCCAAAATTCCTATCTCAAAAAATTAGCATATTTCATCCGACCAATAAAAGAAAAGTGTTTTTAATACAAAAAAAGTCAACCTTCAAATAATTATGTTCAGTTATGCACTCAATACTTGGTCGGGAATCCTTTTGCAGAAATGACTGCTTCAATGCGGCGTGGCATGGAGGCAATCAGCCTGTGGCACTGCTGAGGTATTATGGAGGCCCAGGATGCTTCGATAGCGGCCTTAAGCTCATCCAGAGTGTTGGGTCTTGCGTCTCTCAACTTTCTCTTCACAATATCCCACAGATTCTCTATGGGGTTCAGGTCAGGAGAGTTGGCAGGCCAATTGAGCACAGTAATACCATGGTCAGTAAACCATTTACCAGTGGTTTTGGCACTGTGAGCAGGTGCCAGGTCGTGCTGAAAAATGAAATCTTCATCTCCATAAAGCTTTTCAGCAGATGGAAGCATGAAGTGCTCGAAAATCTCCTGATAGCTAGCTGCATTGACCCTGCCCTTGATAAAACACAGTGGACCAACACCAGCATCACTGACTGTGGGTACTTGACACTGGACTTCAGGCATTTTGGCATTTCCCTCTCCCCAGTCTTCCTCCAGACTCTGGCACCTTGATTTCCGAATGACATGCAAAATTTGCTTTCATCCGAAAAAAGTACTTTGGACCACTGAGCAACAGTCCAGTGCTGCTTCTCTGTAGCCCAGGTCAGGCGCTTCTGCCGCTGTTTCTGGTTCAAAAGTGGCTTGACCTGGGGAATGCGGCACCTGTAGCCCATTTCCTGCACACGCCTGTACACGGTGGCTCTGGATGTTTCTACTCCAGACTCAGTCCACTGCTTCCGCAGGTCCCCCAAGGTCTGGAATCAGTCCTTCTCCACAATCTTCCTCAGGGTCCGGTCACCTCTTCTCGTTGTGCTGCGTTTTCTGCCACACTTTTTCCTTCCCACAGACTTCCCACTGAGGTGCCTTGATACAGCACTCTGGGAACAGCCTATTCGTTCAGAAATTTCTTTCTGTGTCTTACCCTCTTGCTTGAGGGTGTCAATGATGGCCTTCTGGACAGCAGTCAGGTCGGCAGTCTTACCCATGATTGCGGTTTTGAGTAATGAACCAGGCTGGGAATTTTTAAAAGCCTCAGGAATCTTTTGCAGGTGTTTAGAGTTAATTAGTTGATTCAGATGATTAGGTTAATAGCTCGTTTAGAGAACCTTTTCATGATATGCTAATTTTTTGAGATAGGAATTTTGGGTTTTCATGAGCTGTATGCCAAAATCATCAATATTAAAACAATAAAAGGCTTGAAGTACTTCAGTTGTGTTGTAATGAATCTAAAATATATGAAAGTCTAATGTTTATCAGTACATTACAGAAAATAATGAACTTTATCACAATATGCTAATTTTTTGAAAAGGACCTGTATATATAATTTTTGTCAAAGACAAATGATTGGATTGGATATTTTACATATGCATCTGCTTACATATGCAATCGCTTGTTTCTGCTTCTTCGCATGTTTTGATCCATAGATTTTGTACTCTTTTAGATGATGTGTAATGCGCCCCCTACCATATAACAGTGAAATCACAGAAAGCCATAAAATTCTGTCTTAAATTACATAAAATTCCGTCAGTGGTGGAGAAAAAGTTAAATTGACACCATACTACTAAATGCACATTTAAGAGCAACTCGCTGCTTGAATTGGGAAGAATTTGTATGTTTTTTCATTACCGAAATACAACGAGGCATCGTTTTGTTTAGCAAACATTTGTGGAATGTTTGGTTTACTCTTTTTTTTAATCTTACACTCAAACATAGCTCACAGTTGAGTTAACAGAAAACCTGTTGTAAGTTATTTCAGTCTGTGGTAACTGACATCATGCTACAGATGCTGTTCTCAGAAATGAAGTGGAAAATAAACGGGAAAATGTTCTTGTTTTTACACACTGACAAACAAAGAAGCATTACTAGCAGGAACACAATTATATATTCAGTATGAGAGGTTACAGTGATGTGCTTCAGCAGGTCTCCGAGGCAGATGAAACTGTCCAGCATGTTAGTGTTAGCATTTACCAAAGCTGAAGAAGGCACTTACCTCGTCTGACGTAGGGGCACTTCTTGCAAAGGATGACAATCTTTGTGCTCATGGTTTTGCCAGCCTGCTGGATAGCAAGGTTACCTTCCTTGTAGACATTGATTATGGAGATGGTGGCATACATGCTACCTCCTCGCGTTACAGCGGTGATGACCGTTCCAGTGATCACTAATGGGTCAAAGAAAAAAAACTTTTAGAGACTACTTTTAATTACTTAGCTTGATACCAAAATTTGGGCTTTGACAACATTTTTGTCTTTATTAGGGGTCCTTTCTTAATTTCAGTACTTTTTCCTTCAAATAAACTAAACTATGGAAGCCCTTTTAAATAAATAATAAAACAAAGTAATTGTGACTTTTTATCTCAGAACTTTTTTTTTCTCGCGATTCTATCTTTTTCTCAGAATTGCATGATATAAACTTGCAAATCTGACTTTTTTCTCACAATTTTACATTTTGTGAGAAAAAGTTTACATCTTGCAATCCTGGCTTTTTTCCTCAGAACTGTGTGATATAGAGAGATTATGCCAACAACTGTGGTGTCGTCCGCAAATTTTATGATATAATTAGTACTGAAACTCGCAGAACAGTCATGTGTTAGCAACGTAAACAATAAAGGGCTCAGTACACACCCTTGTGGTGATCCTGTGCTCACTGTAATCATCTTAGATGTTGTGCTGCCCAATCGGACTGTCTGCCGTCTCTCAGTCAAAAAGTCCAAAATCCATCTGCATATGCCAGGATCCACACCAAGCAACAGCAACTTTAGCAAACTTATAATTTGATAAATAGGTTACCATGCATGGACAGCAAACTAATAATTTGATAAATATTTTGGCTCATTAAATAATTTGGCTAATTAAACCCAGCTATACTGTAGCAGTTTTCTACTTCCAGCTCCATTTAACACCTTTTAAAAATCATTTTAGATTTTGTCCAGTTGGCCAATTCTAGAAATATATTTAGTTTACAAAGGTTTGGGGTTGGTAGGATTTTTAAATGTTGCTGAAGGAAGTCTTTTTGCTTAACAAGGCTGCATTTATATAATCAAAAATAGAGTAAAACGGCAATATTGTGAACTATTATTAGTTTTCTATTTCAATATACTTCAAATCGTAATTTATTCTTATTTTCAGCATCATTACTCCAGTCTTCTGTGTCACATGATGATATAAACTCGCAATTTTGACTTTTATATCCTACAATTCTGACTTTTTCTCCTACTTTATAACTCACAATTGCGAGTTTATGTCACGTAATTCTGACAAGGTCAGAATTGTGAGATAAAATGTCACAATTACTTTATTTTTTGTTCAGTGGACTTCCATACTAAACTCCTGATAGAAGAAAATATTAAATATGGCTTATGTCTATTATTTGAACATGTATTTTCATCCTGACATCCTAAACTTGTGTTTATTCATTTGTGCAAGTTTGGATGGTAGATAAACTGTGTGATTATACAAATTTGACTTAATGTGCATGTAATTTTCCACCATCGTTCACATTCAGTTCTTGTTTCTAAACGTGACTCTACTCTCCACCGACCACAGGATTTCTCCATATGCAAGTCCAAGTAAACAGCAGAAATCAGAATGAAATAACTGCTCGCTCCTGGTCATGAACATTGCAGACCTGTTCCAGGGGCAGCGACTGCGGCCAAAGAGCTCGACTGAATCAACACTCCCATTTACCAACAGTTTACTCACAGTCCACTGCAGTCTATTTACACAAGAGCACTGTATCCCACACACAAATCCACTGTGCTGATGGCAAAAAACACTCAAGGAATCTTTTGAAACACACTGACACAAACCAGCAGGCCAAAGATAGGATGCTGAAAAAAAACATGCACTTAGATTACAGACAAAATGTGAACAATCGGTACTTGTTTCCACTTATTCTGTTGCTCCCCCACCCACAAGATCCCACCTCACTTTGCAGTTGTGTGTGTGGGTCTTCATGTGTCAGCAAAAAAAAAAGTTAGTATCAACTGCAGAGGACTTTTCTTACCAAAGTTGCTGGAACAGTAGTGGCTCTCAGGGGTTCCCTTCCGTTTGCATTTCTGTTGACACAGCGCTGCAGAGTACTTCAAAGCTGTAGAGAAGAGTATAGATAGCAAAAAAAAAAAAAATTGTTTTACTGTAGCTTACTGACTCTGAGCCAGCAGAGCTTATGAGCGAGGAAGTGAGGGTTAGGTACAAGCTTCAGAAATTGGATAAAGCTGATTTCAAAGAAGAAATGGATGTAAAATTGCCTGAAATTCTTCTCTGTCATTTACATATGTATTTATTAAAATAAATAATTTAAATAACTCAATGGACCAAATAATATGGACCAATTAAATGTATATATGCCAAAGGCTTGTCTGCTTAGGTTACCATGCATGGACAGCAAACTAATAATTTGATAAATATTTTGGCTCATTAAATAATTTGGCTAATTAAATCCAGCTATACTGTAGCAGTTTTCTACTTCCAGCTCCATTTAACACCTTTTAAAAATCATTTTAGATTTTGTCCAGTTGGCCAATTCTAGAAATATATTCAGTTTACAAACGTTTGGGGTTGGTAGGATTTTTAAATGTTTCTGAATGTTGCTGTATCATCAAAAATACCGTGAACTATTATTAGTTTTCTATTTTAATATACTTCAAATCATAATTTATTCTTATTTTCAGCATCATTACTCCAGTCTTCTGTGTCACATGATGATTGGTGATTTGATGATAAAACATTTCACAGGGCCTAATTATTGGAAATAAATTAAAATGAATGAAAACTATTAATAAAAAATATAAAAATTTAATTGTTAAAGTTTTATAAATTCAAATAATTATACATGCATTTTCATTATTAAATTTACACTTTAAATAAACCACTAAAATGAAAAAAAAAGACAGAAAATTATTTAGAATTTCTGAAAAAAAACATTACATTTTAAAAATAAATATATTTTAGAAATAATATACATTTTATGTGTTACAAACTAAATATCTAATTTATAAAAAAAGATGTAATGGTTGTTCAACTTTTAATAAATTGGTGTTGAATCATATTGTGAGTTTCATTATTTTAATTAATTAGACACACTTTTCAATTACTAAAATTTGATTTAACCATTAAAACAGAATTTATAACAATTCAAACGGGAAAAAAAAGGAATCCAGAAAAACAAAATATTGAAGAAAAATAAATAAATACAATTTCACAGAACATAAAACATGGTAGCATTCAAGTTGGGGATGCTGAGATTGGCATTTCAATAGGGATGTTTAATGAAGTCATTGACTTTTTAACCCTACGGCAACCCCTGTAATGTAGGCTAACATTAAGGTCACCAACTACATGCCGTATGATTAGAGAGAATTGCCCTCAGCAGCAGGTTTTGTGGGTGTACTTACGTATCGGTCTGGTGGTGGTGGGTGGTGCTGTCGTGGTTGGTGGAACGGTTGTGGAGGGAAACTTCTTGGGTCTAAATTTGTATTGACCAATAAAGCCATCCGCTGTTAAACTGAGATCTGAGAGGAACTGAATGAAGAGCTGATTCCCCTCTGAGAACACGGGTCTAAAGCAAAGAGATACATGTCAATGTAAAATGCAAATAAAGAAGTACTGCTAACAGCTACATGTTTATATTTTGAAATTAGAGCAAAGGACTGATTTAATACGAATTTTATACATACGCGGGTGGGCTGTCACCACAGTATTTCCCAATTCTTTTAGCATCATTGATTTCTCCACCATTAAAAATGGCTACATAATCATAACGGCAGTAGTTGTCCCTCTCCACATCAAATTTCTCAAATTTCACCTCTATAATCTGTAGACAAAAAAAACAATTTTGATGTATTATTCCTGTCTGTATTCAAGTTAAAGATAAACAATACACTACAAATTTAATTGAAACTGTAATGCAAATGAATAAATGAGTCCACCTGGTTCTTCGGTGCTACGATTTGCCAAGAACATGTGACTCCAGCAGGATAGTCTTTCTCTGGCCAGTTGGGGGTCTTGAAGGTTCCTGACGGCTTCATTAATCTCCCACCACAGTACTGATCCCCTGTAAACATCCATCCAGACAGGAGTTTACGAAATGTTTCCTCTTTTAAATTCCACGAAAAGAACTCTAAACATAGACTGAGCATCCAGCGTGAGGTCGCTCACCCCTAATTAAAAGGAATGCATGAGATAATTGCACAGCATCATATTTGGCCAGCTTTAAAATGTCCTTCCCAACAGTCTTGTCATTATGAGAGAGTATACAGACTTGTTTTAAACGTGCAGTAAGAAGGAATATCATGTGCAGTTCCAGTCTTAATCCTTTTTCACATCCGAGACCTTTTATCCAGACCCGCTGCTTCCAGAACTGAATCCCGCCAGCTACTGTTACACATATGTAACAGGCCGAGTCTGTTACACAACTACTTTGATTGTTACCTATTTGTTGCAGACTTATACAACGTAATTATAAAAGTACACAGACATAAGTTACTTAAAATAAAGTGTATCAAGATTGTAATTAAGTGTACTTCATGTGTATCTATACTGTACACCTTATCTAGCTGCACTTATGTACACATATGTAACAATCTTTTGGTTACATAAGTAGCAGTGTAACAGACTCGGCCTGTTACATATGTGTAACAGTAGCTGCCGATTGCATCTACATCATTACAAACTGTAAGTACGGGCTGTTCCATAACTTAGTTACATGGTAAGTACATTTTGTTTCATGTAAGTACAACAGCTACTGCTAAGTACTTAACTAGGTAATTACTCTATATCATGGACACCTTAAAATAAAGTGTTACCACAAGGACTGGCATTGTAACAATAAAAAGCTGGTTAAAAATCGGCAAACTGTCCTTTAATTGTTATGAAATTAATGTGAAAACAATGTTGAAAATATTAGTGGTTCTGAAAGTAGTGGCTCTCAATGAAAATTTAAATGTATTTAATTGAATTATATAATATATGAAATAATTATATAATTTAATTTAATTATACAATTGAATACCATAAAAAAAATTAATGTATTATTATTATTCATTTAAGGTGAAATGCAAAAATGTAACTTTTTTCCTTCATTAGATTCACACATAATGGGTAACCAAACTAAGCACTGACACAAAACCAAAACCTGATAACATCTGCGATCATGATGTGATGACTGCAAGCTTCCATTGTTACCAGCACACAACAGCTGTCTGTCAACTACTGATGGACAAAAAACAGAGACACAATCTAAATCATTAAAATTCCATCTGTCCTGCTCTGGCCAAGCAGACGACTCATCGCTTCTACAGTTACTCGGTGAGCAAGACGGCCTCTGGGGGTCTGACTAATCACTGAATCACCGGAAAACAGTCTGTGAGAAATTCCACATCATGCCACAAAATACACTGCAATGATCTCCAGCTTCCAGCTCCTACAGAGTAGTCGAAATCATCTGTCAGACCTTGCAGAGAAAATCCCTTTATGTTTAACTATAGGGAAATTAAAAGCAGGCTCTTCTTCCTTTTGTGTGAATCGACAAGATCTGTCAGTGATTTACTGAACGGAAGCTGTTTGTCTCAAAGATTCATTTCTCTTCCCCCTGCATTTTCTTGCCCTCTGTCTTCTTTATGAGCTGTCAGATAGCTCTTAAATTCTCATTAAAGTCGACCTTTGCCCTCTTAAACACAATGCCTTGTCCTTGCCTAATAATACCTGAATTTATGGATGGAAACATGGATTATTTTGGATGCAAGTAAGGGATAGGTGGTATGGTGGTTTTATCCATTAAACTTTAAACATCTTAAACACATTCAAACATCTACTAAACTCCTTTGGCTCTGTAGAGTTGAACAGAGCAAGTCGGTCCTATTATCTGCCAATTTTATGGTCCATTTGTTCTTACCTCGTTCATTTGGGTTGGCAGCAGAGTACACAGCCAGGAAGCCACTGCCAGCTGTATTGGCATCAGAGAACATTTGTACAAGCATCTTGTTGCTTGTAGAAACAAGGGCTCCTGGCCTGAATGTCCCACAGAAGCGGCCGAGACGCTGTCCATTGGCATGGCCACTGTAAACATCCACATAATCGTAGCGGCACAGGTTGTCACTCTCTAAGTCGAGAAAACGAAATGAGAGGACGACCACTTTGCCCTCTGGAACCTGCAAGAAACAGATGTCACAGAGACCCAACTGGATCAGAATGCACTTGCGCTCACAAACATCTGGCAGACTTTATAGTCATCCATTTATATTGGACTGACAGTTCTGATTTGATTACGTCATTCGCAGACAAGAAACAGGAAATGAAGAAGTGTGACTAATAGAAGATATATCATGGCGTGACCAACTAGCTGAATTAAAAGTACGCAAATTTTAAATCTGCAGGATTGCAAAACTTTTATATTTTGGATTATGTTGAATTATGTTTTTAAAAATGACACTATAGTGTTTGACATCCTATTATGACCTTTACAGTGTCTGTCTACAGAAATTTAATGTCTAGTGTGATTATATATATATATTTTTTTTTTTTATGCTCTTTTTTTAATTTTTTTTTTTTTTTTTTTCAAATGACTAAGTTTGTAATGTTGTGATTTATATCTCAGCTGGTTGGTTTGGTTCATGGCTTAGAAAAGAGAAAATTAATGGGGAAAACACGTCCTTTTCCAATAAATTATAGTATGCATTTTACTGCAGCAACATGGAAAACATTATGGAGCATAATTTAGATTCTTAAAATAAAGTGGAAAAACCCTCTTAGTCAGACAGGTCACCAACTGAGTCTCTTATATGCAATGACGGCAATGTGATAAAAAGTTAGAATGAGTCTGGAGTTGCCACAAGGATGTACTGTGGCTAGCAGCCAAACCAAAGACAGATCACAACCACACAAATACTGATTCTTGCCATGACTTTCTATTGCATCATCATTACAGTCCATGCAAATCAGAGCAGTATTCAAATTCCTAATATATTTTACTTTACTTATTTCACCTTAATATTCAGACATATTCATACTTTGATGTTATCTGTCTGTCTAGAATACAAGCTTTTTACTTAGTATATAATGTGCAGTGCACACTGTGTCTGACAAACTTTCACAGCATGTACTGTATTCAGTGAAGGAGTTCTGTAGATAAAGTAAATTATTTATGAATGCAGGTGTTGCGTGGATACATTCCTGGACATATATCACTTTAAGAAATAAGGTACAAAAGCTGTCACTTTTCAAGAAGTACAACTCTGTACCTTATTTACCCCCTAAGGGGGTATATTACCTTAGTACCTAGTAAGTGTACATATAAGTACCAAAATCATACATATCAGTAGGGTACAGCCGTAGTGACACCTTTTGTACCTTTTTCATCTGAAAGTGTACTGCAGATGGATTCAGGGTTGCCAGGTCTCGATTGTTTTTTAATGTATGTACATTTATAACACTATACTTTGCATTATATCACATTTGTATCAAATGACAACAACAATAACAAAATAATAATAATAATAATTTGAAATGTGAAAAAGGTCTATTGCTAATCAAAACTAGCCCAATTATAGTTTTTTTCCGCAGTTTTCCCTTCCAGCAAAATAGCATTTCCCTCAAACCTGTGGACTACAAAATAACCCACAGCAAAATGATGGAATGTGGATTAAAAACATAAAATTTCATATGAGGGACCTTTTCTTTCTTTTTCTTTTATTTAATTTATTTAATGTGTTTATTTTTTATGTAGAAAAAAAACATGATTTGGTGTTTAATTATTTTTTTTTTTTCTTGAATCTACATTTACTTAACATGGCAACACCAAATCATGTTTTATTTTTGCTGCAGTATATCAATATGGTTTTATCTATTAGAGCCAGAACGTCATTTAGCTGAAAACATGATAACTCAGTTTGAGTCTCTTACTGTAATTCTCCACACACATTTGGTATTCGGTGGATAGACGCCCGGATAACCCTGACTACCAATAACACCCGACTCTCCTGTGATATTCCCACCGCACGTGAAGCTCTGTCTAGACAAGAGAAAGAAAAATAAACACCTGCATCGATGCCGCATTCATTTCTACAGTAATGCCTCAAATTATGAATTATTATAAAACTTTCATATGACTGTTTGTTTTCGCATGTGTGTGAGATCCTCTGTGTGTGATCATACATGAGCTTTCAGTGCGCCTGCATCAAGACTGAAGAAACTTACCTGTCCGGAGTCTGAGCTCGCACCAGTCGTGCGTGCAGAATGAGCAGCAGAGCCCAGGTGAGCAGGACACCGCAGATCTTCCACATTATAAGACCTGACAGCGTGTCTTAATGATATTATTGTTCTCCGTCTGTCCTGAAGTTGCTCGGGGGAGATCCAGGGGCAGATGAATATAGCGTTTGTTCTGCTCTGTAGGAGGAGCAGCACGACAGCTGCCTTTTTCCAAACCTGTGATCAAAGATATGCAGAGAGAGAGCGAGAGAGAGAGAGAGAGAGAGGGGGGAGAGAGGAGAGAGAGAGAGAGAGAGAGAGAGAGAGAGAGAGAGAGAGTGCATGGAGCAGTGCAGCAGACTGAACCAACAGAGAAAGAAAAGGATTACAGGAAAGAAATAGCAATGCTAAAGGAAGAAATTCAGGAACTGAAAAATCAGAGAGAGGAATACAACAAACAACTGTCTGTAATGAGAGAAGTGAGAGAGCTAAGAGAAGACAGAAAGAAAACAAGTGAAAATGGAAAACAACTGCCAGCTCACAAGGAGCAACTGACACAGACAAGAGAAGAACTGCAAAGTTTAGAGCAGACTCCTCCTCCAACAACCACAGCCATCAACCCTGGCAGCGCTCCTCCACCTGACTCCTATAGTGTACACAGCCCCAGATCGTACTCCTGATGGACTCGAATGGCAAATTTGTTGATGAAAAGAAACTGTTCCCGAGAAGAAACACCATGAAAATATGGTGCCCAAACACACAGAAGGCCCTGGAGCTCTTGTGTGAAGAGCAGCTGGGTTCCCCCAGCCATATTATCATCCACACCGGCACCAACGACCTGAGAGCACAACAAGAGAGAGTAGCTACAGCTCTCGTTAATGTAGCAGAGAAAGCATCCTCAAACTTCCCCAACTCCAAAATCATCCTCTCCACCCTGCTGTTGCGCTCTGATTTCCACCCAGACACCATCAGGCATATAAACGCAAGAGTGTCTAGAGACTGTGCCCTAAAGCCCAATGTTTACCTGGCTCAACACCCGACCCTGAATCTCAACAGCCTTTACGACCATGTCCATCTCCACAGAAGGGCAGTTTCCATCTTTGCCAAGACCCTAAAGGACATTGCACTGCAGCGACCCAGTGGACACCCCATAAAGTCACTACAGAGACACCCTTCAAATCACGGCCCCATCCACTGGAGGAACCCCACGGCAGGCTCTATGCGTCACCCTGGAACACACCACATCACCAGGGCTGCAGCTCCTTCACTCCATAATTCACATGAACATCAGCAGGAGCAGCACCCAGGCAGCCAGAGCTACGCCGAAGCAGCCAGCAGATCACTGATAAACCCCAGCACCAGCAGTCCACAGCCAACCGAGTCCATCTCAATCCAGAGACCTCAGAAACATCCAGCACATGCTGACTCTGCTGTGCTCTCACCTAAAGAACCTCTTAGAGATCTCATATTATTTAATGTATTTTAAAAAAAAAGAAGAAATTTATATGTGGATATATTCTCAGATATGTATCATAATATTTAAAATATTCTACTTGATCAATTCATCATACTGATGTTTGTCTTGTTTTTGAAATAACAAAGGTGATTAAACTCCTGTTGGAATATTCAAGGACTTAGGTCCTCCATTTTTGGTGTTAAGAGCCAACATTCAGATTTCAAAAGAGAAATTCAGAATTCTGACATCATAATACTACAAGAAACATGGAATGTAAGAGATTTGTCCACTGGCTGCCCAATTGGGTTTAGAGAAATCATTTTACCATCAACCAAACTGAGAGGGGTGACGCAGGGCAGAGACTCAGGGGGGAATGCTGATATGGTACAGAACAGAACTCATAGACTCAATCAAATCTATAAAAATCGGAAAATCATACAAAAAAAAAAATCGAAAAGGATATTGTATCCACAGACCGTCACATATTCTTGTGTGCCACATACTTACCCCCGGCTGAATCTCCCTATTACAATGAAGAAACCTTTTCTATCCTGCAAGACGAGATCTGCCATTTCCAGACAAAAGGAAATGTTTTAATATGTGGCGACTTAAATGCCAGAACTGGAAATGAACCCGACTTTGTCAACACACAAGGAGACAAATATATTACAAACACCTGCCACTCTCTGCCCTCATATCACCTCAGAAAAAATGATGACAACTTCACAAACAGAAGTGGGAAAAGCCTACTACAGCTCTGTCAATCACTGGGCCTGTATATAGTGAACGGTCGCATACGAGGAGACTCTTTTGGTTGTTATACCTTTAATTCTTTTCTTGGTAACAGTACTGTAGATTATTTCATCACAGACATTGATCAAGTGCATCTCAGAGCATTCACAGTCAGGACAGTACGAAATCTTTCAAATAAAAAACACTGATCCTGACAACCAAGAACTCCGCCTTCAATATCATGAAGCTCTTAAAGTGTACAAACAAACTCTAAAAGCAAAAAAGGAGGAGCATACAGAACAATTATTTCAAACAATGGAGGAATCAATAAATACCAGTAACTTTTGGAACAATTGAACCACTCTCTATAGACCACAAAAGGAAGAATTGGCCATTCAAAATGAAAACATATGGAGGACACACTTTGAAAATCTGTACAAAACTATTGAAACAAATCCTGCTCGAAATGAAATAAAAACCAAATTAGCAATCACAGTAAATGAGCTAACAGACAGAGTACATGCACTAAACCCAACAAGGCATATGGCATTGATGGAATATTAAATGAAATGATCAAATACACAAATGACAAATTTAAACCTGCAATAACCAAATTATTCAACATTGTTTGAGTGTAGGATATTTTCCAGATGCCTGGAATCAAGGCCTAATTCCACCCATCTTTAAACAAGGAGACAAGTTCGAGCCAAACAATTACAGAGGCATATGTGTCAATAGCAACCTGGGGAAAATATTCAGTTCGATTATTAACATACGATTACAAAACTTTCTCAAAACCCACAAAATCTTGGAGAAAAGTCAAATTGGATTTCTGCCCAAACACAGAACATCTGACCACATTTATACCCCCCACACTATTATTAATAAGCACGTAAAACAAAACCAAAATCTGTGCTTGCTTTATTGACTTTGAGAAAGCTTTTGATTCAATCTGGCATGAAGGACTCTTTCTAAAACTACTGGAGAACGGGATTGGAGGGAAAACTTTTGATCTAGTCAGTACCATGTATAAAAACAATACATGTGCTGTAAAAATAGGGAACAACCAAACAGAATTTTTCTCTCAACGACGAGGAGTTAGACAAGGTTGCCCATTGAGCCCCACTCTGTTTAACATATATATAAATGAATTAGCCAAAGAATTAAACAATTCGACTGCCCCCGGCCCAACCCTGACTGAATCAGAAATCAAATGTCTCCTCTTTGCAGATGATTTAGTCATTCTGTCAAAAACAAAAGAGGGACTACAACAGCTCCTCGACATCATAGAGACATTCAGTCAAACATGGGCTCTTAGAATGAATCTAACAAAAACAAAAATCATGATTTTTCAAAAGAGACCCAGGTGTAAGGAAAATAAATACACTTTCAGAGCAGGAAACCAGGTCCTCCAACACACCCATGAATACACCTATCTGGGACTAAACATCAGATCAACAGGAAACTTCAATCTGGCTGTGAATGCACTGAAAGCAAAGGCACTGAGGGTCTTCTATATGATCAAAAATACAATTCAGTATCAAATTCCAATTCAAACCTGGCTAAAAATCCTAAAGGCAATAATCGAACCAATTGCACTATATGGCAGTGAGATATGGGGACCTCAAAAAACCCAAGATTTCTCTAAATAGGAAAAAGAAGAAATTTAAATTTGTAAAAACATCTTAAAAGCTAACAGAGTGACCCCAAACAACTCGTGCAGAGCTGAATTAGGACAATACCCAATAATTAATTAATATTGAAAAGAGAGCTGTGAAATTCCAGCAGCACCTGAAATCCAGTGATCCGAGCTCTTACCAGGCTGAAGCCCTGCAGAAGAGTGCACTTTTACAGCTGGTACTCACGCTACACCCAAACCAGCACAGCACAATCAGACCCAACCAAATCACACAGTTACAAAAACACAACTACATCGCCTACTGGAAAGATGCCACTAAAATACAAAAGAAGATGGAGCTGTATTTACACCTGAAAAGAGACTACAAACCAGCAGAATACCTGAGATGTGTAAAAGATCACAAATGAAGAAAGACACTAACGGAGTACAGACTGAGTGATCACTGTCTGGCTATAGAGAGAGGACGACAGCCACGAGAACAGAGACTGTGTTCACTGTGCTCGGCAGAAAGAGCTGGAAACAGGAACATTTCTTACTGCACTGTGATTACTATCACAACATCAGAGCTGCATATTTCACCAAATTCCAACCAATTAAACCAAATTTTATGGCATTACCAAATGCAGAAAAATTAAGTCACATTTTAGGAGAAAATTCCAAAATGATCACAACAGCAGCAAGATATGTATCAGCCTGCCACAAACTAAGACTGTCAGCCAGTGGAGAAAACTGAAGCAACATCATTTCTTACATGTTGTACAAAGGTGTTTATTATTATTATTATTATTATTATTTATTTATTTAATATTTTTAACAATGTCTTAAATATTTTTCTTGTTTGTAAAAAAAATTAAAGTATACATGTACATATTTACTTAATTATTTTACAGATCTATTCTTGTTCTATGTATTATATAATTGTTTGTTTCTTATTCATGTAATGGACAATGCTTTTGCAATACTGTGCAGGTCATGCCAATAAAGCTCATTTGAATCTGAATTTGAGAGAGAGAGAGAGAGAGAGAGAGAGAGCGAGGGGGGGGGGGGGGGGTCATTTTCATGAAAAAAAAGAAGAAATACATTTTTGTTTTCAAAGTGTACTTTTACGTACGGCAACGTAAGAGAAACACACTTTACAACACAGCTGTCAAATACAATGAATTATTGACTTTAATAACGATAACAGCGTGAAATATGGTGAAATATTTTCTAATTATGAATTGTATTATTTACATACGCATGACAGCACACTTCTTTTAATATACCTTAGATTTATATAGGCTAGTAGTAGTATAAGATTATAAAATCTGAATGATCTTTCTTGCATATAGGGCTATTTATTCCAATCCATAGCCACATCTAGATATTTTAAAAAGCTACCATTTGATATAATAACCAGCTCATTAAGTTAAATATTAATCCGTAATTAAATATTAAATAATCATATTTAATTAATAAACGATCAAAATAATACTTATCAGTAGGCTATCATCTGTTAAATTATTA
Organism: Barbus barbus; assembly: GCF_936440315.1. Taxonomy (NCBI): domain Eukaryota; kingdom Metazoa; phylum Chordata; class Actinopteri; order Cypriniformes; family Cyprinidae; genus Barbus; species Barbus barbus. The sequence goes on from NC_136722.1 coordinate 5,132,278, forward strand.
TTATTTTTTTATTAATGCTCAAACATCTATATAAAAAAATGATAGACAATAACAACAAAATGAAATAAATACAAATAAAGAAGAAAAACGGGGTGTTTAATATATTGCAAATTGAGAAAAAAAGTGACGTCATTAAAGATAGAAAAAGATGACGTTTTTAAAGCTTTTTTGTTCTTAGAGAACTGGATTAGTGGAAGGTATTGCTCAAATACTTTAATGAAAACAAAAGAGAGAGGTCTGGTGGAATATTTTCATCTGTGTATACATACACACACACACACACACACACACACACACACATACACACACACACACGAGCGCACGCACACACATGAATCGATATCAGATTCACTACATAAGATACTCAATAAAATCCATCACTACTTCCTTCCAAAACAGGACACATTCATTATAAATTTCACTATAGTCTGCCTTATTATCCAAAAAGTTGCTGCTTGTTACTTTTCTCAACGCTGTTGATGATTACAGTTTGTAATTCATTTATTTTGGATTAATTTATTTTTGTAATTCATTATATTTTGGATTCCTGCCCCCTGGAGGAATAACGCATACTATATAGTAGAGAAGTACGCGATTTCGGACGCACCCTTCCTCTCCGCTCCACTAAGGACCTGCAAAGTAGCCAACGTCTTTGCCTGATTCGTTTTGCAGAAATTTAATAGTATTTTTTTTATTGTAAGAATAAAATAAAAAGTATATGATTTATACATTAAACATAACCTCTTATACAATCTTTACTAAGCATAATTGTTTTTTTCCCCAGTCGACTTTCATTTCAGGCGTTCGGGGCGACTAAACCACTGCGTTTTAGGACCCGAATTTATGTCGCGCATTTCAAAACAAACGAGTCGCGCTTGTAAACAGCGAGAAAGGATGCGGGGGACTGAAACTAATGTAAATGTCTCGTTCAAACTATGCAAGACGAATACATGTCGCGTGAAATAGCATTTGTGGTGATATGTGTTTGATTTTCAACACAATAATCGCCATAAATCGTGTTTGTACTTCCGAGGACTGCACTGCTGATCTAATCTAACAGAGATTGAATTAATATTGAAATGGAGGCTCATGTAATATCATCTGAAGGCTCAGTGAAAGCTCCCTCCATCGAGGACTTTGTGCTGGTCAAACCTATCAGCCGAGGAGCCTTTGGGAAGGTTTACCTCGCCAGAAAGAAATGCAACTCCAAACTCTATGCAGTAAAGGTACAGAGATATTTACTTGTGTGTTGTGTATATTGTTATTCTTACAATTACACATACTATTATTTAACATAAGTATAGGCTAATCATATTATAGTCATTTATTGTTATATTCGAATATGTGTTATTAACCAAAAAGAAATGTATCCTAAAATGTATTATAGTTACTGTTTATCATGTTGTTCAGATTTTCAAATTGTTAGCATTGATAAATAATTAGCGGGTTTTTTTCTGTCAGGTGGTGAAGAAAGCAGACATGGTGGATAAGAACATGACCGATCAGATGAGAGCCGAGAGAGATGCTCTGGCTCTCAGTAAAAGTCCTTTTATTGTGCACCTGTTTTATTCTCTTCAAACTGCAACTAAAGTCTATCTGGTACGCACAAGAATCTCATGAAAGCCTGTGCAGATCACTTTTCAAACATATTTAAAAGAATAGTTCACCCAAAATTGAACATTTGCAGAAAATGTACTTATGTGGATGAGTTCTTCATCGGAACAGATTTGGAGAAATGTATCATTACTGTACATCACTTGCTCAGCAATGGATGCTCTGGAGTGAATGGGTGCCGTCAGAATGAGAGTCCAAACAGCTGATAAAAACTTCACAGTAATCCACACCAATCCTGTCCATCAGTTAATGTCTGGAGAAAAAACTGTGCGTTTGAAAGAAACTATTTTAACTTCTAAACTGTCTCTTTGGCTAAAATATAATTCAATGCTTCCTTCAATAAAAAGGTCCATCCCCTGTTGTCCAATCACATGTTAGTTTAGAACTGTTCTGAACTGTTTCCGCTTATAAATGGTGCTGCATTTTTGCATATTTCCCTCTTGATCCATCTTAAAGATGGATTTGTTCATTACAAACATGTAGTTTTTTCACTTCACAAGATGTTAATTGATGGACTGGAGCCGTGTGGATTACTGTGATGTTTGAATCAGTTGTTCTGACGGCACCCATTCACTGCATCGGTGAGCAAGTGATGGAATGCTAAATTTCTCCAGAACTGTACTGATGAATAAACGATCTCATCTACATCTTGGCTGGCCTTAGGGTGAGTACATTTTCATTGGGTGAGCTACTTTTTAAATGTGAAACTTTAAAAGGTGCATGCTTTTTTTTCTTCTTTTTTTAAGGTGATGGAGTATCTGATTGGTGGAGATGTAAAATCACTTCTTCATATTTATGGATACTTTGATGAGGACATGTCTCTGAAATACATCTCAGAGGTCGCACTCGCTCTGGATTACCTTCACAGGCACAGCATTATTCACAGGTATATTCACAGGAGAATTATGAGTCATTTTTCGTCTTTTGTTTATCAAACTGACATCCCATTTTGTCATTTGACTCAGGGACTTGAAACCAGACAACATGCTCATCTCAAATGAGGGTCACATTAAACTCACTGACTTTGGGCTCTCCAAGGTTAAACTTGACAGGGGTATGTTTTTTTTAAATAAATATATTTTAGATAACGACCAGAAATGCTAAAATATTTTGACTTTATTGTGATATAAACAAACCTTTCCTTCCCCATCCTCCAGAACTAAACCTGATGGACATTTTAACCACCCCTTCTTTGGTGAAACCTAAGAAAGATTATTTCCGAACACCCGGTCAGGTTCTGTCACTGATAAGCTCTCTTGGTCTCGTGAGTAGATTTGCAGAATCATTTCATTTGTATATTACATGGCTCAACAATAAGTTATTTTGTTTTTTTTTGTTCTGTCCCTGATATTTCTATTGTTGTTTTATTATCTTAGATTTGATTAATAAAAATTGCTGATTATCAAATATCTATTTTAGTAGCAAATTTTCATCTTTGAACAATTTAAATAAAAGGGCTATAATGTATCTCTTAGCTATATATATATATATATATATATATATATATATATATATATATATATATATATATATATATATATATATATATATATATATATAATAAACACATATTTGGATAAACTGTGGCATACAGCGTGATACATTAATTATTTGTATATAATTTTTTAACTTATTCTAACTGAAGCTTTCCAGATTGTCATTTTAAGTCATTGCAGTTTGGACAAAAACGTCATGCCAACTAGCTAATGTTACCTTTCTGACATTTCAATTTATTATCTACAAAGTACTAAATCGCTATCAGTGTCCTTCGAAAGTTTAGGATTAGTGCATTAAATAATTTATGTTTCAAATAAATGCTGTTCTTTTGAACTTTCTATACATCAAACCATTTTGAAAAAAAAAGTTTCAACAAAAAACTGAATTTAAATGTTTCTTGAGTACCACTGTCATACTATCTCATTACAAAAATGATCAGTGTATCACAAAAATTTTCCAAGATATAAAAATGCACAACCCTGATCAACACATGTAAGACATAGTGATGCAAAGTGCTATTCTGTTAACTTAGCCTTGTTACATCATTAAATCAATTTGTCTACGACATGTTTGAAACAGTTTGTACGATATGTCATATTTTGACTTGAATTGGCAGAATACCCCGGTGACAGAAGGCAAGCGTCACAGCAGCACAGTGTTGGGCAGCCCCATGTCCTGCGGCAAAGTCAAGCAGAGGAATAGTTCTCTGTGTTCACCTCTGCTGAAGAGACAGGCTTATCATCTGAATTCACCGGTATGCACAACTCGAGCTCTAGGTATGTGTCAGAATAATGTACATTTAGAGTCCATCATTGTCTGTGATATTGAGAAAGACATTTGTCTTTTGATTATGATTTAGCAGAATAATGTAAAGCCTAACATGCGATATTCTCCAGGATCCAACAGTGTGTTTAGTCCTGGTCTGCTGGCTAGGAGTTTGACACCAAGGTTGATGAAATCAAGGAAGAGATTTGAAAGTGTTGGGAGTGCCCACTCATGCATGTTACCATCCGCTACTGATTCTGAAGACTGTGTCAGCCCGATGTGGGAAGATGAGCAGGTTTTGTATCAGCATTGCTTTGCTTTTGGTTTATATAGGGCATTGAAAAATACTATTTTAAGTTAAGTAGTAATGTACTAAAAACTAACTGTCTATAATCAAACATTTTAAATGCTACAATTGAATTTAGGCATCACAACATTTTAATGTACAATATGAAGAATGGATTTTTGAGCAATCGATGATCAAAGTAAAAGTAGGGGAAGTGAGCAGCAGTTTTTTTTTATTTCAATTTTAGGTAGCACTTTATTTCTATAGTCCACTTTATACATTCTACTAACAGTAAGTTACTTTGCAACTACATGTCACACATTTCACATTCTTATTTGAGATTTTAGGACGGTACTCATTGTGATTTAGAGATTAGAGAAAATGTTGCAAATAAAAAATTATTAAGAATCCTTTTTTTTTTTTTCTTTTTTTGTAAAAATAGCGTTTTCATTCCTTTTTTTCAATTTAGAATAACTGTTGACTCTTTGAAAATATATATTTTTATATTTTTGTAAACCTTTGAACAGCCATTACTCAGTCATGTGTCACATGATCCTTCAGAAATCATTCTAGCATGCTGACTTGGTGCTCAAGAAACATTTCTTCTTGTTAATGTTGAAAACATTTGTTGTTCTGCTTAGAACTTTTGTGGAAACTTGCACTTTTTCCCTTTGAATAGAAAGTAAAAAAAACAGCATTTATTGAAATAGAAATCTTTTGTCACATTAATGTCTCTACTGTTCTTGTTGGTCAATTGAATTAATCCTTGCTGAATAAAAGTCTTTATTTCTTACTTTTCAGTTTTAGTGTATATAATAAATGAAATTACTCTGACAATGTCATGCATTTCTAGAATTTACAAGATGGCGAGAACCTTCCACTGTTAAACAGAAGTGAAGTGGGCAATAGAATGTCAAGAAACATTGCCTTGACACCTGTGGAAAGGAGGAAGATGTTTCCAGCAGGAGCTGAAGATCACAGCCCTGCTTTGACTCCACTCAATAACCAAGTGGACAATAGCAGAATTATTAAACCAGATATTTCTGCAAAGAGGCTCCAATTCAGTGCATCCGACAACTGTGCTACTCCACTAGGTAAGGCTGATCCCCATCAATCATTTGGGAACGGTCTTATGAAACCGGAGCCACCATCAGAGCCCAAATCCTCAGTAAAGAGAGCTTTTGACGAAGTAGAAAAAAGCCCAGACCAGGCTGAGATCCACTGCAAGAAAAACAACACCGTGTACAAGAGGTCTTTCCACATTCCAGAGGACAACTCAAGGGCCCACACAGGCTTGACAGGCATTTTCTCCACTGTGGGGCTTGATGTTAAAAGTGCACCGATAAGTCAACAGTTGAGTGAGAGAATGGGCCCAAAGCAATCTAGTCCAATAGCCGTGGCCAAAAATCTCTTCTGTGATCTCGAAGATCAAGGTGAGGAGGTGGCTTTGCCTAAAACAGAGGCCAGCTCGAGCTCCCCGACCTCACCCGGTGATGACCGAAATATCAGAAGAAGCCAGTCAGTGGTTAAACAAGAGGCTTTGTCATCCTCTTTTGAGGAGCTGGATGAAAACGAGATTTCTGTAGTCACACCAGCGGCCCGGCCCACCTTGGCTACACCAAAGCACAGCAGTGCAAAGCAGCGCAGGGGTAAATCTGAGCATTCTTTTCTTGACCATCCTCGTGGGTTGTTTGACAGCATGGTTAAATCACCTGGCTTCCTCAAACCCAGGAACGTGGTTGCATTTAGGAGCTACTGCAGCTCCATAAACCGCTCTTGTACTTCACACATCAGCCTGGCCTCTTTGGATGCCATGGAGTTGTCTGCGTCAACCTCCTTCCACAATGCCCAGTCTGCAGTGACTCCAGTTCAGAAGAAAAGGCCTAGTCTGAGCAGCTCACTTTACCAGGTGAGAATCTTTTATAACTAAACTGGAGAAAACAAAGACAAAAAACATTTAAATTGGGACTGGAAAAGAAAGAATGTTTTCTTTTTCTTTCCTAGACTCCACAGCAGATGGTTGTCTCTCACACTCCCTATAGGACACCAAAAAGTGTCCGTAGAGGTCCAGAACGTGTAGAAGGGGCTCATATCCTGGGAACTCCTGACTACTTGGCACCAGAACTTTTACTAGGCAAAGCTCATGGTAAGAGTTTAAGTAGTCAAGATTTAGAAATATGTGTAGATCTTTTGTAGATATGTGCCTCAAATGATAGGTAATGATAATGCTCAACCATTACAGATTTTGCTGCTGAATGGCTGAGCAAGCAGGGTGTCCAACAGCCCGTATAATGCAGAAATAACACTATGTAATGATATAACACAATATGTGAAATGCATATGTGATATACACAAAAATGCTGAAATAAAATCAACATTGAATTACTATCATTTTACTCAAAACAGTCAAAACACACACATCAGCAAAGTGGATTTTTTGGAATTTTTTTGCCGTTAGTATTATAGAAATGTGGGACTCATTTGATACAATGTACTTACTCTGTACTAGCATGTTTTTACATTATACTTGTATTAAAGGGGTCATATGATGTTGCTAAAAAGAACATTATTTTGTGGATTTGGTGTAATCCAATGCATTTACCCGGTTCGAGGTTCAAAAAACACATTATTTTCCACATACTGTAAATTATTGTTGCTCCTCTATGCTCGGCCTTTCTGAAACATGCCGATTTTTACAAAGTTCATCGTTCTGAGAAGCGAGGTGTGCTCTGATTGGCCAGCTTTGCAACTTTACAGATCTTATATATGCACAAACAGTTGTAACACTCCAAAGTAAAAGGAAAACATGAAATTGCATCATATGACCCCTTTAAAAATGTCTGTGTAATTACATTTGTAACTCATTTCTGTTGTTACATCTGTAATTAATTACACTTTTTTTTGACATAAGTATATAGTAGTTAAAGACAAAATAAAAAATGGGCCTGAATTTTGCACTTTGCCTTCATTAACAGATATTATGTTTTAGTTTCAGGGCCTGTACACTGTGGTAAGTATGCTAAAAAAGTATTGAGTTAGATTACAAGCAATGGAGATGGTGCATGCCTGACAGCTTTATCATATTAAGGCCCCGATATACTCACAGTGAAGTAATTTTTTTGTTCTTTGCTTGGGGGCAAAAAGTTTGAAATGCCTGAGTAGTGGTAAAATTTTAGCGAACATTCTGACGCTGTCCTTTGCAATTCGATTAATATGTCACTGTGCTGTGTGCTTTCCTCTCAAAATAAACGCACAGCAAAATGACAGCCATGAGAAAACAGCAGTTAAGAAAGTATCTGATCATAGTGATGTGGATATGTTTGCTCTGCAATTCAGCACTGCAGTTAAGTCATGTAATGTTCATTTATGTAGCACTTTATACAACAAATGTATTTAAAAACAAGCAGCTTTACACTGTTAAATATACAATGTGTTAGTCTTGCTTTCAGAATTAAAATTACACATCAAAGAAAGTACATAATGGCCATGGACCAATGGTAGTGTTTAGAAATCGAAGCAACATTTTACAGAAAGTTGTTTTGGCAAGATGCTTGAAACTTCTGAAACAAACTTTGTTTTGGCCTAATTTTGTTAGAAATCATGTCACGCTAGATTGTTCTTCAGTTTTCGTATATCGGAGCCTTATGGGTTGCAGCTTTTGTGATTGGCAGCTCCTGATTCATCACCCTTAATGCTTCAGTAATGCTGTCTGAACTCTGTTGGGCTGTTATGATGGTTCTTGGGAATTCTGGGGATTCTAGTGAAATTCAGCGGAAAATATTTTGTGTTTTTCTAGTTAATAGTCAAGTAAACGTCATTTATGGCTTGGCTTCCTGAAAAATGTGAACATTTAACTTTGTAGTACTTTTGAAAGCATTGCTCTCTTTGTTTGAGTGAAGCGACGTGCCAATTTCTGACTAAACCATTGGTGACAGGACTACCTGTTTGGCTGGAAGACTGTGGTATGGTTTGAGGAAAGTTTTGCAGCAGTTTTGTCACAAACACAGCCGAGCGGTTACACTTTCAAACTATACTCCATTTTGCAGCATGACATTCTCACTAGAAAGTTCCATCTTTGTCAGTGTTGGTGGTATTTCTCTGTAGAATTTGAGCGTTGAAATCTTTATACTAGTTTAAATTTCACACAAGTGCTTGACAATTCTGATGTCTGTTGTGGTTTTTACTTTTAGTTGTCCTTTTTAACTTGTGTGTGTATGTGTATCTGAAAAAGAGACAATGGCCATGGTCAGTGTTGCCACCTTTCGGACCTACTGATTAGTGCAAAAATTGGGCCACATGCACTGTTGCGCAAAAAAGTGCCATTTAAGTTAGATATACAGGTACATCTAAAAAAAAATTAATATCGTGAAAAAGGTCAATATTTTTGGTCACTCATTTCAGAAAGTGAAACCCATATATTATATAGATTCATTACACATAGTGAAATATTTCAAGCCTTTATTTCTTGAAATGTTGATGATTATGGCTTACAAACCCAAAATTCAGTGTCTCAGAAAATTTTAATATTAAATAAGATCAATAAAAAAATGATATTTTAAACAGAAATGTCAGGCTTCTGAAAAGTATGTTCATTTCTATGCACTCAATACTTGGTTGGGCCTCCTTTTGCATTAATTACTGCTTCAATGCGGCGTGGCATGGAGACAATCAGCCTGTGGCACTGCTCAGGTGTAATGGAAGCCCAGGTTGCTTTGATAGCGGCCTTCAGGTCATCTGCATTGTTGGGTCTGGTGTCTCTCATCTTCCTCTTAACAATATCCCATAGATTCTCTATGGGGTTCAGTTCAGGCGAGTTTGCTGGCCAATCAAGCACAGTAACACCATGGTCATTGAACCAGCTTTTGGTAACTTTGGCAGTGTGGGCAGGTGCCAAGTCCTGCTGGAAAATGAAATCAGCATCTCCATAAAGCTTGTCAGCAGAAGGAAGCATGAAGTGCTCTAAAATTTCCTGGTAGATGGCTGCATTGACTGTGAACTTCAGAAAACACAGTGGACCAACACCAGCAGAGGACATGGCAGCCCAAATCATCACTGACTGTGGAAACTTCACACTGGACTTCAAGCAACATGGATTCTGTGCCTCTCCAGTCTTCCTCCAGACTCTGGGACCTTGATTTCCAAATGAAATGCAAAATTTACTTTCATCTGAAAAGAGTACTTTGGACCACTGAGCAACAGTCCAGTTCTTTTTCTCCACAGCCCAGGTAAGACGCTTCTGACGTTGTCTCTGGTTCAGAAGTGGCTTGGTAGCCCTTTTCCTGAAGACGTCTGAGCGTGGAGACTCTTGATGCACTGACTTCAGCTTCAGTCCACTCCTTGTGAAGCTCTCCCAAGTGTTTGAATCAGCTTTGCTTGACAGTATTCTCAAGCTGGCAGTCATCCCTGTTGCTTGTGCACCTTTTCCTACCCAAATTCTTCCTTCTTGTCAATTTTGCATTTAATATGCTTTGATACAGCCACACCTTTCAGTAATGACCCTCTGTGACTTACCCTCTTTGTGGAGGGCGTCAGTATTCGTCTTCTGGATCATTGCCAAGTCAGCAGTCTTCCCCATTATTGTGGTTTCAAAGAACAAGAGATACACAGAATTTATACTGTATGGATGGTCATTAATTGAAACTCAAATGTAAATATTCTAATATTTTGAGATACTAATTTTTGACTTTCATGAGCTGTAAGCTCTAATCATCAAAAACAAAAAACTTTTGAAATGTTTTACCTTACATCTAATGAATCTAAAATATGAAAGTTTAACTTTTTCACGATATTCTAGTTTTTTGAGATGTACCTGTACTTGTTAAGTCCAAAGTGTACTATAGTTTAACTTGTATGCTATGGTATGGGTACAGTGCGTGTGGCGCAAATTTGGAGAAAAATGTTTCACAAAGATGAGACTTTGCCTGTGTTTTGCACGCATTGTTAAATGTAGTATGTTTGAAAGGCTGTGCGCTCAGCTATACGATTACACAAACCCCTGGATTCACAGACAAGGCTTAAACCTAGTCCCAGACTAAAATGTAAATCTGAACTGTTTTAACTGAAAGAAACTTGCGCTGACTGATCTTAAAATAGATCAGTGCCTTTGTTTTGTCTCCATATGCACCCCAGTGATGTTTTTTTCTAAGGCATGTTAATAAAAATTACTTAAATTTCCTAATTGAACAATGGCCTAATTCTGGTTTAGTCTAAGCCCTGTCCGTGAAACCGGGCCTAAGTGTTTGAGTGAAAGCTTAATTATACTTTCAAGTTAGCAATTTAAAATAAATTCATGTTTGTTCTATGGGCATTAAAGGTACCTCATAGTGAAACTTGTTAAGAAGAGGTGTGTCGTTACTTTTCTAAGCAAACAGACAATTTTCACAATAAAACAGGTGGAAAAAAAATTAAAATCCTATCAACTTGCATCGAAGAAGGGACTGAGGTAAATCTAGAGATTTGGCGGTGTACTCTTTTGATTCTGTCTTTTTGACCACCCAGAACACCCTAGCAACTGCATAGCAACACCCTGCCAACCATCCAGCACATCCTAGCATTGGGGTTTTGTAGTTATGTTTTCTTAAAATAGTTATTTTTGCCAATCCGTTTTGTGCCACTACTGGCACAGTAACTTCAAGTTGATCAGTTGAAGGTGTACATGTCTGAAACACAAAAATCGGATTTGGGCTGACAGTCTGAACGAGGCTTTAAGCATCTTGTTTTCAGACTCTTGAGAACATTATGTATGACCTGAGGACTGATTGTTGTTCAGTTTTGTAATGTGACATTTTCTATCATGATACTTGAGATCAAGACAAGTCAAGCTGGTTTTGTGTGTTGTGTTGTTTTCTTTTCCCCTCAAAATCAACTTACGACCGCTGCTGTTACTGCTTTATATTAGTGGTCACATTCTAACACATTATGCCAAGTTTCATGTTTGTAGAAATAGAACACCGAGTCTCAATTGTTTGTTTTTTTTGCTCCCCTACAGATTTCATGGTTGATTGGTGGGCATTAGGTGTCTGTCTGTTCGAGTTCCTCACAGGAGTCCCACCGTTTAATGATGAGACCCCTGAGCTGGTGTTCCAGAACATTCTCAACCGAGGTAAGAGGGCCAGTGATTAAATTAATTTTGTTTTTAAACTGTTGTTGATTAAAAAAAAAAGTTTTCAAATGGAACACACATTAAGATATTTTTGATGAAATCCGAGAGCTTTCTGACCCTCTTAAGGACATTAGTAAAATAGTCCATGTGACATCAGTGGATCAGCTGTAATTTTAGTATGCTACGAGAATGCTTTTATACTTTTAGAATATTTTTTTAGAATATTCTGGGTCTGGGAACATTTCAGTTGTGTTGCTGTCTATGCACGGTCAGAAAACTCTGATTTCATCAAAAATATCTTAATTTGTGTTCCGAAGATGAACGAAGGTCTTACGGGTTTGAAATGACATGAGGGTGAATAATTCATTTTTGGGTGAACTATCCCTTTAACTGTTTATTTTCTCATTATCTCAAAATGGTTCCACCATATGTGTTCATTTGTGCCCCCCCCCAAAAAAACATTAAAATTGAAATGTTAATGGATATCTTGGTTTGTTTGTCCTCTACACCAGAGGTCGTCAACCCTGCTCCTGGGGACCCACTCTCCAAAGTTTATTTCCAACCGGCTTCAGCACACCTGCCTGCAATTTTCAAGCAGTCTTGCGGAGCCTGATTGGCCGCTTCAGGTGTGTTTGTTAGGGTTGTAGCTAAACTCTTCAGGATAGTGGGTCCCCAGGAACAGGGTTGAAGACCTCTGCTCTACACCATGAGAAGAATGTTGTGTTGTCTGTGTCTGATCTACATGTGCTTCATGAATGGTGTGTTCAGATATACCGTGGCCAGATGGAGATGAGGAGTTAACCCCGAATGCAAGAAATGCCATAGAGATTCTTCTCACTACGGATACATCCAAACGGGCTGGCTTAAAAGGTGGATACACACATTAACACTCATTGTTTGTTAGTAAAAGTGTTAGATGTTTATGACCAAAATACTTAATTCTCAATATTAACATTTACTGCCGTCAATACTTTTCTTGTCCTTTCCAATCCTTTCTTGTTTTCTTTGTCTTTCTGTAGAGCTGAAGGATCATGCATTCTTTGAAGGTGTGGACTGGGAAAACCTTCACCATCAAACTATGCCCTTCATCCCTCAGCCTGATGATGAGACTGATACCTCATACTTTGAGGCGAGAAACACGGCCCAGCATCTCACTGTATCAGGCTTCAGTCTGTAACACACACAAACTGTAGCGTTATGGACTTTAGTATGTTCAGGTACAGCTGTATCATGGAAGCTCTAATGAATACAGGTCCAACAGTGCTCGTTTGTCCTCCATCCTTCTGATTGGCATGTTGGAAAGCGTCCTGAAATGCAGCGAGGTGGGATTTGAACCCTTATGCACACACATGCTGCAAGACTTGTTGTATAAAATCTTCCATTATATTTCTTTGGAAAAAGTAATATATTATGTAACACGACTCGGTGCACATTTAGATTGAAGACGTTGCTATTTTACTCATGTTTTCTTGAAACTATGCTAGTCGGACTGTAATTTTAACATGCTGAATGTTTTAACTAGTCTACAGCAGGTATGATTCTGAACATGGATGCTGCTTATAAAATGTACCTTTTTTTCAATTTATAATCATTTGATACATATGCAACACTTTGAAAATGTGGTTTATAACACTTGCCTATTTTTTAGATGATTCTGTAAATTCATAAGTTTCAAGTTAAATAAAATACAATTGTTGTATTAATAAATGAGCATTATTTCTGGATTAATTCACTTTGAATCTTAAAGCATGTGCTGTTTTTCCACATGTAAGCATAAATAAATTAATTTCTCTACCTGAGGGGTATTGCTTGCTTGAGGTCTGCTGGTTCCAAATGCGTCCAGGAGTGAGTTAAGACACCTCAGAGTATGTTCACGTTTTACACACGAGCGACGAGTTACCAAAAGTTAAGAAAAAGCACGCAAAACTATGTTTCTTCAATGATGTGTACACAGTTATTGTGTGGTTTGGTGATTGTGCAATTTAGTTTTTTTGTTCGTTTAATCTTTAATGATTTTAATGATTGTTTGATGCTAATTAAACAAGACATGTCACATATGTATTTAAACTAGTGCTGTCAATCGCATCCAAAATAAAAGTTTACATAATGTATGTGTGCTGTGTATATTTAATGTTTATATAGATACACACATGTATGTTATGTTTATATATTAAATATAGACATAAATATTTTCAAAATATATACTATATGTGTGTGTATTTATACTTGCATATGCACACGTGGTCAGAATTGTTGATACCCCTGGTAAATATGATCCAAGGCTGTGGAAATAAATCTGCATTGTTAATCCATTTGATCTATTATTAAAAAAATCACAAAAATCTAACCTTTCATTGGAGAATAGGAATTTAAAATGGGGGGAAATGTTTTCCTCTAACACACATTGGACACAATTAACGGTACTCTTTATTCAATGTTTTGAAACCTCAATTTGCCAAAATAGTATAGGAGTTTTCTCCTATAATGCCTGATGAGGTTAGAGAACACCTGACAAGAGATCAGAGACCATTCCTTCATCCAGAATCACTCCAGACCCTTTAGATTCTCAGCTCCATGATGGTGCTTCTTCTCTTCAGTTCACCTCACTCATTTTCTACAGGGTTCAGGTCAGAGGACTGGAATGGCCAGCAGAAGCTTGGTTTTGTGCTCAGTGACCCATTTTTATGTTGTTTTTAAGAAAGATCCAAACATGGCCCATTATAAGATTTCTCTTTTTTTTTTTTTTTTTAATCTGTTGGTATTTGATAGAATCATAGTGAAAGCATTTTCTTTTGATTTTTTTTCTTGAAACCCTCCCACAAAACATGTGGTGTAGGTGCTGTTTGATAATTTTTTTAAGTTTTTCTGACTCCGAAACCTTTTCTGCAGTTCTCCAGCTGTGGTCCTTGAAGAGTCTTTAGCCACTCAAACTCTACTTCTCACCGTATATTAGGACGATATAGACACAAGTCCTCTTCCAGGCAGATTCATAACATTTTCCGCTGATTGAAAATTCTTAATTATTGCCCTGATGGTGGAAATGGGAACTTTTCTTAAAGCCACTTCACTAATTTGTGAAGCTCAATTATCTTTTGCTGCACATCACAAATATATTCTTTGGTTTTTCTCATTGTGATGGATGATTAAGGGAATTTGGGCTTAATTTTCCCTCCTATTTATATTTCTGTGAAACAGGAAGCCATGGCTGGATAATTTCATGTTCATAATCCCCCTTGAGTGCTCAAAATTGTGAATAGGAATATATTTCAGATATATTTTGCTCATATAAGAATTTCTAGGGGTGCCAATAATTGTGTCCAACATGTATTTGAGAAATACGTGTTTTTTCATAATGATATTTCTCCCCATTTAAAATTCTTATTCTCCAATGAAAGGTTAGAGTTTTGTGATTTTTTTTCAAATAAAAGATAAAAAGGATTAACAATGCACATTTATTTTCACAGCCTTCTTTGATCATATTTACCAGGGGTATCAACAATTCTGACCACGTGTGTGCATACAAAAACTTTTATTTTGTATGCGATTAATCATTTGACAGCACTAATTTAAACAGACCCTGGTATGTCACATAACCTGCTTTCTGGAATACCCCCCAATGTTTAATGGACTTCTTGATGTTGATAAAGAATGGAATATATTTTCTTACACGTGTCAAAAGTAATCAGAATACATTACCTAATGTACAATCCAATGCATTACTGTAAATTTTTTGTCATCTAATTCGTAATCAGTAATGGATTACAATGTGTAAGTAATCTACCCAACACTGATTATATTACAAATACATATATGTGTGATTGTAGTATTAAATATGGTGCAATATGGAAATATAAACCACTCAGATTTTCAAAAGCTTTTAATAATGCTTTAGTCTAACATATTGAATGACATGTATTGTGACAGTGGTGAAACATGCGTTGATCATCTGCACTGAAGGCAATTTTATGCAAAATTTGCAATGGTTAAAAGGAACATTAAAGCATTAATCAAGAACCTCCTGCTCTACAGACGATTCCAAGTAGTATTACAGACATGAATAATATATGCAAATGCTACATTACAGTATAGTACAATTAAAATATAACTTTTTCCAAGCATATATTTTTCCACATATCTAATATACAATTATTAAAGGAATTATTAACATTATTGACTAATTTACACAAACTACAATGAAAAAAAAAAACACTTGCAATTCTCAGTAAAAAAAAACACTGCCTATGTAAATGATTCATTAGATTTCAGTCTTATATTAGTCATCGGGCTCTACACATTACAAATATTATCTACCACGGTCTTCATATTCATCGAAAGTGCTTTGCAATTCAACCCGGGTAGTTTTCGATCTCAATTACATTCTGCAAACATTGACCATGAACTTCTCATGCATACCGTCCTTGCAGTAATATTAAAATAAATCACCATAGCCATGAATTAACATTAGTAACGATGCAACCGTGTTGAGAAATGCACTGACAAAATACAGCAGACCCAAAAATGTATTTCCACACTTGAGTCACACTAAATGTTTGAATGTCACTGCATCTTCTCTTAAACTTCATTTAACCACCGCTTTATTATTTGAAACTGTGTGCTTTTGTCTTTCTTTCAAATAAATGACACGTACTTTGATATTCAGAATTTAAAGGAATAGTTCACCCAAAAACAAAGAAGAAACAAATGCTGAAAATGTACTCATTCTCCGGCTATTCGAGGTTTAAAGGAGTTTGTTTCTTCATCAGAACAGATTTGGAGAAAGGTAGCATTCCATCACTTGCTCACCAATGGATGCTCTGCAGTGAATGGGTGCCGTCAGAATGAGAGTCCAAACAGCTGATAAAAACATCACAATAATCCACAACTTCAGTCCATCAATTAACATCGTGAAATGAAAAGCTGCGTGTTTGTAAAAAAACATCCTCCTGATTCAGACGAGACGACTTCACTGGAGAAAGCAATGTTATTGATAGAGGTATTTTAGCTGGAAGCAAGAGTTTGAAGTAAATGATATCACTTGTGGATCACTGTGATGTTTTTATCAGCTGTTTGGACTCTGACGGCACCCATTCACTGCAGAGGATCAATTTGTGAGCAAGTGATGCGATTTCTCCAAATTGGTTCTGATTAAGAAAAACGTATCTACATCTTGGATGGCCCGTGGGACAGTAAATGTGAAGCAAATTTACATTTTTAGGTGAACTATTCCTTTAGGCTGGTGACATTCAGACATTTTTCAGATGTGTGGCTTTGTGTCTACACACTTTTGATGGTACCAAAATAGGTTAGATCTTTGCAGGTATCAGGATGGGATGTTGAATGGATGAAGAACATAGTTTTCTATATATTGCCTTTTGACTCTTTTCTCAGATTTTCAAAGCAAAGGGTCAGTTTAATATGCATGTTTTGTCATTATGGCTTTAAAGAGCACCACAGCTCATTTGAGCAAATGCTAAATCTAGATATTTATGTACATTTAAAAATCTTATACAACCTCCAACAATTTGGGGAGTCCTGATTTATTCCCATTACAGTTCAAACTCTTTTCTGTCAAACATGACGAATCAGATAGATATTCAAGCAGAAATCACCTGTGCCGTAATCATCAGTGCATCTTCCACATTGCTACATTATTAAAGACAGATAGCAGCTATGTGCGCAGAACACTGACTCATATATACTTGACACTAAAGTTATTATAATGCATTTCTCTTAACAGCATTTTCATAACTACTATGAAAATTCTACTATTAATTAGTGAAATTGGGGATTCCCGACTTAGCAAGTTGTACAAAAAAAGCTTGTGATTCACTACATTCACTCTGTCTTTCCATTTGCTAATTCTTAAGAGTTGTCATCATAGTGCAGTTAGAGACCACGGGACAGGCTGAGAAATACCCTCCTCCTCCTAAATGCGTAACACGGCTCTCTGGGTCTGCAGAGGTGTTGAACCATCAGTCGATTCCTTTCAGTTGATTCTTCTGTAACAACATGATCCACATCTGCCATCACTTCCACACTTGCCAAGTTTTTCTTAAGCCTCAAATACAATCATATCTGTTGCAATCTGTAGTAATAAATACTAGATAGCGAATGGGTCAGCATGTACCTTCTCCTGCGCTGTAGATACAGACGGATGAGCCACTGCACCATAAACGGCCAGATGACAGCAAAGGCCACAGTTCCAGGAGACACATCAAAAGGCCACCAGGACGGCTTCTGGAAAGTTTAAATAATAATGAAAATAGTACGTTAGCACTCATTCGATGGCTATGGCACAGTTAAATAAAATTAATACAAATAAATTGGGACATAATCAGTCCCAATCAAAATATACATTTATGCATTAGGCAGATGCTTTTATCCAAGGAGACTTGCAATGCATTCAAGGTTTACATTTTATCAGTTCGTGCATTCAGTGGGAATCGAACCCATAACCTCAGCATTGCTAGCTGTTTGAGCTACAGGAATACTCTCCTTTTAAAGGGATAGTTCACCCAAAAATGAACATTCTGCCATCAGTTGCTCACCCTCAAGTTCTTCCAAACCAGTAGGAATTTCTTTCTTCTGTTGAACATACAAGAAGGTATTTTAAATAATGTGGGTAATCAGTCAGTTGCTGGTAGCCACTGACTTCCATAAGTAGGGAAAAAACATACTATGGAAGTCAACGGGACTAGAAACTGTTTAGTTACCAACATTCTTCAAAATATTGTATTTAACAAAGAAACGTATACAGGTTTGGAACAACTTGAGGGTGAGTGAATGATGACAGAATGTTCATTTTGAGTAAACATCAAGTCTTGAAACATCCCATGAATCAGTTTATTAAAATGACTTTACCTTCTTCGTTTTATGTGCAGGTGGTGACAGGTAGTCTGATGGCACCGCTAAGGATCGGGCCTAAGAAGTTGCACGACAAATCAAAAATGTAATATTTCTTACTTGATCAGTGTTATCTGCACTGAGTGAAAAGTGACGGTTTGTAACCTGCGAGGCTGTGAGAGCTTCCAGCGTGTGTAGCCTCTCTAACACGCTCTGCATGTCGTCCTGCAGTCTGGCCAGAGCACAGATTATCTGTTCATTTAGATTCTGTGTTACAGATCCATCCGTCCCCCAGCGTTCCCCATCTCCCCCACTGCCCTGCTGCGGTCCCGCTGACCCGGAGCCAAAGGCAGATGACCTGGACCCTGATACATAAGAGAAGCAGCTGCAGTATGTGCAAACATTCTGTAGATCATTAACAGATTAAAGAAACAAAGTTTACAGAAACAAATTTAATTGAGGATTCCAGCTTTGAAGGTAACGTGTGCTCACAACGCATAGGACATGTTTTATGATGAAAAGTTTGTTGTCAATATATTGCATCCAAAACTGATTATTTTACCCAATATTTGTACGTTATGTGCACCGTGTATTGCTATGCTTGTTAGATAACTGTTAACTTATCAACATGTTAAAAGGGATAGTTCACCCAAAAATGACAATTCTACAGGAATCAACAGAATCAAATAGAAGGAGTGATATCTGTGGCTGCACAGAGTTGTTGTTTATGTATTTTTTATTTGGTCACTTATGAGACTCCATGACAGTACAAACCAAAGTATACTTCAGATTTGATGAGAAAACTTATCCCCAGTTTCACAGACAAGGCTTAAACCTAATCCTAGATTGAATGTCCTAATCCTAGTAGAATGCACTTAGAATGCATTCAAAATTCAATATATGGGGGCAAAAATGCCCCTGAACAAGTCTTAAATTTATGTCATATTATAGAGTTGAGTAATATCACGAGTAAGCTATTTTGTTGACACATGTTAGCATGATTACAAATGTGACTGATTATACATAACTTAGATATATAATTTAATATTGTAATTTACATTTTAGGCATAATGTAGTAAATATGGTCTGTATTTGTGCTAATTTTGCCAAAACAAAAACAAAGCCACAGCAAAACTATTGTGCATTTACGAGCAACACACTGTTTCGTTACTGAATGAATCTGCGTTTCTAAACAAATCAGGTTAGTGAATAATTCAATGACCCATTTATTTCATTTCACATAGATCGATTAATGGCACACATCATTACGTCACCACGCAACGCCATCCGACGTCCCCTTCAGAATTTCACGTATAAACATATAGTTGGTCTTCGTGATGATGCCATATACAGTTTTGGGTGTTTCATTTTTAACTTTATGAAAGCTTCAAGTGCAGTTAATAATTTCCATGCATACAGATGATGGCGGCGGCGAAGCTCTTTTATTTGCCGTCAAACGGTTGACCTGACGTGTGTGTATCCTGTCGCAAAATGCAGCGAAAATCCTACACGATGGTAATAGTTTGATTAAGGTATTTACATGTCTGTACTGCACTTCAATAATGCGACTAAAATAGGAATACTCCACGTCTTAATTTGATTTGTGTTTACTTCGATTATGACTTTAGCCGGATTGAGGAAATCAAAAATATCTGTTTACATGGTAGATTCTTAATCAGAGTATTGTCTTAATCGTATTAAAATCGGAGTATTGATGTTCATGTAAACGTAGTCAGTGACTCAATCATTAAGACCACCTACTGGCTGTTCTAGTATAATCATCTAAAATTATTTCATATATCAATATTCATTAAACAAAGCATGACTATTTATCGATTAATGTAAGAATTTTACATAAAATATGATGCAGAATTGGTGCATCTGATTAGGTCCTTAAAAATATATTTTTTAAATGTTAATTAAATGGCACTACTGTGAACCGACCACTGCACAGAACATGAAGAACATGAGCTTAAGAAATATTTTTTTTTTTATAAAATCAGCTGTTCACTGCATAAATCAGCCATAGCTTTAAGTAGTTTGTGGTTGTTTCATCTCATTGTTTTTTTTGGCTATAAAACCACAGGCTGGGTAATTGTTGCCATCTTGCGGACAAACAAATTAGTGGAAAAAATCTAAGGTGTTTGTGAGCTGTGCGTACAGACTAAGAAAATTGTGCTGCATGCATACAGTACATGCGTGTTTGCATATCATAGCATATGCATAAAACCAAAATATAAGCTGGGCAGAACAGAAGCAACAGTAAGCAATAGTAGCAAGCTAGCAAGGTTTTTTAACAGCTTATATATGATTTTGCTGCTGTTTTGGTTGCTAGGTTTGTACCTCTTCCCCTCCTGACCACAGAACTGTCACTTCTATTCGCAGGAAGTCCCTGCCTCTGAGAGCCTCCTCTGCTGCTCCGTCGGTCTTCTCCGCCATGCTGTATGCCTTCCTCCGGTCCCAGCACTTCTTCTTGTGATCTGATCTCTCCTGTGGAGGATAGTGTGCTGTGACTCTCCTCGGCCACGTCCAGTGAGTGGCTGACATGTAGCTCAGATCCCTGGAGACCAAGAACCAAAGCACATGCATTGCTGACATTTTGGGAGATTTTGGAAAGCCATTGCAGTGGTGCTAACAGACTAAAGATGCAGTCACATTAATGTTGTTTAGCAATTTTAATTTCAATAGGAATCCATGCGATTTTGTGTTTGGTTTGAAATTGACTTCTATGTGATCTACGATTCATTCACCTATACCAGGGGTAGGCAACGTCGGTCCTGGAGTGCCGATGTCCTGCAGAGTTTAGCTCCAACCCTGAAAAAAAACCTCGACTGCCTGTAGCCCTAGTAATTCTGAAGACCTTGATTAGCTTCTTTCAGGTGTGTTTGATTAGGGTTGGAGCTAAACTCTACAGGACAGCGGCACTCCAGGACCGACGTTGCCTACCCCTGACCTATACAATATTGACAACAGACCTTTTTGAACACAACATTTTGCTGAAATTTCACTCATGTGACCACACTTTAAAGGGATAGTTTTCCCAAAAATGAAATTTACTCATCCTCATGTTGTTCCAAACCTGTATAAATTTCTTTCTTTTGCTGGACACTAAATAAGATATTTTGAAGAATGTGGCTATCCAAACAGTTTCTGGTCCCAATTGACTTCCATAGTACTTTTTTTTGGTGAACTATCCCAAACTTTAACACTGAATCCTACACTCCCAGCGTCAATTAATTTTTGGTTTAGACACCATTAAGCGTAACTGAAATCCACTTACCTCTTCTCCACCAAACTGGTCGACGGAGTCACAGTACACCTCGCTGTCTGAATCACTGGCCACATGGTGAGAACTGGACACATCTTCTGTTTCACATATAAAGAGGAGTTATTAAGATCAGTTCAGATAACTACTGCAAGTATGTCCAAGAGCTTACTTTTAAAATACTGACTCAAGTCTTCATTGGTAAATGATTACCCATAATGTCCTTCTCCTCACCTTTGATGTGTCCATTCAGCTCTATGGCGTCTCTATCGTGGTTAAAGCTTTCAGAGTCGTCTTCCGACTCCTGCCTGTTCAGATCAGACTTAGACCCATGCGTTCCATTGGCAAGGACTTTATGTTGGTCGATACTCCCATTAGATACCTGTCCTTTAGGTCTTCCTGCAGAAGCCCTTTTCTTCAGTTGTGAGGCTAAAAAACACCATAGTTTGCAATGAAGCAAATGTATTATTAAGACATGCATTATGAAGGAAATAAGCAAAACACTATGGCTGTGTCCAAATTCAGGGTCTGCATCCTTCGGAGTACTCATTTGAAGGATGTTACGTCACAGCGCCGCGACGAAGGCTGTCCAAATTCGTAGGATCCTTCAAATGCGGCCCACAAATACGTCCTCCTTTTCCCCGAATTGGAAGGATGGGTGTGGTGGATCCTTTCCCGTCCTACCTATCCCATAATTCTTTTCGGCAGAGCGTAATGGCGGACGAAGCGAGCGGTAGCGGAGTGGGAGAGGAGTTTCTCTGACAAAACAAGCTAAAGTTTATGCTTCGGCTCAATGAATTTGTAGGAGAAATTAGTAGAATACTTAAAAACAAATAAAAATAGGCTATAATGGCTTACCTGGATGTGACTGTCTTGTAGTCTGATTTAAAAAACTCTCCGACAACGAGCAAAGAAAGTATTTAATTTATTTAATTGCTTTATTTCTTCCAAAAGAATTAAAATGAATCCTCCTTCAACCGGGTAGGAAGGATCCTAAGGAGGATGCAGACCCTGAATTTGGACACAGCCTATGTTTGATAAGGTGTTCTGGGTGGTTTGTAGGTGTACTGGCCAATGCCAAAATAGCATCTAGAATTAGTCTCTAGATATGAATTAAGTACCACCTCTAATGTACAACTATTAAAAACTATTCAACTCAAAAGATACAGTTACGTTGGCAATATTTTGATCAAATTTTGCGGCAAAAAGGTCCATTGTCTATTGTCAAGAGTGTAACAATGTATGAAGGACAGGTCACACAGAAGTCACTTTCAAACAAAGCAGCTTTCTGTTGGTCAGCATGGCAAATTTGTGCAACCAACTTGAAACTGTTGTAATGTAAAATCTGCTTTGGGAAATCTTTGGCTTCTTCTGCAGAGATTCTCTACACAATTTTTAATGTGACTGCACCTTAAGTATGAGCTATAATAATTATGAGGTTTACCTTTTTTCACCTCTTTAATCTCCTCTTCTTCATCTTTCTCATCCTCTTCCTCCTCCTCCTCATTATCATCTTCTCCGTCTTCCATGTCTATTGATTTAGTCTTTGGAGTTTCTGATATTCTGATGGGGTAACCACCCAGGCTGCCGTTCATCTCCATCGTCCTGATGATGCTTTTTGTGACACTTTTGGGTGGTGATGTTAGCATGCTCCCAAACCCTGGAGACAACAACAATATACATGTAAGATGATCCATTGACAAAATGTTCTGAAACTTGATAGGCACACTTTCTAAAAGGTTTGTTCTATCAGGACTATTACACAAAAAAGTAAAGCTGTACCAGTAACACTACACCCCTTACACAGACCCTAGACTAATCTACACTAACAACAGCAGTGAGAGATCAAGTGCGGGATCAAAACAAACGCCTGGACTACGGCACTATGAACTAAGGGACCAGGCTGCTGGGAGAACACACTGCTATTCACTTGCCTTCAAGTTGCCTAGCAAATCTTTCCAAGCGGGCTGAACACGAAACAAGGGCAATTAGTTAATGTAAACAAGATTTTATCGTTATTTACTTGCACACAGTTTAAATGTTGTTCCAAAAAGTAGTACGTTATTAGCAAGGCAGCATTCAAGATTACATTTTTTTTTATTTGTCACATACACAGTGAAATGTAAATGACATAAACCTTATCTATGTCAAAACAGTAATAATGTGTTTTATTCCAGTGATGCAAAGCTAAATTTTCAGTATACCATGATCCTTCAGAAATCATTGTAATACACTGACTTGAATAAAATCCTTACTGAATAAAAGCTTTTGTTTTTTATATATAGTTGTATGCATTATTTCCCAATGACATATTTGTACTTATGACAATATAATTATTTAAATGTATTTAATAAAAACCTTAGACTTTCTAAATGTGACATTTTAACGCTAATTAAACTGATGTTAATGTTAATATTGTTAATTTGATGTGACGGTTAATTTGAATTGACGCTATAGCTTCATTAGTTTTGATTTATTAAAAGCTCAACATTTTAAGGATGTGTTATAAAAAGAAATGTCTAGTCATATTTAACTCCAAAATCAAAAAAATAGTTTTCAATAATGATTACATTTACATTTAGTCATTTGGCAGACGCTTTTATCCAAAGCGACTTACAATTGGGGAATACAAAAAGCGATTCATCTTGAAGAGGCAGTCAGACAGAGGAAGTGCTCGTAACACCAAGTCTCAGTCATTGTTCAAATAAGTACAAACTAGTAGGTGGAGAGAAAGATAGAGGGAAAGTTTTTTTTTGTTTTTTGTTTTTTTTTTAATATAAGTTTAGGATGAAGTCAAGTACTGCCGAAAGAGATGAGTTTTCAGTTGTTGCTTGAAGATTGACAGGGATCCGGCGTTCCGGATAGGGGTGGGAAGATTATTCCACCAGCCAGGAATGGTGAACGAGAATGTTCTGGAGAGTGATTTTGAGCCTCTCTGTGATGGTACCACAAGGCGTCGCTCACTAGCAGATCTCAAACTTCTGGAGGGGATGTAGGTTCGTAATAGTGAGTGGAAGTAGGAGGGTGCTGAGCCTGTGGTAGTTCTGTACGCAAGCATCAGTGACTTGAACTGGATGCGAGCTGCCACTGGTAGCCAGTGCAAGGAGATGAAGAGAGGTGTAACATGCGCTCTTTTGGGCTCGTTGAAGATCAGTCGTGCCGCTGCATTCTGAATCATTTGTAGAGGTTTGATTGCGTTTGATGGCAGACCAGCCAGAAGAGCATTGCAGTAGTCCAGTCTAGAAACAACCAGGGCCTGGACAAGAAGTTGCGCAGCATGCTCTGTCAGAAAGGGCCTGATCTTTCTGATGTTGTGTAGTGCAAACCTGCAGGAACGAGCAGTCTTTGCAATGTGCTCTTTGAAGGTCAGCTGGTCATCAAGATTTCTGACTGAAGTTGATGGGGTAATCATTGATGAGCCGAACTGAATCGTGAAGTCATGCCGTAGAGTCGGAGTGGCAGGGAAGACCAGAAGTTCCGTCTTTGCCAGGTTGAGCTGTAGGTGATGTTCTTTCATCCATGCCGAGATGTCCGCCAGGCAGCCTGAGATCCGTGCAGCTACCGTTGGGTCATCTGGTTGAAAAGAGAGATAGAGCTGCGTGTCATCGGCATAGCAGTGATAGGAGAAGCCATGTGCATGTATGATGGGACCCAGCGATGTAGTGTACGTGGAGAAGAGGAGGCGTCCAAGAACCGATCCCTGAGGAACTCCAGTGATCAGTTGATGTGGTTTGGATACCTCCCCTCCCCAGGTCACCCTGAAGGATCTACCGGTGAGATAGGATTCAAACCAGCGAAGTGGAATTCCAGTGATGCCCAGTGAAGAGAGTGTAGACAGGAGAATCTGATGATTGACAGTGTCAAAAGCAGCAGAGAGATCCAGCAGAATGAGGACTGACGATTTGGAATCAGCCTTTGCAGTTCGCAGGGCTTCAGTGACTGAGAGTAGCGCAGTCTCTGTTGAATGGCCACTCCTGAAACCTGACTGTTTAGCATCCAGCTTGTTGTACTGTGAAAGAAACCGCGAGAGCTGGTTGAAGACAGCTCGTTCGAGTGTTTTCCCTACGAATGGAAGGAGAGAGACAGGTCTGTAGTTATCTAAAAGAGAAGCATTTAATGTAGGTTTTTTGATCAGTGGGATTATTAATTATTATTATTTTATATATATATACAGTGCCCTCCAAAAGTATTGGAACAGTAAGGCCAATTCCTTTATTTTTGCTGTAGACTGTAAACATTTGGGTTTGACATCCAAAGATGAATATGAGATGAGAGATTAACATTTCATCTTTTATTTACAGGTATTTTTATCTGGATCTGATACACAACTTAGAAGATAGCACCTTTTGTTTGAACCCACCCATTTTTCATGCTACCAAAAGTATTGGAACATGTGACTGACAGGTGTGTTTTGTTGCCCTGGTGTGTCCTATTAATTTATTATTCAAACAATAAATAGCACTGAATGTCTGCGCTCAGTTTCAGATCCATGCAGACTGCATTTATAGTTAGTTAGTGTAGGTGTAACCAACATGAAAACCAGAGAGGTGTCTATGGGTGAAAAACGAGCAATTGTGAAGCTGAGAGAAGATGAAAAATCAATCAAACCATTGCACAAACACTGGCAATAGCAAGTACAACCATTTGGAATCTCCTGAGGACGAAAGAAACCACTGATGTACTAAGTAACACACCTCAAACGGGTAGATCAAGGAAAACATCTGCAGTTGATGACAGAAACATTGTGACAGCTGTAAAGAAAGACCCTAAAACAACTGTTAGTAACATCAGCAACAACCTCCAGAGGGCAGGAGTGAAGGTATCTCAATCTACTGTTCGCAGAAGACTTCATGAACAAAAGTGCAGAGGCTACACCAGAAGATGCAAACCACTCATTAGCAAGAAGAATAGGAGACAAGCCTCAAAAATTCAGGGACAAGGTTTTATGGACTGATTTTATGGACCAAAGTGATGGAAAGGCTAAAGTTTGGAGAAAGAAGGGATCTGCTCATGATCCCAAACATACAAGCTCATCTGAAACACAGTGTACACAGGTGTACATTATAGTACACATTACACAAGTAATGCAATGGCTTGGGCTTTCATCGCTTTTTCTGGGACAGACTCGTTAATCTTCATTCATGATGAAACACATGGTGGCAGCAGCAAAATTAACTCAGAAGTCTACAGAAATATTTTGTCTAACAATTTACAGAAAGATGCAACCAAACTGATTGGGAGATCCTTCATCGTGCAGCAAGATAATGACCCAAAACATAGTGCCAAAACATCAAAGGAGTTCATCAGGGGCAAGAAGTGGAAGGTTTTAGACCGGCCAAGTAAATCTCCACACTTAAACCCTGTAGAGTATGCATTTTACCTGCTAAAGAAGAGACTGAAGGGAGTAACCCCCCAAAACTGAAAGAGGCTGCGGTGAAAGCCTGGACTTGACCATACTGTACCATACTGTAGGTATGGTCATTAATTTAAACTCAAATGTAAATATTCTAATATTTTGAGATACTGTATTTTTGACTTTCATGAGCTGTAAGCTCTAATCATCAAAATTAAAACAAAAAACTTTTTAAATGTTTTACCTTACAAGTAATGAATCTAGAATATATGACATTTTTCAAAAAAGTTACAAGAAGAAATTAACTTTCACGATATTCAAACTTTTTGAGATGCACCTGTATATATATATACACACACACACACACACACACACACACATATATATATATATATATATATATATATATATATTAAGCAGAATTAACAGTTTGTTATTTATTTAATAAAGTATGAGTGACCCCTGCTGGCGTTATGCTGTTATGTGTTCTGTTTCAGGTATGATTCTGTAGCTATGTCCACATGTCCATTAGTTTACACTGTAATGATGCTAGAAAACTCGTGCTGTGCCACGAATCAGTCTGTTTTAAAACTAAAAGACGGAAAACAGACGTTTTCTCATGCTGAGAGATGTATGTGTGTGAGAAAATATCATATATGGTGTTAGAAAAAAAATTACAGCTGATAAGAGCACCTATTCTGTTTTTTTAAGCTCCATTAGATGAGGCATGAACATTCTCTTGCTGTTTACTGTTGCTGTCGGGAACTATTTTTAGCAGAAGGACAGCATTTAATGAACTTGCTTCAAAAAGTAACATTTCAATACATTTTTGTTATAATATTTTTTTATTGTGTGGTAACCGTTTTATAAAAGCAATAAGGCACTCAAGGCTGTATATAAGGCTGTATCTATCTAGGTAATAAGGTACGGCCTCTTATTGCTTACATACATTATATATATATATATATATACACACACACACACATACGAGCATTCATAAACAAACACATATATACACAAAAAAAATAAATATATCTCTATCTATCTCATGGTCGCACCACATGACATTTTTTAAGGCTACGGCCGATTCATCAAAAAACATTAAAATCATTTAATTAAAAATTTTAATATGAATTTATGTGTACACAACATTCTTAATGTTTGAACAATTACAGTAGATACTATTATTTTTTGTATTTCAAAATTGGTCTGTCGAAAATCCTTATACGTCAATGACCCATATATATATATATATATATATATATACATACACACACACACACACACACCCATATAGGTAAATAAAAAAAAAACAATTATCATGAAAAAATTCATTTTTTCTTGTAACATTTCAAAAAGTGAAACTTTCATATTTTTTTGATTCCTTACATGTAAAGTAAAACATATAAAAAGTTTTTAATTTTTTTTTATTTTGATGATTAGAGCTTATAGCTCATGAAAGTAAAAAATCAGTATCTTAAAATATTAGAATATTTACATTTGAGTTTCAATTAATGACCATCCCTACAGTATAAATTTGGGGTATCTCTTATTCTTTGAAACCACAATAATGGAGAAGACTGCTGACTTGGCAATGATCCAGGAGACGAACATTGACACCCCCCACAAAGAGGGTAAGTCACAGAGGGCCATTACTGAAAGGTGTGGCGGTTTACAGAGTGCTGTATCAAAGCATATTAAATGCAAAGTTGACTGGAAGGAAGAATTTGGGTAGGAAAAGGTACACAAGAAACAGGGATGACTGCCAGCTTGAGAATACTGTCAAGCAAAGCTGATTCAAACACTTGGGAGAGCTTCACAAGGAGTGGACTGAAGCTGAAGTCAGTGCATCAAGAGTCACCACGCTCAGACGTCTTCAGGAAAAGGGTTACCAAGCCACTTCTGAACCAGAGACAACGTCAGAAGCGTCTTACCTGGGCTGTGGAGAAAAAGAACTGGACTGTTGCTCAGTGGTCCAAAGTCCTCTTTTCAGATGAAAGTAAATTTTGCATTTAATTTGGAAATCAAGGTCCCAGAGTCTGGAGGAAGACTGGAGAGGCACAGAATCCATGTTGCTTGAAGTCCAGTGTGAAGTTTCCACAGTCAGTGATGATTTGGGCTGCCATGTCATCTGCTGGTGTTGGTCCACTGTGTTTTCTGAAGTCCACAGTCAACACAGCCATCTACCAGGAAATTTTAGAGCACTTCATGCTTCCTTCTGCTGACAAGCTTTATGGAGATGCTGATTTCATTTTCCAGCAGGACTTGGCACCTGCCCACACTGCCAAAGTTACCAAAAGCTGGTTCAATGATCATGGTGTTACTGTGCTTGATTGACCAGCAAACTCACCTGACCTGAACCCCATAGAGAATCTATGGGATATTGTCAAGAGGAAGATGAGAGACACCAGACCCAACAATGCAGATGACCTGAAGGCCGCTATCAAAGCAACCTGGGCTTCCATTACACCTGAGCAGTGCCACAGGCTGATTGCCTCCATGCCACGCCGCATTGATACAGTAATTCATGCAAAAGGAGGCCAAACCAAGTATTGACTGCATAGAAATGAACATACTTTTCAGAAG
Organism: Barbus barbus; assembly: GCF_936440315.1. Classification (NCBI taxonomy): domain Eukaryota; kingdom Metazoa; phylum Chordata; class Actinopteri; order Cypriniformes; family Cyprinidae; genus Barbus; species Barbus barbus. Next base: position 5,161,589 of record NC_136722.1, read on the forward strand.
CCTGCCATTTCTGTTTTAAATATCTTTTTTTTATTGATCTTATTTAATATTCAGATTTTCTGAGACACTGATTTTTGGGTTTTCATTATCTGTAAGCCATAATCATCAAAATGTCAAGAAATAAAGGCTTAAAATATTTCACTCTATGTGTAATGAATCTATATAATATATGGGTTTCTCTTTCTGAAATGAGTGACAAAAAATATTGACATTTTTCATGATATTCAAATTTTTTTGAGATGTACCTGTATATAGCAGTGTAAATTCCCATTTCCACCATCAGGGCAATAATTAAGAATTTCCAATCAACAGAAAATGTTATGAATCTGCCTGGAAGAGGACGTGTGTCTATATCTTCCTAATGCAAGGTGAGGAGGAGAGTTTGTGTGGCCAAAGACTCTTCAAGGACCACAGCTGGAGAATTGTACAGAAAAGTTTTGGGGTCAGAAAACCTTTAAAAAAAAATGTCAAACAGCCGCTACATCACCACATGTTGTTCGGGAGGGTTAAAAAAAAAAAAAAAAAAAAATCTCCTCACTCATCCAAAAAAATTCTCCAACATATTCAGTTGTCAGACACGACTGGAACTTCAAATGGAACTGGCTTCTATGGTCAGATGAAACTCAAAAATGAGCTTTTTAGCAGCAAACAATCAAGATGGGTTTGGTGCACACAGGGATAAAAAGTACCCCATATGTACAATGAAATATACTGCTGTATTGTTTATGTTGTGGGCCTATATTTCTTCCGGAGGTCCCATCTTGTTTAGATACATGGCATCATGGATTCTATCAAATATCAACAGATAAAAAAAAATCAATAAGTGACTGAATCTTATAATATAATATCTTATAAATCTTATCATGCTTGGATCTCCCAACCGGACAATAATCCAAACACAAACATAAAAAAGAACACAAAAATGGGTCACTGAGCACAAAACCAAGCTTCTGCTGGCCATGCTAGTCCGCTGACGTGAACCCTGTAGAAAATGAGTGAGGTGAACTGAAGAGAAGAAGCACCGTCATGGAGCTGGGAATCTAAAGGGTCTGGAGTGATTCTGGATGAAGGAATGGTCTCTGATCTCTTGTCAGGTGTTCTCTAACCTCATCAGGCATTATAGGAGAAAATTTAGAGCTGTTAAACTGGCAAATGGAGGTTTCAAAAAGTATTTAATAAAAGGGTGCCGTTAATTATGGCCAGTGTGTATTAGAGAAAAACATTTATTTCATAATGATATCCTCCCCCCCATTTTAAATTCTTATTCTCCAATGAAAGGTTAGATTTTTGTGATTTTTTTTAATAAAAGATCAAAAGGATTAACAATGCAGATTAATTTTCACAGCCTTCTTTGATCATATTTACAAAGGGTGCCAATAATTCTGACCACGACTGTATGTATGTATGTATGTATGTGTGTATATATATATATATATATATATATATATATATATATATATATACACACACACACACACACACACACACACACACATATATATATATACAGTGCCCTCCATAAGTATTGGAACAGTAAAGACAAAATTGCTCTGTTGGCTGTGGAGTCAAGACATTTGTAAATATGATTAAAAGATGAAAATGACACAAAACTACAGAATGTCACATTTTATTATTAGCCATTTCAACACATATGTTTTACCAAATAAAAAGAACAGCACTTTTAGAGTTCATCCCACTCATTGATGTGAGCATAAGTATTGGGACAGTTGAACATAAGGATGATATAAAAGATTAAAAGCTATTATTTAGTTGCAGATCCCTTGCACACAATCACAGCAGTGAGTCTGTGACCCATAGACATCACCAGACTCTTGGTCTCATCCTTTGAAATGCTTTCCCAGTCCTTAATGCAGTTGCAATTGTTGCTTGTTTTGGGGAGTTTCTGCCTTTACTCTCCTCTTCAGCTGCTGAAATTCATGTTCAATCAGATTTAAATCTGGAGATTGACTTGGGCAATCTAAGACTTTCCATTTCTTTGCCCTTATAAATTCCTTGACTGAACTGGCAGGGTGTTTTGGGCCATTGTCCTGATGCAATATGAAGCACGTCCCAATGAATCTGGTGGCATTTTCTTGAATATTGTTAGGCAAGATGGATTTGCACCCTTTCAAATTCATTCTGCTACTGTCATCATACATTAAGTCATCAGTAAAGTTGAGAGGGCCTGTTCCAGAGGCAGCCATGCATGCCCATGCCATGACACCACCTCCACCATGCTTTACAGATGAGGCTGTATGCTTGGGATCATTGCAGTTCCCTTTTTGTCTCCACATTTTTGCTTTCCCATCACTTAGATAAAGGTTCAACTTCATCTCATCGGTCCATAAACACAGTTCCGAAACTATTCTGGCTCACCTTTGTGCTTTTTTGCAAACTCTAATCTTGCCTTTCTATTTTTGGTGCTGGTCAGAGGTTTGCATCTTGCTGTGTAGCATCTGTAATTCTGTGTCAAAGTCTCCTGAGGACAGTAGATTGTCAGAGCATCACCCCAGCTTTCTGGAAGTTGTTGGTGATTTTACAGACACGTCTTTTAGGGTTCATTTTCACAGCTTTTATGATTTGTCTGTCATCAACTACTGTTGTTTTCTCTAATTCGTTGTTGGTTGCTGGTGTCGCTGGTGATTTCCAAACTCTTGATTTCTCCATACCCTTTGTTTTTGCTAGAGCTCTAACTGACTTCCTCTTTTCTTTTAGCATCCAAATTGCTTGCTTTTCTCTCAAAGCCAGCTCCCTCATCTTCATCCTGGTTTGTGTGTGTCATCATCAAATGCAAGATTCAGAATGCAGAAGTAATGGATATAACTGATACGACACATTCCCTGCTTGTAATATCTGAAGAATTAATGCAACAGGACACAGCTGATCACTTAGAAAGACCTGTGAGGCAACTGTTCCAATACTTATGCTCACATCAGATAGAGGGATGAAACTCTAAAAGTGCTGAACTTCTTAGCTGGTAAAACATCTATGTGTTGAATCACCCAATAATAAAATGTGACATTCTGTAGTTTTGTCTCATATTCATCTTTTAATCATATTTGTAAATGTCTTGACTCCACAGCCAACAGAGCAATTTTGTCTTTACTGTTCCAATACTTTTGGAGGGCACTGTATATATTCCCTTAAAAATTCTCATTACCATGTTGCAATAAAATTAAATGTGAATATAAATTCCACACATTTTTTATTTTATTTTAGAGTTTTTAATAGCATAAATTATACTTTTTTTATTATACTTAGCAATTTATAAAAAAGAAAAGAAAAAAAATAAAGGATTTTTTTTTTTTTTGTGAGAGTCACCTGAGAGGGTGACACTATTGTTCAGTTTACCTGTGCTCAAATCTGACACTTGCGTTATCTTCTTCTTTTCATCAACGAGCTCATAGAATGGTCCAATGACCTGCAGAAGCTCCTCGACCTGATTTGTTACAGGCATACTTTCCAGGATCTATTCAGCAAATTTAAAACAAAGTTACACAAACCATTGCATTAAGTCATACAACGTTTATAAACACTGCTAAAAAATTCTAAACATTATACCAGTTTCAAATCTTCCACATAAGCCGCCATGGCCTCCTCTTTTGGCATTTCCCCAAGAGAATTCCACGCATCCCTAAACACAAGCAGCAGGACGGGTCAGTGAGAACTTTGCTCTCATAAGCTTGTCAACACTGATGTTGTCATTTCACGATCAACTGAAACTCTAGCAGAAGTTTGCACATTTCAAAACAACTCTCAGATCCGTGCATAAAAGAGAGAAAAACAAAAATTGCATGAAGCATAGTAAAATGGTCTGTGTGGAAATCTGACTTTCTTACTCATCTGATTCTCGGTTACATTAAAGGCTTTCAACAAGGATTTTAAAATAGATTTTTGCAGAAGTACAAATGCACAACTTTCAGTGGCACTAGTTACTAATAATACAAACCTGATGTGATACTGATACCGATCTATTATCTCAGTGAACTTTCAACAGACCAACAGTTCACTTTCACTAGGTTACAGACTCTGGTCTAAATGGTGTAAACTCATTTAAAGGGGAAGTCTGTCATTTTGCATCACTAGTGGCAACTAGTTGAGCCATAAACTAACATGAGAGAGAAAACAGAGCAATGCTTTGCACACTTTAGAAAGTCAACTGCTTTTATTAAACTGGGATATGAGAGACTATTTTAATAGAGGGAAAAATACACTTCATGTTTAAGAACCTCTAACACATAAGTAAACTTTTTTTATATAAATTCACTAATCTAGACATTTAGCAGGTTTAATACCATTTGGCTTTGCCAACAGGGTCCCAGAATCCTGGACGGGGAATGCTGCAGGGGCCCTGTGTTGCTTGCTTGTAGTAGCTATAAAATTTCAGCATCATGTCATTGGAAGGCTGAAATGAACCTGAAAAAAAATAAAAAAAATAAAAATTAATATGAACAAGTAATGCAATATTATATTGTGGTAAAAAAAATAAAAAATAATAATACATATTAGCATATATATATATATACAAGATTAGTCTAACGATTGGAAAAGAATGCATGTCACACCTTTGTTTATCAATTTGCACTGGCTACCAATAGCTGCTCGCATAAAATTCAAGGCATTAATGTTTGCCTACCACTGGCTCTGCACACCTTTTCCTTATGTTTCCTCTAGAAGCTTGCATTCTGCAAGTGAACGACGGATTATTGTGCCACCCGAAAGAGGCACAAAATCACTTTCACAGACTTTTTCATTAACTGTTCCCTCCTGGTGGAATGACCTGCCCAACTCAAATCCGAGCAGCTGAGTCCTTAGCCATCTTCAAGAAACACCTAAAAACACATCTCTTCCATCTTTATTTGACCCTCTAACTCTAGCACTCTCTATTCTAATTCTACTTTATCTTTTTTTTTTCTTTTTTATTAAAAGGAACACCCTCTAATACTTGCATTCTCTATTTGTTTTCTAACTAATTGTTTTCTTTAAAAAAAAAAAGGCCTCTAACACTAGCTTTCTCTGTTCTTTTTCTATTCTATCTACTTGTTTTCTTTTTATTTATTATAAAAAAAGACTCTCTAACACTAGCTTTCTCTGTTTTTTTTCTATTCGGTTACAATTTATTTTAAGTTGTCCTTGTTAAAGTGTAATCATACTTTTAAGTACTGGGTAATATTAATTAACTATATGTACTTACTATACGGTTAGGCTTAAGGTTACTTGCATGTAATTATGCATCATTTATTGTTATTATAATAGTAAGCATATTCTATTCTATTATATATAACATCTTGCTACATGTAGGCTACTGCGTTAGGCTAACTGAGGCTTGTCAGCACTTGCATATTATTGCTCTTTTGTTGGTTTTGATTGCTTCTATTGTCCTCATTTGTAAGTCGCTTTCAATAAAAGTGTCTGCTAAATGACTAAATGTAGATGTAATGTATATGTATGCATATATACGCACACAAACACACACATACAGTGTGTGCAGAATTATTAGGCAAGTTGATATTCTGGTCATATTTTTTTTTCCAAGAACATTTTACCAATTCCGAACCACATCAATCTTAATAACTACTATTGATTTTGTATTTAATCATTTATAAGTGATATATAATTGTCCATGGAGGCTGAAAGTCAAAAACTCCTTATTTCAGGTGTGCAGAATTATCAGGCAGGTTTTCTTTTACACATAAAATGAGCCAAAAAAGAGATTGAACTCAAGAATAAAAGTATACAAAATATTAAAGGCCCATGAGAAGAATGCAATACTAATGCAATAATAGAATTAGCAAAGTTAAGGCATGACCATTGGGCAGCGAAATGCTTTTTTTTTTTCAGAAAAAAAAAACAGGTGGAAAATAAAAGACACATATTAACTGCAAAAGAATTAAGAATTAATGTGAAGAATTAGGGGAGCAACCATCAGGAACCATTTAGCCTCCAGCACCATCATTTTCCAGAACTGCAACCTTCCTGGAGCCTCCACAAGTGCAATGTGTCAGGTTCTCAGAGACTTTGCTTGGGCAAAAAATTCTTTAAAATGACCCTCACTTAATAAGAATAACATGCTGAAGTGTTGTGAAATACATGAAGACTGATTTTGTATAGGCTTTATGGACAGATAAGTTGTGAGTGACTCTTGAAGAACCAGCATCACATCCTCTTGTGCCACTGTTTGAAGAATTTATCTTTCAGAATCTGGCAGTAAGTTTTGGGAATATGACCAGAATATCAACTTGCCTAAAAATTCAGCACACACTGTATATACATATATACACATGCATACACACACACACACACACACACGTGGTCAGAATTGTTGGTACCCCTTGGCAAATATGATCAAAGAAGGCTGTGAAAATAAATGTGCATTGTTAATCCTTTTTATATTTTATTAATAAAAAATAAAAATCTCAAAAATCAATGACTGACTCTGTTAGAAATCTTACAATGGGCCATGTTTGGATCTTCCAGCCGTACAATAATCCAAACACAAACCTCAAAAACAACACAAAAATGGGTCACTGAGCACAAAACCAAGCTTCTGCTGGCCATTCCAGTCCTCTGACCTGAACCCTGTAGAAAATGAGTGAGGTGAACTGAAGAGAAGAAGCACCATCATGGAGCTGTGAATCTAAAGGGTCTGGAGTGATTCTGGATGAAGGAATGGTCTCTGATCTCTTGTCAGGTGTTCTCTAACCTCATCAGGCATTATAGGAGAAATTTAGAGCTGTTAAACTGGCAAATGAAGATTTCAAAAAGTATTAAATAAAAGGGTGCCGTTAATTGTAGCCAATGTATATTAGAGAAAAACATTTATTTCATATTGATATTTCCTCCCATTTTAAATTGTTATTATCCAATGAAAGGTTAGATTTTTGTGATTTTTTTTTAAATAAAAGATCAAAAGGATTAACAATGCAGATTAATTTCCACAGCCTTCTTTGATCAGATTTACTAAGGGTGCCAATAATTCTCACTGTGTGTATATATATATAAAACACACATACACACAATAATACATATAACGCACACATATATTATTGTATATAAAAACATTTAATTAAAATTAGTTTAATATCTCAATGTTTTTATATTACCTTATTTAATCTTCAGATTTCTTCTAAATATTATATTAAATCAATCAATCAATCTATCTCTCTCTAGATAGAAAAAGAGAGATATTCATTTAATATTTAAGAAGAATTCCCAACTTAATAACTTTAATTTATTTAAAATTTCACTTAAACAGTACGTTTTGTTTTTGATTCTTAGATAATTTGTGCCTGAACCCATTAGGTTTCACTCCACATTAAAGGAAAAATAAACATAAATATAACAAATTCATTTTAAGCATCCTGTTGTTTCAAAGGTTGTTTCAACGCACAATATAAAAAGTCACAAAAATGATTCTTCCAACACTCTGCTGACATGTTTCACAAACAAACGATAAATAAATAACATATTTGTTTGGGGGTAAACGAAGACAAATTATCTTTTATTTTTGGGGGGGTTAACTGTGCCTCTACACACAAATTCCGTTAGCATGTCTTTAATATATCTTGCATATTGTTATATATAATAAATCACATGATGCTCTATCACCAATCACAGAGTCTCTGATCAGGGCTGGTGGTACATGAGCTATTTCAGCACTTAAGCCCAACTGAATGTAGGCTAATCGCGTTGGCCATGGAAACCCGTGATAATTTGTTATTTGATTATGAATCTGCAGCGATCATAAGAAAGTAGGTGAGGGGTCGCGTGCACTGCTGCAATGTAACACACAATACATAGTGTGTAGTAAAGGACTGTTACCTATTTACTCACCGTTTGAAGGTAAACTTTGGATCACTTTGACAGCAGCACTGAACCTCTGCTCGTAGACTGGTTTGTTGTCACCCTCCATCATGACAATCTAACCGCTACAGCAAGATCGAGATCAAACCTACCAGCAAAGTTACATTTCTGTTAATTGATTTATATAATTCATAATGTTCCTTGCATCTGTCGCAGTTACAGTAAACCTAAGCTGCACGTTACACGTTAATGAGATTCCAAAAGAAGCAATCAAAGCCAAAAACAATGCATTTTGTCTTTACCAATCGTGAAGGACAAGCAAGACATGACTGAAAGTGCAGTGGATACTATTTAATGTGATATTTCTGGATAAATTTGCATTAGAGGCGATCACGAGCATTTGATACTTTACCATTTGCTGCTCTACCTGCTGTACTGGAGACTACGACCTCATGAATACGCACCTGACAGACAACATAAGAAAGCCTACTTCAAGTGTTTACTGGGAATTGTAGTTCCTTTAGAGAACGACACTGCCGTTAAGTCTTGCAACAACGGCGTTTAAAATCCTACAAATACCATAATTCTTTATCTACACGCGTAACATTCCGGGTAATGTAGTTCCCCGAGGTAAGCGTACCCAAGGGAGATTATGACATACAAACCGTCTCTGACTACGAACTTTGAATGTGCCTAGCAATATTTTCACGCATATGTCTGAAGAAACATATGCGCTTAATAATTTCCAGCGCAGTAGACGAAGAGGCAACACTGTAACACTTAATGGAACACAACACAGTGCTCCGTCCCCCGTTACTGGATGTATTGTAACACTACAACTCCCAACGTTCCATTCGCTCCGCAACAATGTATCAGCTGCGCTCATAGGTGACGCTGTGGAGAGAGAGAGGCGATAGGAAGTCTGGCTCATTTTCCAGAATCGGTTCTTTTGAACAGTTCTTTCAACGAACCGTTTAAAAGAAACAATTATCTGATTCTTTTGCGTCAGTACGTAAAGGCGTCATCGTGCGTCCCTGGCATCATGGGGTTGCATTAAATATTCAAATGAAGCCACATATTTTTGTTTATTGGTATTTTCTCGATTAAGTTAGAGGTAAAACGGTTGTGTAATTACTATTTAACTCTTTGTTTCAACTCATAAGAATCGAAATACAATATTTAACTAGTAATATCAACGTGCATCTCACGGTTTTACAGCTTTTAATATTACTTTTTATTATAAACAACTCTTTTTCGTATGTATGTTAATAAAACTGTCACCACATTTCCTGTATGTCATATTCCTGCTACTCGGTTCACTCCAAAAACTTGTACTACGGTTTTTCGTAGATAATCCGGCCCAATGCGAGTCGCGGATGTCTCGGTTCAATGATTCAGTGAGTCATTGATTCGCGAACAGTTCTTCCCGAATCAGTCCGATATACGAATCGTTCAGCGAACCGGTTCAATTGATTCATTACAAAGATTCGGCTCAAATGAACCATTCCGACATCACTGGGGCTGAGCTTGAGTTCTCAATCAAATCCCAGAGACGAGGAGTAGGAAGCTCTGTGGAGACATGTAAGATGGCAGAGCTGCAGATGTTACTAGAGGACGAAATCCCAGCCGGTAAACGAGCTCTCGTGGAGAGTTATCAGAACCTTACGAGGGTCGCGGACTACTGTGAGAATAATTATGTTCAGGTAAGTTAAGCACGCGCGTGTTTCTGATCTCCAGCACTGCTGTGGGCATCGGGCAGGAAATATGGTTGTAAAATGGAAAAGCAGGAATGAACTGCTTGTGGGAGATCATTTTGAGCTCATATAGGGCGATCTTTTGCAAAGCTTGATCTTATTTAAGTGGTTTGTTGATGGTATCGTTACGGGATTGGAGTCGTTTACATTGAGGGTGTGTCTGGATACTGTTTAACTTACACATATGAAGTTTTGCTGATATCCACCAGAATCGGCTCAAACTTCAGAAAGGAGGATGTGAGAACTGTCTGGTCTTCTCAACGATGCATTTCTGACTGTCTTGACGAAACACGCTCAGTTTTGTTAAGCTTGAAGAGAGAAAAGAACGAGTTGAGCTAAAGTCTTGTTTTAATAGATCACAGTTTATCGTATCTGCTTCCTCAAAGCACTGTTTGCGAACTCAGCAGTGTTTAGTTTTGCCCCCCCCTCAAAAAAAAAAACCCCACCAAAAAAACAAAACTGAAATGAAACCAAAATATATAATTTTGTTCGAATTTTACATTAATATTACATCAAACTGTTAATATTTCAAGTCTTTTATATTGCTAGTTATTAATTTGATATATACTTTTTTTTTTACACTAATATAAAATGTTATTGTAATATTAAGGCTTTATTATTTAAGTTTATGTGTGTTTGATTTTAATTTTATGCATATAATAAACATTTTGTAAGCATATAATTGCTTTCAATATTTATTTATTTATTTAGAAGTATTATTATTATTGTCATATTTGGTCATTATTTATTAAACTCAAATAATATCCATTTTTTTCCATTTGAAAGAATTTGCCTTTATTACAAATTTCAGTAAAAATAAATGTTTATATATTTTTCTGATTTTCTTTATTTTATGATCATCTTATCTGTTTGTATATTGCCCATTTATCAGTATGGAATATATATCTGGATTTTTTTCAGTGCACAATTTTGCAGTGACGGAACTAATTGCTAGAAATGACTGACCCTCCTCTGTCAAGAGAGTTCATTCAGTGCACTGTTGATTTATAAGGAACATTTTAAAGAAAGTGAAATACTCTGTAACCAATTGCGTCAGATGTTAATAATATAATATCTAACCCATCTCTCTAACCTATATTTCTCTCAAGATACTAAACACCTGTTAGAAGAGCTTAAGATTAAACCACGGATGAGATCTACTGCACTAAAACGGCACTATCAAGGTGTTCTAATTCCTTAAGAAAAAGTTGCTCGACAGGTAGCACAACATTGGTTCGCAAAGCGGCACGTCAGGTTTGATGTAAAATGGCAACCCTGTCCTCCGCATGACCGAGCACGCATTGAGTCGCATTGATACTACAGCAGCAACCGCAGAAGAAGATGACTCAGATGGGAAACCAATCACTACGTCTAGCGTTCAAGTCCTGGCTTGACAGTACGGCCTGCAGGCTACCATGTGGCTTTTTCCACCCTGTGTATCATGCCTGAGCGCAGGATGAAGGCACTTCCTGTGAATGACTGTGTCGCTGTGATGATGCAGCAGCAGATGGTGGGAGTGGGTCTTTGTAACCAGGACAGCCACTGCCCCACTTTCTCATGTTCTCTCTATGTGTTTGAGAGCGGGAGAAAGCATGTCAGGAGTGCCGTGAAGTCAGTCGTCTCCTTCAGGGGCAGGACGGGTCACACTGCTGTTTCTAGCCTTCATGTGGAAATGTTGATCTTTCTCATTCTGGATTTAATCACAGATGACATCCAAAGACTTAGTTTTTACCCAGAATGCAAAGAATGTGTCAAAGGAATAGTTGATTTACTCATCATCATGCTGTTCCAAACCCTTGTGACTTTATTTTTAAAGTGAAACATGAAAGGAGAAGTTTGGCAGAATGGCATTTTCTATTTTCTATACAATGAAAGTAGACCATGACCAATGGCAGTCAAACTCAGAAAAGCACCATATGGATGTCAAAACGACAAAAATGTACCGTAAAAGTAGTCCGTGGTGGACAAAGTGCTCAAATCAAGTGCTTGATTTCAAGTTCAGAAACCCTAATATATAACTCCAGGAAATGTACACGTATTTCTTTTAATTTTACTTGAGTATTTAAATCCGAAAGTACTTCATTTTTAATGTACTTAAGTATTAAAAGTACAGGTTGATGTACCATGTTTATCATTTTTCAATACCTTGCCATTCACTGTCAAAACATAAAATTTCAATATACTCAAATATTTAAATTACTGATAACTCAAGCGTGCAAGCAAGTGAATAACAAAATACAAAAACAACTAGTGTTATAATATTAAGTTGCATTATTTTAACGTTGTTTAGTTTTTCCTTAAAATAGCCTAATTTGTATGACAGTAGCCATATTTCCTTTACCCATCAAATTGCGCAGATTGAAATTGTGAATTGAAAATATGCCGAATGAAAATGCGTCCGTTTCGCAAAAACTCCTATATATCGCAAAAAAACGTTTTTTTGGTCTCAGCAATATACATAAACCTACCAACATCCATGACTTATCGCAAGTGGAAAAAATAACGTTTAAGTCACGTAACTTTAGTTAATGGGAATGCCGTCAATTCACAATAGTTTTTTATGAACATTTATAAAACATCGCAAAATTTTTGCTCAAATCTGTTATGGAAACCCGGCTTGTGACGTCTATATGACATAAAATAGATTTAAACGGCTCTCCAATTTACAGCAGATTTAGTTCACAAATAACTGAGAGTCGTGACTGACATAAGATATTAATTTATAATAACCAGTAAATAAATTTGGCGAGTTTTTGCACCATTAGTTGTATGCGCATTCAAGCTCTGTGAATCTATCGGTTCTCAGCTTGTTTTGAGTCAGATATGAAGACTCATGGATCATTGAATCAGTGAGTTGTCGACTTGAGTACAGCTGCAATCAGATCGAGTCCCAATTGCATATGTTCAGTGCAGTTTGCAAAATGAAATTATGAAATAGCTAATCAGCTTGTTCATGAATCGGACCATGATCAATTTCAAAGTAATGAGGAATGTAAGAAATAAAAATACGTTTTTGCTGCGCAACACTGAAAGTTCTCCATATGATTTATGAGCAATATTCCAAATCTTATAGTGTGCGATAGCCTTGTAACGGACGGGCCAAAATGACTGAAAGGAGTTAAACAGCTGTTCCAAAGTTGTTGTATGGAAATGAGCAGCTTGAACAATCTGCTAAACTTCTCCTTTTGTGTTCCACGGAAGAAGTCTTCAGAGTTTGGATTTGGAATGGCATGAGAGTGAGTAAATGATGACAACACTTTGGGACGCTTACATTTATAGGTTGTGGAAATGCAAGGTGCATTGCTTTATCCATGCATGCATTAAAGTACAATCTCTGGTGTTTTAAAGTTTGTATTTAAAATACCCCAGGGTCCAATTTGCATGTTTGTCCAGCAATTTTCCTCTTTTGGAATGCAAGACTGCGTGCTGCTGTAACCTCCGTGGACAGGTTGGCTTCTGACAAGGGTGCATTAATGAACACAAGCCACCTGGCTTAGTGAGAAGGACACAAACAGAAAACGCTCTTGAACAGGTGGTGCACCATTGCTATGCACACGAATGTGAAATGGATACACAAGTTTAGTCAAAAAACATTGAGTTTTGTCTTTGTTTTTCCATCTCCTAGCTGGTTTACTGTTTAGTTTAGGTGCCCTGATTTTTTTTAACATGGCCAGCTCAATGAGACACTTAGTCTCTGAGTGTTCTGCCCTGCGTGACTCAAGCATTGACTTCAGCAAACTAAGTTTACTGCAGACTAGGATTTTCCATATAATAGGACAAGTGTGAAGATTGCTGCCCACCGTTCCAGCGAGGCTTCTCTGTGGAGGATGTATTGTGTTCAGAACAATAAGTCTGATTTTATTGTGATATGAAAGGCCTACACCAGAACTTCTGAAGGAGACACTCAGCACTTGATATTGTATGTAATATACTGTTTGGATATTTTGGAAATATGTGATTGGTTCTTGTGTGTGCAGAAGTCGCCAACATGATGCTATGATGTTTTGTGTATTGCTGTGCAATTGCTAAGAAAGCTCTGAAATTGCTAGTAAATTTCACAGACAATTACAAAAAAAGGCAAAACATTGCATTTATGAAGTACAAAATCTGAAATGGTACATTCTTGTAAAACATACTCCTATATATATATATATATATATATATATATATATATATATACACACTACTATACTAGTAGTAAAATGAAATAAAATAAGCTCTTTTTGATAAGTGGTCAACTACTGAAGCACATTCAATCAGCTTGCTAAACAGTACTGTGAAAATATTCACTGATAACAGTTGTAAAATACTTTCGAACCAGACTGAGGTCATGTGTATTTAAGCTTTTCTAATCTAGCTGTTTGTCCTGTGGCCTTCATAGGTGTGGCTTGTTTCTCTTTGAATGAGTGTGTCTGAATAAGGGTGGTTGCATCTTGGGTAGATCGCCGTATCAAGGGCACTGTCCTGCTCAGCCTGGGCTTTACTTTTGCAGAGCTTAGTTGTCTGTTTTTAATACCTTTCTCATCTGAAAAGTGACTGAATTACTAATCAGACCTATACAAACTTTGGCTATTTCTGACTGATTTATGTTGCACAGACATTAAATACACTAAACTAGTTATGAGAGACGTTAATAAAAGTAATGAAGTTCATTGAGTGTTTTGATTCAGTAACGCGATGGATTTATTGAGTGCATTCATTGAAGGATTCATACTAGTGACTCCTGAGTTTGTGAGTTTTATTGAGTGTTTAATTAAAAGATTCAATTTATAACAGTCATTTGATAGTGAATCAGCGTACACCCTAAACCTAACCAATAGTGTTCATTCAATTCAATTCAAGTTTATTTCTATAGCACTTTTTACGATACAAATCTTTGCAAAGCAGCTCTACAGGAATTTAAGTTTCCACAATATATTTACAATATAAGAGCCAAATGTGAAAAAGCTCTACCTCCTTTAGTGGACTTTGCTATCCTAGGTACTACCAAAAGTCCAGAGTTTTGTGACCTTAGGGAGCGGGTTGGATTATAGTGTGGTAGAAGACAAGTTAGGTACGCAGGAGCTAAACCATTTAGGGCCTTATAGGCAAGTAATAATATTTTGTAAATGATACGGAACTGAACAGGTAGCCAGTGCAGAGACTGTAAAATTGGGGTAATATGATCATATTTTCTTGACCTGGTAAGAACTCTAGCCGCTGCATTTTGGACTATCTGTAGCTTGTTTATTGAAGATGCAGGACAACCACCTAGCAGTGCATTACAATAGTCCAGTCTAGAGGTCATGAATGCATGAACTAGCTTTTCTGCATCAGAAACAGCTAGCATGCTTCGAAGCTTGGCAGTGTTTCTAAGATGGAAGAATGCTGTTTTTGTAACATGGGAAATATGATTTTCAAAGGACAAGTTGCTGTCTAATATAACACCCAGATTTTTGACTTTAGAGGACGTGACAGTGCATCCGTCTAGTTGCAAATTGTAATCCAAGAGATTCTGTGTACTATTTTTTGGTCCAATAAGTAATATCTCTGTCTTATCTGAATGTAATAGGAGGAAATTATTGGTCATCCAATCTTTTACATATTTTACACAATCTATTAGCTTAGATAGTTGAGAAGTTTCATCTGGTCTTGTTGAGATATATAGTTGAGTATACTTACTTGCTGTATACTTACCCCGGTGAGCGTCAGCCCGGGATGTTTCCAGCGCTGCTCTCCGCTCTCTCAGCTGGGCCTGCTTCTCCACCAGGTCGCAGATCTGCTTCTCTACGGCTTCCAGCTCCAGCTGCACCGAATGCAGCTCGAACGTGTCCTCACCTGCACTCAAAGGTAGACACAAATCTGCCATTTAAGCAAGTAAGAGTGAAACAATGGTAATGTGTGTGAATAGAGTATTAGCAATCTAAGCGAGATTAGCGGCAGCCATGCTGCCGATGCTAACGGGCTATAAGCTAATAGCAGACACGAGAAATCAAAATAAAATAAAACTAGTGATAACAAGGCGCTCTGATTGGTTTTGTTTTAGAATGCTATAGTGGATATATTCACACGTTATAGAAACGAAAATGATAGTGTATAAAATTGTTTTTAGGATAGAAAATAGACGATAAAGAATCAACTTGACGGAGCTCAAACTCACAACACACATTCACAAATCAGCGCATGCGCAATGTAGTCAATGTTAACAAAAGCAAAAGTGAAATTAAAATGCATTTGCTAAATTAATCATGCTATTTTAGCTTGCTTCAGCAAGTTTTTGAACTCTTTTATTGCGACTCGTGTTTCACAGGACACGTACTTTAATGCTCTTTATCACAAGTGCAGTGCTGTACCAGGTGAGCTACTAAGCAAGTTTACTTTGTCAGGAAAGCCATACATATGGAGATGTTTAAGTGATGCAGATGTCAAACAAGGACATAAGAAGGAATAAGTAGACTACTTATTAATCAATAGTTTCCTCTGTAATCATAATTTGTGTTAACTGCCACTAAGGCTTGATGATATCTTCAAAATTTATATCACAATATATTTCTTAATTTCAGTCTATACAATATAATTCCAATATCGATATGAACATTTAAAAAAAAACCTCAGAAAAACTGCCCACAACGGATGTCTGTACCTACAAGCTTCTGAAAAATGCATTTTCCATGTCTATGAAACCTCCTCCTATAAAACTAGGCCCTATATAATATTTTAGATATAAAAACAGTACAAGTTAATGTTCACTTTTTATTGGTATTTAGCCTTCATACAAACAAGAAATGTGAAATCACAGTAAAAATAAACTAAAAAAGACTAAATAAAAAAAGACTCTCAGGCTCACCTTATTCACATTAATATATTTAAATAAAAATTATAACATAGGCTGATTATTCTTATTGATAGAAACAAAAGAGCTTCAGCCAGGGTAATTAATATACAAAGAGCTCATAGTTTCTGCAGAAAAAAGAAAAAATTGAGCAATAACAAAAACACGTTGCTTGAGACGGGCTTATTGAAAATGCAAATTCATTGTCTGCAAGCAGGAGGCGCTTTTGGAGCAGCAGAAATGTTGGTTTCCCTGGTAATGGCTGTACACAAAGCATCGCTCCTCTTATAAACGCTGCTTTATCAGATAAAATGAAAATGCCATCAACTTTTCTGAGAACAGTCGGTTCCCTTCAAAGTTAAATTCATATAAAATGCCCGCGTCGTGGTTTGATTTTAAGACATGCGGCACTCATGTTTAATCGACGAAGTTGTGGTGGGCCACCACATATAAACCAATGTATGGAAAACACTGGTAATGTATATTGAAATATTGGAAATGTTTAAAAATCATATCACTGTTATTGGAAAAAATATATAGCGATATATTGTGATAGGGCTGTGCAATTAATCAAATTCCATTATCATGTGCATCTTGTCAGTAAAGCCGGTTTCGTGATTCGTAGTAAATCGCCATCACGTGCTTTCGGATGGAGCGACATTACTACACAGAGCCGTAGTTCACTGACAAGCTAGGCAATATTGCTTTCTTAATCACAGACGAATTGCCTTCGATTATGAACGCGATATTGCCTAGCTTATCAGTGATCCACGTAGGGCTCAGCTGGAGTGAGTTGTTTGTGTAAGTACGTTTTTGTAGTTTGAGGCACGTTTTTCCATTGAGCCTATATATTGAGCCTATATATTCCATTGAGCCTATATAGGGTCTCACAACCCTAGTCTAATGCAATGATTTTCATGCATTTAAATGTGGCTTTACCATCAAACTACTTTTTGGGGCCACTGTATGCTTAAATTGTGCATGGATGTCATTGAGCATCGTCATGGAAATGGACACAATAACCCCCCAGATGTCTCTGTTTACAGAATCGAGGTCAGAGGCTAGCGCAGTTGTCCTGGGAGAGACAAGACTTTACCACCGCTAGCTTAGCTCCGGCTAACATATGTCCTGGAAAGTGGCGTTAGCATTGCTCATGCCAGTACCTAGATTACGCCACAAGACCATAATCCTTCTCTCACTGGCATCCTCTAGCAAAGCCACATCAGTAAATCCTACAAATACTCATTATTTTTCCTGGTGGAGATCCTCAGCTGCCCCTTCAGTGTTGCGAACCAGCATGCGCTTGGGTGGGAAGCGCTCTTGAATGCCCCTTCCTGTGATCAGACACTGCGATTACTACCCAGTGGCTATAACAGATTAAAGAGCCATCAGAGGCCTGTAATTACAACCCTGCTTCTTTGGCCTTGACTTCCATCTGTTCTTTTGCATGAAAGAATTGACACAAAGGACACACACTTTGAACTCTTTAAAGGTCTAGTCACCCAAACATGGAAATTCTGTCGATATATACTCATCATCAAACATTCCAAATGTGTATGACTTCCTTTCACTTTAGAGAGAGCATGAGAAGGACGGAGCACAGATGAATGCAACGGATGGCTCCATCTTGAAACAGACTCTTTAATATAAGTGTTTAAGAAACGACTTAGTGCTAAACTCCTGTCGCAACAAAAATAGTGTTTAACCTTAACCTTATTATGATTAATATGGTAATTTGCAGGCAGTGCAAAAAGATGGCCACTGGAGTGTTTTTTTTTTTTTTTATTGAACTGATTTGTGAGACTTCGACTTGAACCACCATATGATTAGATAACAGCAAAGCCTGTCATTTTGTTCTTCAGAAGAAAGAAAAAATGAGAACCTCTTAAGAGTTTTATTTTTTTAAGAATCGCACTTACGAACTTCTTGGAATTTATCTTTATCTAAATTCTTTCAAAAGAATCCAGTCCCTGTTCTTATTCATTTAAATTGTGCAAAATAGTAACTTGGACCTTCATTCTAACTTGTTTCTTTTTTGCTTCATGAGAATAAAAATAATACAGGCTAGGAACAGTATGAGTAAATGATGACAACATATTCATTTTTGGACAAACTGAGCCTGTAAATGTTAGTTTGCACTGCCTTAGAAAATACCAAATTTGTTGAGTCAGTGTGTTTAAACTCTGTTGGTGTTTGTTGGGTTGGTGTGAAAATTACTGTATGTTTCCCATCAATCTAACAACCAACAGAATGTTTGCAGGCTGTTTGTTAGGGCAGAGTGAACTGGCCAGTATTATACATGCAAAATGTTTTCAAAACCGACTAGTTAGTGGGTTGCCTAAATGACTAATTCACTAATTGGTCTTTAATGGATATTCCAAATTAGTCTTTTATCATTTACTCACCCTCATGTCATCCCAGATGCATATGACTTACTTTCTTCAGTTGAATACAGAGATTTTTAGAAAAAATAATCCATCTCTGTGAGTCTATATGGTGCAAATGAATAGGTGCCAGAATTTTAGCACTCCAAAAAACACGTACCGTCATAGAGTAATTCGTACACCAGTGGATGAATCGATGTCTTCTGAAGTGAAAGCATAGGAGTGAGTAAGAAACAAAAATGCTAATATTTTAAACTTTAAACTAGGGGTCGACCGATTATCGACCTGGCCGATTATTGGCACCGATATTAAGCATTTTTATGATAATCGGCATCGGTCATTTTCAAAACCGATGTGCCGATAAAATTATTTAATTATGAAACGCGCTATTTGGCTCTGATGCAGCCTGTCGGAACTCACCACTCTGTGGCCTAGAGCAGTCTCCGCCCACCGCGCATCTGATTTGTTGAGAGTCAGGAGTCCGACCAATCAACGTGGAAGACTAAAGGCACTCTCACACCGAAAGCGCTTGCTAACTGGTGCTGCTTCATCAGCGCATCAGTTCTCTCTCAAAAGGCAGCAGCAGACGTTGCTCAAGTTGCAATAAATTACAATCCACTACACTGAAGTTGTAAAAACCTCAATATTATCTATTTATGATTTCCGAGATGGGGGAAACGCAGGGGGAATCGCGGAATCCAGTCATATAAATGGAATTTACTGTATAACGCGGAGTCACGGAATTAGTCAAAGTTTGGATGAATTAATCAAAAGTAGGTCAGTACACTTAAATCGACTCATGATATGGACTATCTGTAAACATTAAGCTGCAAAAAGACTATTTAAATATGAATTCTGCATGTTCGGCGTGTCTCTGTATATGTGAAAGGCACAGACGCGCGGTTTTGACACACACACACACACACACACACACACACACACACACACACACACACACTGGAGTGTGCGACGCTCGCGGTGTATTCCGCATCTGCCATGTCACTAAATGAGGACATAAATACATGAACATCATCCCCAGAACTGCTCTGAGAGTTACTTCATGAGCATTTGACTGTTTCGTTTGAGTAAAACGATCGTCATATCATAAATAGGCTACAGAAACTTAAGAGGTCCTCATGGCAACCCGTCAAAATAAAAGTTCGGTTTATTTACTAATGCTACTACAATTATTACAACTTTTGTTTAAAAGAACAATCACACAATACGCTATTTCTTACATGTTTTAATTTTAATAGTAAACCCATTTGTTTGCCAAAAAATAGTTCAACTCTCATTTGATTAAAAGATAAATTAAATTAATGTTTTATGCCTTCATTTGCACTGTTCTGTAAATGAAAACTAATGGAAATTACTGTCACATAGGCCAAGACTAAGATACTGTCACATAGGCCAAGATTAAGTTACTGTCACATAGGCCAAGATTAGGATGACGGAAATTGGGACATTTCAATAGGCTATTGAACCAAGTGAGCCTATAACACGCTATTAGTGTTATAGTTTCATTAAAATAGTTGCGGTCTTCTTCGCAACTTCTACAATGAAGCTATGAAGCCAATTAAATTATTTACACGTATTATATACATTGCGCTTTTTAAATTAATCAATTGATGTGCATTAGATGATGAATTGAATAGTCACCTCTTGTAGGTTATGATTTAGTCAACCTAAAATAATTAATGAAGAATTATGAGAGGTTATGCTATTACACATACTAACATGTAAATTATTGAAGCCAAATACTTACATTTTCCCAAGCTGTTTAGCTTTGGTATTTAGTATTCATAAGCTTAATCATGAAGCATACAGTGGCCCCACTTTTAACTCTCTCTTTATATATGACCCTTATTGTAGATGGATGCATGGGGGAAGACAAGAGTAAGAAGTGCAACCAACACTAGGGAAGGCCGTTTTTGTCAGAGCCCTTGTTATTCTTAATTTTGACATTCATTTTCATTTTTACACCAGACATATCGGTTCAATATATCGGTTATCGGTCTACTTGGTCTGTAATAATCGGTATCGGCATCGGCCCTGAAAAACACATATCGGTCGACCCCTACTTTAAACCATCAGTTCATCCGGGTTTATGGATTGATTACTAATCAGTGTTACTGTTAACTTAAATTATGACTATTACAATTTTTTTCGTTAACAGAAACGAAGCTGAAATAAACATCAAATATAAATACTAGATGAAAAACGTAACTGTATAAAACGCAAATTAGAAAAACTGAAAGAAATTAAAGCTAAATAAAAATATAAAAATAGCAAAAGCACATCATAAAATTACGAAAACTTCACAAAATTAATAAATACTTTAATATTATACTACAACCTGATAATGATGGTTGTGTGTGTTATGAATGGCCTGTTCACTCCAAGGATGATAACTATAAAGATAACGATAAACATATAGTTAAAAAAAATGGTTCTCAATGGTTTTCACCACAGCTATAATGATAAAGGGACAATATCACTGGAATCACTTTCAGAACGTTTTTTTTTTTTTTTTTCAGCTAATAAACGATGAAAACCTTGACACCTAATCAAAATCAGTCCTGCTATAACAATCTTGAGAATTTAAAGTGGCAGACAAGAATAAACAGAGGATATCATTCGCTGGTGTGGATGCTAATATCGTTATCTTTATAATTATGTTTATAGTTATTGTTCTTGGTGTGAACGGGCCTTAAGAGATGTATTATATTTTCAAATAAAAAAAATATCCCTTTAAGGAAACCCTGAGTAATCAGACTGGTGTCAGCGTTTATTAGAGGATGGTTACGTAACGTGTTCTTGTATTCCAATATAGACAAACATTATGCATTAGAAAGCAGTGATCTCGAAATATGTTCTTAAGACAGGAGTTTTACATCTGCAAACGGTCTAAAATCTAAAGCATATGCTAAATGAAGCAGTAAAAATAGAGTAGCACTTTAAAGAGACAAATTATTAATATTAGTATTGCATAAACTATGGCATTTGCTAATCTATTGTTAATTTACATGCTATTGTTGATTGTTAATTCATGTTTGTGCACTATGCATTAACTTATGTTCATTTATACAGCTTAAAATAATTTTCTGAACGACTTGTGAGCGGCTAGTGGATTAGTTTAGTATAATGGTGAACTAGTCTCAAAGCTGAGGTCTTTACAAATGCTAGAATGCCACTACACCCACAAACACAAACGTTTGGATGTGGCTGATCCCGCTACGTCTTCCTGTCAGAAGAGCAAAGCAGAGGAGGCGTCTTCACAAGGGTTACGTAGTGTTAATAAGGGACATTCCTAGCATTTTTTCACCTGATATTCTGAGTGTGTTTCCCTCAGGATATGTATTAGAGCAGAGTGAGCTTGGCTGTCAGCGCTACAGGAAATCCAAACAAATCCCCACATTCTGCTCTCGAAGAGGAGAGTGTTTTGACTTGTTCTTCAGCATGGAGAAGAATTCCGGTGCCAAAACACTTTGCGGCCCCGTCCAAGAAAACGCTGCCTCAGACCTGCATGTCCAGCAAAAGTGTCCAAGAGAACTACTGTTCCTTCCTGTGGTCTTCTGCATCCCTCCAGGGTGAAGTGTCCCTCCTCTGACTCTTCTTGAGGGAGGAAACAAAAGCTTTTCCTTCCTGTGCACTTAGAACCAGGAACAGTCTACCTATCCTATGCCTCGTTTCTTGGAAATTGTGGAGATTAATGTTAAGCTTAAAGGGATAGTTCACCCAAAAATGAAAATTCTGTCATACTTTACTCACCTTCAAGTTGTTCCAAACCTATATGAGTTGCTTTCTTCCTCTGAACTCAAAAGAAGATATTTTGAGAAATGTGGGTAGCCAAACAATTTCTGTCCCCCATAGACTTCCGTAGTATTTTTCCCTCGTTATTTAACTTTTTGGTTACCTACATTCTTCAAAATATCTTATTAAAATATACATTATGTTCCACATAAGAGAGAAAATCATACAGCTTTTTAGAACAACTTGAGGATAAGTAAATGAAGACACAATTTTCAGTTTTGGGTGAACTATCCCTTTAAGAAAAAGAACTGCAGTTGTCACTTACAATGGTAATGTTAGTCTAGCCTTGCGATTGATCAGATTAATCCCTTATCTTGTCAATAGACGTCACATTAACAGGATGCTGCCTTGGAATTTCAGCAATTTGTTGGTGGGAAGTTGCCATGTAATGCGATTTTCCAAATTTTCAAAAAGGTCATTTTTAACGCGTTATCCATTGTTCAACAAGAGAGTGTTGCGTTTATCCCCTCCACCTTTTGCCTTTTCTTATCTCTCGGTCTTTGCGTCTGGGACCGTAGAAGAGATAAAAGGAGATTGATACTCTTGTCTATTGTGAAGCTTTAGGAGATTTCTGAAGACGTCAATCAAACATTTTCCGTGTGAAATGTCCTTCAGATAAACCGGTTTAGTTTTTTGTCTTTTTTAAGATCTGCCTGCCTTGGATGTGTGAGAATGGTGCTTTACAGGTGCAACAAAAATGGCAAAAGGTTATTTTTGTTTTTGTTAGAACAAATATGGAAAGACATTTAACAGCTGGACCAGAACTAATGACTTGTGTCTTACTGAAAAGGCCATTTCTGTTACCCCAACACACATTTGCCTTATCAGCTCTCACAGTCTGGTTTCTTGAAGAACTGGGTCCACAGGTCAATGACAAATACAGAAAAGATCAAATCTGTTAAAAATCTAGTTAAAAAAAAAAAAAAAGTTATGTTGGTTTCATAATTTCATATGGTTTTGAAAAATGTTTATACCATTTTAAAGAAAATATTAAATTAAATATCTCTAAAATGGTGTTGTGTAACCATAATATACTGTATACTAACGTTCAAAAGTTTGGGGCCAGTAAGATATTTTTATTGTATTTTATTTATTTAATTTTGGAAAGATTTAATACTTTAATAATGCATTAAATTGACCATTTGACAGTACATATGTTTATAATGTTGTGTAAAAAAAATAAAAAAAAATAATGCTGGCTGCTAATAATTCAAATTCAAATTAAAAATATAGATATTAAAATATATTGAAATAGAAAAAATGTATATTAGGCTTCTGTTTCTTCTTTCTAATCAAATACATGCTGCCTTGCTGAGCATATGAGACTTCTTTAAAATAAATAAATAAATTACTGACTTTTATTTATTTATTTTTGGCGACAGTCTTGTCTTAAGAAGGTGAAATGATACATTTTTAAGCGACAGTCATAGGTTCTGCAGTGGTCTCTGTTGCTTCATTGCAATTTCTGGACTGTTTTATCCTGACATCAGGCCTCCAAATATAATATAATTTGTATGTCTGAATGCATGTTCAATGTATTTTTGAATACACCAAAATTGCACAGTCACAGTTATGGTGCTGACATCTGCATGGGCAAGCACCACTGACATTTTCTTTAAAACACCAAAAAATCCTTTTATCCGCCTTACACATTTCTGTTAGCCGGATGTGGACTATGAGATTTTCAGACGCCTCATAGGGAACATTCAATCAACAGAACCGCTATAAAACGGAATTACAACAGAGTCTGATAATAGTACTGACTAGAAATGGACCAAATGTTCTGTAAGAGATATGAGATTACAACCTGCCTTTATGGCACATTCAGTCGCTTTAAATTGTCTTAACATGCACTTATTTTCAACCTTTATGTGTGAATTCCTCTCTTTTAAAAGCAAACTCTGGGATGTATATCTCTAGTGTAACAATGTCCATTTCTCTTGCCAAATACTCGCTAAAAATAGCCTGACTTTTGACCGAAGAACAGCTCTGCTCCATGTTTCAGTGGAACATCTGTAAAACAATATTATTGCATACCTTCACCACATAATTTGCAATGGGGAATGCCTGTGGAGCCGTAGTCCCCATGTGCAAATGTCTTCTTGTGTATGTTCATGTATTTAATACAGACAGAATGTCTTCTCTAACAAACTGCTGCTGCTGTTTTATCACTCTCTGGAGGAAGCACTTCTTCATTCTTTCAGGCAGGAGCTCTACAACACATCTGGCCCATATTTTATATGTGATAAAACTAAATTTTTTCTCTGTTGATCAGATCTTTTATTAAATATATGATTAATTTAATTCTAAAACTGCGTTGTCAAAATGCAGACCGTTGTTTCCTCCTCACCGCAGGTGCTTTAGTAAGGTTTTACCTGCACATGTATTGGGTTTTGATGTATTTTCACAGAAGGTCTTGCATGACAGCTTGTTTACCTCAATGATATCTTGGTGTACCACAGAGGTAGGCCAAATGGAGAACTGAGAAAATACCACAATTAAAAAAACAAGAGTTTCGTTTCTGTGTGGTTGTGGTTAATGCAGGTTTTTTTTTCAGAACAGTTTTGCCGTTCAGAGTTCTTTTAAGGTAGCATCCAGAATGTAGGTGAAAGATTAGACCAATTTTTTTTCTGCAGTACATTTTTTGTTGAATTATCTTATAACGTATATAAAGAATCAAAATACAAGTAACTGTTTTATTTAATCTTTTGACAGACAAAATACTAAATACATATGCTTATAACATAAAATACATTATTATTATTATATATATATATATATATATATATATATATATATATATATATATATATATATATATATATATATATATATATATATATATATATATATATATATATATAAAATATTATTATTATGATTATTTTATTATTTTTTTATTATTATTTTTTTTTTTACAAATTATTATTGTTATAACAGTATTTTTATTATTATATTTTGGCAATACGGTTCATTAGTTAACATGAACTAAGAATGAACAATACTTCTGCAGCAATTATTAATCTTAATGTTAATTTCAGCATTTACTAATGCATTATTAAAATAACAAGTTGTGTTTAACATTAGTTAATGCACTGTGAACTAACACGGATAAACGATGAACAACTGTATTTTTATTAACATTAACAAAGATTAATACATAGTGTAAATAAATGCATTGTTCATTGTTTGTTCATGTAATACATTAACGAATGTTAACAAATGACACTTTATTGTAAAGCGTTACCTATATTTAATTTGTTTACTTTTGAAATGTATGTACTTAATATTCTAATGTCAAATGATTTTTCCAGTTGTTTGTGATTTACTGGACAAGGTTTAAGGATATAAAATAATAATAAAAACTACCTTTTAATTAATTTCTAATTCAAAAATTTCTAAAATATTTCAGAACTTTGTAAAACTAGAAAAATATATAAAATAACAATATAAAATGTCTATATATTTATTTATTTATTTATTTATTTATATATATATATATATATATATATATATATATATATATATATATATATATATATATATATATATATAATTTTTTTTTTTTTTTTTTTTTTTCTATGAAGTCAGGCCCCGACCCCCGGTTGAGAATGACTGGATTAAGTAGAAAACTGTGAATATCTGTAAATGTTCCACATTAGTATGTCCACCCACCTCAGCTGCCACAGCAGCAGACCGCTTTATTTTACAATGAAGCAGTTTAATGAACAATAATGTAGCATGTGAGAAAAGAAATGTTTACACTTCCAATGATTCATTTTCAAATATTTGAAACTAATTCAGATATGTACCAACATGGCCCTGAAAGTAACACCTATTTTACAGTTTTGATTGAATATTTTGTTTGCTCACAAACTACATAAGTTGCTAATTTGATCAAATCCAGAGCCTTGACCATTGCTTTGCTTACTGTAACAGCGTGTTACCCTGTAAACGTGGCGGTGTTTTCCCCAGTCTGATTTAAAAACTTGCACAGTTTGTGTCCTAGGAGTTACATTGAAACCAGGCAGATAGGAACTATTTTACCCAGCTATTTTTGTTTATATATGAGACGGTCCGTGGGCAGTTTGTAGGAGGTCTAGTTGAGACTGTTGAAGTGAACGCTGTTATTGTGAAAATGTGAATTAAGGTGTTTTTCTGACCTTGACTTACAGGCACAGGATAAGAGGAAAGCCTTGGAGGAGACCAAAGCCTACACCACCCAGTCTCTGGCAAGCGTGGCCTATCAGATCAATGCCTTAGCCAACAATGTCCTGCAGTTGTTGGATATCCAGGCCTCGCAACTGCGCAGGATGGAGTCCTCCATCAACCACATATCTCAGGTCAGATACTTTCGCTTGTTAATATCTCTCTCTCTCTCGCTCCATCTCATTTCCCTTGCTTTGTCCTTGTCTGTCTAGAGATTTCATTAGTTGGTTCTTTTCTTTAAGGACTCTCTCCATGTGAATGAATGTCTGTCTCTCACAGTGACTGACTAGTCTTGGTTTCGGGTCGCCTCTTTTGTACCCCGTTTTTCTTTCTCCTTCGCATATGCATCTCTATAGTTAATTTGGTCATTGTGGAGACGTAAAACTCTCCCATGGAGTTCTTGTGCAAATCTTACCACTTTCATATGGTGCTGTTGGTTGCTACAGGCTTCTGTCAAACCCACTAGTTGCTGGTGCCATTAAAAAAGGCCTGCAACTATGGCCATAAGACAGCTGTGCTAAGTAACACTAGGTAACTGTTTAAACACCAACGATGTACTAAAAACAAAAACATTTTTCCTTTGCATTTTTTAAAAGTTTTGCATTCAGATGACAACATAATGACCCTTATTCACATAGATCTGCGAAAATGATTATCGCTGTATTATACATGCCAGGCCAGTAGGTAGGGCTGCACGATTAATCGAATGCGATTGTCATACACGTCTTGTTAGTAAAGCCGGTTCTGTGATTAGTAGTAAATCTCCATCACCTGTTTTCAGATGGAGTAGCATTTACTACACAGAGGCATTGTTCTCTGACAAGCTACGCAAAAACAATTTGCAGACGATATAATCATACGATTAAGAAATTGGAAAAATCGTTATCGCGATAATGACAGCTGTTTGTGTAGCTTCTCGGTGAACTATGGCTCTGTGCTGCTACATCTGAAAGCACATGAAAATATCACATTTAATAACGTTTTTACTCCAAACTCACTTCATAACGTCAGCTGAGTGTTTGAAATAAATCCTTCTGTGAGATGATATGGCTTCTTTTACACAGAATAAGGCACGCAACATATTTCATAGCATTCTAAGCAGTGATAAAAGCATTGCGTTATAAATGTACTTTATTATAATGAAAATTATAAGAACTCAGATAAACCATATATTGCCATAGTCGTGTGTTTATTAGTCACGTTGAATCAATAAAAGCAGTTAAATCTTCTGTTTATTCTGCTACCGCTATAGGCATTTCCTGGGTTTCTTCTGCGAGGCGTATTTGGAGTTTCCACGCGAGAGCGCCCTCTGGCCTTCGGATGGAGATGTGCTTCACTGAAATGACAATGACAATCGAAGCTTATGTCTAATCGCAATTTTGATTTCATTTCGATTTATCGTGCAGCCCTACCAGTAGGTGGCGATGCCACTTTGTGAAGAAACACTACCTAAACACACCTGTGCACATACCTATAGACTGAACACATAATATGCATAAGTATGACGTCACTGGTTTTACAAATTTGCGGTTGCGTAGTTTGCATGGAGACAATATTATCATTTTCAAAAACTTAAGTTAGCATTTTCAGGACCCAAAAACATTGTGAAAATTTTCATTTTTTTTTTTTAATGATGCCATTTAAATGCCCCCTTATGTAGAAAGCTATTCAACTTTCAGTTAATTTTAAAAATAGTTTGATGTTAGCATGTTGCTACGTTAGTGGTCTGTTGCTCCAAAAAAAAACCCATAAAAAAACTTAAAACACTCAAATATTGGGTAAAATAGCCAATGTTTTGATTTTTTTTTTCTGCTGATTGGCTAAATGTAGACTATATGTTTAGTCTTTTCAGCTCATTACAATGCAATCTGGTATTGAATTGTCCACAAAGGATACATGCAATAAGGTGTTTTTGAAAGTAGCATAATATACTGTCGACTGTTTGCAGCAGTGGCAGTAGGTACAAGTCAAGTCAATATTATTTGTATAGCGCTTTAAACAATGCAAATTGTGTCAAAGCAGCTTTACATCGGCTTGATATAAAGCTGGGTGGCTTTATATCAGCTTTACAGTATTTAGACGGGAAATAGTTTGTCGAAATAGTGTCATTCTCCTCTGGCCAGAAAAAATCGGCAGTTTAAATCTAGGATAAAGCAGAATCAGACTGTGCAAAGGACTAATCTGGTTCCTGTGGTCTTGTCCCGATGGCCGTCTTGGAGACGGGGTCTTCACTGGGGATCAGTCTCTGGGGCTCATCTAGGTGTCCTGGCTGTAGAGGTCATCACTAGGTGCTGATCCACCATCTGATCTGGATACAGTCTGGATCTGGGTGGCTACGGTGACCTCGGAATAAGAAAGAAACAGACTAATATTAGCATAGATGCCATTCTTCTAACAATGTAACAAGTACATCAGGTGTTTTTTGGGAAGTGTTCCCGGTTCCGGTTGACCTAATTAATGCAGCCTAACAATCCTTTAACGGATTTGAATTATAGAAATGTGATAGTGTATTATGTGTAAGCCAGGTTAAAGAGATGGGTCTTTAATCCAAATTTAAACTGACAAGAGAGTGTCTGCTTCCCGAACAGTGTTAGGTAGATTGTTCCAGAGTTTGGGCACTAAATAGGAAAACGATCTCCCGCCCACAGTAGATTTTGATATTCTAGGTTTTATCAAATGGCCAGAGTTTTGAGATCGCAGCAGACGTGAAGGACTGTAATGTGATAAGAGCTCACTCAAATACTGAGGTGCCAAAACATTCAGGGCTTTATAGGTAATTACGATGTGTATACAATGTTTAATAGGGAAGCCAGTGCAGTGTTGACAGAACCAGGCTAATGTGGTCATACTTTCTGGTTCTAGTAAGAACTAGCTGCTGCATTTTGAACCAGCAACCACCCAATAAAGCATTACAATAATCTAGCCTCGAGGTCATGAATGCATGAATTAATGTTTCTGCATTTGACATTGAGAGCATAGGTCGTAATTTAGATATATGTTTAAGTTGGAAAAATGCAGTTTTACAAATGCTAGAAACATGTTTTTCGAAGGAAAGATTGCTATCAAAAAGTACGCCTAGGTTCCTAACTGATGATGAAGAATTTACAGAGCAGCCATCAAGTATTAGACAGTGATCTAGGTTATTACATGCCAAAGTTTTTGGGCCAATAATTAACAGCCCTGTTTTTTCAGAATTTAGCAGCAAGAAATTGCTAGTCATCCAGTTTTTGATATCAACTATACATTCCGTTAGTTTTGCAAATTGGTAAGTTTCATCAGGTCGCGAAGAAATATAGAGCAGGGTATCATCAGCATAACAGTGAAAGCTAACACCATGTTTCCTAATGATATCTCCCAAGAGTAACGTGAAAAGTAAGGGGCCAAGTACTGAGCCTTGAGGTACTCCATACTGCACTTGTGATTGGTATGATACCTCTTCATTTACTGCCACAAATTGATGGCGGTCAGATAAGTACGATTTGAACCATGCCAGTGCACTTCCTCAAATGCCAACATAATTTTCTAGTCTATTTAAAAGAATGTTGTGGTCGATAGTGTCAAACGCGGCGTGAAGATCCAGTCGCACTAATAAAGAGATACAACCACGATCAGATGATAAAAGCAGGTCGTTTGTAACTCTAATGAGAGCAGTCTCAGTACTATGATATGGTCTAAAACCTGAGGTACATTTAGGTACATCTCACTAGGCTTTTGAAAACAACTTAAAAAATAGAACTCTCATGTTTGAAATATGGTTTGTTGGCATTTTTGAGGGTTCATTTCTTGTCCATCACTCAGAATTGTGGATAAGTTCAACTTCTTATGACATTGTCAACAAGACCTTCAACCATCTAAAGATTCTGAGAATTAGATCCCTATTCGACAAACACCAGTTATGTCTTTCTCACCCTCGTAGCACAAACACTGCCCTCAGTGAAGCACTAAACCCAGAATTACTAGACTAATATAATCTGCCAATCAGATTATGAAGTATGAAGTGAAGTAACATACTGCCAAGTATGGTGACCCATACTCTGAATTCATGCTCTGCATTTAACCCATCCAACATGCGCACACACACAGCAGTGAACACACACACACTGTGAACACACACCCGGAGCAGTGGGCAGCCATTTATGCTGCGGCGCTCGGGGAGCAGTTGGGGGTTCGGTGCCTTGCTCAAGGGCACCTCAGTCGTGGTATTGAGGGTGGAGAGAGCGCTGGACATTCACTCCCCCCACCTACAATCCCTGCCGGCCCGAGATTCGAACCCGCAACCTTTTGGATTACGAGTCCAACTCTCTAACCATTAGGCCACGACTTCCCCGAAGAGCTTTAATCGGCAGATGTTGATGGGATTAATCGCGTACAGTGGAGCGTATTTTCAAGTCTCTTCTCCATTCATATGTGTGTCTGGGAATGACAGTGGGCTTTATGAATGGCTCTAAGGCAGGCTTATTAAAATGGTCAACAGAGGCCTGTTCTCTTTTCACACAGCCTCCACTTAGAGTGTCAATCATGATTCTCTCCAAAGATAGAGATGGGAATAATAGGACGGTTATGTTAAAAACAGGGTGCTGGCTGTGAGCTGGCTTTCTGTCATAGCTTGTTGTACTAAAGGTGGGAGAAAAAGTTCTTCAGTGATGCATCAGTATTCTGAATCACCCCACAGAAAACAGAGGTGGAGTGCCATGCTTTGCTTGCTGCCAATTCCACACACACACAAAAAAAAACCTCAAGCAAGTATCTAAACTTCCGCAAAGTTTGGAAAAGATTAATCAAAATACTAAATTGCAGGTTTTATTGCACAGGATTTGCGTCCCATGCCATCATGCGTCATTGTCCATTACGACTGCACACTACATAGCTGATGAGTGGCAACTTGCATGTTGTGTATCGTTAGTTGAGCAAAATTCTGGTGTCCAGTCCTGTTTCTGGAGGTCAACTTTCCAGCAGAGTTTAGTGAGTCCTCAGACACACCTGAACCAGCTAATCAAGGCCTTCAGGATCACTAGAAGCTTCCAGGTAGATGTGTCAGAGCTAAACTTTGCAGGACAGTGGCCCTTCAGGAACAGAATTGTCATGGTTTAAGAGACTAATTTCAGACAAAATGATTCTCAAAAAGACTCTGTCTGTGAGAAACATCTAGTCATCTCCGTAAATAGTAGAAGTTCCTAAAACAAACCGTAATCCTGTAGCCTCAGTGCTATTTGCTGCAGATCAGACATGACTGCTCTGTTCCACTGGAAGGTGACTAATGGCTATAAAGTGACTCTAATCTGTCGGCAGAGGCACACCCAGAGCTTTGCTGACAGAGGATGTTCCCATCTTTACAGCATTTCTCGCTGTTCCCTCTTCCTCTGAGTGCCTATTAGACAGACCGCACTGCCAGCATGTGGCCAAATTAGATTAGAACATCAGTGCTGCAGACTAATGGGCCAGCAAGCCAGGCCTTTAGTTCACTGTTTTTATCACAGCTCCACGCTGAATGTTTTGAGTCATTTTATCACGGATATTTTGTTGTTTTGGAGCCAGGCCTGACCCTGAGCGTGGGAGGCTGAAGTGCTGCTACCTAGACCAGCACATGAAGTGGCTGCTAAGAGTCTGTGAACAGTCAGCGCTTTGTCTGGCCGGCTGAAGACTTGGCAGAACACAAGGAGTCTCGTTTTGCTGTTTTCCCTCATCATAGCTGTGAGTAAATCCGTGTCTGTCTGTTGCATCTCTGATGAGCTACAGAAGTAACTAATTAAAGGCAGCTCTAAGTGCAGCATGATTGGAAATGATTCCATGCGTATCCTATCAGCATCTATGGTCTCCCATTAACTCACAATGATAGGTTCCTCTCAGGGCACTTGAAGTCGACATGACATCCAAGTTGACCCCTGTCTTAATACATGTTCCTAGTTTGCTCGATTTTCCAAAGGAAAAAGTTGTGTCTTTGTAATGTTCATCAGAAATGAAGTAACATGCTCATCTTCTGCACAACCATTTTCAGTCTCAAGAAGTTTCCATCATACTGCGTTCCAGACCAGCTCATTTGAGTCCAAGTCCAGCCTCCAAGACTAGGATGAGTCCCAAGTCAAGACCTGAAGAGGGTGTGAATGATTCAGACAGTGTAAACATGCTTTCCGTTGGGGTGAATTGAGCTTGGTTTTGCATCAGTGTCAAGCAAACCTCCACAGACCATAAAACGTATCTGCAGCATCTCGAGTCTAAATCCAATTGCTCCCAAGTCCACGACCGCTCCAAAACCATAAAAATATGGTCCTGGACTCAAGACCCGAGTCCAGTATCGAGGACAACACAACTTCTACCATTTCCTGTCTTTCACTAAAGTTGGGTTTGCTTGATCTTTCCCAACTTTAAAAGTTGCATGTCTATCCATGAGTATTTTCAATTAAGAAGTGAGAGAATTCCATGTTCTGAGTTGTCTAGAACAGAGGTCCCCAACCACTGGGTCGCGACCCACTACCGGGCCGTGGAAGAATTCTTACCGGGTCGTGAGAAAGTTCTGGGGAAAATGTGGATAGATATGACGCTCTGTTATTTATTGTGCATAAATGATTTTTCTAATTATTCTGTATTTTCATTGTATGCGATTGATATCGAGTAGCAATTTGACAATTTCATGTTAAATTAGTAAATAAGATTGCTCTGATCTGTCATGGCTAGGGCTTTAAACGGATCGCAGTTGAGCCGCGATATACGGACCAGGTCAAGACTCCACCGTTCGGCATGTGCTTCGCAGATTAATTTGCCAATTTACACGTTCAAGCTATTTAAAACCAGAAGAAGAAGAAACAAAACAGAGCTCAATTCGTTACTTGTTCTCGCACACACCCGATGCGCGCACAAGCATATAGACGTGTTTCATACAGCGCTGCATACCGATTTGATTCCTCTTTCATGTATACCTGCGTTTAAGATACATATGGTTGCGGTTACGTCGCAGTACTGGAAATATTTCTGTTTTAAACCATGAAGACGAGCCAATGGATCGCAAAAGCAACGCGCAAACTTTGCTCAATAGTTATGCCAGTGAACGTCTTAACTTCAGTCATACAGAAAGTGAAAGTAAAAAAAAAACTTTTCTAACGCTGCATTAACAGTGCATATTCTCTGAGACAAGAGACGAATCTACTTCAACATGTGCTGATAACAGTATAAATGAATTGACCTGTATTAAAGACCCCATACACAACCCCCCACCCTTTCCGCAAGATTTTTTTCAAACCGTAACTGGTCCACGGTGTAAAAAAGTTAGAGACCCCTGGTCTAGAATGTAGAAATAATTTTGTATTCCTTGTTACGCTGTGGAATTATGAGCTTAAAACTGTTTTGTGCTACATCTCTATTCACTTTCACCAAACTGCAAGTTTATAATTAACGGGACTGCAGAATGTATGCCATGAAGGGAGGTTCTTGGATGTTGCATGTGAAATGCAAAGAGTTTAGCCTTGCACTTTGAGTTAGCAAGACAGACTACAAATTCTTTCTGTCTCTCTGTCTTCATCTCTCCTGACGTCTCCCTTGGTGTGCTCTTGGCAGATGAGTTTCATACACACAGGAAATGGAGCTCTAGATATAAGATTGTAGGGAAGACCTGCCTCCCCTGTTTCCTGACAATCAAGTATAGCCAAAATGTGTCATTTTGGAATGAAATGATGTGAACTGTGACAATTAAAGAGGGTTTTGTGCCCAGCCCCATGACTGACTGGATCTCAGTTGGAACATGTTTCCCACACAACCTACAAGTCTCTGAAACTTCTTATCTTAATCGTTACAGATACAGAGAGCAATTCTGCTGTCCAGTGCTTTTCCCAGTGGAATGACTTCAATCCATTTGGCAAACAAAGCACAAAAATGTTCCATACATTGGGGTGCTTTTTATACGTCCACATAACCTGATGTTGACTACAGTGATTGGATTCTGGAATGGAAGCCTCTCATGCAATTTGCACACAAATCATATGACTATTGCCAAATAGAAGAAAAGAGAGCTATTGAGGGTAAAGCATAGATTATAGCTCTTAGTTGAAGAACTCTCTTGCTCTCTCTCTCTCCCTCTCTCTCTCTCTCAATCAATCAATCAATGAGGTCAGTCGGCTGAGAAGAACCGCTACGAAGTTTGCCACAAGGTTGTCATAAACACTGTTTTGATATGGTCCCAATATTGACACTTTCAGTAGTCGAACAGGTGAAATATGACTATTTTCCATACAAATTTTAGTGCCAAAACTGAAATTAAAAACTGATTTATTTAAGGGCAAACATTGGGTAGGTGGCTCTTGTTCATCTCAGGGCACTTGAAGTCAAAATGGCATTTAAATAGACCCCAAAAAGGACTTTCTTATTGCATGTTCGCAGTCTTATTTTGTATGAAGGTCATTGATTGGTGGCTGCTAGTCAGCTGGTCAGTTAACAAATAGGACTGCTGTGAAGTATTTGACTATCGATGGTTCTGCTAAAACCTTTGGTGTGTAGTTACTTCTATCTGTTAATCTCTTTTATCCTCTATTGATTCCTCAGCCTCACTCGTGTTATTTACTTGATTGTGTCCAATCTGGACACGTTAACCTTGTGCATTCGAATTATTTTCACACAGGAGTGACAAGAGATTATATTTGTCTCAGCAGATTACACTAGTTTTAGGTGTTCACTATTGGAAAGCTCAAATCCTTCTTATCAGAATATTATGTCCAATGTTTTTTTTGTTTTTTTTTAAGATTCATATAGTCCACATGAAGTCCATTTTTAGTAGACCTGATATGATTTTGCACTTATCTTACTTTTACATACGTAGATGCTTCTTCAACTTTGTCATACATGAGGTTGATTTGAACTTTTTTTCTTTTGTAATATGCAACCATATACTCAGACTTTTTTCAACCAATTTCTGCAAAGTAAAGGCTCAGTTTTGAAGAGGCTGGCTTCTCATTCATATTACAGCAAGCGTTCATCTGGCTCGCTGTAGCGATAGCAGCCCTCAGATGCTCGCGGTCACCCTGTCGGAGAGAAGCCAAAGCCAGATGGAGCATAACACAGCTGTAAATCTGTGAAGGGGAGCGCCTGTCCTCACCCTTCAGCTGTGCTCGTAATGTTGTTAGTGAGCTACAGTCTAAACTAACCGAACTGCATCCTCGCTTTTAATCAACAAGTGTTTCCGTTTAGTGCTGGATATGTGACTAAAAGCTGTGCTACACGCATGGTTCGTTTTCTCCTGCATTTTATTGGTTATTAGCTACAAAGGAAGATTCACATGTTATTTAGCCTGCTGTGGGGCTTCAATTGTTACAGTAAAGAATAAAAAAAAAACATCAGGGTGTGGTCCGTTTCTCATTTCAGAAATCATGTGGTTTTGCGTTATTAAAATCTGGCATGGAAATCTTATTGACGTAACCACACAAAGTGTGTGTGTGTGTTGCTCAGGGTGTGTGCTACAGGCCGCTGTTACTCAGCCCTCCTCTAAAGATATGTGCAACGCTTCTGTCTGTTTGTGCATTTCCGGAAGCCATGCCACCCCTGGGGTTGCTTCGTTTTTTTTTTCTTTCCTGTCAAATGCTGAAGTGAAACTGTCCGTCTGACCTGTATGAATGCATCTCCCGTTTTGCCTGTATATGCCTGTATAAGTTCACTAAAAAATACTATAATAATGACTTAAATATTTACAATTATTTGATTTCACAAAGTATTTTTTAGAATGATTGATTATTAGAGAACTATTTTAGAAGGTTTAACAAATTGTATTGCTGTTGACTTGTTTGTAACACCACATGACATTTAAAAAAAAATGTATTTTTTTAACACAATGCATACTTTTATTTTTTCTTAAAAAATAGTACAAAGTTTATTTTTTTTATTTTTTTTTCCTCAATCATATGAATACAAATAGTAATGTTTTCCTTTGTTTCTGTCTTCAGTAGAACCTAGTACTGACTGAGGTACTGACAGCAGCTGCTTAAAATGCGCATATATGCTTGCTGTAAATAGCACAGCCATGTTATTACTGCATGTACTATGTCAGGTCAAATGTTCTGAATGCTCCGTTATTAATGTCAACACACTCGTATTCAGAAGTGCTTCATATATATTCTGTCATAAACCTAGTGCAACAGTTTCCATTTCAACATTTTTATATGT
The DNA here is from genome assembly GCF_936440315.1 of Barbus barbus. Classification (NCBI taxonomy): domain Eukaryota; kingdom Metazoa; phylum Chordata; class Actinopteri; order Cypriniformes; family Cyprinidae; genus Barbus; species Barbus barbus. Next base: position 5,198,503 of record NC_136722.1, read on the forward strand.
ATACGGCTTCTATCTTTCTCTCTCTGAGCATGCTTGTGTCAGTGAGAAAGACGACACTCTCTCTCAAAATGTGATTGGGGGGGGGGGGCTTTTTACGTAACTAACACACTACTTTCCATACAATTTGAAAGTTATTATTCTTGTGTTCAATGATTAGTTTCGGAGAATCTGCTCATTTTAATTACAGATTTGCTTCTCGGTCAAAATATGACACAATTAAATTTACAATATCTAAACTTAAAAGCACCTAAATCTGTATCTAAAAACTGCAGTCGCATGTAAAGTAGTGTTGTCTTTAATTTAATTTGAATTAGCTTTAACCTGTTGATTGGAAGGGAAAGTTTAACAGTTTATTGTATTAACTATGTATTTTACACATACTTGGGCTGTAATCCATTGTTTAAAGGGTTAGTTATTTCCATGTTTTCCCCACAAAATTACAGCACCCGTGAGCAGGAGGAAAACGGTATGATACTGGAAAGTCTACAGAGCATTTTAAGCATTTTTAAAACCGTTCCAATACAAGGTATTTTTCAAAACAAATGAACATCCGCTACGGTGGCCGTGTCGGAGCAGCGGGACAGTAAACATCAGGGGTTATATACTGCACTACAGGCTACAGCGCCATCTATTGGACAATACTGATATTGCATCAAGTTAGCTATTTTGGAACAACTGCCTCACGGACTGGATGAAAACGCCCGTAGTTTGCCCACCTCTGCAGATTCGTATCATTTTTAAAAATCCCTTAGAAGGTCTTTGAAGGAAGGTCTAACTACGTAGTTCGGGCCGCGTTAGACCTTCCTTCATCTTTGGGAGACAAATTAAGATATTTCATGAATAGCGGTGGGAACTGACCCAGAAGAGATGAAATCACTTTTGTTTTCATTGTACACTAAAGTATTCTCGTAGCTTCATAAAATTGTTGAACCACTGATGTCACATGGACTATTTTAATGTTCTTACTACCTTTCAGAACGTGGTAGGTCTGTTGCTGTCTATGGAGCATCAGAAAGCTCTCGGATTTCATCAAAAATATCTTAATTTGTGTTCCGAAGATGAAGGAAGGTCTTACAGGTTTGGAACAACGTGAGGATGAGTAATTAATAACAGAATTGTAATTTTTGGGTGAACTGTCCCTTTAATGTGTGAAAAAAATAACCACCAATAATAAATAGAGTGCATATTATTTGTATTGACTGCTAAATGCAATGTAATACTGGAGATAGTTTAGGTCGCACTGATCACACACTTTTGGCCTCAGGCATGCAGAGAGAAGCAAGTTTGGTGAGAACCATTTCCCTCTTTTACACTGATGTTTAATTATTTTACTGTTAAGCAGTTTCAGAATGTGATCAGAGTAGAAGCATCTTCTTGTCATCATCTGTGGGTGGCGAGAGACCCTTGAGCAAGACATTCTAGGACTGTTCCTGTAGAAATTGTACAATGAGTTTCTTAAGATGGAAAATGATCTACTAAATGACAAATCAGTGAAGGCCCTTTCACATGATCACCTCAAGGTCATGATGGTCCAAGGCATAATTACATTAGGCATTCAGTGTAAACTGTAAAATGTTGGGCTGCATGATTAATCAAAATAAAACCAAAATCGCAATATGGCTTAATGTGATTATGCATCTACTTTCAATGTTCCAACCAACTCCATTTCAGTGTAATGTGAAGCACTTTAGTTTGACATTTGAAAACTAAGAAATTAACACATCTTTAAATATTAGTATTTTAAATAGTTAGTTATATTTTTTTCTTAAATATTTTTCTTAAATTTCAATTTTATTTTGTTGTAATTGTTTTTAGTTATTTATTAGTTAGTACTAGTATACATTATTATTATTATTATTATTATTGGTATATAATTGTGTTGATATATACGATCACAAATTTCTGACAAATTGTGCAGCCCTACAAACAAGCACAGCAAACCCATTTTTTTATTTTCTTTATTTATTTTTTGCAAGTGGAATATTTTTTGTGGACAAAAGACTATATATATAATCTTTTTGCCCCCTAAATCGAGCAGTCCTTGTATAATTGTATGCTTGCCATATTCTTGACACTAAGAAACTTGACGTGTAGACACATACAGACTGTCTGATGCTTACTATGCAAGAAAACATAAAGCACTTTCTTAGAATGCTCAATTATGATTGGCTGGCTGTATGTAGTGTGCTGGAGTCTGGTGCACCGAATTGAACGTGAAAATTTACTCCAGAATTGTTTGTATGAAAGATTTACACAGAAATGTATCTGCTCTGGTTTGAGGGCCAACGAACACTTCCATGGAAGAAATAGCAGCTGGATTTGCCAATGTATGTGTGTGTGTGTGTGTGTGTGTGTGTGTGTGGTTTGTGGAAATGAATCTTTGAAAGATTTTCAAGAGTTTTGAGGACAAAGTAAACTAGATGTCATTGTGCACACATTTTGTTTTCGCAGTTATATTTGGTTCCAGATTTACCCATTCTAAATATCAAGTAAAAAAGAGTACTTTGGTTGGTCGTTTCACATATTAATCAGTGTCAGTGGTTATTGGCCTGAATAAGCTGCAATGTGGACCAGACTTCATGCCGACTCTCAAAAGTCTGGCTTCAAAAGACTATAGAGTAGATACAGTCTTGCCAGACTCAGATGACCTGCTGTGATTTGTAATTAGTTAGATCCACATGCTGATTATCAATGTGTGAAAGCCATTCAGGGCTCAAGGGATGACTGAGAATGTGATGGAGTGAATATGTGATCTCTTTTGCCAGCAGTGTTGGCCTTCAACATATGATGTAGAAATACTCCCAGTTTGAAACCAGACGAGGCATTTCGCTCAGCCCTAACCCTCGTCAATCAGGAGAAAGCTCTCAGTACTTGCATCCAAAACAATGGCACACGTCATTGGATTTTTTTGATGGCATTTGATAAAGATGGACCCGCACACATTGTGCAATATGCAGCGACTCATTTCAGCACATCTATTTTTCAGCTCACAGGAAGGAGATGAAGTCAGTTTGCGCTGTCCTCCCACTTCCCCAATGCCAGCTGCACTGCTGATTTTGAGTTCAGTTCACTCCCAAAAAGATCTGCTGATTTTCACTAACAGCACTTCTCTAAAGTCTACATCTATTTTTTGTCATCCACATTTACAACTGGGGGAAAAAAACAATAAATACTTATATTTGTTACAGTGTACTCCAGTCCATTGTAGCAAATTAGCTCAAAAGGGAATTGTATATAAATAATTACAATTATGATTGCAGTTATTTATATCGTCTGACAGTAGTAACTGTCACAGAATTAAATTGCCATCATCTAATCTGTTAGTCCAGCAAACATTCAGTGTAAATTCATATCAACTCTAAGAAAGGATATTTTCTTGGCCACAGAAAATACCTTTCTAAGTATTAATACATTAGAGCATGTAGTAAGGGTCAAATTTGTAAAGAGACATTTTAATTTGCTAGGCAGAACCAGAAACTTGTGTAATTTTTGCACACGACTTTTATTAACAAAACACTAACGCAAACTAGTCTAACTAACAAACATGCGTTCAATCACTCATACATGGGGAAAGGGCAAATGATAGTTGATGGATGAAACCATCAGGAAAACCAGAGAATGCAGTTATGGAAACCACCTGAGTAAAACCATCAGTGCCATTCATAACGGGGTCTATAACTTCTACTAAACCTCTGTTTCGTTTAGTTAAATGTTATACTTGCATTGCTTGGTTTTGACGAGTGTCCAAAGATGTTCTGAGGTAGAAATGTTCTTCCCAGGTAGAAAGTGAAAAAGAGCTAAGAAAGAGATCTGCTAAGGTCAGAGGAGCTTTGGTTGAATGGAAAGTCAAGGCCGCAAGGCCTGGCGCAAAACTTAAAAGGTGCAAAAGAGTTCTAGCTCAGATCCTCATCTTCTCAGAATCTAACACAACCGCAGACTGCCGGGGCATCACTTACGTGAGAGCATTATCTGCTATAGAGGTCACACCTCTGGGGAGTCAAAGAGCCTATGGTGACTTGAACTTTTGGAGGGAAGGTTTACGACTCTTTGTCTCCATGCATGGTAATTTGCATATAAACTGGATTGGAGGTTGATATACAAACTATTAAAGATTCTTAGAACACTTGTGTTGCATAGGTAGCGACATATAATATACACTCTCAGTTAGATCATCTGAAGATATGTGTGTTCATTCAAAGAAAGGTTTTTCTATGAATTAATTAGAGAAGAGTCAATTTTTATGGCATAATGTCTTTCCTAAGGGAAAATGAAGTGAGTTTCTCTGCCCGCATTCTTTTGAGCAATAAAACAAGTGTTATCAGATTGGTTGCCATGGAACCGGGGGCCTGGAGTCATTGACAGACATACCAGCACCAGTATGTGTATTGGGTGGGGGGTCTGTGACCATTTGTTAATCTAATAACTAATTGATTTGTTAAATCAGATGCAAAATCGTGTGTCTGATTGGTCCAAATGCTACGTAAATCCCCCCTTTCGAACGTTGTTGTCCGTCCAATAGACAACAGCGGGTGACATTAAAGATGCAGAACAATCAAGCACACAACTGGCTGGGAGACAGTGGCTGTTGGTTGCGGTTGTGGTGCAGTGGTGGATGCTGTCAGGTTGTATGCTGTAGCAAGGTGCGGTCCTCGAGCTTGTGCAGCAGGTGTCGAGGCAGTGTCACCTGTCGTTCTGAAGTGAGTTGGTCCGGGTCAGATGGTTATTGATGTTGTTAGCCAGTAGGCTATCTGTGGTACCTGTGGTGTGGAACAGCCGGGTTAGACTCTCACTGGTGAGAGTGCAGGTGGGTCCAGGGGTCGCAGGGAATTATGGAGATTTTGTAAAAGAGTTTCAGACTGACCTAGTGATGATGGCAGGAGGGCAGCAGATGATTGTTAGCCCTCTGTTCTGCTGGAACGTCACCAGAAGTCTGATGTTTGTGTGTCGCTTTGCTCTTGTGGTGGCACCGACTTGAGCTTGCCTGAGTTGTGTTGGTAGAGGTTTCGCTGTTGGGCATGTGGGCCCGCTGCTCAATCCAACGTTGTTTGGCTGCTTCTGGGGTGTCGACTGGTTTTTAAGGGATGCTCCTCCCTTGGAGGGGTCTGATGCTGCGTTGCGTCAGGCAAGGAGTCAGAAGTTTGTCCTTTACAGTACTCCTCAGTTGAGTTTTGTTCCAGGAGCTCTTTTGCTAGTTTCAGTATCTCCTGTATCTCAGAAGTAGGTGTGTCCGGCTGTCCTTGTGCAACATCCGTTTGGCACCTGTGTGAAGGATGTGGGGGACTGTCGTTGGACATGCCATGGTGTCTGCAGGACGAGGATGGCCTTTTCCATGGTCTCTGCCAGTGGATGTCTGTTGAATATCTGGACACACTGGCACACTTGGGGAACACCAGAGAGAGAGAGGCAGAAGGCAAGTGCAAGTACGTACAGAGGCATTAGGCTATCTGTATGGTGAATAGCTGGTGAGGGGCAGCTAGTGAGGTAGGGTGCTAAGAACACAAGTACAGGGTTTGAGTAACTTTGTTGACGGGGCTGTAAGCAGGGGTCAGCTGATGACATGGCTATACGTGTGATCAAACTATTACTCAAGGCACTGATGATTCACAGGTTTGGTCACTATGAAGATATATCAAATAAACAAAACTGAAATAAAATCAGGAAGAGACGGAGGGAGAAAGAAGGGCTTTCCTTATTTAGTTTCAGCTAGGAGATATGACTAAGCAGATGTCACTTGTTCAAAGGAATGTAGCAGGGTCATAAAACCTAGGGAGACTGTTGGCTACGCTAGCAGGGACACATCAACCACTTCAAGGTAAACAAACAGAAACAATAGGAAGTGTTTCTAGTCTGCTCAGGGCCCTGGTGTAAGAGGGTAATAGAAAAGACAGGAATTAGGCTACTAATAACCTGTACAGCTCATTAAGGGGACAACAGTTGCTAGAACTGCTCTAATCCTATACCGAGAGAGAGGATGTCAAATAACTAAAATAAGGTAAAGGTAAAAATGAAAATGTCTTAATAGCTTTAGGAAACTAAAAGGAATAAAAATAATAAAATAAACAAATTGATTTAATTAAATCTCAAATTTAATTAAAATCAACTTAGCTGAATTGTACATTCAAGCTAAACAAGGGTGAATTAATAAAAACAAAATCAAAGAGAGGTAGAATAAAGTCAAAATAAAAATAACACCAATAGAACCAACATATGTGAGGAGGGGCCAACTAGAATCTCAACAGAAGGTGATGGCACAAACAGGAAATGAAACCAAGAGTGAGGGAGAGCGAGAGCGAGGAGTGGTTCAGACGCTACACTTTACACTCACACGGTGTCAGTTAGTCGGATGCTAACAGCTAACAGTTGAGGTAAAGGGCTTAGTTAGCTTATATGCCTGCTCGGCTGCTACAATGGTAGCTTTGGCTACACTCAGTTGCTTGTTTACACAAGGGTCTGTGACGTTTGTGCTGTTACCAGATTGAACTGGAAGAGGCTGCTCTCAACTTCCGGGGCCAGACGTTGCTAAGAGACCGATGCGAGTTTACAACACGCGCTAGTGGAGCAGAACTTGCACCGCTGTAAACATGCATGGGCACTCACGCGCAGTCAGTTATGACGCATCGCACACAACTTCTTTCACAAATAAAAAAAAACTCAACTCAATGGCAATTACTAGTTAGCTAGGCTAGAATTACACCATTAACTCGCTATTCAATTGCATCACTTCAGTGACTTCAATGATACGCAAAAGTTACAAGAAGGCCTTAACTCTGGAAAGATGAGGAACATCACTCAAATCACCATTTAACTAAATATACTGTAGCAAGATTTGTTCGTTTGCCCAGTTTTAATATCACTGCAAGTGTGATCGCTTTGCCACACAGATAATTTGTGCAGCTAATCTGAGGTTTCTTCGTCAGAGAAGATTTTACACATTTAAAGATGAAATGGAGATTGGTTTGTGCCCAAAATCAGATTAATTTAGTCTGGTACCATCTATACGGGCTGCTAATCTGAGATTTCTTCTTCAGAGAAGGCTTACGCTCTACTAACAACAGAAATTAGGGTTTCTTCTCTAATATTAGGTTAGTTCTTTATCGTATGATTTAAACACGCATTATAGGATTGATAAACTTTGTACTGCTCGTTAGGGCTGGGCGATAAAACGATAACGATATGTATCGCGATAGACACGTGAACGATATCAATAAAAAATGTGTTCGATAAAACGTTCTATATTTTTTATTCTTCGTCGGAAGAAAACAAAGGCTGCGAAGCAAGTTTGGTTGCATTAACAAAGGCACTCGCTCTCTGGTAACCTAGCAGCGTAGGGAGTGACACGCTAACAGCCAATCATGTAACGGTATCATGTTTGGTTGCGCCATATCGTTGTCTCGTGTCTTAAGTGCGCACGCGCGGCTGAGAGTGCACGTCTGCAGCCAGACCCTATTGGCTGGTCTGCTGGATTCCTCTTCATAAGCAGAAAATGAGTGCCGCAGCGAGCGAGGAAATTGTAAATAAAAGAGAAAGTCAGCTCGCCAGTATGGCAGATTTTTGGATATTATAAGTCTGACCGTAGTAAGACCAAATGTCGTCTGCAAATTATGCAAGACCGTCGTCCCCGCCACGACGGTAATACCACGAACTTGATGTACCACCTTAAAAAAAATATCAATAATTATCAATATCGACCGATATGAAACACTGATATCGTGATACAGTTTTCAGCCATATCGCCCCGCCCTACTGCTCGTAGTAAGGTACATTCAAGCTATAGTCTATCTGATTTGATCAGAAACTGCATGTTTAAGACGTTAATAATATTATGAGACAAACACACACGTTTGATACTGAGTCTGCTTGCAAATAATGTTTAAACGATTGCCACCATTCTCCACCATTTCTGTAGCAAATTAGCTCAAAAGGGAATCGTATATAAATCATTACAATTAATTATGATTAATTGCAATTATTTATATCGGCTGACAGTACTAACTGTCACAGAATTAAATTGCCATCTAATCTGTTCATCCAGCGAACATTCAGTGTAAATTCATATCAACTCTAAGAAAGGATATTTTCTTGGCCACAGAAAATGAAGTGAGTTTCTCTGCCCGCATTCTTTTGAGCAATAAAACAAGTGTTATCAGATTGGTTGCCATGGAACCGGGGGCCTGGAGTCATTGACAGACATACCAGCACCAGTATGTGTATTGGGTGGGGGGTCTGTGACCATTTGTTAATCTAATAACTAATTGATTTGTTAAATCAAATGCAAAATCGTGTGTCTGATTGGTCCAAATGATAAACCATGTACACAAAATTTTCAAGTGAATGTATGAATACTGCAGGCTAACCCTGCCTAATAGGATTTGCTATTAATGCAATAAAGGTGTTTAATTTTTGCAGAAAAAAAGACTGTAAAAACTTGTAGGTTGCTTAATCAAATGTTACCTCACCATATGTAATTTTGTCATTTTTATGTGATTTTTACTGTATAATGCTATAAGTTTTGGTTTTATGTAATTTGTGGTGAAAACTGTAAAAGGACATTCCCAGAAGTCGCTAAATAATACACCACAGATTATATTATATTCATTATATTTTATTTAAATAGTGTGGGGTGTTTTTATTTTTTTTGTAAAATTTTCTGCTATTTAATGTTTATTGCATTATTTATGTGTTTCTTTTATAGTGTTTTATCTTTGTGTTTTACCCTGTGCAACATCTATATATTTTAGTATTTGGCCATAGTTTATGGACAGCTTTTATGGTATAATTTTATTTTTACGGTAAAAATATGAATTTAGTAATTCAAGTATATGTATGTGTGTATATATGTATATGTGTGTATGTGTAAAATATATGTATTATATATATATACTTAATGTAAAATATTAACAATTTAATAATGAAGTTAAATTATCAGTGAAGTTAAATTTTTCTTTTTTTTTTTGCTACAACATGGGATTAATCAATGCATGCTGAATAACTTTTATCATAGTTTATAGTTATATGGTAATGAAAGTGGTTAACATTCAACACGTTCTTTTTCATCGGTAGTATCATTTGTGATTTGAATTTTGTGAACGGGAGTTCCTCTTTTGCTACATTACATATATCGAATTTGCGATCTTGTTGTTACGTTTTACAAGAAAAGATAATTGTCAGGAATCAAATAAATAAAAATATTGTAATATGAGTAAACGGCAAAGATAACAAGCTTTTCAAAATGAAAACAAAAAGAAAAGTCAAACTAAACTGGCTGTCGGTGACAGGACTTGCATGTTTTCCCACAAGAATACCAACATGTTCACCCTCTCTGGTTTAAGATGCGGTCTTTTACTTTACTTTGGCTTGAGTACCTTTGCACTCGTGCTGACGTAACAAGTATAAACTAGGCTCTACACCTGAAGCGCTCGCACTGAAAGCACCTCTCTTCACGTGATCAGTGAACTCTGACTCCTGCTACAATGTCCCGCTGCTCAGCTCTGTATGGAGCTGATGCTTTGGAGCAGTGCAAACCATGCACTCGCACAATTTTAATACACACATTCTCGAAAAATTTACGCAAATGCCACCATCTTGGTCGCAGTCTAGAGCCCTGATTATTGCTTCATTTAGTAATGATTTTTTTTTACTATTTTAACTTTTTTTTGCTATTTACATTTTTATTTTTAACATTTTAATATATATTTTATTTATTATGCAAGTGGAAGTACTTTTGATTATATTTTAGTTGTCAGGGCAATTTTGTGGAGTTCCACAGCTGTGTGTGTAAATCAAGGGCTTCTGTATCAAATATTACGTCAGTAGTGCATCAGTGTGCCAGCTTCTTTTGAGATGACTAAGTAATAAGGAGAAAACTTCTTTTAAATTCATCTGATTTAAAAGACGAGCGCAGTGCACAAGCCTCCTCCTTCCTGATGTTGAATAGGAGCTGGAGCTGTTCTGACTCCATATCTTTGAGAAATGAATGGGATCCTCTGTGTGTCTGTGCCGCAGACACTGCTGGCCTTTCATCTTCAACAGGAGGCCTGCTGCATCTGCTCCGAGTCTCTCGTGTGCCAGAGAGAGTACTGTTCCCTCTGACAGCAGTGCACGGAAAGAGAGGCTTCAGATCAGGCGGATGGCAGTAAACAGTTTAATTGGTGCTGTATGGTGCGTTACTGGTAAACTTGTTGCCCATGAAGCCTAATTGAGGAATCAGTAAAACTGAGCCTTTATGGGAAGCTGAAACCTCAGTACTACTGAGTGCAAGTTATGCAGATCCATTCAGAGTTCATTGTGTCAGCCTTTTGTGCCAGTGATTTTGGCCTTTGCATAGATTGTGTAGATAGGCAGAATGAATTGAAAAGCTCATCTGCGTATTTATTTTAAAGCCATTCATCAAACTTATAATGTAATGGCATAATTCCATTATGGTGGAATTTTCTCATATTCGTCTGTTTACTATGTGACCCTGGATCACAAAACCTTAAGTCTTAAGTCGCTGGGGTATATTTGTAGCAATAGCCAAAAATACTTTGTATGGGTCAAAATTATCCATTTTTCTTTTATGCCAAAAATCATTAGGATATTAAGTAAAGATCATGTTCCGTGAAGATATTTAGTGAATTTCCTCCCGTAAATATATCAAAACTTAATTTTTGATCAGTAATATGCATAGCTAAGATCTTCATTTAGACAATTTTAAAGGTGATTTTCTCAGTATTTAGATTTTTTTGCACCCTCAGACTCCAGATTTTCAAATAGTTGTATCTCAGCCAAATATTGTCCTACCCTAACAAACCATACATCACTGGAAAGCTTATTTATTCACCTTTCAGATGATATAGAAAGCTCAATTTTTTAAAAATTTACCCTTATGACTGATTTTGTGGTCCAGTGTCACACACGTGATCAGTTTCCACTGTGTGTTTTATGTTAAAGATGACAGATGTGTTTTGTAGAGTAGATTATTTAGGACACAATTTCTCAGACTGAGTTCTGTCAGAGGTTCCATGGAAAATTCCTGAATTGTGAACAAAACAGAGGCTTGTGACATCAGCAGTGTGTAAAAACACGTACATAATCACAAAATCTATAGTCCTAAGAATGACATTTACAATGCCATGCAATTAATCTAAAGTAAAGTTAAATTCACTCAAACCCTAAGTCACACTGTTAGACATTTCAAAGGGTTTTTCTTTTGCAATTAAGATTTACAGTAGCAAACTGTATTTGATTTACAGTTGCAAACTGTACTGTTTTACAGTAAATTACTGTAAAAATCCAATTCATCAGTGTACTACTGTAATTCATTAATTTGAATATAGATTTCATTAGATTTGATTATTTTTATATAGAATTCATTTTATTTTACTTTACATAGGTACTACTGGCATTCAATTAAAACACAGTAATTACAAAATATCAAATTCTTTATTTAAAACATTGCATGTTTAACACTTAAAATTACAGTCTTCCAACAATGAAACCGTGCATCTTTACCATTTCTCCTGTTTTAGGACGTTTTGCAGTGCATTATGTTGTGTCCTCTGGATTCATCCTCACAAAGAATCTTTAGGCAACAGAAACATATTGGGGGAAAAATAGCCAAAGAATACAGCCATCTGCAAAACCCAGGTGCTGCTTCAAAACGTGGCCACCACCTTTGCTCACCATCTACTTTGTTAGTGACAGAAATGTCTTCTCTGAAAAACAAGAATCAGAAATGGCACACTTTTAAAAGGCAAACCCCTTCTAGAATACACAAACCTCTCAAAATCATAGTTTTCTCTTACCATGAATTATCAGTCTCGGGGTGGCTGGCATACTCATGTCTTTCTTGATGCTTCATTGCAGTTGCCTTTAAAATACAAATACAAAACAATGCAGTAAATATTAAATTCCATTAAAAACTATAACAAACTAATTCTAAAACTAGAAAAGGCAGCTAGCCATAAAACTTGTTTAACTTGGCTAACATATGATTTTATTTTCTCAATAGGCTACTGGCCAACATTAACTACTAACACCTGAACAAAATTTCACATTAATTAACCTAATGTTAATATAAGATAAGCGTTGCTTGTTAAAAATAATTTTAATTTGGTAATCTAATTCAATAAGCTGACAAAAGTCGTTTGAAACGACAACGCAGATTACCATAGCAAAGATTGTGACCGTCATGTTGACGGGTAAATGTTACTAACGTTAGGTAAACTGGTGTGCAGAAATCTGACACAAACACAGAGACAAACGTACATATATTTTTACCTTGCTTGCAGGTCTTATTCTCTCGTAAGGTGCATTGACACACAGCGCAGATGTTCTCCGCAACTCTTCCACTCTCGCGGAGATGGTCCTCACTGCAGAACACAAGATCCAGGGGGTGTGGTTGAATCTAGATCCAACTCCTCCCAACTTATATATATCTAAACCTACCCGTCTCCACCCCTAAACATACCATCTCCACCCCCTTGATGTGGATCCAACATGCCCCTGCAGCGAGTCGCTACTGCGGCATGACTCGATTTAAAAAAAAAAAACTATATAGAACCCATTACATATACTATTTACAGTGAATGCAGACAGTAAAGTGATGCCCCAGTATATTTCTGACGTACAGTAGTATTCCAAGCACTCGCGCTGTTTCTGACGTGAAAGACGAAAGACAAACGGATTTTCCCATCATTACAAGCGATGTAACACGTCAAGTGTAGTCAGTCCCAAGTTGCTTGAGTTAGGATGTAGATGTACATTTTTGATCATTATCAAAATCAGTAACATCTGTAAAAATTGTAGCAACCTAATTTTTATGGTAAAATTTAATTATTCTGAGTATTTTTTTTATAATTAACCATTGGTCTTTCATAGTAGCATACATTTAAATCATGATAAACACGGTTAAAGGGTTACTCCACCCCAAAATTAAAATGGTGTCATTAATCGCTTACCTCCATGTCGTTCCAAACCCCTAAAAGCTTTGTTCGTCTTCGGAACACAAATTAAGATATTTTTGATGCATTCTGACAGCTCTCTGACCCTCCCATAGACCGCAATATAATGAACACAATCAACGTCCAGAAACGTAGCAAGGAGATCGGTAAAATAATCCATGAGACATCAAGGGTTCAACCGTAATTTTACGAAGCTATGAGAATATATTTTGTATGCAAAGAAAACAAAAATAACGACTTTATTCAACAGTTCGTCCAAAATGGTGCTATGCTGACCTTTTAATGGTCAGCCTTTTACCCTTTAAAACCACACATATATATGTGTATGTATATGTGTGTGTGTATATGTATATATATATATGTGTATATATATATATGTGTGTGTATATATATATATATATATATATATATATATATATATATATATATATATGTATATGTATGTATATATGTATGTATGTGTATTTGTATGAAAAACAGTAGTCTTAAAACATTTAGTTTAATGCACACATGCTATTGCTAAATCACAAATAAATGCTATAATTTTATTCCATTACTCCTATAATAATATTAAATATGAATATCCCACATTTTTGACACACTACCATTTATTTTACCAATATTTTTTGTATGCATCTATACTTTTTGGGCTAATATTACAATGTTTTCAGTTGTAGAAATGTGGCGAGAAATGGCTGCAGAGGCTGAAACTGTCACAGCAGTTTGTATTGAGCCTAAAATAATGATTTTATCACGCTATAGTACATCCTAACACTGGAGTACCTTTAAGGTGTAGTACAAGTAGGCAAATTGAGGCACAGCATATGATTTCTGTGCCCTATTTGTCTGAGAAACAATGGCAGCCTGCTGTTTTATACACCATTAGGTTTTTTTTCTCTCTCTCTCTTTTAATGGCGTCTCTTTTAAGGTCAAAAGTGTTTCACTTCTTCACAAGCTCCTTTAAAACACCCGGAGTCGTCTCGCCCAACAGGGTACAGACACTGCAGTGAATCACATCGCCGAAAAAAAAAAACCCTGTCAGTGTCCGACATTAAAACTGCACACCGCTTTCAGCATCACCACACTAATTTCACATTAACAGTGTGTCATGCTTGTGGTCTGGTTAAAAACAGTAGTGCCACTTAATATTTTTGTGGAAACTGTGATCATTTCTTTTTCAGTATTCATTGAATAGGAAGCATTTATATAGTAGAAATCGTTTGTTAAATATTAAATGTAGCTGTCTTTACTGTCACTAAAAAATTATTAGTGTTTTTGTGTGTGCGTGTGCGTTTCTTTAAATTTCTTACTTAGCCCAGACTACTAAAAATACGAAAAAAGTGTTAAGATCCTGAGTAGCATGTGAAATCATGACTGATTCCTGACCTTGTTTTTCTAGCTATGTTTCATTCATTGTCATGTGCGCTTGTTCCTGTTGGTGTCGTTAATCTGGCAACCTGCGTGTGCCTCAAGTCTGAGGAGGAGGGGCCGGGTGAAAAAAACCCTCTCCAGTATTTTGAATTTGGACTCCAATACCTAGTTCAACCACTAGGTGTCAATCCTACATACAGCACCTTTTAAGGTGGTTTTTGATTTGTGTGAAAAAGGTTTAACGCGAATAATGGGAGATGGAAATTAATTTTACGAAGAAATTCCACATGAGCGTTTAAAAAAATTTAATGAGACTTTGCGCTATGGGATGGCATAACCTGACTAACCAGCGGACCAATTTTGTTGCACAGCATCTGAAATGTTGTTATGGACATACTGAAGTGCCCGAGCAAAGTCTGTCATCAAAGTATTTTTGTATAATTGCCACCCAGAACTGTTACACGACTGCGTTCCCAAACATCTGGCATTCACCTCCGAAAGCAATAACTGCTTTATTGTGTTTCGTCTGCTCGCTCTGAGACGCAAGTACTTTATTATATTTCAATATTATTATTTTCAGTTGCTTCTCCTACTTTTCTTAGTGATGTTTAGTGTTATTTTATCAGGAAGTGATGAATTTGTTCTCTCTGACTCGTTGGATGGAAACGGTACTTATTCGCAAATGTTTTATGCGATCTTCCAATTTTGCGTATTAGTTAAATTCGCAACTAATGATGGAAACCCGGCTCCTCTTTCATCTTGTTTTTGTCTTTTCTTGCATTTTCATTAGACGGTGGATATCCATAAGGAGAAGGTCGCCAGACGAGAGATCGGCATCCTGACAACGAATAAAAACACAGCAAGGACTCATAAGATCATCGCTCCGGCCAACATTGAGCGGCCGGTGAGGTACATCAGGAAGCCCATCGACTACACAGTACTGGATGATGTGGGCCATGGAGTAAAGGTAAATAAGTTGCAGTCTTTTAAAACTATATTCATTGCTTCCAACTCTACAAACAGGATGGCTTGTTTCTTTGCGTTTTGAAGTGTGACCATATATCTGAGTAAGAGTAGATGCTAGATTTAATTTGTTTCTTGAGTCTGTTCAATATGTCAGACTGTGGTGTACCTGGAGTTGATTGCTGCAACAATGAAACATTGAGTGTTTCCACAATTTCCAGCAGACAGTAACATTGCCTGTGTGATAAGTTTTGTCTTTAAAGTAGAGTAAGAAGGTTAATGGCAAAATGAGCTCACAAATTACGCCCCTTTCTGCTCTAGTTTATAGAGAGAGGCAGTGAGTTGTAAACAACCTCCCATAAAAAAAACAATCCAGCAATGCAGTTCACATTCCAGCTCTTACAGCGCACTGACAGCATGCATCTGTGTTATCTGAGGTCCTGAAATGTAAAAACATCTGACCTAGTGACAGCATCACCCTCCATCTGTGGTTAATCTGGCAGGATTGTGAGTGTGAGAGGCGTTCACGAGGGATTAGGGCTGAAATGACGCCTGTGACCCAACAGCCAATCGATTATGATCGTTTATAAAATGAGCCTCACGTATAATCAATATTAGCGTATGTGCTGTTTACATTCACTGGGGTTAAAGCTAACTGCTGTTTGTTTATGTAGTTTCAGAAATTATTGGATTATTGCTACTGACAGTAAATCCCTATTAGTGTAAACATTTCAGTGACACAAACATGTCATTACATTCGAATGTGGACATTCAACCGAAACTGCCTTGCTTTCTGTTGTTGAAGCCCTAAGACTTGCAAGAGCGGCTTCCAAATCTTCATTACTTATCTTGCTGGATCTGTCTGCTGCTTTTGATACAGTCAACCATCAGATCCTCTTGTCAACCCTATTGAGAAAGGGCATCTCAGGAACCGCACTCCAGTGGTTTGAGTCTTACCTCTCTGATAGGTCCTTCAAAGTATCTTGGAGAGGTGAGGTATCCAAGTCGCAACATCTAGCTACTGGGGTGCCTCAGGGCTCAGTTCTTGGACCAATTCTCTTTTCTGTCTACATGGCATCACTAGGTTATGTCATTCAGAAACATGGCTTTTCATATCACTGCAATGCTTATGACACTCAACTCTACCTCTCATTCCATCCTGATGATCCGACGATAGCTGCTCGCATCTCAGCGTGTCTAACAGACATTTCTTGCTGGATGATGGACCATCACCTTCAACTCAACCTAGTTAAGACAGAACTGCTTGTAGTTTTAACTAACCCATCGCTTCATCACAATCTCACCTTCCAGTTAGGCTCATCTACCATAACTCGTTAAAAAACAGCTAGAAACCTTGGAGTTGTGATTGATTGATAAGCTGAATTTCTCAGACCACATTGCTAAAACTGCCCGGTCCTGCAGATTTGCATTATACAATATTAAGAAGATCAGGCCCTTTCTCTCAGAACATGCAACACAACTCCTTGTTCAGACTCTTGTTCTGTCCAGACTTGACTATTGCAATCCTCTCTTGGCAGGTCTTCCAGCCAATTCTATTAAACCTCTACAATTAATCCAAAATGCCGCTGCAAGATTAATCTTTAATGAGCCAAAAAGAACGCACGTCACGCCTCTGTTCATCAATTTGCACTGGCTACCAATAGCTGCTCGCATTAAATTCAAGGCATTAATGTTTGCCTACAGAACCACCACTGGCTCTGCACCCCTTTACCTAGATTCATTACTTCAGACTTATATGCCCTCTAGAAGCTTGCGTTCTTCAAGTGAACGACACATTATTGTACCATCCCAAAGACACACAAAAACACTTTCACAGACTTTTTCATTAACTGTTCCCATCTGGTGGAATGACCTGCCTAACTCGATCCGAGCAGCCGAATCCTTACCCATCTTCAAGAAACGGCTAAAAACTCATCTGTTCCATCTTTACTTGACCCTCTAACTCCAGCACTCTCTATTCTAATTTTATTTTATCTGTCTTTTTATAAAAAAATAATAAATAAATAATAATAATACACTTTCGTACTTTATTTACCCCTAAAGGGTGCATATCATTACATTTAAGATAAGTATTATTATGTTAAAAGTACAGATAGTGCCTAAATTTTATATATTAGTACCTTCTGAGAGTGTACACAGTGCGTTCTGCTGTCACGGAATATCCTGGCAGTGTTTTATTACACCTTTTTACTGTTGCATTGCTGTCGTTCAGTAAGAGAAGCCATAACCTTGAGTCACCTGACAGGGGGATTACAGCATCTTCAGCCAAATTTACTGCGTTTGCAAAAGATGAGATTTATTTTCAATGTCAGTTGACACTTAATCTAGTCAGCAGCTGCAAGAATGCAGAGGAGTTCTAGATGCTGTTTTCAAAAGGTTTTTTAACTAGTTTATTTTACTTCCTTCCCCTGTTCAGGATCAAATATTAGAATCCTTTTCTTTGCCTGCTCGTGTATCTGTTTCAGTGAACATTAAGCATTTTCGCTGTCAGAGTATGATAAATTAAGCCGCATTTCTGTCTGGCTGAGGGAGGATTTTACTCTCTACGGATTCCACTGAGATCTAAATGAACACCGCATGTATGTGTGCGTGTATGAAGTCGTGGAACTGATGTTGTGTAAGATTGTTCACCCAGAATCCAGTGTTGGCTGAAGGAAATGGTTTTAATGGTTACTCTGTTTAGTGCTTAATTAGACATTTGTCTGTTTAGGATCTCCTATATGTGTTGTGATATGTATGAATTAAATTTTAATGAAAATATATATGTCATGATGCAACATGTTGTGTGCGTTGTGATACGTAAATATGTATATTAAAAATAAAAAATAAATAAATGTCCTGATATCGAACCAAAGCTAGAAATGGTAAAATTGAATGCTCTATATTTTGAATCTATCTTTTAATTTATTTAATTTTAAGGTTTTTGTTTTTAGATTCATTTATTTTATAAAAGCAATAATGCACTTCAGGTCCTGTGATGATATGAATACAGTCTCAATTGAAGGAGTGCAGGTACGCGGTTGTGCCTATGTGTTTTGATATGTAAATATGATTTTTATATATATTAAGTTATGTCTTAATATATATCCAAGTCAAATTCCATGTTTATAACTGGGTTCAGGCTAACTGAATAACTACACTAACTGAATTGCTACACTATCGCTAACTAAATATATTTGTGTATATGATTATCCAACGTTTTATGTCTATGTTTGTATTAATGTTTGTTTTAGTGCTGTTTAATTAGTGCTAAATGTTTAATCGCGATTAATCACATCCAAAATACGTTTTTGTTTACAAAATATGTGTGTGTACTGTGTATATTTATTATGTATATAAATGCACACACATACAGTATGTTTTGAAAATATTTACATGTATTTACTTATAATACATATCATTTATATTATAAGTAAATATATTTAATATATAAATATATTTTTTCTTAAATATATACATGCATGTGTGTGTGTATTTAATAAATATGCACAGTACACACACATATATTATGTAAACAAACTTTTATTTTGGATGCGATTATCACAAGTAGCTAATCGTTTGACAGCACTAGTTTGCTTATTTAGTTTATTTGTATTATCTGGATTCTGTATTTGTTTATTATATGGTTTCTTTACTTAATTATAATTTGATTGATTTATTTGTTTGGGGCAGGTGCCTAACATCAGTTAGGCACCTGCCTTCAAGTGCTTATTGCTGAAACACTCTCTTGTTAACTCTGTTTTACACTATAGAGTTGCTATTTTCTGTCTACTTAAGTTATGAGCATCGTCCCGGTTATTTTTTCCCTCATTACTCATACGGGACAGTGCATTAATAATGGGACACTTTGCATGTGGTGCAGAACAGTCACTGTACACGGAGCCGCTGTTATGATAAGAGACCTTTGTCTCTGCGGTTTGTGGACTACGTTGTCTGCACAGAGAAGCTCGTATTCTTCTTGCCATGTATCTTGTATGCGGCAGACAAAAGCAAGTGCTTTTTGTAATTATTAATTTCCTGATAATAGCATAGATTGCACAAACACACTGCAGGTCAGACCCAAATAATACAGTCTAAAAAGACACCTGTGGGACGGAGAGATGAAATGAATGTCTGCTTCAGACCACTCAATCAAAGCAAGTGTGAAAACAGCCACATTGTCAGGAAAAGCATTTTAACGTCAGCGCTTTCAGCTCTAGTGAAGTGAAATGTAGTTTTAGAGATTTGAAGTGCTTTTGTCCTGCTTCAAGAGCTCTGAACTGAGACATGCCGGTTTTTGACATGCCTCTCTTTCTCTCCCTCTCTTTGTCTTTCTCTTTTGTTCTATAAATCACCCTCTTTTTTTCATCTGCCCACGCTAGTGGCTTAAAGCCAAGGTAAGTGTACTTGTCATATGACCCCTCCATTACTGATCAACTGATTCGATCTTCCCTTGTGATACATATTCATATTCCTGTATTCATCCCTCCCTCATAACCTCATCATGTGCAGTAGTTGTAGATCAATCCCATAGCAAAGTGATCTGTAATAGCTGTATTATTGAAAGATTATTACACATTTTAACACCAAATCAAGTACATATGCAACTGAAACACGCAGTTGCCTATGTAACTGAATTTTGGCTTGCCAGACAAATGTTGTTTTTCTTACATTTTTAATAATTCATATATTTTTATGCTTAATGTCTGGTTTTTGTATATATGATGAAGTGATAGACTGATATCGGCGAGGTTAATTGGAGCATTTTGAGATTGTCGAAGACTGTTAGTTGTCCCGTTGTGTTTGTTTCAATGTCTATAAAGTGTTATTTGATTATATATTTTTTGTCTTTATTTTAAATTGAGAAAACATTTTGTAAAATTAATTAAATTATCCTTTTTTCTATCATTAAAATATATAATAAATTTTTTGCCCACTAAATATTCAAAATATTTGCATTGACCAAACTCAAAACAGATTGACCTCTAGTTGTGTTTGTCATTTTCAGTCAATGGTCCTTATTCATGAAACATTAGCAGGATTTTATTTATTTAATTTTTTGCAAATTCATAAAGTGTTCAAAAATGTTTAGATTTATGAAAATGTGTACTGTCAAAAAGCCAGCTCTCAACCATGCTTAAACGGTGCATAAAACATCTGAACTTTGTTTGATTGATTTGGCAAAATGATGACACTGCATTTTAATAAAATAATAATAGAAATAGCAACACAATTAATTATTAACAATTTATTCATTTTTGTTTTTATTTCATTTTTTAGTTGTTCTTTTAAGTTTCAGTTACATAATAATAACAAACTTGATTTACTATCATGATTGATTGGAATTCTTCAGCATGTTTAACAATAAAGTTATACGAGAAGAGGTCAATTTTACAGGCAAATTATTCATACATTTACAAAAGTTTCATGAATGAGGCCCATTCTTTGCCGTAGCAATCTGAACCTTTGGTTGAAATGTATAGTTTTGTCTGGTAAAGCCCTCCTCTCATCTCCATTTCTTTAGTCGTATTTCTATAATCTGATGGTCAGGCTCTGTTCAAATGCTTAAACAGATGTTTTGCTTGTCCAATCAGCAACACGGCAACAATCAGTCAATCAGAGGAGGAACTCTCTCCAGGACCAATCCCCCAACACAGAAACCTCCCAGCCCACCCTTGGCAGGACGAGGCACTCTTGGGTAAGACGTGATTTCATCATGTACTTCATTGTGAGAAGAATGAAAAAGTTTCTGACCAGTTTGATGAATCGGAGAATAGTCTGACACTGACTACAGTTTTCAGTAGCAAAGCCACAAATCATGTATTATTTGAAGTTTGTAATATTTTTGCCTGTTTGTTTTAAATGCATATACAGGCGTAACACTCCTTATAAAACACTCGAGCCGGTGAAACCTCCAACAGTGCCCAACGATTACATGACAAGTCCAGCTCGCTTGGGCAGCCAACACAGTCCAGGACGCACTGCGTCTCTCAACCAGAGACCGAGAACCCACAGGTAACCTAATAATAAAATCGGAGTTTCTCCTTCGGACTGCTTTTTAATGAATATTGTTTACTATTATTATCATTATTATTATATTACAATAAGTTTGTTTATATATTTGTTTTTGTTTATTTAATTTGAAATGGTTTAGTACAGTTTAGTACCACTGTGTAGTATTATTATTATTATTTGAACTGTTATTGTATATTTTATTTGTTACAAAAATATTTATGTAATGTTGTAGTACATTTTTATTAATACTTTGTAGTTTATAGTTAATGATTATTATCATAAACATTATTTATTAGTCTTATTAACCAAATATAAATACAATAAAATAAACAAGCAAAATAAAAACGTTCAAATATTAGGGCTATTAGGGGAAGTCGTGGCCTAATTGTTAGATAGTCGGACTCGTAATCCAAAGGTTGCGGGTTCGAGTCTCGGGCCGGCAGGGATTGTAGGTGGGGGGAGTGAATGTCAAGCGCTCTCTCCACCCTCAATACCACGACTGAGGTGCCCTTGAACACGGCACCGAACCCCCAACTGCTCCCCGGGCGCCGCAGCATAAATGTGTGTGTTCACTGCTGTGTGTGTGTGTGTGTGTGTGTGTGTTCACTGCTGTGTGTGTGTGTGTGTGTGTGTGTGTGTGTGTGTTCACTGCTGTGTGTGTGTGTGTGTGTGTGTGTGTGTTCACTGCTGTGTGTGTGCACGTTGGATGGGTTAAATGCAGAGCACGAATTCCGAGTATGGGTCACCATACTTGGCAGTATGTCACTTCACTTAATAATAATAAAATAATATAATTTGTTTAATTTGAGTAATTTTGTATGCATTATTTTCCATTGTGTCCACATACATGAAACACTGCGTATGTTAAATGTGCACTGGCTTTACTAATGAATCAGATGTCCTATTTTCTCTCTTAATTTGGTCTTTTTCCACTTCTTTTCTCCCACACTTTTCCATCAGCCTCCACAGTTTTGTTTCTGAATGTCACAACATATTTGACTTCCTCTGTTCTTCATGGTGTCTAAATGACAGACCTGATCCGGGGGCTTCTGAATGTTCCCAGTGTGCAGTCTGTACTGTTCACACACATACGTCTAACATCTGTAAATAATGTCATCGCGCCAACCCACACCTCAACCGCACACCAGACCAGAGGGAATAACTCCTCATTCAGCCCTACTAAACACTATCAGCACTGCAGTGCTACATGCGGAAAATGACTGGATGAATTGGCCTCATTAGTTAATGCTGACTATGATGCCATAAATAATAATACACAACTTTTAATTTGAGTAAATAGCACCACACGCCAGCTCTTGTGAGAGTGGCCTGCTGTATCCATCAAACGGCTAGTCTTAAAGGGGAAATGAGATTGGCATCCCTTTGTCAAACACAAGTAGAAATTGAAGAATTCGCAGAGCCCCAAGTTTTTTAAATAAATAAAATGAGCAGTGGAAAGGTAAAAGATGTTTTTTTTTAATAGTTTAACTTTTAACATTAACTGTTTACACATAAAAACAATATAAAAGTTGGGCAGTTGAATGGAAAAATGTTTGACTTTAAACTTCCTACACATCAAAGAATCCTGAAAAATGGAAATGTTAAGATTATCATAAAAATATTTTATTATTTATTATCAATGCGGTCAACATTGATAATCATAAGAATTGTTTCTTGAGCAGCAAACTAGCGTATTAGAATGATTTCTGAAAGATCACGTGACACTGAAGCCTGAGTAAGTCATACTGGTTTTAAAATATTAAAATAGAAAAGTTATTTTAAATTGTAATATTTCACAATATTTTTATTTTACTGTATTTTTCAACAAATAAATGCAGGCTAGTAGTAGTAAGCATCAAAATATTTATAAAAAAAATAATAATAAACAACACCTTGACAACCTCAGTTTGTAGTTTTATGAAAAACAGTGACATAATGTCTTCTAATATATAGTTTTGTTGGCACCTTATAAAAGCTGTTCTTGAGTACGGACATGTAGCTGACAGTCTTTATCAGCCGCATCAGTTCTAGCAGCTTCAGCGATTTGTGTATGCGCTTCTTATGTGTAATTAAGATTTAGTATGATTCCATGTCTGCACCTGAGCCATTATCTGCTTTCCAGAAGCGTTCGCTGCTGCTTATTCAGCTCTTTTTGTGCTGTCTTCATCTGAACCGACTTGAGCTCTTTGGGTGCCCGATGCATTATGGGTTACGACGGTGTCAATTAACCATTTTTGTTTCTCTAAGATTCAATTTATAGATGGACCTAGTGGTCTGGTTAGTAGTGATTACAGTAGATAATTTGTCTATATTGTGTAGATTTTCACCACATAAGCCCCTCCACATATATTGGCCATGCTGCAAGGTTCAGTTCCCTCCCTCTTTTGAAGCATTTGGTTCCCCATACAGCTCATAACTAAATGTAACAGGCTGTGTGACTAAATGAGAAATGAAAATCCTGATTATCAATACACTTCAAATTAGTGAGTGTCGTGTAGAATCTCATAGCATTAGACAGATGTATTGCCCATTTTAAATTACCCTATTTTAATAACATCTTTGGTTTTGGCTTTTGGCCTAGTAGTGTGTCCAACATTTTAGCCATGGATACTAAATAAATAAAATTTAATGTAATATAATATAAAAAATCTAATTAAATGAAATGGAAAAACAATAAATTATTATTATATAAAAAAAAAGAAAGTTACCAGTGTTTCAGGCAAGCCACAAAACTGCTAGTTTTGAAAATATGTAGTTTTGCACATCTCTAGTTAAAATGGGATCATTCTTGCGATCCCAGAGTTCATACAATGAAACGAGAAAGACTCAGTGCTGCAATAATGAGATCTATTGCAGCGTGGGACTCCCTGCTGCTCTGGTTTCTGTGGAACTGTGGAGCTGCATGGACACACAGCAGATGCAGAGGATCAGGGCTGATTTCTAAAGCTGTGCCCATGTGGGGGTGTAACACTGATGCAATGATGCTCATAGCGCCATAGTGTTAAATAATCCATCAATTGATCTGTGTTGAACATATGCATAACCACGTATGGATATTGTACCATGTGTCTAAAAGGCAAGTGTATATCTAGGTCACTACCATGTAAGCCTGTGATATTCAGAACGGAAAAAAATAGCTTAGTACTTACTGACTACTACACTAAATACTATGTACTGCTTGCTGTTTTGGGTAAAACGGTATAAATAATGATAAATGTTTCAGACAGTAGTATGCTTTATCATGATCTCATTGTGGCATCAAGCAATATTGACATTTGTAGCACTGCACTGTTAATTGAAATAAAACCGAAATCGCCATAATGGCTTCGTGCAATTGTCAAAACACAAAAGCTGCGATTTAATAAAAGGAATAATTTTAGTATTTAAATTTCATATTGGCATACAGTATTCTCTGTTTTGAGTAAACGTAGTAGATCAGCTGAGTTTTCCATGTGTGGAAAATCTGCATACTTCATAAATAGTATGATATGTATGTTAAAAACTTCCTGTCTTTCTCTGTAGTGGCAGCAGCGGGGGCAGTGGCAGTCGAGAGAACAGTGGCGGCAGCAGCATCGGCATTCCCATTGCCGTACCGACTCCCTCCATTCCCAACTCAGTCCCAGGTGAGCCCACATATACAGTGCAAAAACACACTATCTAAAGCACAATGTCCTACAGGTTAGGGACAACTTGAGAATTAGACGTACTCTCCACATGTGGGTATTTAACGCTGCAGTATATCCTGTTCTCCGGAGTGAGAAATGGAGCAGGATTAGCTGTTCACTGTATGCCTACAGGTTTCGTGGCCTGATTTTTCCAGCTAAAGGTTTGTTAAAGTAGGCCACTGCACAAGGACAGGTAGAAATAGAGAGGAAGTGTGAAACTCTAAAGGGTGGTCTTCCTGCAGAGAACAGGAAAAAAGAATGAAGTTTAGGAAGAAAAGAGGTCACTGTCCTGCTCTCCTCTGAGATACCTGCTGGAGCCAAGAGGAACAGAACCCCCCCACCCCTACATCTCTCCTGAAATCATTCAGTCGCTATAGCAACACTGCATCAGCACCACTGATTTCCTTTTCCTGGATTAATGTTATTTAGTGTTGACAGGACCTTTGAATGCAGCGTCTCTGTCCTTGTACCCCTTTTATGTCTGTTTGTGTATTTGTGTAATAAAACATACGACTTTTCTCTAGGGTTTTTTTTTTTTTTCATATTTTGAAGGGTTTTTTTCATTGTATATGTATATGTGTGTATATGTATGTGTGTGTACATGTGTATATATATATATATATATATATATGTGTGTGTGTGTATATGTATGTGTTTGTATATGTATATGTGTGTGTGTGTGTATATATGTGTGTGTATATGTATATATGTGTGTGTGTGTGTATGTATATATATATGTATATATATATATATATATATATATATATATATATATTCCCTTATAGAATGTTTCCAGTTAGTCCCCTACCAGGTTACAGAATGGTTAGGATGCAGCCTTAGACATCAGGGAACCTTAATGGGTTTTGGAACAAGACTGAAATGTCTGTGTGATATCAATTAATGAATCGTCCTCAAGATGTATTTTCTCTTATATGCCGGTTCTGACCCCACAGTCACCCCCTCATGGGCTGCTCCCCCTGGAGCTCCTCCCCCAGCCCCTCCTCCTCCACCCCCCTTCCTTGGCCAGGGCCCACCAATGCCAGCCGCTGCTATAGGTGAGCCCCACCCCCAATCCCGTCGGCACCTGTGCAAAGTCCGTCCCGGACGACACCAGCGTTCCTATCCCACCGTCCAACTGTCTGTCTGTGGGGCTTCAGCATGGGTCACAGAATTAAGATCTGGGGATGGTGGTGGTGATTGTTATTTTTTTGGGTGGTGGGTTTGTGCTGCTTCAGTTTAATTGAATGCACTGTGGAGAAGTCTCTGAACTGCCTGAACTATTTCCCATAGTTCATAAAAAGAGTATTGGTGGTGTTTGAAAACAGCAAAAATCCTGTAGACTTCAGATCTGCTCACTCTAAGAACAATAGTTATACCGACAAGTTTTAATAATCACTCTAGTTCTATAAGAATAAAGACGTCCACCCCATAACTATAATGACAATGATACAGCAAGACTATGTCACTGGTATCACTTTCAGAACTTTCAGCTTATGAACATTAAAAAGCCAATGAGAATCCAACTTTATAGATCTTGAGCATTTAAAGCAGTAGACGACAAAACTGCTGGATCCAAAACCTTAGCATGAGCTGATTTGGGTGCTAATATAGTTAAAGTCATCTTTATAGCTATTTTTCTTGGTGTAAATGGCCCTTTAACTAAGTCACATTTATTTTTGTACTTTTGTTGGTGAAATTCTTCAGGCAAAATATAGTCATCTTGATCAGAATCCAAGCAATTGGGAGTTTCGTTTGAGGTTAAAAATCCACACAGATTTTGCATTGGATTCAAGTTTTTTTTAAAATTTGAACATGTAAATTCATTAATTACCATAGAAGCTGCATTTACTAATGTGAGCCTTTTTTTGCTATGGAATAAAAATTCAAAGTGAAATAATTTCAACTTTTTATGTCGCAATTCAGACTTTTTTCTGTCGCAATAGCGAGTTATAAAGTCCAATTCTGAACTATTTTCATACAATTGCGACTTTATATAATTCTGACTTTATTTCTCAGAATTGCGAGTTTATTCTAACTTTATAACACGGAATTGCGACTTTATATCCAGTTCTGACTTTATATCTTCGCAGTTGCAAGTTCATGTCTTTTGCAATTCTGAGAAAAAAGTCACAATTGTGAGTTTATATGAATTCTGAGGGAAGAAAAAGTTGAGATTACAATAATTTTTATTTTATTAAATTATTTTAATTTTTACTTGTATTCAGTGGTGGAAACAAGCTCCTATAGGTAAAACTTCTTACTTTGGAAATGGTGCTTTATGCATTGCTACACTATTGACAATAGACTACCGAAACATTCCGTGAAATTTTGCATGCAATGTGACTACTACTCGACATGGAGAAAATCAAATTGCATCTGGAATCCAACATATCATAGAAACTTGAGGTTGGGCTCTTTTGAATAATGCAGAATATCTTAGAAACTGCATAGCAACACCTTAGCAACCACCTTTTAAAAATCTTGCTTTGTGTTGGTGAGTCAGAGACTTCTTCACTACAGGTTCTTTTGAAAGAGCCACTGTTTTCCTTTTGCTTTGCATCTTCCCAATGTTATGATGTGATGATACAGTATTAATCAATATCCTATCCCATAATTCTGTTCATTAGAACAGGAGGTTTCACTGGCTCCATCAGGACACATCTGGAATGAGGTGTTTGTGTTGTGTTTATATCATATGTCACAGTGATGTTAGTCCAAAGTGTTTGTTTTTTTGCTTGGTTCCGGCCATCACTATCAGGGAGACCGTGTCTCTCTAGGGCTTCCCAGTTATATGACCTGGAAATGTGCTTGACATGTTTTGTTAGATTCACCCGTAGCTCACCTATTAGTAAAACTATTAAATTATGGGAAGCTTTCCTTGCTTGTATGTTTGTCATTCACTCTTCTGGATTTTCTCTTGTCTTTGTACCTTCTTCTCTGGTGCTAACAGCTGTGGCTGCTGGGCCAGGTCTTGGGCCCATCCCCATGTCGCAGTTCGGCACGATATCTCGGCAGATCTCCCGACACAACTCCACCACCTCCTCCGTCTCCATGGTTTCTGCCACGGGTACATACCGCCGAGCGCCGTCCGTCTCTTCCCAGTTCTCCCTGCAGCAGCCGCACGTTAACGGGGGCACAAACGCAAGTAAGAGACGGAGAACGACGCATGAATATACAGACACGTACAAACTCACAGCCAATTTAATCACATCTGGAGTTCCTTTGCGACAGTTTCATTCCTTTAAATTCAGCCCTATCTTGGTGAAAGCCATATCTAAGCGTCATAATACCTGGGTATTTTTAAGTGCATCCTGTCTGCGATGAAGGGAACAGCCTGTCTCTTCCCACAGGTGTGCGGCCGTACACGCTAATGTCATTAAGACCACAAAAGCCTCAGATTTATGAGTAGTGAGGGCACCGGGCCGGTGGCCACCTGCTTATGAATGGAGATTCATTGTCATTTACGCATTAAATCTGAGATTTTAAATCTCACTGTCAGATGCCCAGAAACAATGGAGTGAATGAGCGTCATATCGGCATCAGACGTGAACTGAAACACATTCATGGAAAAAGATCCTATTGATTTGAACAAACTGGCCATGTGATCTTTCACACATCTAATTCAAATCATCTGTCACACCTTGGAATGTAAAAAAAGAAAAAAAATTTCAGTCAGTAGAATCTTTATTTTTTTATTTTTTTTCTTGTTTTTTTTCAGCAAGGATCAAAAGAAATAAAAAATGACAGTAAATATTTATAATAATATTTTTGTGGAAACTAAAGCATTTTTTTCAAGATACTAAATATATCAAGAACTTCTTGAGCAGCAAATCAACATATTAGAATGATTTCTGAAGGATCACGTGACTGAAGACTGGAGTAATGATGCTGGAAATTCAGCTTTGCCATCACAGAAATAAATTACATTTAAATTAAATGTATTATTATTTGAAATAAAAAGAAAATACTTAAGGTATTTTTGCCTTTTTCACTGTAAAGGCCTTTCACATTTATGTATTTAAATTATTAAAATTATATATTTTTTCTCAAAACTGGACATTTTAGTTGAGTTGTTTTAAATTTAATTTGAAATGTTTTAAATTGGAGCAGTCAAACCTGAAATCAACATGGAAATGAATACAATCTTTAATGGGAATTTCTATAATAAATGTCTAGTTATGCAAAATTGAAAATATAATGCTTAACTACAATATTTCATCAGCCAGGGCTATTATAGTTAAAACTAAAACATTTACAAACCAAAAAAAAAAAAGTTAAATAATAATAATAATTTAAAAAACCTTGAAATAAAATAAATGTTAACTGAAATGAAATAAAATATAAACAACTTGCAATTATTTCAGCGAGTTCCCAAGGCAACATTTGATGTACTACAATAACTAAAACTGAAATTAAAAATATCAAAAACTATATTGACACAAAAAAATGTATCTAAAATTAACATAAAATCAGAAAATAAAATATAAATCTAAAAAAAAACCTATAATAGTATTTCAGTGATTCTAAAACACTGTCACTAGAAATTACTCGTCGTGATATAATAGTTATCTCTGTAAAATAATTTAAAATCTTTTCCAGTCCGTTGCAAAGAACTAGAAGTGTTGTTGAAACGAACTGGTCAGAAGTTATGGGAACTCTGCTGTTATTTGAGATCATTTTCAGTCTTTCTATATCTGTAAGATTCCTACTTCTATGAGATTACAATTCCTTTCTCGTGTGGGACTGATGTTTGTTTGTATCTCTCTTCCTGCTTGTACCTCTTTCCTCTCTGTGTTTGCGGTGTGCTTGTGTTCAGTGTCTATGGCCCCCCCTCCTCCTCCACCCATGCCTCAGCTCACCCCACAGATCCCGCTCACAGGTTTTGTGGCCAGAGTACAGGAAAACAGTAAGTCTGACGGCCACCTTTCCCCAGCGCATGTGGATGTGTTCGAGTTTTGCTGCATGCTGCCCTCGTCTGCATTTCCATCCGTCCGTTTGTGCTGTAGTAGATATCGTTCATTCTGCAGGTCAAAGAGGGCACGCGTATTGCCATTGTTCAAGCCTTTCCTAACGACTAAAGCCTGCAATAAAGTGTGTCACATTTACATAAGTGTGTATTGCTTTATGTAACCTAAAAGAGGCTTAATAGATTTCTTGAAAGGCACTCATTGTTTTATTTTATGTTCTACATTCTGGATTACATTGGGATTTAATCTTGGACTTATTCAATGGCAATAAAGCGTGTCTCGTTTATAGACTTCCCCTGTATGTGATATTATACACTCTTCTATTCAGTCATTGGGCTACATTTGTGTATGGCTTTATACCCAGCAAGCTTTAGGTAGGGCTAAACCACACTGATGCATCATGGGAAGAATTGAAACGGTTAACGGGCCCAGCTGACACTCATGTATTTAATACAAGGTCGCATGAACAACTTGTCAAGTTGCAACAGAAATGCTCTGCGAGTGTACTTTATTTCTCAGAAAGATGGATCGATTTAAGAAGTTGTCCAAACAAAAGCATAAAGTGGTTTTTGCTGCCCTCTCGTGATGCGTTCTGGTTGTTGTTGAGGATGTCTCACAAAGCCAGACCTTTGACTGAAGTTTGTCTGATCAACTTATTCTTAGACAGGAAGTGATTAGTTTGATCAAGTACAGTTCATTTAGGTTTTATGTGCTCCCAGTATATATTTTAAAATATAATTATACATTTGTTTTGTGAGAAAAGCTTAGGTGTCATTATAATAATAATAATCATATTTTAAAAAAGAATTACATATAAACAATTGGTGTAATCATTTAATAATTATACATAATTGTTAATTATTTTATTATAGTAATCATTATTTTTTATCATGTCACTGTACTCAGGCCACAGCAAATTAATTAAATGTTATAAAAAAAATTAACCTACTGTTAACATTGTATAAACCTCAATAAAATAAAATATAGTATATTAATAATACTAAAATAACTTTCTTTATAATTAGGTAAAATTTTTATATGTGCAGTTTTCATTTAAATTAAATTTTAATTTTTGTAGTTTTATGTTTTTTTGTAAGATTTATTTGTTTGTTTTTATTTAGTTTAACTAGAATTGAACTTCTAATTAATTCTTTTTTCATCTAATTGTTCTATTTTATTTCAGCGTTTTAGTTAACAAGAATGTTTTTTAATACTCTGCCGTCAGTAGAACAAATGATTTCCCATCAGACTTTAGAAAGCAATATAAAATGGAAATATGAACATTTAGAAAGTTTAAATGAAGTTTTAAAAAGTTAAAAATATTGTCAAAAAGTTGTCATTTTAACTAATCTATCTCTAATTATTTTTCTTCGGCCCTGCAAGCACCCTTTTCTAGTTTGTGTAGAATGTGTACGGTGTAATATGTCGTATAATGAGGAATAATTTCATAGTTTTGTATAGTTCTGCTGTTCTCCAGCAGACGTGAGTGTTTCTTGATCACGCATGTCTACTAACCAGTCTGCATGAGCATGTGTGCACGGTGAGCAGCTGGATGGCATGCCCAGCACTGCTCTCCATCCTGGAGCGGGTGGTTTTATTGTGTCTGAGGCTGACTGTGGTGTTTGCTGGATGTTAGTTGCAGATACCCCGACTCCTCCCCCTCCTCCTCCCCCTGATGACATGTCCATGTTTGACGAGGCTCCGGCTCCGCCGCCGCCTCCACCTCCGCCAGTCGACTATGAAGATGAAGAGGCAGCTGTAGTGCACTACAGTGACCCCTATGCAGATGGAGACCCAAACTGGGCCCCCAAGTCCTACATCGAGAAAGGTGAGTTTTTAACATCAACACTGAATACTAAGTTTTATTTCTTTTACAGAAATTGTATTTTATTTTATTGACAGGTAATTTATATAATTTTTATTTATTTATTATTGGTGTTCTTGCTATATTTAACATTGTTTATATATTTATTTTATTTATAAACATTTATTCTTAAATGACATTTATTTTACACATGCAATTAAAATGTTATTATTAACATGTAACTTTGTTTTTATTTATTAGCATTATTTGTTTTTTAAATACCTTTTACACACGTGTATACATAACATCTTATTTATTAGCATAACTATTTATATTTTAGCTTTATTGATGTTGTTATGTTTTAAAATTTGTATATTTGACATTTTATTTATTAATATGTAACTTTATATTTTTAAAGATATGTATTATTTACATAATAATAATTATTATTATTATATTAAAGACATTTAGTTTATGAACATTTATTTAGAAACATCTATGTATATTTATTGAAATAATTACCATACTATTTATATTATATAAAATGTATCATTATTATTATTATTATTTTTTATGTATAGCATCATTTGTAATTATTTGATTATTTATTGTATTATCATTATTTGCATTTTTTATAAGTTTTTAATATGTAACTTCCTATATTTAATGAAATTATTAATAGTGATATGTATACCAGTTATGATGATGATAATAATTATTAATGACATTTTATATCATATAAATTATATGGTAATTAATGTTTATTATGATTATTATATAATATAATTTTAATGATTTATGGTTTATATATTTTAGTAGTAGTAACATGTAACTTCTTATACAGTAATTAAATTGATACGTATATCAATAATAATAATAATATCAATGAAGTTACATGCTATTAAATAAAATGGCATAATAATAATAATAAAAAGCGCTTTATTGTCTTTTATCATATTGTCGAAGTCTGAAGTGGCGTATTGTTTAATAACTGATATTTCCCATGACTTCCCATCTTTGCAGTGGTTGCCATCTACGACTACATCAAGGATAAGGACGATGAACTGAGCTTCATGGAAGGAGCCATTATCTACATCATCAAGAAGAATGACGACGGCTGGTTTGAAGGCGTTTCCAGCGGTGTCACTGGTCTGTTTCCCGGAAACTACGTGGAGTCCATCATGCACTACGCCGACTGAAGGGAGCGGACCTCAGATCAACCCCAAACAATCAGATCTTGACCACAGTATAGACCGTGCTCAAGCACACGGCTCAATGTTTGTTCCTCACAAATGGCGAATCATGAAAATGGATGAACTTTACTTTGTGGTGATGGGTGGATGTGGGCAAATGGGATGACCAACTATTCAGAGGAAGTCCGTGTACATAAAATGAAAGTTATCCTGTGTGTAGTGAATGTCAATCACAGTATCTTCAGCAGTCAATACAACATGTGAACATGTAAAGTAGATGATTGTCTCCGCTTTTGACATTTTCAACTAAAAGCCGACCGTTTATTTGATTTCCTTTACCGCTTCTCTCCATTCGCTTTTGTTTGGACATTTTGAATGAAAAAAAAATCACTCATCTTATGAACTAATTCATTTTAGGGTTTTATTGTAAAGTACCACGTCATTGCCCCAAAGTGTATCAAAATCTTAACGTAAAGCATGCATACAAAATTGAAATGTATTGTAACCTAAACGTTAAAATTCATTCTGCTTTCATCTTTGTATTATTTACAGTACACTTTTTTTTTTTTTAATTATAGGCATTTGTAGACTAATATGTATGGTCTATTTTTTTTTATTATTATTGGGGGGGGGGGGGGGGGGGGGGGTAATAAATGCAAAGCACAGAACTTTTTTTTTTTTTCGAAGACTCAAATTCTCTCCCTCCATTTTAATATTTTTTTAGTTAATGCCACACTGACTAAAGTATTTTCTACAATGAATAAAAACATTAATTCTGTGTGGATAGCTTTAATATTTAGTCTGTAAAGTATCTAAAGGTCTCTAATCAGTACAAATCACAATTCTTCCAATGCTGGACTTTTTTCTTGCCATATTTTACAGTACCGATACTGTGGTTGGTGCATTGAACAATGAACTGAGTATCAGAATGGCAATCTTGAGATCTGAACTAGTTACTCAACTCAGGTCTGGCATTAATTCCTCTTTTAATTTTTCATCTATTTCCATTCTTTGAGCTGTTTTAGAAGTCGTACTGTCTGACAGATTTCATTAATCTACAGCTGACCGTTGTCAGTCATTTCAGGTTTTCTAAAGCCTTGAGACTTTTTTTTCATACTGAAACATTTAAAGTGTTCCAGCTGAATTCCATCTGTGCTGAAGCTCGTCTCAGCCCAGAATTTGTATTTATAGTATGTTAATTGAAATTTAATTGTACAGTCTTTTATAATAAATCATTCTATGTAAAATGTGTGTTAATTTACTTTTTCGGCCATGTTACTTTTTTTTATTATTATTAATGTAGAGCCACAATTTACACCTAATATACATTATGACTTTTCTTAAATTTGGTTAATTGTATTTGCGACCAAAAAATAAAATTTTCCTTAAGATTTATGAAATTTACGGTCATGAGTCTTAAACATTGACACCGATATGTAACATTTTGTAATGTTCCTTTTCCCAAGATGGGAAAATAAGAGTCAAACAGGAGGTTTACTGTAAAAAATACCTTTTTTAATTTGAGTAAATAGCCAGTGAGGTTTAAGGCCTTGGTTGTTAAGCACTTGATGCAAAAGTACATTAACAAGAACATCTTAGACATCAAAGACGTTTGGCCTTTCATAATGTGGACGGCTGTTTAAGCGATCACCTGTAACGGATCCACATAGACACACGTGACGGTAGCACCTCCATCTGTGCTACACCTGGAATTACAACGAGTTTCTCCTTCTGTACCAGGAGAACGCCTCACGCAGAGGTTAAAGACTCTGCGATTACAGTACAGTAAAGCTTACAGTGACAATGTAAATTGGATTCTTTAATCTCTGAAGCCCCGCGTGTGTCGCAGCAGGGTCCTGCAGAGGTGTAGCTGCCTGAGTGTGGAGCTCTGCGTCCAGGCTCACTTGTCCCTGCGCAGCACCAGCTCGGTCAGTCGGATGAGCGTGTCTCGCTCTGTCGACGGCCGCAGACGGCTGATCTGCCGAATGGCCTCTTGGCAGTAGTGATGGGCGAGGTAGTTAGTTTGTTCCACACCATCACTCTGTGTGTGAACGTGAAAACAAGATAAGTGAGGCTGTTCACAGCTACTTATAGGAACTTCTGTAATGATTCTTTAACTATACTAATGGGACAAAATCACAAGAAACATCAAAAACTTGTCCAGGTCATATTCCTGAGGAGGACTAGGAGTGACACTTGCATATAAAATTAAAGAATATGTTCAATTAATTTATTTATTCAAACATAAAAATGTAAACTGGGGGTGGTGATGGCGCAGTGGATAAGACACATGCCTTTGGTGTGAGAGACCCGGGTTCGAATCCACTGTGAGACACCAATGTGTCCCTGAGCAAGACACTTAACCCCTAGTTGCTCCAGAGGCGTGCGACCTCTGACATATATAGCAATTGTAAGTCGCTTTGGATAAAAGCGTCAGCTAAAAGAATAAATGTAAATGTAAACTATTTTTAGACTAAGACTAGACCTATTTAAACAATTTAATTTGTTTTAAAATGCAGTTTGAAATCAAATCATTTCTTAAATTAAAAAATGATTATACAAATGTACGTCAATTTGTTTTATAATGTAGCTAAATGAAACAAAATAATAAATTAAAGTTTTAAATACACATTTTAATTGGCATTTTGAAAGAAAAAAAAAAAAACATCTTGCAAATAATTTTTCTGACTGTCAATTTTCTTTTTGTCAAAGGCTTTACTTTTTCAATATTTTGCCACAAAAAAAGCAAAACTTAAAGCCTTAAAGCAAAGCCGTTTTAATATCATACCCAAAAAAAAAAAAAAAAAAAAATCGTACTATGGTTATACAATAAATATATATTATGAAAATATTACAGTAGTATAGCAAATAATGAGTAAATATTTTTGGTACACATAATTATGTAATAAAGATTCTCATGTAATTTTCACAACTCGCAAAACTTTTTTTATGGAGCTTTGTCCCCTGAAAGACATTTCCTCACAGTATTTTCATTTCTGTCATACATTAAAGCAGGGGATTCAAACTTAATTCCTGCAGAGTTTAGCTCCAACCCTAATTAAACACACCTGATCCAGCTAATCAAGTCCTTCAGGCTCAATTGAAAACTACAAGGCTTGTGTGTTGGAGCTAAACTCTGCAGGGCTGCGGCCCTCCAGGAACTGAGTTTGACACCCCTGCATTAAAGGGATAGTTCACCCAAAAATGAAAATTCTGCTATTAATTACTCACCCTCGAGTCGTTCCAAACCTTCGTTCATCTTCAGAACAAGATATTTTTGAGGAAATCTAAGAGGTGTCAGACCCTCCATAGACAGCAAGGGCACTACCATGATCAAGGTCCAGAAAGGTAGCAAGGACATCATTAAAATAGTCCATGCGACAGTGGTCCCGTAATTTTTCGAAGCTACAAGAATACTTGTGCGCAAAGAAAACAAAAATGAATAGACTTAATTCAACAATTCTTCTCCGAGGAGTCTCCCTAGCGCCATTTTGTAGAGAATCACAACACATGCCCATGCTTTCCTCTGAATATAAACAAGCACATGTGTTTGGCGACTTGAGAGTGAGTAATTAATGACAGATTTTTCATTTTTGGGCAAACTATTCCTTTAAATATGAAGTTTCCCTGACTAAGGTCTATAATGTTACATGCTTCATTTACTTAGTGCTGTATTTTTATTAGAGACGCGCCGATTGCAATTGTCCTTCCCGATTCCGATTTCCTGGAAGTGTGACCTGCCGATACCGATTTTTGCCGATTCCGATTTTCTTTCTAAGAACTATAATTGACAGCATATACAAACAAAAATCTATGCAAATTTCAATGCTAAAATTATTTACATAAAAGAAATGATTAAACATTACAATTCCCCCAATCTGGACTAAGTTACAGATTTTCCTCTCACGTACCTCAAAATAAAGTGCTCTGTGACTGGAAAGAGGAAGAAATATTTAACTTAAAATGAGTTGCTGTATGTAACAAAACAGATTTCCCACTATGTTTATAAATGGACATTTTTTTCCCCCCTAACCTAACCTTATTAAATGTGTCATCTTTCACATCGTTTTAATTAATTAATTTAGTATAATAAGAAACTGTAGAGTTGTCACCATTCAAATGAAATGAGTATTAAACTCCGTCTTTCCACTGCTGAGGAAACAGAAGCTGCATCTGAAGTGGCGTTAGATGCATTTACAGACAGTTTGATGAAGCTGAGGTGCCATAAACCTATTTACTCTCGAAATTTCAAATGCATAAATAACTTTATAAGATTAATGTTTTGCATATTTTAAACTAAATGTTGAAAAAAATGCAATACTTTTTAAATATGACTAAACTACCAGTAGGTGGCGGCAAGTGTCTGTTTTAATGAGAGTCATTTATTCATTCATTCAACCTATTCATTCAAACGGCTGATTCCTTCAGAAACGAGGCAAGTGATGCAGCAAGTGATAAATGCATCATAATGCAAACACATGAGCAGAGTTCTCGGCATGAAAGACCCGCGATGTGCCTCTTCATTTCTCTCCAATACAGTAGGAAATCAAATTAAACGAAATGTCATATTTTGTAAATATCTTCTTTTTTTTTGCAGTATGCATCTATAAATTTCTGTGAGTTACTTTGTGTGTGCTGTCTCTCTCACACACCTCATCTGGCACGACATAAATACATTATTAGTTGCTGTTTACACTGAATGCAATTAAAATTAGAATCATTCTCACGCGAAACGACTGTGAGTGTGCGCGTGGCTGTGATGTATTGCACTGCTGGCAATAAAAAGATCGGCTCGGAATCGGCAAGAAGTGAGATTGACGGGCCGGTCATGCGAAAAATCGGCCGATTCTGATCACTGGCTGGTCAATCGGTGCATCTCTAATTTTTATATAGTGGTGAAATGGAATTTGGACATGTCTTCATAAGATTCCCTCTAATACAACACAAATCCTTCTCACCTTCAGGACATATTGCCAGGCTTGATCCACATCTCCATCGGAGCTGAAGCGTCTCATTATCATTGCATGCAGCTCAGGAAACTAAAGAGTGTAATCAGTGCGAGTATGGTTGAGAAGACTATAGCAAAACAAAACTTCAGACTGTGTTACAGTTACGTTTATGGGTGTAATAAACCAAGTCAAACATTAGACCAGATTCTCCTGAATCTGTACTTAGGACGTGACATTATATTGAGAGCATAGATGTGTTCAGCAGTCATACCTGTTGACAAGCGAACAGAACTGGGCCGGTGGCCAGACCAAGTTTGAGATCGGCAGCTGACGGCTTCCCCAGCCGGTTTGCACTGGAAGTGAAGTCCAGAATGTCATCCACAAGCTGAAAAACACAACTTTTTACTTGACTTGTACTAATTAGGGATGCACCAGTTGACCGGCCATAGATCGAAACACAAGTACAGACCGTGAACGGTTCAGAGCAGCTTCTCACGTGCTGGATGAGAAACGAAACAGACCAACTTGACAAATCTGAAGTACTTTTTTTTTTTTTGCATGCACTTTTGAAAAGCCAGAAGTAAACATCAGTTCTGTACAGGATGATTATTCTTATTTTACCTTAAAAATATATTGACTTTCGATTTAAAAAGCACCTGCTGTAGCATCTTTGTTTTACTCGTTGCACTAAACATTATTTGATTTAACATTTTGGAATAATTTATTTATATAGCCTTCTTTATTTAGTTTCACTGTTAAAGACGTTTTTTCTTTACACCAAATTTAAAAACGAAAACAAATGCTGATTAAGTAACATCTTTGATTGGACTGTTGAATGTGTGCTGATCAGTGGGGATTTCTTTAAGACCTATAATGTCAAAAAATTAATGGTCAAACATGTACTATTGTGTTAACATTTGATTGATTAAAAATGCGTTAGAACACGTTCATCTCAGAGACGAGTTCGTTCAGAATCAGCTACATATAGCAGGTGACTCGATTTCCTTCTCATATATTCCCGTAGCATCAGTGTATTTGCCTGTTGAAGCCTAGCGTTCATTGACTTCTATGGGGCTGCTTTGAACAGTTTTTTTCAGTGCTTCGAAACTAGACAGTCAGTGGATAAATGCTGCGATTATGTCCCGCCCCCGGACGCTCAGCGTCTCTGGGGGTGAATGGAGGAGTGGGCGGGGCTGGACTCCGGGCCTCTGCGTGATGATTGGAGGGTCTGTCGAAAGACTGCATCTCCTTTTGATTGACAGCGACTGTGTCCTAAAAGAAGTCGCTGATGCTGAAGCTATATAGCATTCCCATAGCGGATTTACAAACTGCTGCAACCTATTTCTTGGTATTTGCTTGGCGAAATTGCTGGCCAATATTCATCATAACAGGAGAAAGCTGTGTGGTTACTTGGTGTTCCTTAACCCACCGGTGCGGGCTGTCTCGTTTGTCTTTATGAAGCGAAACAAACTAAAAATACTCCACGAGTTTTGATCGTATAGATGAGAGCAAGGTATCATTTGAAACTGCAAAGGGTCTACTTTTATTTGTGTATAGTCAATAACAACATCAATACTTGTCAATACTTTCTGTTTCTGGAAGAAGATCTGCTGAGAAATAACCCAGAATTTCTAAATGTGTTGTTGTTTTTTCC
Organism: Barbus barbus; assembly: GCF_936440315.1. Lineage (NCBI taxonomy): Eukaryota > Metazoa > Chordata > Actinopteri > Cypriniformes > Cyprinidae > Barbus > Barbus barbus. Next base: position 5,238,025 of record NC_136722.1, read on the forward strand.
CCTTCAGAGCGCATAAACAATATACACTATGAAAATGCCAGGTGCAAAAGCTTGGAGACAGCATATATAGAAATTAAAACTTTTATTTAGCACACAAGTGATGATAAAGACATGTATCATGTTACAAACGATGCCGTTCTTCTGAACTTTCAATTCATCAAAAAAAAAAAATTCTTCTTAGCTCTTTTCAACATAATAAATGTTTTTTTAGCAGTAAATCACAATATTAGAATGATTTCTGAAGTATCATGTGACTGGAGTAATGATGCTAAAAAGTCAGCTTTGAAAGACAGCTTTGATTGTTCCTAATAAAATGTTTAACTGCACTCACAAGTGAATCTCAAGTTATTTTGTGTGATAGCTAAATATATACTTAATAAACTACAAAAAAAAAAATATATATTATTTTGTCCTCATATTCTTTCTTGTAACTCTTCCTCTCAGTCACATACTTGACTAAATGGCTCATTATGAAGCTCATTATGCAGGCCTTTGTCTTCTCAGGTGTGAATGTGAAGGTTGACGCCTTCTCGCATAGACCCTTTGTACTCAAAAAAAAATCAATATATTGTTTTTTTGTGAGCAAATAAACACATTATTTTGAAGCAAAAATTCTAGGCTACAAGATCCAGTTCTCAGAAGTCTTGTGAACAAATGTTCTGTATGTTTTTTTATGGCCTTATTTCAGTGACTTCAAAATGTTAGTTTTTCACTAACCACGCATAAACGTTGTTTCCTCAAAAACAAAATCAAGTACATAAGTGCTGCTAACATATTATTGTAGCCCTGTTTTTGCGGTTTACAGTGTTATTAGACTTTAGCCATTTATATTTTTATAAGCAACTGAAAAAAGCACAAATGTCAGGGCAAGTCAAAACTTCTCCAGGCCCCCAAAACACCCTCAGACCCCAGAGGGTTAAAGACATGGAGTTGGACAGTGCAATGCCTCAGCTTTACAAACTGCTCTCATTAGTGGCAACAATTGGGAGCTACATCTGCAGGTGTAGAAAGGAGCTTCTCCTGTTTAAAGCGGCTCAAGTCCTACACCCGTAACACAATGGGCCAAGGCCGTTTAAGCAGCCTAGCTCTGCTGGCCATTGAGAGGACACTGGTCAAGTCACTGGAAAAGACGCCTAGTTGGGTCACAGAGCATTTCCTTGAAAATAATTTACGTATAAATAAATGGACAATTTTTATGATGTAGGCCGAAAATGACCCTCTTTGAAAGACCAGCAGCCACCACTGGTGCTGATTGTTGTTTAGATTGTAACTAAGCAGTTGTTGCCTTTAATTTCACATGGTTACAGTTAATGTTTTCATTTAAGGCCAGTTTTATGTAGATTCAACTCAATTTAAAAACAAAAGCTAAATGCTAATGTCAGTACCATCTATGTTTCTATTGAATGTACTTACTGTGCAGATACTGCCTTCAATTTCAGATGGTTCCGGTTATTGTTTTCAATAGCCAAAAGCCAGTTTGGCCTGTTAAATACCAAATAAACATCTTGTTTATGTATATTTTCATTCTTTCTTTTTGTTGCTTAAAGAAATAAAATCGGTATCGGTATCGGCCAGTTTGCTGGTAAAAAAAAAAAAAAATCGGAATCGGCCATGAAAAATCATGATCGGTGCATCACTAGTTTTTATTACATCATAATTTAAGATAAAACAATGTGAACTTTAATGAATCATTCATCACAGTGGCACAGATTTTTGTAAATGTGCAGCCACAACCTAAAAGCTCATTTAGTGGATAAAAGTGTAAAATTTCTCCGTTTAAACATTTTAAACAAATGTGTTATGTTATTTATGTTCTATTGCGAATAAAATATTGGCTCATGTGATCTGAAAGTCTTTTAGTTTTAATTTTATTCAAATGTAAAAACCATCCCAACATTTCCGGAACTTGGGCTGTGTATTAATTTCCTACATTTGTAACTTCCAACAAAACTAGCTTTGTGATAAGAGACCACAGGAACAGCCACAACTTTATGATTTTGATAGTAATACTGAAGCTGCCTCTCAAACTGCTTGCAAGAACAGAATTGAGTTCCTTTTTGCAACTTACTGTGTGTAAATGGTCAAATACATACACAATTGTGGCAAAATACAGTTTTCACAGTCTTAGAAAACATCGTTGACAGTTGAGAAAGAAAATGCATTTGTTTTGTTATATTGGATCTGTGCATTAGGTCTTAAAATGACAGCAGCCTAATGCTTGTCTGTATCCTTAATGTTAATCAAAAACCAAAAGAAAAAAAATAAGCTGCTCTTCACTAAATAACGCTCGTTGAATACTACTGTTAAAGCTACCTGAAAAAGCACTATTTAATTTTTCTGTTTTAATCTTTATTCTATTTATTTGTGCTAGTAAGTGCATATAATTTATTTCTTATGTTATTGTCGACTGGTACTCGCCTTCTTTAATTAAAAAAAAGATTCTGTGTATTGTTCAGTAAAGAAAGTTGATAAATAAATTGGCAATGTACACAGGCAACATTCATAAGTGCTTCATAAATATGACTTACAAAAATGAAGTAATAGTGATGATTTTTAAATAATAGAATAATACTCTTATAATACACACACAAGTAAATGATAGGGGCTAAATAAATATAAAATCCAAGAGAAATTATTCACACATACGTCAGAAAATTACCTGGAATGCAATGCCAACATTTCGTCCATATTGATAGGCGATCTCATGCACCTCAGGATCAGAATTCACCAAAATTGATACCTATAATTCAAATGAAATAACACTGGTTTAACTTCTTTTTCAGCTCTGAACTTGATCTTATTATTAAGACAGAACGTACATACTGCTTTACAACTGTTCGCAATGAGACTAGCAGTCTTCTTAAAGGTTTTCTCAAGGTAGTGCTTGAATCTCTCGTTTTCATTCTCTTTAGACCCCAGCTGCATGAATTCACCTGGAATTTAGCAACAAAAAATATATATAAAAAACATTCCACTTAATAAAACGTGTATCATAAATCAAATCCAGACTGACTTACCTCGCACAAGGTCTTCTATGACTTGTGACAGCACAGACACTACTGTAGTGTTCCCAATACGTGCTAATGCCATGGATGCTGCTGACAGAATGAAATCTCCAGCCAGGATAGCCTAACAGTTCCAGACAATAATAATAATAATAACAATAATGTTGCTTTTTTCAAATCACTAACAATTCATCAGATTTCACACTGAACATCAACAGGGTTTCTGAAGGCTTTACGAAAGCTAATTTTTAAAAAGACCTTTATAAGACAAAGTACACAAAATTGGCTGCGCAAATATATATATAAATTATATATGCATTAATAGCCAAGGCGTGAAAACTTTTGAACAGGATGAAGATGTCCAAATTTGTCGTTGAAATATTTTTTTTTTTTCCATTTAGTACTATACTTTGGAAGTAAGAGAAGATACCTGCATGTTTCCCAGAAGACAAATTAAGTACAATTTACCTTGATCTTCAAATTCAAAAAGTTTTCACCCCCCGGCTCTTAATGCATCATATTTCCTTCAGGAGCATCAGTGAATGTTTGAACCTTTTTTAATAGTTGTGTTTGAGCCCCTTAATTGTCCTCAGCGTGAAAAGATGGATCTCAGCTGGAAAGGGTTCAAATATACAAAAGATGCTGGAAAACTGAAGATTCCGCAGGACGTGGAGGACTTTTCTGAACAACAGTGTTCAGTTTAACTGTTCAGAACAAACAAGGGACTCTTGAACAACCATCACAAAACAAAACAGTCGTGGATCATCCAGGTAACCACACACAGTATTAAGAACCAAGGGTTCCCAAACTTTTGAATCGGGTTATTAGGACAGTACTAAATAAAAAATAACATGCATTTTGTATGATCTCTCTTATTTTGTTCAAATTACTCACATTTTCACAGATTCTGCAAGGGGTTCCCAAACTTTCAAGCAGCACTGTATGTATATATATATATATATATATATATATATATATATATATATATATATATATATATATATATATATATATATATATATATATATATATATATATATATATATATATATATATATATATATATATATATATATATATATATATATATATATATATATATATATATATAAAACAAGAATATATATATATATATATATATATATATATATTCTTGTTTTATATATATATATATATATATATATATATTCATTCTTGTTTTATGAGAAATTGATCAAAATGAAGTGAGTTCATGACTAAAACAAGAACAAATATAGCAGCAAGCAGCGATTACCGGGGTTCAAGTGCTTTAGGTGTTTAAGCACAAAAGGAAAAAGACATTATATTATTTAGCAAGCCTGTAACCACCTAAATCAATTATTAAAAAGGCATTTTTGGCAAATCCAGGTGATTTACCATACAAATATGATGTTTTTAAAATGTTTATGACTGTTATAGCACCTGCTGTGGTCCAATCTCCCTGAAACTTTGCATGCTTGTTTAGAATCACCTGTCACATGTGCTCAGAGTGCCGTGAAGTTTCGCGTTTTCATTTAGGCTTTGGGTATATTTGGACATGCCCCTTTTCTAAAGGACCCCGTTATAGCTTCCCAAAGGGTCAATTTCAACATGTTTTTAATAATTATTGACTTAGAGAGTCCAGAGAATTGTCTGAGAGACAGAAATCTTGCTTGTTTGTAGGTGATCAAATACTTATTTTACCGAGGAATTTACCAATTAATTCATTAAAAATCCTCCAATGTGATTTCCTGGATTCTTTCCCCCCATTCTGTCTCTCATAGTTGAAGTGTACCTATGATGAAAATTACAGGCCTCTCTCATCGTTTTAAGTGGGAGAACTTGCACAATTGGTGGCTGACTAAATACTTTTTTGCCCAATTGTATCTCATTCCATTCAGGAGTTATAGGCATTTTACTAAAAGTGGCCCTGTCCCCCTCAAACATTTTGGCGTCCCTTTGCAACGATGACTCGAAAATTCAACTTTTTTTTTATAATTATTGATATTCACTCTCCAGAGAATCTTTCTGCACTGGTTTGGATCCGATCGAGCAAAAAACCTAGGATCTGACGCGGTTTGTCCGGCATTAGCCAAGGATTCCAACGACATAAGACACTTGAGCCTGGACTGACGGTTTAGGAGTTATGAGCGATTTCGTACTTTCAATCTCTGTAGCGCCCCCATCAGGCCGATTGGGGCGAGCCTCGGTCACATTGTAGGTGGTGCGAGTACTATCATTCCTGCAAGATTCAATTCTCTACGATTTACGGTTTGGTCTGCACAATCAGTTTTTACTTAGAATTTGCTCATTCGAGACCATTCTAACAATTACAATAGCGTTTCAGCGCTACGCGCTTGAACCCCCTAAATATCTCCAAATGGGAGATAAAAAAGTTTTCATACCCCAGATAATTGTTTCTTGTTTTAAACAAACTTACATAATGTTGTTCAATTCCTCAGAAAACTATACTTCATATGTTTATTTTGCATGTATCTTTTGCTTAATTACATTGTAATAAATAACAAGGATATTTAGATATATGTATTGGAAAAAAAATACTGTGGAAATTAATTTTGTTACAGATGCTCACTTAAAATTTAATGGTATAACTTTAGGAATTTAATACTTTCTGCTTTGATTTAAGACCTTCATTTTTGAAAGGGCAAATTAAGAGTTTTTTAAGACCCGAAAAACCCTAAAATGTATTTTATGATCAGATGGGTTACTCACTTTTCTCTCTCCCCAGACTTGATTAATGGTGTTTTTACCACGTCTTGTGTCCGATTCATCAATAACGTCGTCATGCACCAGGCTGGCAGTGTGGATCATCTCAGAGATCATAGCAATGGAGCGCTGCGCCGGCAGCAGAACCCTGAGGACATCAGATCTGCCTTATTAACACTGACTGATGCATCACAGTATGAATACACACACAGCGCTGAAGTGCTTTCTCACCCCTCTTTATTGCTGTGGACGTTACAAGCTCGAGCCATCAGGATTACAATCATTGGTCGAAAGGATTTTCCCTTTCCATCAAAGTAATAATCACACAGCGCTTTCAGCTCCTCTTTAGAGACGAGCAGCTGCTGAAACGGGAAGTTCAAAAGATCAGTTTCAGTACTTTGTTTTATAAAAGGCATAAAACTTTATATTGGGTAAGTGCTCTTGATGTACCTTTTTTATGTCTTCATATAAATTTTGCAAGTCTTTTTGTGCTAATGAGAAAGGATCTTTTAGCTTTGTATCACTGCATATACTGCAACAGACTCGTGGTGTTGTGTACAGACATCTATTCCTGTGCCTGAAACACAAACATGCAAGTACTTAAAATAGTGTTACCCAGATGTTTAATGTGTTTAAGTTGTCCTTGTTACACATTACATGTACTTACTTTAATAATTACAATGAATTATGCATAAATACATCCAAGTAACCCTAAACCAAACCCTAATCCTAACCTTAGTTAATTAATATTACGTAGTACTTAAACATATAATTACAATGTAACAAGGACACCTTAAAATAAAGTGTAACCGAAATTTATTTTTAAAAAAAGTGTAAAACAATAAATGAAAAAAGAAAATGACTTCAAAAAGTATGAATGTAGACATAAGAGAGATCAGGGCTTGTTGACACACTTGGTGTATTTTAGTATTTTTGAAACTCAATTTCAAACATTTTTTTTAAAGTACAGTCAAATAATATTCACATAACATTGTGAAATCATTCTAATGCCGATTTGCTGTTCGAAAAACAGTTGTGCTTAATATTTGTGGACACTGTGATCCATTTTATTTATGATAAATAGTTACAACAGAAATCTCTTGTAATATTTTACATTTTTTGCAACAATTTTTTGTAACATTTAAAATGTCTCTACTGTAACTTTTGATCAGTTGACTGCAACCATACTGAAAAAGTATTAACTTCGGTTACACTTTAGTTTAAGGTGTCCTTGTTACAGTGTAATTATACACTTAAGTACTGAGTGATATTAATTAACTACACCCCGGACTATTTTACCGATGCATTTACTACGTTTCTGGACCTGGCAACATTTCAGTTGCGTTGCTGTCTATGGAGGGTCAGACAGCTCTCCGATTTCATCAAAAATATCTTAATTTGTGTTCTGAAGATGAACGAAGGTCTTACGGGTTTGGAACGGCATGAGGGTGAGTAATTAATGACATAATTTTCATTTTAGGGTAAACTAACTCTTTAAGCCTAGTCCTAGACTAAAATGTAAATCTGAGCCGTTTCAACTGAAAGAAACGTGCACTGATTGATCTTAAAACATGTCAGTCCCTTTGTTTCGTCTTAGAATGCACACCAGTTATGCTTTTTTCTAAGGCATGTCCTTAAACGTCCTAATTGAACTATGGCCTAATCCTGGTTTAGGCTAAGCCCTGCCTATGAAACCAGGCCTAAATGTATTTACTACATGGTTAGGATTAGGGTTACTTGCATGTAATTATGCATAATTTACAGTTATTATAACAGTACGTTCATGTAACGTGTAACAATGCCACCTTAAAATAAAGTGTTACATTAATTTCTTTCAAAACTAAAAAAGAAAACCTCTCACTAACCTCAGACTTTTAAACTAGTGTATAAAATTCAAATGTTTTGTAATTAATTTCAATAATTTTCACGTTAAAAACACCAAGCAGCTAATTTGGCCTGTTAGAAATACACTGTAGACATAACTGACATGTTGACCCTCGTAGTTATTTTGATATAGTCCTTGTGACCCTTGTCCTTATGCATAGTAATGAATGTATTAGTATTGTAATAATTAGTACACAAATGTGACATTGACATACCTTGTCATTGGTTTATTAAAATTATATACAGGGCCCTGCCGGAATAAAACCTGAAAAACATAAATACCAGATCACATAAAGCTAAAAGTAGAGTAGTACCCATCAAAACTAATACAAGCTGTCCCATCACATCTTAAGACATTGGCTGTGTTCGAAATGCCATACTATCATACTACTCTTACTATTTCTGCAGCATCCAGTATGTATGCTGCTCATAGTATGCACATTTGCTGTATGCATGAAATACCCGGATGACCTACTATATTTGCCAGAATCTGCTAAATATAACTCAAGTATCCTGAAATCAGTACAGAAGCTGTGTTCTGAATGGCATACTATCATACAACTCCTACTATACTGCAGTATGCTGTGTGAATACTGTGAATAGTATGTGAATTTTCTGTATGCATGGAATGCCCGGATTACCTGCTACATTTGATGTATGCATCTGAAGACGCTGCGTGGGGTACTGTTTCCCAGAATGCAACGCGCTCCATGTGACCTTTCATCTTCAAACGCGTGAGTGAACTGGAGGCGGGGAATAATAATTATAAATGTTACACTTGTATATGCACGTTTATACATATACATGTAACTATCGCTGTGCATTTAAAAACAATATCATTTGTCGTACTTTAATCTCTACGCCACTTTTCCGATCAAGTCAAATGACGTCACCTTTATCTCTATAGCGCTTTATACATTGTTTCAAAGATATTACATAATAATATTGCAGTAATATAATATATAAATAAATTATATATATAACTAGAATTAATATTTCAATTAAGCAAACAGAATTAAATTCCGATGCAAACAGCTCTAATAAGAAATGGAGTGTATTTACTCGAAGGACAAATAGACCAATTTGTTGTCAGAGGCTATTTACATTAACTCCGCCCACCAATGCCGCCTGTGATAAACAGCTCTGCAGAAGACACGTGTATTTCTGTAGAATCAGTGGCGGAGAGAGTAACAGATACGAGCTGCTGTTGATACGAGTTCGATTTCGGCTTTTGTCAAACTCGTGCAACTCCTTTTCCCATCACATACCAGACCAGAAAGGCATTTATTTTCAATAAAAAATTAAGTAAATATTTGAAAAGTGTAGATTAAACACCTCATTAATAATACAGTGTGCTTAGCTGTTTTTGTCCCAATAAAGTGGCGTTCATCAAATAAAATGTATGATAATTTACACTAAAATGTTGTTGTCTAATATGTTATTGCATACTGTTTTATAATGTACTACAGTATAAATATCTGCCACCTAACTACTATTTACACACCTGTTGCTAAAGAAAATGCTGCTATTTTATTGTAAACATAATTTATCATTATTTGCACTTAGTGTAACTGCCAAAAATATTGTTCAGTTGAAGCCAGCTCATTCAGTTCAGTCCATAGCCTATGTAGAGTTATTCAATTATGAAATGAGTTCGATTGGCCAATATTGTTTACTAGTATGAAGCCTTAATAACAAGCCTTTGTAAAAGAATAGCTAGCACATTTGTTTGTAAAGTAACAACCTTCACAGCTGTGCTGAATTAATGTTTGTGTTTGTCATGTGACAATTAAAGCATACTACTCTGAAATATTTTTTGCGTATTGTATACTGTTTCACACTATTCTTTAAAAAATAGTAGGCAGTATACACTGTGTACTGGGCAGTAAGCAGTATGCAGTAAGAAAGTATGCCATTTCGAACACAGCCATTGCCTTCCTGTCAAACATCATCAGCAGTGCAGTGGGAGTGTCTCAACTCTCTCATGAGCTCTTGACCTTTAACAGAGTTCAGACAAGACTCCTGTCGTTCCTTACAAAAACGACTCCATATGAATTACATGATATAAGAAATGTAACACTATTACACTCCTAATGTAAGCCTAGTGTAGTACTATAAGGCATTGGTTCACACTGGTGACCTTCATCTCTCTAACTTACCTGTGTCGCAGCGGTGGAGCTCTCTGTTCTTCTGCTGAGCCCGCAACACCAGTCCAGCAGTCCAGCCGCTCTAGAGCTGCTCCTCCAGCATCGGCTCCACGGCACCGCCATACTCACGCTACCCCAACCACGAGCAGCACACGCCCCGTTACCGAACACAACCGCATGAACCGGAAGAGACTGTCACCGGATGTGCTGCTGTCGGAGAAGAGGGGCGTTTTAGAAATAGAATAAATAGGGAGTTAGCACGTAAGGGTTATAAAACAGGCGTGGTGTAGTGGCCCATAACTTGTCTCTAATTGGTCAGATTCGTAAATTCTAAATAATAATTAGAAATCATTATTATTACTTTCAATTGTTTCAATTTCGATTATAAATCGTTACATGTTAATAAATAATATTATAAAATAAAAAAATGTGCAAGGGTTATAAAACAGGCGTGGTATAGTAGCCCAAAACCTGTCTCTAATTGGTCAGATTCGTAAATTCTAAATTATAAATCATTGTAAGTACTATTATTATTATTATCATCATCATCATCATCAATTATTTCAATTTCAATGATGAATAAGTACATGTTAAGTTATGTTATGTAAAATAAAAAATACGTTCATAAAATAACTAAATAGAAGCATACATGAACATTATATATATATATATATATATTAAATCAAATTATTACTTAATAGTTATTTTATGTCGTTTAATATAAATAGATACATGATAAAATAGATTAAATAAATTATTGCAACAATAACTAATTTGACCCTGACAAGTATGTGGTATGCATCTCAGTGTCTCTCTTATGTTTAGTCGTTATAAAAAGTTATTTTAGATTTCTGACCAGCTTGACTATATTTCACTGGGGTTCAGGTGTTTTTCTCTAGAGTGGTAAATGAAACCGCACATTTAATTGCTCACTGGATGTCAGTTGGATTTGCTCATGGTTAGTTGACTCTTCTTTACTAGTTTAATTATCACAGTCTGTTATATTATAGATTGAGCTGAATACCCAAAATGTTCAACCATATGATCTGCATCTTCATGCAGGAGTATGCAACACAGATAACTTCAGTCTGCTTTCTATCACTATTGACTATGGCCCATTTGGATTTATGGAATCATATGACTCAAGTAACTTTCTTTTTCCCATACTTCAAAATATTAGTGACCATTTTCCTGCACGTTTGTTGTATAACATGTGTGTATATATACGTATCATATATTATTGGTATCAGATCCCAATCCCCTGATTTCTGATCACCGCCACCTGTCAGCACTAATCAGCAGCACTATATCCCTCCACTCACTGTCTGGTCTCAAACATTATATGTTAACTAACCTGACCCACTTACCTTTTGTCTACCTACCAGTTGCTCCTGTGTTCCTATCCCCGTCATATCTGCTGACAATTATATTCTATTAAGTGAACATGAAACTGACCTACCAAAAAAAACATCATTGCTACAGCATTTCTTTTTTTCTGTATAGATTTTGTCCCCAACACATCTGATGATGAGGGCCGGTACAGTATAGGAGCTCAGGCTAATGTGGGCCTGTTGAATCTACAGAAACCTCTAGAAGCTCTGAAACCACTGCTGACCTCAGATCAGCTGTCACAGTAAGAGCTCTTGGTAACACTTTATTTTAAGGGTCTTAACTAGTTGCTTATTCGCATGCATATTACTAGAATATTAGCCATTTATTAGTAGTAATTAAGCACATATTAATACCTTATACTACACGACCTTATTCTACATCCTTAATCCTACCCAATACCTAAACTTAACAACTACCTAACTATTAATAAGAAGCAAATTAGGAATTTCCCTAATTTATTCCATAGTTCAATTAGGACATTTAAGTAGTTTTTTTTATAAACGTGCCTTAGAAAAAACATTACTGGTGTGCATATTGAGGCAAAATAAAGGCACTGATATATTTTAAGATCAGTCAGAGAGCAAGTTTCTTTCAGTTGAAACAGCTCAGATTTAGATTTTAGTCTGGGATTAGTTTGAAGACTTGTCTGTGAAACCGGGGGTTACAGTTATATTTTTAAATTCCATACAGTATTAAATGACCAAATCTGTCAAATAAAGTTCAGTGTCCTGTTATAATAACTGCAGTAAATACAAAAAGTAGAATTATGTGTATAATGTTGTAGAATTAATGGTGTGTGATGTGTTGTTTTGAGCTGATGGAGGACAATGGAGCAGATTTCACCATGACTTTCAGACAGCTGACTCTGTCCCAGCTTCAGACGGGATCCATTCCTCCGGTACATATGCACTCCATTCACACCCACAGCAGCTGCAATATCCATAATCATGATTTCAGTCCATTAACTGTGACTGCGTCTATCTTAACAGTCAACGTGGGCTCTGTCAGACCTCTCATCACATGAGTATTTCAGAGACTGGGTTCAACTGTATTTAAAGCGTCTGTCAAGCTAACATTGCTGCAATCTACACTCACATGCATTTTTTAATCATCTCTTAAAGGATGAAAAGTGACTCAGATGCAGCACGTCAGCACAGAATGCAAGGTATTTTTTGGTCTATGTTGTATATTGTTACGTTAAAGGATGCCATGGCAAACTACCATTCAAAGAGTCCATAAGATTTTTTATTTTTTTACATTTTTCTATTGATAGAAGTCTTATATGCTCACCAGGCTGCATTTGTTTGACAAAAAGTGAAAACTGTAATATAGTGAAATATTATTAGAATTTATTTTTCTGTTTCCTATTTTGATAGTTTAAAGTTGTATTGATTCCTGTGATGGCAAAGGTGGATTTGCAGCACCATTACTGTCAGCATCATTGCAATTATTGACGCTAAACTTTTGAATGGTAATGTTGTAATGTGTGCTGACTGCTTTGATTTTATTGTTCAGGAGTCAACCCACGGTATGTATTGAGGAACTGGATGGCTGAATCTGCTATCAGAAAAACAGAGAAAAATGATTTTTCAGAGGTATGACTACATGTGATGCACTTATGCTTTAATATGTTACTTTGAAACATAAAACATGTTATACATAAAATCTAATATCTTCAGGCAGACTATTATTTTTCATATGTGATAGAATTCCTTATGATGTATTTCTAGGTGGCGCTGTTGCAGAAGACTCTAACAGAGCCGTTTGAGGAGCAGGAGGAGGTTGAGAGTGCCGGATACTCTAGTAAACCTCCATCCTGGGCTCAGCAGCTGAGGGTCAGCTGTTCTTCCTAATCTGTTTAGTCAATGTAAGCATAATTTAAACATTCATTTGCATCAAAACATTCTGCAGTTCTACACAAGCATATTTAATAAAAATAATAAAAAAAATAAAACTTGGCATCATGCATCTTAATAAGAACTCAATAAGGCCTGCCAGAATCTGTTTAACAGTTAACTTTACAAGACCATATTTATTGACGTTTCATTAGCAATAATGATATAGCATATTTGTAAAACATACAGTATATAATCCAAATAGTTGCATAAGAACAAAGTATTTACATATTTAGTTTTGTGGAGTAATACAAACATTTCAAAAGGATCCAATGTGTCCTAATGTCACACCAAAAACCAGTTGGGGGTCAGTTCCTCAGACCAACTATAAAAACATGTCAAATAGCTCTGTCGTCTTATCTGTCTTCAAGCTCATTGTTGACCGCGCTTTTTCTGCATTGCTGTCATCAGTTCTGACATTAAGTCACCACCTGATGGCGCTGTTAGTTGAGGTGTAGTTCTCTTTGGTGGAGGTGGAGCCACTTTTCTGATGGAGTCGGTGGGTTTTTTGGCAGCAGGAGCTGGGGGTGGTGGTGGGGGTGGAGGTGGTGGCGGTGCTCCACCTGCAGATGCAAAGTTTTGGGGAGCAGGAGGAGGTGGTGGAAGAGAGGCAAGGGGGTCTGGAGGTGGTGGTGGGAGTGCTTCTCCTCCGTAAGAAGTCAAACTAGGTGGTGGTGGAGGCAGGAAGTCAGGGGGCAGCTCGGCATCTTCTGGAGGAGGTGGAGGAGGCAGGTCATCCATGGGTGGAGGTGGGAAGGAGGATTGTGGCATTTGAGGTGGAGGAGGAAACTTGTTGACTTTGGTTGTGCTGGAAGGAGCATGAGGAGCAGGGGGAGGAGGAGGAAACATGGGGTCAGGTGGTGGAGGAGGCAGGTTTTCCATTGAAGGCAGAGGTGGTGGAAAAGATGTTTGGTTGCCAGGACCCTTCCAAAACAAACCAAAAATAACATTTAGGAGAACTCCAAATAAATCATGACAATACAAGAAGATTAAAACAGCTCTCAAGGAACCAAATATAGCCTTGTGAAAAAGAAGTGTGCCTAATTATATTAAATGTGCACTTGAAGTGTATACTGCAGACTATATTTTCAAGTCTGCAGAAAATATAATATTAATAAAAAATAAAAGGTTACTTAAAAGTACGTAAAAAGTTATTTCATTTTCATGACTGTTTCATAACACGCTTAAGTACACTTGATAGAAAAATTGATAGATTGAGAGGTACCGTGGTCTCCACTGCAGTCTGAGGAGTGTGTCCATTTGCAGCTTTGGCTGAAAGATATATACAAACCTTTCTAAATGTCCTCAAAATCATTTTACATGTTAATATAGCAAGATCAATGATACATTTTATGATGATCTGTTGAGCTCCATTAGCTCTACCTTTAGGTGTAGGTGAGGGTGTCGATGCACTGGACGAGGCCTGGATAGTGCGGTTAGCCCATGTTGCAGAGCCTGCAGCTTTCCTCACAGCAGTCTTGTAGTTGTCATATAACTGCTTACCATACTATGAAAAAAATCATGACAAAACAAGACCGTTAATACTAGAAGAACTTAAAGGGATCTATCTTGTCACCTTCGCTCTTCTCCATCTTATTTGCTTCCTTTGGGCTCGATTCTGAGAAAGTTTGGAGTATCGTTCCTTTTTTATGCAGATGATAGTCAGAGCTACCTGCCGATAAAAAGAAATGACCCCTCTGCTTTACTTACTCAACTGTCCTGCCTTGACGAGGTCAAACTTTGGCTAACTCTCAATGACTCTAAGACTGAGATTATAATCTTTGGTCCATCTGATAAAACTGAGTTTAATAATTCTGTCCTGGGCAATTTGTCTGTTTTTAATTCAAACTGTGTACGTAATCTTGGTGTCCTCATTGATAGTCGGCTAACATGTATCATCTGTCATTGCCTCTAGTTTCTTTTAGCTTCGTTCACTTTCCAAAATATTTTTTTTTTTGCCTGAAAAATCTTGTGAGACCGTTATCCACGCTTTTATAACTTCGCGTTTGGATTACCGCAATTCTCTATTTTACGGTATCTCTAAATCTCAGGTTGCTCAACTTCAATTGGTTCAAAATGCTGCAGCTAAATTTCTCAAAAATGGTCGCAAATATGACCCCCCCCCCCCCCCCCCCCCCCCCCCCATTTTGCAAGCCCTCCATTGGCTCCCAGTCCACTTCAGGATTGATTTTAAAATTATTTTATTTGTGTCTACATAATGTTGCTCCAAAATACTTGTCTGATTTACTGTCCCTATAACCCCTCTAGAAGTTTAAGATCTAGCAACCTCAACTTAACTTGCTCGAGGCAGAAATGCAGGGGGGACCAAGCCTTTTCGGTGGTGGGCCCTCGATTGTGGAATAGTTTGCCTGTACAACTTAGAATGGCCCCCTCTTTATCAGTTTTTAAATCTCTCCTTAAAACTGATTTGTTTTCCTTAGCCTTCAACATGTGTTAATTTGTTGATTTTCATTTTTGTTTTAAATTGTGTGCCTATGTTATATCGAGCATGGATTTTTTTTATGGAAGTCAATGAGTACCAGCTACTGTTCAGTTACCAGCATTTTTCACAATATGTCCTTTTGTGTTCAGCAAAATAAAGAAACTCATACAAGTTTGGAACAACTTGAGGGTGAGTAAATGATTTCATTTTTGGGTGAACTATTCCTTTAATACGCAACAATAGAACCGAACACAACATAGCTAAAGTGTACAGTGTACATATTTGTATTGTAAATTAGAATTTCTAATGCCAATGCTTCATGTCTTCTTTGCATTAATCAGTATCTACTTTATAAATATTTACAAATGATTGCGCTGTGGCTTGGGTTCTGCTCACCTTTGCAATACGTATCCCAGTCACCCACAGAGTCATGGTCCACTCATCATCACAACACAGAAACTTGATGTATTGTGATTCTTTTTGAATCTGAGGATGCTGAAAAACAAATCGCAGTAACCATATCAACCACTGTATACTCTAATATAAACATCTGACAAGTCCAAGATACCTAATAACAATACATTTGGTTGTATTCCCTATTACATTCCACATAATTCCCTGATGATTTGTGGAACCACTTAGTATCTTCTTGCTCTAGTCTCATTGTACATTTTCCTGAAAATACACTTTGTTATTTGTGTTTTTCTCTTAGGGTTGGTAACAAATTATTCAAAAGTTAGTATTCAAAGTTAGTTCATGTTTTGATCACATTAGTCTTCCTCCAAACAGACAGTTGGTGATATTAACATTGTGTTGCTCACACATATTGCTGAACTGCAGTTGCATAGCAGAGACAGTAGATGGCACAATAAAATCACAATTTTGATTGCCAACACCCCTCTTTAATGCCATACATTAAGATAAGTCCTAAATAGTTATACAAGGGGTAGAGACAATGTTGTACTTGATGATGTTGAATTACTGCACAAGTTGTGCAAAAATGCATGTCCTTTTCTGTTGGAGCATAGGTTTTATCTTCATGTATTGCATTTTATCATGTGTTTGCATTTTATTTCCTGATTGGCTGACTAACTGAAAACACAGACAATCCTAACTTAGACATAGCCTGAAACACCCTTGGAAAGTATTAAAAATCAGTTTAAAGATTTGTCATGCTTCCTTAGCAAGGGTTTAGCATGTCAGTGGTTGGTTTGTTAGAATCATACAGTAAGGTATTTTTGTCTCCCGTCTCCTTTTTATTGAAAAGTGAAGCTATCATTATTTTGTCCAACAAGAATATTTTGCCAGTGATATTGTTTCCATGCCTCGTTTAAAATTAGTAGAACAATTAACCAATATTCACACTTTCACCACTTATACAGTGGGGGGAAAAAATATTTGAGCCCCTGCTGATTTTGTACGTTAGCCCACTGACAAAGAAATGATCAGTTTATAATTTTAATTGTAGGTTTATTTGAACAGTGAGAGACAGAATAACAATAAAAATATCCAGAAAAAATGCATTTCAAAAAAGTTATAAATTGATTTGCATTTTAATGAGTTAAATACGTATTTAACCCCTTTGCAAAACATGACTTAGCACTTGGTGGCAAAACCCTTCTTGGCAATCACAGCGGTCAGACGTTTCTTATAGTTGGCCACCAGGTTTGCACACATCTCAGGAGAGATTTCGAACCACTCATCTTTGCAGATCCTCTCCAAGTCATTAAGGTTTCAAGGCTGATGTTTTTCTATGGGATTAAGGTTTAGAGACTGGCTAAGCCACTCCAGGACTTTAATGTGCTGCTTCTTGAGCCACTCCTTTGTTGCCTTGACTGTGTGTTTTGGGTCATTGTCATGCTGGAATAGCCATCCACGACCCATTTTCAATGCCTTGGCCCTGACAGTACCTGGCCCTGTCCATCGTTTCTTTGATGCGGTGCAGTTGTCCTGTCCCCTAAGCAGAAAAAGACCCCCAAAACATAATGTTTCCACCTCAGTGTCTGACAGTGGGGATGGTGTTCTTGGGGTCATAGGCAGAATTCCTCCTCCTCCAAACGGCGAGTTGAGTTGATGGCAAAGAGCTGGATTTTGGTCTCATCTGACCACAACACTTTCAACCAGTTCTCCTCTGAATCATTGGCAAACTTCAGACGGGCCTGTACATGTGTTTTCTTGAGCAGGGGGACCTTGCGGGTGCTGCAGGATTTCAGTCCTTCACCATGTAGTGTGTTACCAATTGTTTTCTTGGTGACTATGGTCCCAGCTGCCTTGAGATAATTGACAAGATCCTCCTGTGTAGTTCTGGGCTGATTCCTCACCGTTCCCATGATCATTGAAACTCTGCGAGGTGAGATCTTGCATGGAGCCCCAGACCGAGGGAGATTAACAGTTATTTTGTGTTTCTTCCATTTGCGAATAATCGCACCAACTGCTGTCACCTTCTCACCAAGCTGCTTGGCGATGATCTTGTAGCCCATTCCAGCCTTGTGCAGGTCTACAATCTTGTCCCTGACATCCTTGGACAGCTCTTTGGTCTTGGCCATGGTGGAGAGTTTGGAATCTGATTGATTGATTGCTTCTGTGGACAGTTTGTCTTTTATACAGGTAACAAGCTGAGACTCCCTTTAAGAGAGTGCTCCTAATCTCAGATCCTTACCTGTATAAAAGACACCTGGGAGCCAGAAATCTCGCTGACTGATAGGGGATCAAATATTATTTGACTCATTAAAATGCAAATTAATTTATAACTTTTTTGAAATGCGTTTTTCTGGATTTTTTTGTTGTTATTCTGTCTCTCACTGTTCAAATAAACCTATCGTTAAAATTATAGGCTGTGTACAAAATCAGCAGGGGATCAAATAATATTTCCCACCACTGTACATATTCTTAGGAGATGTCCAGAAAATATAACAGTGTACACTGAAGAAAATTAAGTTTGAGGTATTTTAAATTGTGTGCAAAGACTTTAATTACAGACAGGCTCTGAAAACTGCATGGTCTGAACACACAAACAAAAAAAAAGGTTTTGAACTTTCACTACTTGTGGTAGGCTACTAGATGTCAGGAATCCGGTCTATGAACTTCCGTTCACTCACCACCAGAGGTCACCCGGCTCACCACATGGACTCTCACTCTACACATACTGTTACACTATAACCTGGACTACGCTTTCCATCATCCATTGCACCGATTACACACACACACACACACACACAGCTGAAAGAACTGATTACACACACACACACACACACACACAGAGAATACAATCAGACACGCTTTATAAGCCTTGGACTTCCTCTTTCAGATCGCAGAGTATTGTTCTGCGTTCTTCATTCTCCAAGTGTTAGCTGCTTTACCGAGCCATTCCGTGTTTCTGTTTAGACTCGAGTGTTGTTTTGCATTTATCACTCACCAAGTGATACGGAGCCTAGTTTCTAGTTCTAGTTAAGTCTAGTCATTTCTGTGTTGCATTGTTTCCTGATTCCTGCCTGCATATCTTGGATTAACCCTTGTCTCGCCGCTTGGACTCTGTTTGTACGTCGTCTGGACTATTGCTCATGTTTCTGGTTTACCCTGTTGTCAAGCCCTCTGGATTTTGTTCGCCAATCGATGACCTACGCCAGCCCTAGGAATACTCTTTGTCTTGCCTTATACTTATCTGTTTGCTGTTGCTTGACCCTGCCTGTGTAGACCATGTCTATAAATAAAGCTTTGCGTATGGATCCACACGTCTCACGTCTCGTTAGCCCTGTTACACTAGACCATAGACTTACATAATAACATTTCCATTTGGAAAGGCTTGAGAACCATGCTGGGTGAACCAAATATAGATAAGGTAGTGGTGAGTGCCACAGGGCTCGCTTTTAGGCCCTCTGTAATTCTCATTATATGTGCTTCCACTAGGCAGTTTCTTTAGGAAACATGGCATTATTATTATTGGTATGTTGAAGACACTCAGGTTTGTATTTTCGAATAGATTTTTAGAATGTATATCTGATTTTTAGAATGTATATCTGATTTTTAGAATGTATGTAACATATATCTGAAAGCAATTTGGATTAAAAAAATAGATTTAGAAATGTAATTTGTGATAAATTATATATTGCAATATGGCTCTATAGATAAGCTTCACACAAAATGTAACATTCAAAGGTATTTACCATAAAATGTTTTTGTATGAAATACTGTACTGTTCCTTGAATTTAGCTACTTGCCTTGCAACCTAAAACATATTCACCTTTCGTGAATCTTTAAACCCCCATCCCTTTATGTTTTGTGTTGCTACAGCTAATGTCAGCTCTCATCCATGCTCACTAAATAGGAAAAGATGCTTCCCCAACCACTTCCTGCATTTTGGAAGTTCAAATGCAACACATTGGCTTTTATCTTTGGGGGTAGCCATTTAGTTAATTAGTATATATTAAAGCAGCAGGCATACAAGAGGCACACCTTGAAATAATTATTGCACAATTTATGTTTAGCAACCCAGGGTTTAGAAGTTACACCTACCAGCTTGAGTAGTGTTCTTTTAGTGGACATGTATAAAAGAGAACCAAGCAGATTTGTTGTGCGTAAATATCAGATAAACGCCCTACTGCCAGCAGTACCTAAATATCCCTTTTTATTATGGCATATGACTTAAAAATCTGA
Source organism: Barbus barbus (assembly GCF_936440315.1). Taxonomy (NCBI): domain Eukaryota; kingdom Metazoa; phylum Chordata; class Actinopteri; order Cypriniformes; family Cyprinidae; genus Barbus; species Barbus barbus. The sequence continues at coordinate 5,258,168 of NC_136722.1, forward strand.
GGTTACCCTATAACACTGGCCGGGGATGAGGTCTGTAATTTTTAACTACAATAGTAATTAAATAGGAATTTCATTAGGGGATGTAGTTTTGGAACAGTGGAGCATTTTAAAGGGTTGCCGTAAGGTCATCTTAAAACCTCTTACCCGGTCACACCACTGCACCACTCCTTGTTATGTCAGGGGGAAATGAAAGCTTTTAGAGGGATGTGATTTTCAGCTTCTGGTACTATAAGCCTCACGTCTTTTATGTCTGCTTTCATGTCCATGACTACTACTGATAGAACAGCATTTTTTGCGGAAATAACGAGGATTTGCTTTAGGCGCCAAAGTCCGAAAGCACAATTTCTTTGCATTATCCACAGAATGAGAACAGAGTGGCTTTTTTCAGTTTGATTTCAAGTTAGTAAACCCCTTAAAATCTAAGTTGAAACTCTGGCAAAACAACAGAGCATAAAAAGTACCACCACCCTAGTTATTTTGCCTGTTTCTACTGCTAATTTCCATGTCTATGAAAAGTTCTGCTTTGGCTTTAAAAATGTCACAATTCAGTATATTTTATAGAAAAGGGAGTTTTTGTTGGTTGATTTATTTATTGCAATTAAAATGACTATTTAATTGATCCTCCCATAAACAAACATGCCAAGAAAATTTGTATTATTACAATATTTTTTTGCAAAACACAAGTTGCTCTAAAACAGACACTGAAAAAATAGACCACATTAGGCTTGGAACACCTAGTTTTGCTTCTTTTTACATACAGCATGTGTAATAAATCAGGAACTAACTACTGTACAAATATATAACGCTGTGGAGAACTCAAGTGTAAGTGCTGCAAAACAAGCCTATTATACACAGACACTGGTAATGCAGAGATATGTTAGTCTTCATTCAAAACTACATATGTAGTTACATAATACATATGTAGAAACATTTTATAGAGTATACATCATTTTGAACATTTAAATAAAACCAGTGTTGCAGAGTGTGTGTCATGAAGGAAATTAGTTTAAAACTTTGTGTTTATAATGCCTTTGTGGAAAAAGTAAAACCTTATTATGGACATAATATATATGTATATAGATGATATATAAAATAATATATAAAACAATAAGTGCAAATTAAATGTAATGTTTTGGACATTTGGTGGTGTGCTAATTGCAATTAAATGATATTTAAATTTATTATAAATGAAATTAGTTGAACTTTAGTCCTTTTTTACACACTAGGCCGCAAGTATACCCTTATATGGAACTGCATAATTCTGCTATCTTGAAATATGGTCAAAGTTTGCTGATGAATGTGCTAACTAGTATTTAATGTAAACTAAAATATACTTTAATGTAATTTCTATTGAAACTTGTATATTGTATCACATTTATACACGTGTGTATTTGAATTATGTATTTAAATATATTTGTCATTACACATTTTAATTGCATTTTAGTATATTTACATATATTAACATTACATATAATATCAAAAAACACTGGTTATAGTCAAGTATTTTACATGTGCTTTAGTATGTTAGTCAACACATCAAAAGTGTCATAAGTGTACTTTTAAGCACAACAAAATATTATTGAAACAAGAAGAATGTGTAGTCTTTAAGTACACTTAAAGCAGCCTCTTTAGTCATTCATTTATATTATCTGCACAGATTTAATATATTTAATAATATATAATATATTTATTATATTATATTATTATGTGTGTGTGTGTACTATATGTATATGTTTCAAGATTTCAAGTACATTAAAAGTGCACATTCAATTCAATTAAGTGCCTTTCTGTTTTAAAAGGATGGGCTGAAACCGTACCTTAAGAATGAAGCAGTGGTCTGTCGGTGCTTTGTATTTGATTCTGTATTCTTTGCAGTAGTAGACGTTCACATTATCAAACTGCACCAAGCACACAAGATCCCGTGAAGCCTGATGAAGACAGAGAAAAACCCATTAATCACCCAAATTTAGTTGCTTGACCTTTTCACCAAGACAGTTATTATAGGTCTATAGCAATGCAATATTTGTCTGAAGTCAATGTCTGGAAATTCAAAATTAAAAAAAAAGTCAAAATTCACTGTATGTTTTACTGTCTGGATTGCCTGAGCTGACCTTTGTCTTGCCTTTGGGTGAGTAATACAATCCAGAGGCCCGCAGCAGGAAGTAGCGCTGTTTCCAGGATTTCTTGCCATCCTCCTTCAGATACAGAATACCCTCCAGGTCAGGCACAATGACGGAGGCTCCACAGAAGTTCTCCTACACCCAGAAATACAAAACCAGACATGAAGACTTTGATCATTTGCTTACACTCATGTTATTCCATATAACACACATTGGAAGGACATGAGGGTGAGAAAATGATGTTGAAATTTCCATGTTTGGATAAGACTTGTTAAGACCCGCATTACTTGATCAAGAGGGTTTGATTATGATGTTAAATATTACACCATTACATTTCTTTTGATAAATGTCTTCATCTGTATCTTTAGATGACACCTCTCAATTATATCAAAGTTAAAGCCAGACGCACCTCCAGAAGCTGTTCTTTGTCTTTGTCTTTCATGTCCTTTAGAGATTTCTTATCTTTTTTCCACAAATAAAAATTCTGTAAAAGAAATTGGAATTTACTTAATATTGAGTAGCATTCAACAGATTTTCAGTAATCAAGTATTCATATATATCATGAATGGACACTTCTAGATTTCTACCATTAGAGAACACTGTCAATCTGCTGAGATGAACTGTTTTTCTAAATTCTGTTCCATTTTCAGTGAATTTACAGGGCACAAGAAATAGAGAAATAATAGAAACGGAGTCGTTTTTGTGTTAGAAATGTTACAGTTATTACAAGCAAAGGAAAGGGAAAAGTATCCATTATTTTTAGCCCTTTTGTATTAAGTTATTTATTGGTCACACTTTAGTTTTGGGACCAATTCTCACTATTAACTATGACATTTGCCTCAATAAACTCCTAATTTGCTCATTATCAATAGTTAGCAAGGTACTAGTTAAGTTTAGGTATGGGGTTAGATTAAGGGATGTAGAAGAAACAAGCAAAATAAGGCATTAATATGTGCTTTATAAGTACAAATAAACAGCCTATAAGCTATATCTAATAAGCACCCTGATAATATTGAGAACTGGTCCCTAACGTATTTGCTATTTATTAGTAATTTAATTTATACCATCAAGAAGCACAAATAGCAGTCCACACACTTGCCTGAGGGTTTCTGAACACTTCATACTTGTCTATTTTCTCCTGAAAAAGTAGTTTGTTTTCAGTGTCCCTTGTCCATGTCGAAAGAGGCTCCACAAGGTTCTCATGGTCCTCAAACCCCCGTTCTGTGGAAAGTTCAAACTCAGATCAAATGTCATCATTTTTGTCTATACCCAACTCTGCCTTTTATAACTAAATATTGATAATCAATACCATCCCCTTAAACTTCTGTAAAGATTCATTTGACAAACACTTTTATCCACAGAACCTTCAAATATTTGGTCCCACTTTATATTAGGTGACCTTAACTACTATACTTAACATTTTAAATGAATGATTTGATACAATGCACTTATTGTATACATACATGTTTTTACATTGTACTTAAATAAAAAAAAAAAACCTGCATGTAATTACATCTGTATAAAAAAATCTGGAAAATAATGTTTAACGTTAATTGCGCGCACACACACACACACACACACACTTTGTTGCAGTTTTTATTTTTATTTATATATTAGTATGGAAAGCAGTTTTTTTGAGATTTCAGGATTTCCCTATTCAAATAAACAGGACTTGGTCTTGGCTCCCTGAAATAGCTGCACGGATGAGCTGCAAAGCGTGAGAAGGTCACAGCATGAAATGCTGAAAAGCATGAAAGTAAACAGCAAACTGAAATATAGTGGAGAACTTCCTCTGAAAGTAACTGGTGTAAGCTGTTTTCTTTATTTAAACGGTTAACTTAACATGACTTTGGCTTATTTACTGGAATAATGCTGAAAGAGCCCCTAAAAGTAACAGAATAATAATAGAAAAAAAAAAAAAAAAACTGTTTTCAGAAATAAGCAATTAACTTATTGCTGATTTGGATGCATATTATTAGCATACTAGCTGTTTATTAGTATTGGTAAAGCATATATTAACACCTTATTCTGCACAAACATTCTAGATCCTCTATACTCAATACTTAAACTATTACAAACAACATACTTGCAGAACTTTTTTTGAGGGAAAACTCTGATTATCATAAAGTCATGAACCAAATGCCAGGTTTTTACTGTGCACACCTCCCATTGCATTGGTGCCAACCCAGACACCGTGGTATAAGTACTATACAGTCTGCAACCTCCCAGATTCTCAGTTAAAGATCACATATACTGATTAAAAACTGGAATGAAGAGATCTTATGGGTGGTCTGATGTGTGATGTGGTTACTGGCATTAAACCAATGGTGTGAGTCTGCTTCATAAGCATAACATGGAAGCTATTTTCCCTGAGCCTATATGATTTTTTTGCTCATTTTCTCATTGCTCATTTCCTGTGCCCCTCAACTTGATGGGAGATGAAACGGAATAGAGACGGCAATAGAGAATGCAAGTATACTGTGTCTGTGTGTCAGAGCTGTTTAGATGTTGCCTCATGATTATAAGTCACAGTTGATGATGATGCTTCTCTAAAATTAACCTGGGTGTAGCAAAGATCTTTAACACAGTTAAAGTTTGTCTCTGTTCCTTACCCTGTGAGTTAGGTTATTTTGGTTACATTGCATTGACAGTTTAGAACGCAATAGAAGGCAGCATGAGGGACAAATACTTTTGACAACAAAAAGGTTTATAGCAAGTTTTTCAAGTGCCAATTGTTAAACTATATATATATATATATGAAATTTGCACTTGTAATTAAACTTTCAAGACTATGTTTCTTTACTTTCGTAACTTTGAAAGTGTGTTAAGTGAATGTTTAAGTACACTTAAGTGGCATTTTTATTTTATTAATTTATTATTTGCACCGTTGTTATTTTTAAATATATTTTTAGGTTTGAAGTACACCGCAAGTGCACTTCTTTTTCTCTAGGGATAAGAACAAATGGAATAACACAAGATAAATCCAGTCTATTCATCTCAAATTTGGCAGCCAGAAAGCAAACATATGGTAATGGCTGCAGATGAAGCCTCACAGCAGATGGAGAAAGAGAAATTGGGGATTTTGATCATAAGGACTGTATTTCCTCATGATAGGGAGGTTGAGTGACGGTGTCTGGGGCAGTAAATTAAACCCACCTGTTGAGAGTGTATGTGAACAGTTGTAGGTCAGCTCTGTACTGTGAGCTCACTGGAGCCACACTTCATCATCTTCACAAAATCCAGCCTTATAAAGCTGATGACAACTGAATGAACATGTAGGTTTGTGTGTACATGGATGATACTCACCAGTCTGTAAGTCAGGGTTGGTCTCACACACACACCAGTCCACATTGCAGTCACAATGTGTCTTCTCAAACAGGTTGTCTATCACATCTCTGACGGTTTGTCTCTCATCCACCATAAGAGTCTTTGAGCTGCCGTCCGTAATCTCCACTTTCACGACCAGCTATCACAACAAACCAAAAATAACAAGGTTAAACTTAGTTAACAGGATAACTGCATGTTGTTTATTTGTGGTGATTTGCATCTGCTTTTGGAATTATGGCATTGTTTATTGACATCTGTGCAACAAAATCTTTGGATGCCCCAAAACACTGTAAAACAAAGTAAACTGTTATAATATTTTTTACAGTTTATGTTGGTCATAAGATTTCATCCAGTTTAGCTGTTCTTGGCCAGAATATTCTGCAAAGTGGACCAAAGTGGAAGGATAAACAAAATTTAGTTGAAACCTAAATATTTTAAGGAGCCTGGTGGGAACGTCTCGGTTACGTACGTAACCCTCGTTCCCTGATGGAGGGAACGTAGACGTTATGTCGTGACGACATAGGGGATTTACTTGGAAGCCCCAAACATCTCTGACTTAAGAGTAAAAACGCCAATGAAAATTGGCTAGTGGATTTTGCATACCTGAGCCACTCCCCGTACATACGGGTATAAAAGGGTGACAGGTGCATCCACTCATCAGGTTTTCCCGCTGAGGAGCCAAGAATGAGTCCTAGGCAACCAGTGATGGTTAAAGATTGTGGCATGGGGACATAACGTCTCTGTTCCCTCCATCAGGGAACGAGGGTTACGTACGTAACCGAGACGTTCCCTATCTGTCGGTCACTACGAGTTGTGTTGTGACGACATTAAGGGTCCTATGGAAACCTGACACAACCGCCACAACCTGAACCCTGTCACGACCTTGTGGCATGCAGATGTTGACAAGCTAGCGCGTGACAGACAAATGCCATGCGAAGGTCGCAACCTTCCCATCCCCCCAGCGCAAATTCGCTAACCTTGGTGCCCGCAGGGACCACTGAGTACATTGCTGCTGGAGATAGCCAAGCCGCTGTTCCTTTTCCCAAGAAGTCGGAAGGGATTTCGACCTTCTATGAAAGATAGCTTCAAGTCTTTCCTATTTGTTGTTACAGCTTGGCAGTAACGACGGCGAAGCGAGCCTTCCGGAGAAGGGCGCTACGGAGGTCACATCCTGCCCGAAGGGAGGTAACATGTGGAGACACTGATATGGACTGACCCAGGCCTGGGGCAGTACTACATACGACTGGACCCTGGGGCAGATCCTACCTAGGAGTAGGGAGGAGGGCTGCCAGCAAGGCCTGACAGAGAGCTCTGTCAAAGGGAAGACACAGGTTTACCATGAGGGAAACCGTACCGTGGACGAATACACGTGTGGGATTACCTGAAGGGAATCAGGCCATATGGACACCTAGCCGAGTACAGGGGCTGACCGGAGACCCGGGCGAGCTAGCACCAGTACTGGGCCTGGCGTCAGACTGCTCCGCATCTAGTGGTCGCTGATGTTCTGAGGCTCAGCTGCGTGTGGATCGCGAGCTGCGTGTGTGTGGATTGGGCAAGACTAAACGGGCGGAACGAAAGTCTCAAAATTAAATGAATCAAATAGAATCGACTCAGAAGAGATGTGAATGAATGCACGTGCGTCGCCTGATCCACAAATGCACATTTTAATCGCTGCATGCACACATTATGATAGTTTAATACAAACTATAACATTTGTATTAAAAAATAAGTCTATATTTGTATAAAATGCTGCACATTGATGTAATTCTTAACTCTGCAGACACTGGCTGAAAAGCATTTGTTTCAGTGTAGTGATGCACATTTGCGAATTTTTCAAATCGTGTACACGTTAATGAATTGCACTGGGCTTTGTTCATTGGTAGTTGTGTGTGTGGGCATTGTGAAATGCTGCAAACTGCGAAAATGAAGTCAAATTAATGAGAATTAGTTGACATGTAGTTGCAAAGTTACTTATAGTTAGTAGAATGTCTAAAGTGGACTATCGAAATAAATTGTAACCGAAAAATGATTAAAACAACTGTATCTCTCACCTTTTTCACTTTGGCCTCCTTTAGCTTCTCCAAAGCAAGCTTGATCTTATCTGCTTTCATCTGTTCCTCTAGTTCTTCCTGAGGGGAAACAAAATGATGATTGTTGTTTCATGGGATCAATGTGACGTTAAAGGGCTCTACATATGGGAAATGCAAGCTTTACTTTGACTCTTTGCAGATTAATGACAAAGGAAGATATATAGTGTTGTCTGGTTTTGCTATCTGAGGTCAGACAATCTTAACATAGGAATAGAAACCTCATAGGAGGCTATTTTGAACTCTCCATAGTATATAAAGTGTGTTGACTCCAATAGAGTTATTGTTAGCATGATGCTAATCTAGTAATGTGATTAATTAGAATTAAATACATACAAATATTTTCATGTTTGTGCAATAGCCTATATTCCAAAATATCACCAGGCATTCTGGGATCCAAAGAAGGATGTACGTAATGCTATCCTTCTGAGAAGGCAATATAATTATGCTGCCCAACTTGTTGAACAGCCTTCACACATCAGTGCAGAACAAGCACATCTGTAATGCTTTCAAATACTTGTTAGGTAGGTATCTCACAGGTTTTAAAACGCAGCTGATCTACATTATAAAACCGTCTGGATATCTCCTGTTGTACATTCTGCCAAGCATTGGGCTAGACATAAAATAGCATTCAATGAATATCTGGCTGAGCTAACACTGCAGTCATGAGGATAATTACATGTTATGGTTAGGCTTTTTTACATGCTGAATAGAAATGGATATTGTTGACATTAGAGTCACAAACGACCTGCTTTTATCATCTGATCGTGGTTGTATCTCTCTATTAGTGCTACTGGATCTTAGCGCCACGTTTGACACTATCGACCACAACATTCTTTTAAATAGACTAGAAAATTATGTTGGCATTAGAGGAAGTGCACTGACACTTCCTCTAATGCCAACATACTTATCTGACCGCCATCAATTTGTGGCAGTAAATGAAGAGGTATCATACCAATAACAAGTGCAGTATGGAGTACTGTTTTACAACGTTTTACATGTTACCCTTGGGAGATATCATTAGGAAACATGGTGTTAGCTTTCACTATTATGCTGATGATACCCAGCTCTATATTTCTACACGACCTGATGAAACTTACCAATTTGCAAAACAAATGGAATGTATAGTTGATATCAAAAACTGGATGACTAGCAATTTCTTACAGCTAAATTCTGAAAAAACAGAGGTGTTAATTATTGGACCAAAAACTTTTGCATGTAATAACCTAGATCACTGTCTAATACTTGATGGCTGCTCTGTAAATTCTTCGTCATCACTTAGGAACCTAGGCGATAGCAATCTTTCCTTCGAAAAACATGTTTCTAGCATTTGTAAAACTGCATTTTTCCATCTTAAAAATATATCTAAATTACGACCTATGCTCTCAATGTCAAATGCAGAAACATTACTTAATGCATTCATGACCTTGAGGCTAGATTATTCTAATGCGTTACTGGGTTGCTCTGCACGTTTAATAAACAAACTCCATCTGGTTCAAAATGCAGCAGCTAGAGTTCTTACTAGAACCAGGAAGTATGACCACATTAGCCCGGTTCTGTCAACACTGCACTGGCTCCCTATTAAACATCGTATACATTTTAAGATCTTGCTAATTACCTATAAAACCCTGAATGGTTTGGCACCTCAGTATTTGAGTGAGCTCTTATCGCATTATAGTCCTTCACGTCCGCTGCGATCTCAAAACTCTGGCCATTTGATAATACCTAGAATATCAAAATCAACTACGGGCGGGAGATCGTTTTCCTATTTAGCGCCCAAACTCTGGAACAATCTACCTAACACTGTTCGGGAAGCAGACACACTCTGTCAGTTTAAATCTAGATTAAAAACCCATCTCTTTAACCTGGGTTACACATAATACACAATTGCATTTCTATAATTCAAATCCGTCAAAGGATTGTTAGGCAGCATTAATTAGGTCAACCAGAACCGGGAACACTTCCCAAAACACCTGATGTACTTGTTACATTGTTAGAAGAATGGCATCTACGCTAATATTAGTCTGTTTCTTTCTTATTCCAAGGTCACCGTAGCCACCCAGATCCAGACTGTATCCAGATCAGATGGTGGATCAGCATCTAGAGATGACCTCTACAGCCAGGACACCTAGATGAGCCCCAGAGACTGATCCCCAGTGAAGACCCCGTCTCCAAGATGGCCATCGGGACAAGACCACAGGAACCAGATGAGTGCTTTGCACAATCTAATTCTGCTTTAGCCTAGATTTAAACTACTGATTTTTTCTGGCCAGAGGAGAATGACACTATTTCGACAAACTATTTCCCCGTCTAAATACTGTAAAGCTGATATAAAGCCGATGTAAAGCTGCTTTGACACAATTTGCATTGTTAAAAGCGCTATACAAATAATATTGACTTGACATTCATAAGGTTCATACTTCATAACGTTATTGCAGTGTTACAGTGTTGGCTGCACTTAAATTCCATTATATCCACTCACATCTGCTGTTTGGCCTAGTTGTATTAAAAATAAACCCTGTAAACCTTCAACTATGTATGTGTTAACCACATGAGGCCTGAGGGTGTCTGAAAAATTCAGAATGATACTTACTTTTGATGGTTTGGAGGCAGGTGGTGGGGGCGGAGCTGCAATAGCGTTGGAGGAAGTTGCAGGTCTAGAGGGGTCATTTGACGCTAGGAGGCTAAAATTGCTCTGAGGCTGGGAGGGTATAACTGGAGCTGACCCCTTCAACGGATCTCTTTCTGTGGAAAACTTTTCTTCCGTGGCACTGATATCTGCCACCAGATCAGCCATCAAGGCATCCAAGTCATTGTCTTCCAGATCATGCAGAGATGCTTTAGAGGTCACAATGTGAAAAAAAGTCAACCTACGGAGGCTCCACGTGATTTCAAAACAAAATATCGCAACCTGATCTTGTCAAGTATTTTAGGTGTGCTATTAAGTATGAACATACAAATAAGCCACCAATTCATTAAAATGTAAAATGCCATGAGATTATGTTGGCTATTGTGGCCATAAATAAACAATATCCCACCAAATGAGCATTCAGGATTTAACTAAAATGAGGGAGGGAATTAATAAACCATGAAAAGTTCTTAATTTGTGACATTTATTAATGTCATGTGTGGGGCTCCATGACAACCAGAAAAGAGGAAAGAATTCATAAAAATAAACAAAGTAAATAATTTTTTTTTAACAAAGTATAGCTTTTGAGCTCAATAAGGCCAATATGTAAGCATGCTAATCAGGCTTTGATTTCAGACAAACTTTCTCTACTTCAAACAGCCCCGTCTGTGCATCTTTGGGCCGATTTCAGACATAATTTCAAGCAATTTTGTGGTTATTTAATCAACAATTAACTTGCTAAAATAGCAGACACGTGTAAAATATTAGGCTGAAATATGGTTTACCATTCAGATCTGCAAAACCAATGGAAAAGTTCATTTCCTGAGGGTCAGGAATGGAGGAAGGTTTAGGCAAAGGCACAGACTCTGCTTCTTCTCCCAAACTCTGTGAAAAGACAAATGAGGAACAAGTCATATGAAAGACAAATATGGAATCTATTTTTTTAACTCTATTTTTTTAACTACAGAACAAACAGCACAGGAACTATCATCTTATTAACATACAAATGTGATATGCATATTAGTCTTAATATGTGTGCTTCCCACTTTTGTTTCATTTTTTGCGCTTATACTATAAGCAGCTGATTTATAGCATCACTAATTTATAGTGCATGAAGAAAATACACACATTTTCAATGCATCGTATCTCAGTACTGAAATGCTTGAATGGGATATAATTGCTGTGTTCTATTGAAGTAGCCATATACACACAAATAAATAGTTAGAAATATAACTTTTTATGAAGCTATTTCAGATCTTTTTTACTTAAAAGCACACAAAGATTAGCCAGTTTCCCCTCTATATGAGATATGATATGAGAAACATACCTGCGTTAGGAGATCCATCTCCTGCAGCATGTCGCTGAACATCGCATCAATGTCATCCATCTACAACAGGAATATAACATCTTTAAAACAAGTCTTGCAATAGAATTATGAAAAACTCTTTAAGACTGCAAAGTTCAGCACAGAAACCAAACACAGAACTTGAGGTATGAACACAGGCCTAGTTTTAACAAATGCATTCTGATCATTTAATGAAAATACACACACATTTTCAGTGTAATTTAATGGATTATTTATTATATTATTATTAGATTCTGTTTGGTCAGTTACAATATTCTAAACCAAACACTAACCCTAACTTTAAACCTATATTAGGTATATTTAGTTCGTTAATATTACTCGGTACATATCGCTATAATTAAACAGCATCACCTGAGATAAACTGTAACCAAATATTTACTACTTCCATCGTCGTCCATGGCAACATACCATGCTGCTTTCATATCACTACATGCATTTTCTCTTTTTATATCAGTGGAGAATAGAAAAGCAGATTGGTATCATTTTGAGACTCCACATATTGCCCAGACTATGGCTTATGAAGGGCAGGGTTAATTTTAATACATATATTGGAAACCTTTGTAACCTTTGCAGTGAACAGGGTCCTGATCACACTGTCTGTGTTTATTTTGCAATAAAGACTGGCCAGCTATACTTACTGTTCTAACTCGGGGCTCTTGAACTGGTGGCCTGTGACATATTTTAGATGACTCTCTGATTGATTTAGATTAAACTGTTTATTATGTCCTCCCTGTGTTAAACCAATGTGTCACATGACCTGTAGTGTGATACTGTGAAGCATCACTGAACGTTCATGCATGCAAACATCCTTACTATATTTGATTCTACACGTGAGTCAGCATTCTCAGCTGAACATCCTCACATCAGTTATTTATCCATTCACCAGACTGAGTCTTTTTTCACAGATTGTTTCAAAGCAGATGCACAGCAATGAACAAGAAAATAATAAAATCAATGATGCAAACATGATCAAATATTAAATGAATATTCAGTGTTGTTGAATAAGTTCAGTGTTGATTCAGTTCAACCATATTTATTATTTATAATAATTAAGAGTGTTTAGTTCAAAGCCAGTCCTTTTTTGAAGGAATTCATGGGACAGACCTTGAAAAACTTTCTGAACCCAGCCCCAGACTATTTTATATGAACACACTACTAAATGGAGAGAAATAAAAGATCTAATAAGTAATTCCTGTGCAGAATTGGTCCATTGGATGGTGCCTTTTTTTTGGTTACAGTGTACAAGTGTTTGTGATTGGCAATATAGAGTAGAGTACCTGTACACATGTAAAAAATATATAAAAAACATAGCCCAAAGCTAAACATTGCACAATATACATCCAGAGGCTATAGCTAAAGCATGGCTTGCATAACTCGTTCTTTGCCAAGACATGCAGAATCCTGCCCATGAACGCTCAGCACTGCCTGAGTGTATAATATTACAGAAAGTATGAATTACATGCAAATGAATTTGCCAAGAGATCATTCCGTGTCTCATTCTACTGTATATGTAGGAGATGCAGTGAGTGAATAAATAAGATTAAACTTTTTTTTTTTTGTCACAGTTAAAATATATGAGCCAGTTTCAATAAAGATCTGTTAGCTTCACTTCTGATTATTCAGCTGCCTGCAGTTCAACTATAATAAAACAAACATTATCTGTTAATTTTGGTCCAAAATACCAGCTCTGGGCTACTTCTCTCTTATTCTCCCACATTCAGCAATTTGTTTGTGCAACTGCTTTGAATTAATGCACATGTTATCACTTTTTAAACATAGACGTCTAGCTCGTATCGCATGGTTTGTGACACAGACATGAATGATTCCTTTAAATAATGTGGCTTATTAAGAATATGCATACTTTTCAGTCTGAGAAGAGAAACGTTTTACTTGGATGATAAAATGGGCAAATCCCATAGACACTGAAGACGGGATTCAAGCCCTCCTTCAATTAATTTTATTTTTTAAATTTTTTAATATAATGTTTACTTGCTCTTTTTACATTCTGAAATAAAATACAAATCATATTTTATATTAAAAATGCATTTTTTTATATTTTACTTGAACACAACAATACAACACAAGTGATTCTTCATTCAAATATGAGTTGTGCTGTAATACTCCAACAAAAACAAGCTCTTCAATTAATACAATGTCAGTCTAAACTGCCGGAGTCTGTACCAGCACCTGTGAAATGATTAAACAATGCTGCGTCCTCTTGTTTAAACGAAGCACTGCCGCGCAGCCAATCAGAGAGCTGTTTGTGTACTGCCACACATGGGGAAGTGGTTACAGCAACTTCCCCTCACAAGATGTTGAAAGCATCAAAGTTTCCAACAGCAAACAGATGACACTCACTATCTCTCTGCAAGCATCACAATACGGTGCTTCTTATATGTGTCTTTTTCCAAATAACTGATAAGCATAGGCATCATTATATTATCAGTATGTTCGCAATAAAATATAAGCAAATGTCTTTTGTTAGATTTATGCTACATAGATTTGATGTACCAATACAGGAAGAAATGAAAACATACAATTGCCCAGCATTAGTCAAGTTGAAACCGCGTTTGAGGTGATAGAAGGTCAGACATTATATATACTGTTTAATCTATTTTCTGGTATACTTTATGCTTCAAGAATCATTTTCTTTTGTTTTGTTAAGTGTTATGGTAACTACAATATTCCATATCAAGAGCATCTGTGCAGGATTTCAGGTCTGGAAAAGAAATTAGCTCAGTGTTTCCATCTGTTTCACAATTGCATGTTAGTTATATTGCAGTCAAACTGGTCTTATCTTGAAGGATAACTGTAACAAAGTTCTGAATTTTGTTGATGGATATGTTTCAACTTGCTCTTTAAAAAGTACATTTCTGATTTAAATATGTACAACTCATACTAGCTTATTATACATAAAATACATATATGTATATACATATACATATACTTACTATATATATATATATATATATATATATATATATATATATATGTAGAGAGAGAGAGAGAGAGAGAGAGAGAGTTCTGGCATGAAACTCTAGATGGCACAGTTATCTGACCTAATGACATCATTATCACATAGCACAGCTGATTGGTTCTCCTATATCGGTAGCCACTGATCTCACTGCTCAACTTTCAAATATGTGACTGGTGCTTGTTGTTGCAGTTTGCAGGGTGCTTCAGAAACCCTCCACCTTCCCCAGCTCCACCTGTATAGATCTGCTACAAGGTGATAATGTATGCTATATGGGGGTTATTTCATGTATGTTATTTGTGCAACAGCAGTATTTCTTACATGCTCACAGCAGCATGTTGTGGATGTATCGGCAGTAGCAAGTATCGGGACTTGCTCTGCAGCAGAAGCAGCATAGCAGATCTAGTCCGCCAAGACCAAATACATTAACATTGTCATGTACATTACCATGCCAATCCCTCCGACAGTTGTCATGACAGAAATGTATATAACACATCTCTTATCAACAAGCTGCACAATTTATGGTATAATAATTTGAATAGCATGAAAAGTACACAATTAGTTACAGTATATGGCAGTATATACCTACTTTTAATGCAATAAGGAAAGGGAAGTGGTGTGTGGCCAAGTATGGTGACCCATACTCGGAATTTGTGCTCTGCATTTAACCCATCCAAGTGTACACACAGTAGTGAAAATACACCCGGAGCAGTGGGCGGCCAATGCTGCGGAGCCCGGGGAGCAGTTGGGGGTTCGGTGCTCAAGGGACTCACCTCAGTCGTGGTATTGAGGGTGGAGAGAGTGTTGGTTATCCACTCCCCCACCTACAATACCTGCCGGACCTGAGACTCGAACCCACGACCTTCAGGTTACAAGTCCAACTCTCTATCCATTAGGCCACGACTGCCCTATAAAAATGGTGATATCTGCTTTATAGCAAACACTATCAATAAGAGTTGATTCCTAAACAAAGAGACTAAATATTTTGACATTGAAATGTCTTTTTTTTTGGAGCCTAGTTATTATTGACCACAGAATTAAATGTGAATGTAAGCCACAAGAAAGCCTACAAACATTTTCACAGTTCTCTGAGTAGCCTAGTAGCTATAATGCTGCTGCAGTAATGCTTTTTAAAATCACTGACATGCTATCATTCCTTAGTAGTTATTTTAGTCTGAGGAAAACAGTCATTACAGACCCAGACGGACTGTTGACTTTGGGGTAACCTGATAGAAAAACAGTCTCCTGTTTGTTTCTCCATCAAACACTCGGGCACAGTGTTTTAGTTCAGCTGGTATGCCGTTCTATGATTCCTGTCACAATGCTTGAATACTTTAACCTGTGGGCTGTTATGCTGGAAACACTAAACCTCTCTATCATAACAAAGTAGAGCCTGCGACAAAAAAGGTATGCTTTGAGGCTAAAACGTATGCATATGCAGGAGTTCACATTTTTCTGTATGACTTTTTGCAGACGACTTTCTAATTCCTTCAGTCACCATTGTACAAATTTTTGTTGTTTGCTAATTTAGTGTGCTTACAGCATGTGTTCTGTCCAAATGAGACAGAAATAATTACTCACAGAGATACTGGACAACTGAGGACAAGCCAAACAGCAAAAACTTTAGGTTTGTTCTTTACAAAATGCAACATATATTATCTTTAAGTCAACATGAAATGACATTCCCAACTCAGTTTACTTCCATACTGTGGCATAATTCCAAGTGAAATATGTTATTCAATGAATTTCAATGATTTTATCCATCAGGAATTGTTTGGATTCTGTAAAGTGGGTGTTTCAGTGGATTGTTAAGGAGTATTGATTAACATCATGCAATCAAATTTCGATTAAAACTTATTATGACAAAAAAATTTACATTTGGAATATCATGCGCTGATGAATCATACACAGTGAACCTAGGAATATATTTGAAAGAAACTTTAATGATAAATTAAACTACTATTGGGCTTCAGATTGGATAGTACAAAACTATTAGACATTGTTTTTAGCAAATATCCCACTGATACGGGTGTGGTGTTATTTGTTCTGTTTGCTGTGTCAAACAGTGCGACAGATAACCAGTCACAACAATATAATGAATTAATTGACAATTAATCCAGTCAGAAGAGAAGAGTTGTTTTCCACAGTGCCTTCTCTCCAGTTTAAACAACATATTGGCCAAAAGCAAATCTGCCCATGTCTTCTTTATGTCTGGACCCTAATTAATTATCAAATATACTGACTCGCGTCATAAGTACAGACATACAGATACAGTTTCTGGTCTAGAATTGAAACTCCTTTTTTCATAAAAACAATCAGTAAAGTCATTCAAATGAGTCATTTATGAAAATAATCTACAGAACTGTAGAATTAGACTAATCTTAGGCACCAGAGACACTACAAAATCATTTTGTTACTTGATTATTGTCAGATGTAACAGGTATTTGAACAAAATCAACAACACACTGAACCTAGTCCTAAAACAATAGTTGTTTGAGGAAAAACATCACTTACCTTGGTTTATTTGGCAGTTTTAATAACAAGGTGATGGGTTCATAAATACGATTCCTGTAAAATACCACTCTTTCCTGTTTAACGGTGGACACCACCCAACCCACATGCAGCAGGCTGCTGAGCTGTAGCGCTTGTATGTTAGTCACTGACACTTCACTTACTTCCTGCCTGACACGGAAGTTCAGGTCTAAACCTGTCTCTGCATTCCATGTGACGCTGAAAAGCAGCGGCATACAAGTGCACAGCTGAGATTGTATACGAGACAAGCCAACCAGCTCTAGTTTATTATGTCTCTGTAGATTACATACTGGTCAATGATTGATAAGCGTTTCTCTCTGTTAATTATTAATGCCATTGTTATGCATGTCTGCTTTTTGTCAGCAATGATACATGTTTCAACATAAAATGAAGCCATATCATTTTATTAACCTGGTTGCTATGCATTTTTGTTGTGAAGCCAATTGCATGCCTGAACTATAAAAAATATTAATGTTATAGAAATAGTTAACCCAAAATGAACATTTTGACCATACAAGATGTAGAAGAGTTTGTTTCTTCATCAGAATCGACTTTTAATTTAGCATTACATCACTTGCTCTCCAACTGATCCTCTGTATTGAATGGGAGCCATCAGAATGAGAGTCCAAACAGCTGATAAAAAACAGCACAATAATCCACAAGTAATCTACACGACTCCTGTGCATCAATTAACAGCTTGTCATTTGAAAAACTGGGTGTTTGTATTGAGCAAATCCTTCTGGCAAAAAGGTTCCCCACAAATTTGTGAAAGCAGCTTGGTTTAAAAGTGACTTTTGTGTAAGCTGTGCTTTATTTCTCATTGTGCTTGTTTGACTTATTTAGATTTGCATTAACAGATATGTATGGAATGTAGTGTATCAGGATATTGTCCAGAATTGAACAACACACATAAAATATTCACAAATTGAAATTATGTATTGCAGTGTGGAGGACAAAAGACATACGTTTGATTCTTTGTCCAAATAAAGAGGAAAAAGGGGGTTTCTCCAGTGTTTACATATTTCCTATTGAATATGGGAAAGCATGTTCCTGTTATCATTTCACAGCGATGCCACAGAAGAACAAGTTTTGGTTCCCCAAAGAACCTTTCAGTGAACAGTTCTTCTTCTTCTTCAAAAGAAATTCCCCCTTTTTCTTAATGTGAAGACCATTTTAATATTTTAAGGAAGCTTTTTCCACTATAAAGAACGTTTTATGCAATGCATAAAAGTTCTTTACGGTACTATAGATGCCAAAAAAAAAAAAACAAAACAAAAAGAATGTAGATGGCTTCAAAACTAAAAGAAAGGGAATAAAAGCCACAGAACTCTCACTTTGACTTTATGGGGTTTATAGAGTCAGCAATAAATCTGTTCCAAAATTCCTTACTGTTTCAAGCTAAACTCATAGAATAGAGACTGTATAACTTAATTATGCCTAGACAATGAATTTCTGATGTTTCTTTCCATTCAAGTGGCTGAGTAAACAATCTCAGGTCCTTGTTGTTGTGGTGAGTTGGAAGCAGCTGGATGTAGATAGATGCAGCCAATTAAGCCACTTTGGGAATGGCAATACAAACTTAAATTTGTTTAGCACAAGTCCTAGAAGGACACAGTTTCAGGACATTTAAGCACAATTCAAGACAACAACACATGTATTAACCTCATCTTCACATGACTGTAACTAATTAGTTAACAATGCTCAGAGTAATTTTGGCTAACAACAAACCTACTGCATCCACAGTTTATTCTCTTCTTAAAAGAGGATGGAATTCTCACCATAATTGCTACCAATTATCCGATCTTATTATGACTTTTTAATATGTTCTTATTCTCACTATGAATTTTCCTTAGAAGCCCCCACCAGCTCAAGTAGGAGAAATAGACCACTCTTTTTGAGACAAGTCAACACTGTGTGGCACAAACCAAAACATGATTGAGACCAGAAATATTTGACATAATGTACGCCAAATTAATGCCATATTGTTTTTGTTTGTCTGTACAAAGTTACTGACATGATAAAGAACATTTTTTGTAGTAAATGTCAAACACAAAAGTTGAACCATCAACAACATGAAATAAAAACTAAATAATGTGCACTGCTTAGACTACAAAAGTGTATTAAGAAAGGATTTGACACAAATTTTAGACCATATCATAGTACTGAGACTGCTCTCATTAGAGTTACAAACGACCTGCTCTTATCATCTGACTGTGGTTGTATCTCTCTATTAGTGCTACTGGATCTTAGCGCTGTGTTTGACACTATCGACCAAAACATTCTTTTAAATAGACTAGAAAATGATGTTGGCATTACAGGAAGTGCACTGAGATGGTTCAAATTGTACTTATCTGACCGCCATCAATTTGTGGCAGTAAATGAAGAGGTATCATACCAATCACAAGTGCAGTATGGAGTACCTCAAGGGTCAGTACTTGGCCCCTTACTTTTCATGCTTTACATGTTACCCTTGGGATATATCATTATGAAACATGGTGATAGCTTTCACTGTTATGCTGATGATACCCAGCTGATATATTTCTTCGCGACCTGATGAAACGTACCGATTTGCAAAACTAACGGAATGTATAGTTGGTATCAACAACTGGATGACTAGCGATTTCTTACCGCTAAATTCTGAAAAAAACAGAGGTGTTAATTATTGGACCAAAAACTTTTGCATGTAATAACCTAGATCACTGTCAAATACTTGATGACTGGTTACGGCTGCTCTGTAAATTCTTCGTCATCAGCAAGGAACCTAGGCATACTTTTTGATAGTAATCTTTCCTTCGAAAAACATGTTTCTAGCATTTGTAAAACTGCATTTTTCCATCTTAAAAATAAATCTAAATTACGACCTCAATGTCAAATGCAGAAACATTAATTCATGCATTCATGACCTCGAGGCTAGATTATTGTAATGCTTTATTGGGTGGTTGCTCTGCACGTTTAATAAACTCCAGCTGGTTCAAAATGCAGCAGCTAGAGTTCTTACTAGAACCAGGAAGTATGACCACATTAGCCCGGTTCTGTCAACACTGCACTGGCTCCCTATTAAACATCGTATACATTTTAAGATCTTGATAATTACCTATAAGGCCCTGAATGGTTTGGCTCAGTATTTGAGTGAGCTCTTATCGCATTATAGTCCTTCACGTCCGCGGCGATTTCAAAACTCTGGCCATTTGATAATACCTAGAATATCAAAATCAACTGCGGGCGGGAGATCGTTATCCTATTTAGCGCCCAAACTCTGGAACAATCTACCTAACACTGTTCGGGAAGCAGACACACTCTGTCAGTTTAAATCTAGATTAAAGACCTGTCTCTTTAACCTGGCTTACACATAATACACTATCGCATTTCTATAATTCAAATCCGTTAATGGATTGTTAGGCAGCATTAATTTGGTCAACCGGAAACGGTCACATATATAAGAAGAAACATAGTTGTGATGATACTACCTTTTCTAATATCTTTGACAGAAAAGGGAGATTCGAGATTGGTCTGTAATTAATTCTTTGGGGTCAAGCTGTGTTTTTTTAACGAGAGGC
This sequence comes from Barbus barbus, assembly GCF_936440315.1. NCBI lineage: Eukaryota > Metazoa > Chordata > Actinopteri > Cypriniformes > Cyprinidae > Barbus > Barbus barbus. Next base: position 5,278,760 of record NC_136722.1, read on the forward strand.
TTAATAACAGCCAGTTTGAAGGTTTTTGGGACATATTCTAATGACAATGATGAGTTAATAATATTCAGAAGAGGATCTATTACTTCTGGAAGCACCTCTTTTAGGAGCTTAGATGGAACAGGGTCTAAAATACAGGTTGTTGGTTTAGATGATTTAACAAGTTTATACAATTCTTAAGAGAATAAGTGGAATTGTTCCTCAGGGGATCTATAGTGCACTATCTGATGCGATACTGTGGCTGACAGCTACATGGTTACAATTTTATCTCTAATAGTTTCGATCTTGGAAGTAAAGTAGTTCATAAAGTCATTACTACTGTGCTGCTGGGTAATGTCTGCACCTGCTGATATTATATTTTTTGTTAATTTAGCCACTGTATTAAATAAATACTTGGGGTTGTGTTTGTTTTCTTCTAAAAGAGACGTAAAGTAAGCAGATCTAGCAGTTTTTAATGCTTTTCTGTAGGATAGGGTACTTTCCCTCCAAGCAATACGAGATACCTCTAATTTAGTTTTTCTCCAGCTGCGCAGAATATTATTTATAAAGCAGTCTTTTGTGGTAGAAGTGATGGTTCTACCATATTTGTAACAAGGAGTTGGCTTTACAGCTTTAGCTATATGGAATATGCACAAAACTAGATAATGATCTGAGATATCATCGCTCTGCTGCAATATTTCAACGCCACTGACATCAATTCCATATGACCGTATTCAATCTAGGTTATGATTTCGACAATGAATAGGTCCTGAAACGTGTTGTTTAACACCAATGGAGTTTAGAATGTCTATAAATGCTGATCCCAACGAATCGCTTTCATTATCAACATGGATATTAAAATCACCAGCAAACAGGACTTTATCTGCAGCCAGCACTACCTCAGATAGAAAATCAGTAAATTCTTTAATAAAGTCTGTATGGTGCTCTGGTGGCCTGTATACAGTAGCAGTACAAACATCACAGGGGATTTATCATTAACACTCGTTTCTTTGGATACCGTTAGAAGCACTATTACTTCGAACAAATTATACTTGAAACCCGACGTCTGAGAAATACTGAAAATATTGCTATAAATTGTGGCAACACCTCCCCCTTTACCTTTTGGACGCGGTTCATGTTTGTAACTGTAATCTTGGGGGGGGGGGGGGGTAGACTAGTTTGTAATGTAGTCATCTGGTTTTAGCCAGGTTTATGTCAAACAAAGCACATCTAGTTTATGGTCAGTGATCATATCATTTACAAAAAGTGCTTTTGTAGAAAGGGATCTAATATTCAATAAGCCAAGCTTTATCATTGGTTTATCTGTATTATATCTGGTTTTTTATTTGTTGAACATCAATTAAATTGTTACTCTTACTTTGGTTTGGATGTTTTCTGTATTTTCTAGTTCGGGGAACAGACACAGTCTCTATAGTGTGATATCTAGGTGAAAGAGTCTCTATGTGCTGAGAATTAACTGACTTCTGTGACATGAGGCGGCTAGCAGATGATCGATTTAGCCAGTCTGTCTGCTTCCTGACCTGGGCCCCAGTTAGTCAAGTACGAGCTCTAAGACTATGTGCCATATTTCTGGAGAGAAGAGCGGCACCACCCCAAGAGGGATGAAGACCATCTCTTTTCAACAGGTCAGGTTTGCCCCAAAAATTCTTCCAATTGTCTATGAAACCTATGTTATTCTGTGGGCACCACTTAGACATGCAGCCATTGAGTGACGACAGTCTGCTATGAATCTCATCACCCCGGTAAGCAGGGAGGGGACCAGAGCATATTACAGTGTCTGACATCGTACTTGCAAGTTCACACACCTCTTTAACATTATATTTAGTGATCTCCGACTGGCGAAGTCAAACATCATTAGCGCCGAAGTGAATAACAATCTTACTGAATTTACGTTTAGCATTAGTCAGCACTTTTAAATTTGCCAAGATGTCAGGCGCTCTGGCTCTGGTAAACATTGGACTATGGTGGCTGGTGTCTCTATTTTCACGTTCTGTACAATAGAATCGCCAATAACTAGAGCACTTTCATCAGGTTTCTCAGTGGGTGCATCACTGCGTGGGGAGAACCTGTTTGATATTTTGATCGGAATGGAAGAGCTGTGTTTTGACCCGCGACTAGGCCGCCTCACAGTCATCCAGTTGCCCTGCTGCACGGGCTCTACCGGAACCGAACAATGTACAGGACTCCCTGAGCTAGTCGCATCCGAAGCCGTATCTACAGCCCTCACATTCTTACTGTCCTCAACTAAAGTTTGGATGTGTGTCTCTAATTTTGGAATCTTCTCTGTCAGCCTAACTATTTCCCTGCATTTATCACATGTGAATCCCTCGTCGCCGACAGAGAGAGATTAACTGTACATGTGGCAAACAGTGCAAACAACAATAGCAGGAGAAGAATCCATTACTCACCATGATTGAAGAATGATTTGCTTACCGCTGTTGTTTGATGAACTCGTGAAAAACGGAGCGAGAAAAAATAAAACAATAATAGGCGCTAACGAATGCTAACGCGCTATAATCGTGGTTTTAAAAAGTGAACGATCAAATTAGTTTGATAGATAATACCAGAAATATGGTAGGAATTAAGTTATATATTATCACTTTAAACAACAGAGAGTGAAATTAAGATAGAGATTCAACAGAAAAACGAAGCTACACGGAGCTACAATCGCAAATCTCTCAGCAGCACGACAGACAGAAGCAATCAATCAGCAATCGATCTTAGGGAGTTGTCATATAAAGCCACCCAGCTTTATATCAAGCCGATGTAAAGCTGCTTTGACACAATTTGCATTGTTAAAAGCGCTATACAAATAATATTGACTTGACATATAAAAATATTGTTTAATATCTGAGTGTTCTTATTGACTGTGTGACTCACTCCAACCACAAAGGCACATACGCTCATCTAAAAGAATAGTTGAAATTAAAATTTATTCACCCTCAAGCCATCCAAGATGTAGATGAACTTGGAGAATTTTAGCATTACATCACTTCTTGAGATTCTCTGCAGTGAATGGGTGCCGTCAGAGTGAGAGTCCAAACAGCTGATAAAAAAATCACAATAATCCACAAATAATCCACACAACTCCAGTGCATAAATGTATGAAACACGTCCATAATTAAGACATTTTTAATATTGCTGTTGTTTCATCTGAATCCTTAACTGGAGTAGACATGTAGTTGCAAATTAATTAGAATTAGTTGACATGTAGTTGGCATGTAGTTACAAAATTACTTATAGTTAGTAGAATGTCTAAAGTGGACTATCAAAATAAAGTGTACCCTGACAAATTTTCTGCAGAGAATGAAAGCAGACTACTATAAACAGCTGGAGAGGTGAGCGCATTTGGCATAAAATATCAGCTTAGCTCACGAGTCACGGCCTGATCTGACAATGAACAGACATACTTCAGCACTTTTCAAAGAAAGTACACTAGGTCTAAAGTGACTCCAAAAGCCCATATGGTGGGGTGTGAGGGGACATGGTCTTTAAAAACCATTAGGCCACAGTTGACTCATTATTCTGGTTTAAGACGGGTCTGTACTATACAATACTATCAAACACTCTGGTGGTTCATTACAGCCATTAAAATGGGAAATACAGAGTTCACAGCTTAAACCATCATTGTAGCCTAATTAAAATGTCTTAGTAACTCAAACTTCGCATTTTTATATCCAGCTACTAAGCATGTGTCCAAATAATCAAATCAAGGGTGGCAGAATTATTCAAAATATCCATCTAAACATAATCCATAAATTGAAAAAAGAGAGAAAAAAAGTTAATAAAATTAATAAAAATTAATAAAAAGATTATAAAAAGGCAGAAGAAAGAAACAAATGCAGGTTTGGAACAATTTGAGGGTGAGTACACGATGACAGAATTTTCATTTTTGGGTGAACTTTAAAGTAAAAATGTGTTGTTGATTTCACATTATTAGCCTTAAATGCTGATTATCTAAATTTCAAGATGGATATATATAACATTATAGCTAACAATAACTCAACAATCTCATTTTTTTATTATTTATTTGGATTAACCAATACACCATAGAATATCCTAAAGCCATGAACATGCAAAGGAAAGCTCTTTAGTTATCAGCCATTAAGAGCTCTGGATTCCCGTCTCTCCTCTCCAAATGTGTGTCTAGTATGGCCGGCTGAACTCTGGCAAATAAACTTTGACCCTTTAAGACTTTTTCTTCTGCCTGACAGATTCTAAATGAAAGACAACAGCTGTTTAAACAATCAAAAGCCTGTCTATCTTTTTTTTTTTAAACTGACATGGCCACAAACAAAGGTGACACTGGTGGTAACACAACTTTCCATTACCCACAATGATGCCTTTATTATAAACTTGCACAGCACTCCCTGAATTCCTGTCTGTGGCTAAATTGCTATATTGGAGGATATGGTTAGTTTAAAATAGGAAGAAACTTGGCAAAAAATACTTTTTTTTAAATTCCATCTTGACCACCCTTTTCAGTGAGAGATTGTTACGTGTAATACAGGCTTATGGTGTTAAAAGTGTCAAGATGAACATTATCGAACATAGCACACTAAACGAAAGAGGGAAAATAAACATCAAAGGATGCAAAACAGATGAAAGTGAGGGGTTAAACTCAGGGGAAACCTGATGCTAATTAAGTCTTTGGAATGCCACATAATGGCTGTGTCCTGAAACCTAGAGAGCTGCCTAACTAGACAGCATTTTTAACCATGATTTGCAGGTACAGCAGTTTTGAGATATTAATTGGTGCTTGCAGAATTAAGAATTAAGAATTTTAGAAACATGGGGACATTGTAGATTCATTTTTGGGCATCTTGCATCCAGCCAATTTGGGTTTAATTATCACAGAGCAAAAAAGCACACATGGTTTGGTTTTGGGCATTATGTGTGAGCAGAACCTTTCTATCTAAACACTTCTGAAAGAGAATGCCATGGATTGTGTCTTAAAACTAAGCTGAGCTATACCTAAACAGCATTTTTGGGCAACGTAGCATTCCTAATGGGTCTATGATGCCCAAAATTGCTGCTTACATTAGCCAAAAATGATATTATTGCACATATGATGCTCAAAAATGTTGAATGTGTGCATGCCTGATTTGGCCAAAAATGCAGCATGCACACCAATAATGCTTAAAATACACACACATGTGATTCCTAAAAATACTGCATGTACATATGATGTCTAAAATGTTGCCTAGATAGGGAGCTCACTAATTCTTTAGACACAGCCCATGACATTGTCCTTCAGAAGTGTTTAGAGTGGCTCACACACACACTCCAGTGGAGCAGAGATGCTCACCTCCTGCTGTTTATATTTTCACTGACATTCCAACAGAAGACATCTGCGGGTAAAATCATCCGTTTAAAGAGTTTATCTGCGGATTTAAACATGCAACAACAAAATTAAAACCATCTTTATCTTCCGAATCAGGCTGAACTAAACGATAAAAGACTTTTTTCTGTGCTTTTAGTAGCTTATGTAGTGTGTAACGTCAATAGACTCGTTTAAACGCGTGCTTGCTCACGAGTCATAATTGTTATTTTCTTTATTTAGTTGGTTAAATGATTTAAGGATGCCATCATCCAAAAAGCCGCTTTTGTTCCTGGTTTATGTATTTTGCACGTTCCGCGCTGCGCGCTCGGGGGACTTTGGAGACCCCAGACCCTGCTCTGGATCACACTGTCCGGGAGGCAGATCGTCCAGACCACCGCGACAGCACAATCCGACAACACAGAGCAGATCAATAAATCACCATCATGCTCCCTCCAGCTTTCCATCGGAACATCACGCAACGCTTCTGTCCCTGCGCGGGCGGTCTGGAGACCAGAAACGGGAAACCGTCCAGACGCGCGTCGCTGGAGTTTTTGGTCCTGTGTGCGCAGACTGCGTTACGCCTCAAAGACCAGATCATGTTATGAACGACACCAGAGAATGTAAAGGAACTGAGTGCCGTCTACCTCTGAGGATACGACTGAACCCCAAACCGAGACCCTGTGCTGGAGACGGGTGTGTGCTCGGGACCAGCCAGCCTCCCCTCATCCATGTGGCAGACAGAGCCGCTCAGTTTCTGGGGGAATTTCCGGACACTGGATATGCAGCATCAGAGAGTGGGGCTCCTCTGGGAGTTCAGCTCACATGTGACATCAAACCAGGTGAATTCAAACAGTGGTTCCAGCTGTTCTGCACTTGAATTGGAGTATCTTGTTTCACACTTAAGTAAACAGAGTAGGCTATTGTATTACTGTAGTTTATAAAAAAATGACATATAGCACAAATTATTTTTGTTACTTATTCCACTTAACTGCACAAAATGTACATTGTATTACCATGTGCTTTATTAAATGCATACCATGGTAATATCATGGTATTTTCTAAAGTACTTTGGACTGTGTATACCACTTACAAAAAGTAGCTACCATGGTATGACCCTGTGCTTTGTTGAACATATGCAGTAGCATGGTAATACCATGGTATTATTTGAAGTACATTGAACTGTGTAATTTTCATGATTTTTTTTTTTACTATCAAAAAAGTAGCATCTTTATACCACAAGGTAATTCTATTGTATAAGTTACTATGGTAATTCAATTATATAAGTTTAGGTGCTTCCAACCTTTGTAGTCATCTGATTATTTTAGTTTTATATATAATATTTTAATAAAATTATTTTTCCACAAATTATTAAATACATTATATCACAGATTCACAAAGCCCCTCCAGACAACCGGTACTATTTCATACTATATAATGTTGTACTCCAAACTATGCAGAGGGAATCTCTTTAATGCTCTTTGTTGGAGAATGATGCAGACCTGTTTTTGCTTGTGTGAGATATTTGTGTGAGATAAACCTACAGACATCACAGTGGAAATTGTCTGTGTTCTTTGAAAAATATGAGAAGGGGAGTGGGGGAGTGTTTAAAACTATAAGGCTCAATAAAACTCATACTTTATTCAATTTTCACATCTGTACTGGAATTTCCATACATCCGTGAATAGGGGAATTTGACAGCTGGCCCTAGAACTATTATTGCAAACATACACATGTGCTATGCAGCTAACCGCTGGCAGTCAACTGTCAAGACATTACAGACTACTTTGATCCATTTCCATATGATTGAAATAGTTTTAGCACTGGAGTTGGAAAAAAATAGCACTTGGTTATAAAAAAGGGTGGTGAAACTTTAACCTTCACATATCAAAAAGTTGTATTAACTTCAGATAATTTCTTGTTTGGATCATCTTTAAATAAACTATTCATGTTGATTTACTCCCAAATAATAGTTCTCATGTAAACCCAAATATATTTACAATTCAGTTTGATAAGACCAATATATTCCACTATTAATGGAAATTTATATTCCCTTCTTATACACTTGTTGGGTTATAGCCACTTAGTTACTCGTTCCTTTTTTTACTAGGAGAGAATGAGGTCCCTGCCGAAGATGCACTTATCCTTCATCTTCAGCTGGCGAAGGGACAAGAGAAGCTGGTGGAGGCTTTGAGAGCTCAACAAGTAGTGATCCGTGATCTGCAGCAGAGACTGGTGGAACAGCAGGGGGCCCTCCTCTCCCAGCAGCGTGAGATACTTGACCAGCAGCGCCGCATGTACGAGCAGATGGATGTGGTGAAGGCTCAGTATGGTCTGCTTTCTGAGACCGTCAAGCAGTTCTCGTTCCAAGGCTTGCAAGGAGAACTGCAAAGCTATTTTGAAAGCCACCTGGCCGGCCTTCAGAGCCAAGCACGTAGCCACCTGCAAAAGTCCTATGCTGTGCATAAGGTAGATGTGGACGCCAAAGTGGTGAATGTAGTTGGAGTTGCAGGGCACCCAGTGTTGGGCTGTCAAATTGCTTGCGGGCCTGAGGAATACTGCGACTTCCAGAAGGATCCACCGCAGTGTGAAAGGTGCACTATGTGTCTCCCTGGATTCTTCCTGGTGTCACAGTGCTCCCCCACGGCTGATAGGATGTGCCAGGTGACAGTGTGGCAGCAACTTCATTATGCATGCAACACATAAGATTTCAATTGAAGACCAGACAAATGTATTTGTCTTAATCTTTAACTCATCTTTGAGTAACAAATATCTATCAACAGGACAGGGATGAATGCCTAGAATTACCAAGCCTATGTGGAGAGCGAGTAAAATGTCTTAATACTCCAGGTAAGCAAGAAGAAAACAATGCCACCCCAATGCCTGCCTTTAAATGGTCTCTTGGGATTCACCAAGCTTCTCTTTGTTTTGTTCTTCAGGTGGGTTTCGTTGTCTCGGTGTCTCTGACAGGGAGATGTCCACAGGGCTATGTGGTCATGAGTATTTCTACAATCAAGAAATTCAGGAGTGCCAGGCTTGTTCAGACTGTGATGGCGAGCCTGTTGGCATTCCCTGTACTTTCACCAGTGATGCTGTATGTGGAACTGTGACTGAGAACATGCTTTCGCAGTCTTGGACAGCTTCGATTGCCATACCGCCTACAAAGTCGAAGAGTACTTCCATCTATCCAGGGCTACAGCTCAGGATTTGTGGCAAAGCAGAAAACAACCTGTTGACCAACCATGATGATTACCTCAACCTCCAACAACATGGACTGGTCTGGATAGACTACAACTTTGCACTAAAGCATAGCTGCAGGAACTTTCTCCAAGTCGGGATACGGATAAACGGCAGTGAAGAGGAGGGTAGAGACCTCAGCGGGGTTCGAATTGAGCAACCTGAAAGGAAGTTCTTCCAGAGTGTGACTGTAAGTGCAGCAGTTGAGGTGGAACCTAATCATACTCTGACACTTGTGTTGAAGAGTCCCAACCAATACTGCAACCAGAGTAAAGATATTCAAGCCTATGAGCTTGGAGGAGCTTCGTTCAGCTTGCTCTGGCTATCCCATGACACCGGCGCAGTGGCCATGACTGCTCAGATGTCCACAGCAGCCCACTACCAGAGTAACTATCGCCCCACATTCCGTATAGACACTGTCTCTGATCCCTACATAGTGGCGCTGACCCATGACAGCCGTGGGGTGCGTTTCATGGAGTCCGGTGTGGTGAAGTTTGTTCTCCAACAGGCCATCTATTCAATGGGCCATTCTTGTGTTCGAGAAGGTTTCTCACTGATTGCCTATGTCAACAGAAATGGCACTAACCAGGAGGTGCTACGTTCCTTCAAGTCTGGCGTTAACTACAGAGACACCTCCATCACCCTTTCTGGGGCCACAAGGGTAGACAACGAAGACTGGCTCAATTTTGAAATTGTCGCCCCATCTCAGTGCAATGTCCGCTACTTTGGTGATAGTTCTGGGATTAGTATGCTGAGTTTGATATGGATCCCTACGGCTGTCTCCTCCATGTTCACAGCCACTGTCTCAAGAACTGGTCTACTCTCTGGGGCAGTACGAAATAAACCCCTACTCTTTAGGCAGATGAGCCCGAATACAGACCAAATGCGACTAGCTGGGTCAGGAGAGCTGCATGCTCAGAGGAACTTTGTGTTTTCGGAGGCTGGGACTGTCAGTGTGGCACTCAACCTAAAACTGATCCACTCCTGCAGTGTGGTCAAGCTGACCCTTTACCGGCAAGGTACAGATGCAGGTCAGGCCACATCACTGGCCCAGCAGGTGGGTGGACAGATGCCTGAAGATAGTGAGTGGGCCAGTGTGGGGCTGAGAACCTCTTTTGAAGTGCAGAATGGTACAGCCATTTATGTTTCTCTGGACTGCATTCGTGGCCGGATCAACCAGATCACCCATGAGGAAGGCACCAACTTCTCCATTCTTTGGTTGGCATCATGATCCCAAGTATACAATCTTAGATCTAAGGAGTCGTAATTAACTGAAAAAATTACTTTGGAAAAACTGGTGCTTTCATAAGACTAAGCAGAAAACTTTAAACAGATGTACTTTCCAAAAATGGTTCATTTTTAATAGATGAAATGCACATGTGCTATTAATATTCCTTTGGTATTCAGATTCTATGTTTATTGGCATTATGTGAGGAGAAAGGAGGGATGTATTATTATTACAGTTATGTAAATTCAGAAACATAAATATGAATACGGTTTTTTTTTTTTTTTTTCTTGACTGGAACAATGAACTAATATAACCTTTAAAAAGTACTTTTTTTAGTGCTTTGGCTGGTTGAGCAGTGACCAATTTCCCCAAGGGAGTAATCCATGTAAATGTGTGCATACAGTATTTTGTGTGTGTTTGATAGAAAGTGTGTTTGTTAAAGAGAAAGAATGTGTATTTGTGAGCTGATGTGATGATTTTGCTGCACTTTATCAATACTTAAGTGCCGTATGTTGTACAGTGCACAATTTTGTGTTTGCCTTGTTGAAATAACTGGGATTCAAATAATCTAGCTTGATCTATATGAAAGATAGGCACATTCTAGAAATCAAAATAACAATATAATCAAATCATTATGCAACTTTCAGCTCTTGAATATTTAAATTTAGTACTATGAATGAATACTGCTGACTGTAATCTCCTGTCATTGTAATTTATATGAAAAAATACAAAACATTGACAAATTTGTCCATTCATGCTAAGGAACAGTGTAATTGGCAGATGTCTTCGATTACTCTGAATACTGTTGCCATTTGCTGTCTTTGCATACCATGTGTAATTGCTTCTGTATGTGCTCAAACTACAGATTACAAACAGTGAAGTGAACAAACATTTGGCAACATTAATGTCATGTCTGCCTTCACTGTAAAACACGTAAAAACCAAAGTATATGTTGGCCTTTAGAACCGTGCATTTTAATGCAAGGACTGGTATTTAATTTACTGTAGAAATAATGTAGAGTGTAATCCTTGATTAAACAAAATTAAAAATCATATCTATTTTGCCAGAAAAAAATAATAGGCTTCTTAATATTTTCTTAAAGCTTTTTAAGGGTTCTATGAAATACGAAATAATGAAAATTATGAAATAATTTGAAAATCCAAATGGACTGTACTATTCTTACAGTAGATTTTAACCATGTTCTATACTTGTTTAGTAGAAAACAGGTTATTTTTCACAGCATTTTTGTAAAAAAAATATTGCTTGATAATGCCAGCTTTGGTTGATTTTTTAAAAATCTGCACATGCTACATGTGTTTGTTATTGGATGTATACGAGGACACTGGTTGCTTCATAATTGCAAATAAAATGTACTTACCAGGTTTTGCTAACCCATACATTCAGGATCTAGGTGTCTACCCATAGTTGATCCCAGATGGGTACCAGACATCCTTCCACTGGGTACAGCATCAACCTCAAGAGGGCAGCAGTTTGGTGAAGCCTCAGATAGCAGTACTGAAACAATACAGGACATCATACTAAACTGCATAATTGTGATAAAGGATCATGTTCATCAGAGCTAATAGTGCCTGAGATGAATCTGCAATACTTTTTCTTACAAAAGTTTTCAGGAACTTGGTTGTAAAAACAATTGAATGTCTGCCGAAACATGACTAACAGTGCTTAAATTAGCGAGAAAACTGATTGTGTGAAACAATAGAATGTATTTGTCTGCTCTGGGAATGGAAAGCAGCTGTGTGGCGTGCTGGAACCAGATATTTCTGGTGTAGATCAAATGAGATTTCGCTGCATACAAAAAAATATCCATATAAAACACTATGGTTAAGAAGAGAGACAGATATCAATAGAGAGAGAGAAAGAGAGCTGTATGAATAGTTAACATACAACTAGCCTGCAAATCACAGAAGTTTGGAAAGGGATGTTTTTGCTTGGTTTCGATATGTGATTTTTAGATAGCGGAGGATTGTTTTTGGCATGTTTACAGTATGTTTTACAGTTTACAAACAGACTATCTTTTGTGATATAGCCAATCAAAAAGATACAAATACAAAGGACTTTATATCTGCATGTGAAGCCTGGAAACAGAAAATGAAGATCAGGTTTTCCGTTTTATAAGTTGTAGATTAAAATAAAACAGTTATCGATGCCAAAGGAAGGATTAACTGGGAAAAATCTCTCTTGACAGCATAATTATTTTGATATGTGTGGTGTTTATGCTTTGCGTTCCTCTCCAATCATCTCTGCCCATGTACTCATTAGTTTACATAAAGCAGGACAAGCTAAATCTTCAGCATTTTCTACGAACAAACCATTTGCTCTTACACAAAATAAATATGAATTACAACTGCAGAAAGAAAATAAATGTAAACTCAATAACAAAACTGCTCTGTCAATGATTAAGAAAGTTTGCATTCTGGTCATAATGTGTACTTTTAGAATATATACACATTGAAAAAAATGTGTACAGAAATACACATAATTTACATTAGAAGTCTAGCCTATAGCTTGTCAAATAGACTCTCGTAAGTGCATAAAATGGCAATGCATTTTTGTTTGATTTTGACAAAATGATTGACAGCGTGTAACAAATGCTGTACATAGAGAGTAACTCTGTGTGGATGATTGAAAGCAAAGTTATGTTTTGCATAACTGAAAAACAAAAAGTATAATCTTTTATTGAAGAATTTCTGCACAAAGCGAATTATGAAAACATAATTAATTTTTATGAGAATTTCTGCACAAAGCGAATTAAGAAAATATAATTAATTTTTATGAGAACATGTGGTTTATGATGTTAATGTCCCAATGCAAAAAAAAAAAAAAAAAAAAGGTTTCAGCAGAATTCATGAAAAACACCCATTTAACACATCCTTTCAAAGGAAACAAATTAATTTGACAGCATGGTCATTTTTGATTCACATGTATTTCATTTTGTGACAAAAACTTGATGCTTTAAACTGAAAGATGCAATTATTCCAGTCTATCAAGCAGACCTTTAGATGGACACCTTTAGCTGTTTGAAATGAACTCGAGACACAGAAACCATATACGTGACCTTTTTCAGAAATATTATGTGATGATTTTTGTCACTGTTATCTCACAAACCTCTTTCCTTTTATTGCTAGTTTCATTCTCCTTCTCTCCTCCACCTCATCTGTTTGCTCATTAGGCTGTTTAGTGAGGCATGTTAATGAAGGCCAGCAGGTCACCACGCACAAACAGAGAGAAAGCCTCGAAGCCTTGAAGCTCATGAAAGCCTTTTCAGTCTCACCAACCACAAATATATTCCTCCCACTCAGCAACATTTTCCAAAGAACTCATAAAGATGAACTTACCGTGTTTCCTACGGAAAACATACAGGTACATCTCAAAAAATGAGAATATCGTGAAAAAGGTCAATATTTTTTGTCACTCATTTCAGAAAGTGAAACCCATATATTATATAGATTCATTACACACAGAGTGAATTATTTCAAGCCTTTATTTCTTGAAATTTTGATGATTATGGCTTACAGATAATGAAAACCCAAAATTCGTGTCTCAGAAAATTAGAATATTACATAAGATCAATAAAATAGGATATTTTAAACAGAAATGTCAGGCTTCTGAAAAGTATGTTCATTTATATGCACTCAATACTTGGTTTGGCCTCCTTTTGCATGAATTACTGCATCAATGCGGCGTGGCATGGAGACAATCAGCCTGTGGCACTGCTCAGGTGTAATGGAAGCCCAGGTTGCTTTGATAGCGGCCTTCAGGTCATCTGCATTGTTGGGTCTGGTGTCTCTCATCTTCCTCTTGACAATATCCCATAGATTCTCTATGGGGTTCAGGTCAGGCGAGTTTGCTGGCCAATCAAGCACAGTAACACCATGATCATTGAACCAGCTTTTGGTACCTTTGGCAGTGTGTTTGGTACCTTTGGCAAGTCCTGCTGGAAAATGAAATCAGCATCTCCATAAAGCTTGTCAGCAGAAGGAAGCATGAAGTGCTCTAAAATTTCCTGGTAGATGGCTGCGTTGACTGTGGACTTCAGAAAACACAGTGGACCAACACCAGCAGAGGACATGGCAGCCCAAATCATCACTGACTGTGGAAACTTCACACTGGACTTCAAGCAACATGGATTCTGTGCCTCTCCAGTCTTCCTCCAGACTCTGGGTCCTTGATTTCCAAAATGAAATGCAAAATTTACTTTCATCTGAAAAGAGGACTTTGGACCACTGAGCAACAGTCCAGTTCTTTTTCTCCACAGCCCAGGTAAGATGCTTCTGACGTTGTCTCTGGTTCAGAAGTGGCTTGGTAGCCCTTTTCCTGAAGACGTCTGAGCGTGGTGACTCTTGATGCACTGACTCCAGCTTCAGTCCACTCCTTGTGAAGCTCTCCCAAGTGTTTTCAAGCATTCTCAAGCTTGCGGTCATCCCTGTTGCTTGTGCACCTTTTCCTACCCAAATTCTTCCTTCCAGTCATTCTTTGCATTTAATATGCTTTGATACAGCACTCTGTGAACAGCCACACCTTTCAGTAATGGCCCTCTGTTACTTACCCTCTTTGTGGAGGGCGTCAATATTCGTCTTCTGGATCATTGCCAAGTCAGCAGTCTTCTCCATTATTGTGGTTTCAAAGAACAAGACATACCCCGAATTTATACTGTAGAGATGGTCATTAATTGAAACTCAAATGTAAATATTCTAATATTTTGAGATACTGATTTTTGACTTTCATGAGCTGTAAGCTCTAATCATCAAAATTAAAACAAAAAAAACTTTTGAAATGTTTTACTTTACATGTAATGAATCTAAAATATATGAAAGTTTCACTTTTTGAAATAAATTACAAGAAAAAATGAACTTTTTCACAATATTCAATTTTTTTGAGATGTACCAGTATTAGGTGTCTGTGCGGTTTTCTAATCATTGTCCAGCTATAATGTGAAGGCACTCATTTCATGCTGTGTTTGGATTTCTGTTAGAACACTGACAAAAATGTGTCGAGTTAATTCAATCTAGATTTAGTAAGTTACTTTATTAAGAAGTAACGTCTCGGTTACGTACGTAACCCTCGTTCCCTGATGGAGGGAACGGAGACGTTATGTCGTGACGACATTAGGGGATTTACTTGGAAGCCCCGACTGCCTCTGATAAGAGAAAACGCCAATGAAATTTGGCTAGTGGATTTTGCATACCTGAGCCACTCCCCGTGCATACGGGTATAAAAGGGCGACAGGTGCATCCACTCATCAGGTTTTCCGCTGAGGAGCCGAGAACGTGTCCCTGGCAACCAGCGATGGTTCGAGATTGTGGCATGGGGACATAACGTCTCCGTTCCCTCCATCAGGGAACGAGGGTTACGTACGTAACCGAGACGTTCCCTATCTGTCGGTCACTACGAGTTATGTCGTGACGACATTAGGGGTCTATGGAAAGCGCCACAACCTGAACCCCGTCACGACCTTGTGGCATGCAGATGTTGACAAGCTAGCGCGTGACAGACAAATGCGATGCGAAGGTCGCAACCTTCCCGTCGCCCCAGCGCAAATTCGCTAACCTTGGTGCCCGCAGGGACCACTGAGTACATTGCTGCTGGAGATAGCCAAGCCGCTGTTCCTTTCCCCAGAAATCGGAAGGGATTTCGACCTTCTATGAAAGACTGCTTCAAGTCTTTCCTGTTTGTTGTTACAGCCCGGCAGTAACGACGGGGAAGCGAGCCTTCCGGAGAAGGGCGCTACGGAGGCCACACCCTGCCCGAAGGGAGGTAACGTGTGGAGACACTGGTATGGACTGGCCCAAGTCTGGGGCAGTGCTACATACGCCTGGACCCTGGGGCAGATCCTACCTAGGAGAAGGGAGGAAGGCTGCCAGCAGGGCCTGACAGAGCTCTGTCAAAGGGAAGACACGGGTTTACCATGAGGGAAACCGTACCGTGGATGAATACACGTGTGGGATCACCCGAAGGGAATCAGGCCGCACGGGCACCTAGCCGAGTACAGGGGCTGACCGGAGACCCGGGCAAGCTAACACCGGTACTGGGCCTG
Source organism: Barbus barbus (assembly GCF_936440315.1). Classification (NCBI taxonomy): domain Eukaryota; kingdom Metazoa; phylum Chordata; class Actinopteri; order Cypriniformes; family Cyprinidae; genus Barbus; species Barbus barbus. The sequence goes on from NC_136722.1 coordinate 5,294,597, forward strand.
GCGTCAGACTGCTCCGCCCAGCCTGACTGCCGGGGGTGCTGGAGGAACTCCGCCAGGGTTCGCCGTTCGGGGAACTAACTGGAGGAGAGAATAGGCGCTCGTATCCCCGGGTAAGGGGGAATGGCGCAGCAAGCGTGACACCGGCCAACTCTTCCCGCCACTTACCTGTTACCCAACACACGGGAAGAGACTGGCTCAACGCGGAGACTGTAAAATCTCGCGAAGGTGTTCGGTGTCGCCCAGCCCGCAGCTCTACAGATGTCTGCCAAAGAGGCGCCGTGCGCCAGCGCATAGGAGGAGGCAACACTCCGTGTGGAGTGAGCCCTCACCCCGAGGGGGCACGGCTCGCCTTGGGATTGGTACGCCAAGGCGATGGCATCCACTATCCAGTGGGCCAACCTCTGCTTGGAGACAGCCTTCCCTTTCTGCTGACCTCCGTGGCAGACAAAGAGCTGCTCAGAGCTTCTGAAGCTCCGGGTGCGGTCCACGTATATGCGCAGCGCTCTTACGGGACACAGCAACGCCAAGGCTGGGTCTGCCTCCTCCGAGGGCAGTGCTTGCAGGTTCACCACCTGATCGCGGAAGGGCGTGGTGGGAACCTTGGGCACGTATCCAGGCCGGGGTCTCAGGACAACGTGAGAGTAGGCCGGCCCAAACACAAGGCACTCTTCGCTTACCGAAAATGCTTGGAGGTCCCCAACCCTCTTGATGGAAGTGAGCGCGGTCAGGAGCGCTGTCTTGGCCGACAGGAATTTCAGCTCGACTGAGTCCAGCGGCTCAAAGGGACCCCTCTGAAGTCCAGCCAGGACAATAGAGAGATCCCAGGAGGGCATCAGGGGTGGCCTAGGAGGATTTAACCTTCTGGCACCCCTCAGGAACCTCACGATGAGATCGTGCTTCCCCAGGGACCGGCCGTCCACTGCATCGTGATGGGCCGCAATAGCAGCCACGTACACTTTCAAGGTGGAGGGCGACAGCCTGCGCTCCAACCTCTCTTGCAGGAAAGAAAGCACCACTCCAATCGTGCATCTTCGGGGGTCCTCTCGACGAGAAGAACACCAGTCCGCGAACAGACTCCACTTCAGTGCATAGGCTTGCCTAGTTGAAGGGGCCCTAGCCTGAGTGATGGTGTCCACCACAGCCTGTGGCAGGCCACTCAAGTCTGCCGCGTCCCATCCAGGAGCCACACATGGAGGTTCCACAGATCTGGACGCGGGTGCCATATGGTGCCGAGCCCCTGAGAAAGAAGGTCCTTCCTCAGAGGGATGCGCCAGGGAGGGGCTGTCGCGAGGAGGGTGAGTTCCGGAAACCAGGTCCGGGTGGGCCAATATGGCGCAACCAACAAGACCTGCTCCTCGTCCTCCCTGACCTTGCACAGCGTCTGTGCGATCAGGCTCACTGGGGGAAACGCATACTTGCGCAGAGCCCGAGGCCAGCTGTGTGCCAGTGCGTCCGTGCCGAGGGGGGCCTCGGTCAGGGAGAAATACAGCTGGCAGTGGGAGGACTCGCGGGAAGCAAACAGGTCTACCTGAGCTTCCCCGAATCGACTCCAGACCCCCCTGCCGGTTGATGTACGAAACAGCCGCAGTGTTGTCCGTGCGGACCAACACGTGCTGGCCTAGAAGCAGTGGCCGGAACTGCTTTAAGGCCAGATGCACTGCCAACAGCTCTAGGCAGTTGATGTGCCAAAGCCCCGTCCAGAGCCCCGAGGCTGCCTGCCCGTTGCATGTAGCGCCCCAGCCCCTGCTGGAGGCATCTGTTGTGACAACAACATGCCGGGACACTTGTCCTAAGGGCACCCCGGCCCGTAGGAAAGCAAGGTCTGACCAGGGGCTGAAAGAGCGGCGACACGATTGTGTGATGGTCACACGACGTGTCCCGCGGCGCCATGCCCATCTCGGGACCCGTGAGTGTAACCAGTGCTGAAGTGGTCTCATATGAAGCAACCCGAGCGGCGTGACTGCGGCTACGGATGCCATATGCCCCAGGAGCTGCTGAAACTGTTTCAGCGGAACCACTGTCCTGCCTCTGAAGGAACTCAGGCAGTTCAGCACTGATTGGGCACGCTCGTCCGTGAGACGTGCCGTCATACTCACGGAGTCTAACTCCACACCGAGAAAAGAGATTCTCTGCACAGGGGAGAGCTTGCTCTTTTCCCAGTTGACCCGAAGCCCCAACTGGCTGAGGTGCCGGAGCACCAGGTCCCTGTGACCACACAACTGTTCTCGCGACCGGGCCAGAATGAGCCAATCGTCGAGATAGTTGAGGATCCTGATGCCCACTTCCCGTAACGGGGCAAGGGCGCCCTCCGCCACCTTCGTGAAGGCACGGGGAGACAGGGAGAGCCCGAAGGGGAGGACCCTGTACTGCCATGCCCGCCCCTCGAACGCAAACCGTAGGAACGGCCTGTGTCGAGGGAGAATCGAGACATGAAAGTAAGCGTCCTTCAGGTCGATCGCTGCAAACCAATCCGCGGACTGCACGCATTTGACGATGCGCTTCTGTGTCAACATCTTGAACGGGAGCTTGTGTAGGGCCCGATTCAAGACTCGCAGGTCCAGGATTGGCCGGAGGCCACCGCCTTTCTTGGGCACGATGAAGTAGGGGCTGTAAAATCCCTGCCTCATCTCGGCTGGAGGGACCGGCTCGATTGCACCCTTTGCCAGAAGGACAGCAATCTCCTCGCGCAGGACAGGTGCATCTCGGACTGCCACCGAAGTCTCGAGGATGCCACTGAACCTGGGAGGCCGCCTGGCGAACTGAATCGCATAGCCGAGTCGAACTGTGCGAATGAGCCAGCGAGACGGGCTGGGTAGCGCAAGCCACGCCCCCAGATACCGTGCAAGTGGCACCAAAGGCACAATCGACGTGCCCGCAGTGGTGCAGCGAGGGGGAGTAAGGTTGGATGGAACAGAAGGCGGTGCGTTCTGACTCATCCCCACAAAACTCCCTGAGTCCCCGGGGGGACTGGCTAGAGGTGCGCGGGGAGGTATCGCGTCCCCAGACCGCACTCTCTTGGCCACTGGCAATATGGGTCTCGGGTGAGAGTGAGGAGGCAGTGCGTCGCACACTGTCAGCCCGCAGACCTGGGAAAGGGAAATTGCTCTTTCTTTGACAATGTGGGTACCACTGGCCCTTGAGCCAGTGGCGGAACAGAAAGAAAAGAAAACACAGGATTCTCCACCCGGCCCTCCTCCGGGGGAAGGAGCGACGCTAGCCTCGTCGTCTCCTGAGAAAGAGCAAATTCCTCCATCTCCGGGTTGTGCGCGTCAGGGCCGCTTTGTCGTCTTCCTGGAGGACTTGGCGGCCGGCTGAGGCGCAGGGGGCGCCGCACTCCTGCGAGAGGCTCGACGCACCGGCCTAGGTGACGACTCAGCACGGGGCGGAGCAGCTCTGGAGGACGCAGGAGGGCGTCCACGGCGACCAGCAGACTGGGGCCTGGCCCTTGGGCCAGCGGTGGCAGCTGGAGCATCCCGCCGTTTAGGGAGGATGTGCTGGATTGCCTCCGTCTGCTTTTGTACTGCCGAGAATTGCTGGGCAAAACCCTCGACAGTGTCGCCAAATAGCCCCGTCTGGGAGATGGAGGCGTCGAGAAAGCGTACTTTGTCGACGTCCTTCATCTCGGCCAGATTGAGCCAGAGATGGCGCTCTTGGACCACTAACGTGGACATCGCCTTCCCGAGGGACCGCGCCGTGACTTTCGTCGCCCGGAGAGCGAAGTCAGTCGCCGTGCGCAGCTCCTGCATCAACCCCGGGTCGGGACTACCCTCGTGCATTTGTTTTAGTGCCTTGGCCTGGTGAACTTGCAGGATGGCCATGGCATGCAGGGCAGAGGCGGCCTGGCCCGCAGCGCTGTAGGCCTTGGCGGCGAGTGCGGCCGTCAGCTTACAGGCTTTGGACGGGAGACGCGGACGATTCCTCCAGGTGGCGGCGTTTTGCGGGCACAGGTGCACCGCAACCGCTCTCTCCACCTGGGGAATATCCACGTACCCCCTGGCCGCCCCGCCATCGAGGGTAGTGAGGACGGAGGAGGGAGACGAGCGGCTTCTGGCCGAAAAAGGGGCCGTCCACGACTTCGTCAGCTCCTCATGCACCTCCGGGAAGAAAGGCACCGGGGCAAAGTGCTGCCGCTGGTCGCGTTTTGCGCCGATGAACCAATCATCCAGCCGCGAGGGCTCGGGACTGGGCGGTCTGTTGACCTCCAGCCCGATACTCACGGCTGCCCGGGCAAGCATGGCCGTCAGCTCTGGGTCCGGATCGGCAGTGGCGACAACACCCGAGGGGGGCAGCCCCGCCGATCGTTCATCCTCAGAGGACGAAAGCCCATCCCCCGATGCCGCGATCGACATCTGATCCTCGGGCGGCGCACCGAATGAAATGCTGGCGGCCCCGTGAGGCGAACCAGCGAAATCACTCGGGAACCGGACGGAACAAGCGCTGCGGGAGGAGTAAGAGGTCCGTGGGGACGTGCCCGGCGGAGAAGCTCTTACCGTCACCCTCAGATCTCCCAGAGCGCCAGCCGGCGGTCCTCTGCTCGAGCCAGAGAGACCGGGACGGGTGGCGGCAGAGGGTGCCAATCCTTTCAGAAAGGAAAGGCGAGAACGCAGCGTTGCCATGTTCATACGCCCACAACAGGCGCATGACTCATCCACAAACGCATCTTCAGCGTGCTGGATGCCCAGACACTGAAGACAACGCTCGTGACCGTCATCCGAGGACAGGAAGCGACCGCAACCAAGAGAACACGGACGGAACGGCATCTTTAAAAAGACGCGAACCGCCCAGTGTTTTAGAAATTTGCTCTTTCAGGTGAAGTGCCCAGGGGAATCGCTGCTGCAGGGACACCGCTGTCTGCACCGTGACGCCACCCAGGAACAAACTCTTTTTTGAGGCAGAAGGCTTTGTGGAGATCGCAAAACTTCTCATCCACTCGGCTCCGAAGCAAAAATCTGATGAGTGGATGCACCTGTCGCCCTTTTATACCCGTATGCACGGGGAGTGGCTCAGGTATGCAAAATCCACTAGCCAAATTTCATTGGCGTTTTCTCTTATCAGAGGCAGTCGGGGCTTCCAAGTAAATCCCCTAATGTCGTCACGACATAACTCGTAGTGACCGACAGATAGGGAACGATAGTTTTTGACACTAACTATGACACTTCTTTGCAACACCTTACCTATTAACCATGAGAACACCCTAGCAATCACACAGCAACATACTAAAACCACTCAGAACATCTTACCAACCATGAAGTAATGCCATGGCAACCACCCACAACCCCCTTAATTATTATAGCAACATTTAAAACACACTACTTAGCAACATCTTATCAACTACATTGCAACACTCAAAGAAAATAAAACTCTACTTGTTAAAACCTTAGCCCCTTATTAACCACAAGAAAACCCTAGCAATCACACAGCAATGCACTAAAAACAATCAGAACATCTTGTTAACTGGATAATAATGTCAACCACCCTTAATATCCACATTCTGTAGGAACACTTAAAACACACTACTTAGCAACACCTTAGCAACTACATAGCAACATTTTTAAAAAGCACTACTTAGCAACACCTTAGCAACTACTAATTAACCATGAGAACACCCTAGCAACCACACAGCAATGCACTAAAAACGCTCAGAACATCTGACCAACTGCATAGTAATGCAATGGCAACCAACCACAACACCCTTAACAACCACATATTGTAGCAACACTCAAAACACACTTCTTAACAACAACATAGCAACACTCAAAGCACACTACTTAGCATCACCCAACACTCAAAAAAACTCTACTTAGTAATGCCTTAGCAACTACTTATTAACCACAAGAACACCCTAGCAACCACACAGCGTCACTGACAGCGTAGACAGCGTCACTGATTATAATCAATAGAACCTCTCTTGTATTTTGTCGCGTCGCACCACACCGCTAGCATCTGGTGTAGGTGGTGTAAGTCTAATTGGGGACGAAACTGATGATCTTGTAACCACAATAAAAATTTTACTGTTATTAATGTCTTTGTGTGTCATTCTTCGCCTGAAAAAACAGTGAATTAAATTTAAGAGGCCGTGGGTGAAGTTTGCTTTAAGTGACATATGCGCATCGTCATGGAAACGGTTCATGGCCACGTCAGAGTTTGTTGGAAAACCCTTTCACACTGCTCAGACATTCCATGACCCAACAACGCCGACTAAGCATGTTCAGTCGGGTGAAAACTAACTCCAACCGATGGCAACAAACGCTAACAGGGGAAACACACTGATCCAACAAACTCCAACAGAGAGTCTGTCTGTGCGGTGTGAATTGGCCTTAAAAGAACAGCTTACCAACAGCATAGTAATGCTCTGGCAACCACCCACAACAACCCTAACAACAACATAGTGTAGCAACATTCAAAACACAAACTTAGAAAGACCTTAGCAACTATGTAGCAACATTTTTAAAAAGCACTTCTTAGCAACATCTTAGCAACTAGAAACTAACCACGAGAACACCCTAGCAACCACACAGCAATATACTAAAAACATTCAGAACATCCTACACTCTAAAACAAGCTGGGTTAAATATGGACAAACCCAGCGATTAGGTTGTTTTCAATCCAACAGTTGGGCTAAATATTTAACCCAGCCTTCTGGGTCAAAACAAACCAGCGCTGGGTGTTATTTAACCCAGCATTTTTTTAAAGTGTACCTATCACATTGTAATGCCCTAGCAACCATCAACCACACCCTTACCAGCATACTGTAGCAACACTAAAAGAACACTACTTAGCAACACCTAATCAACTACAAAAAAAAACAAGCAATTAGTAACACCTTAGCAACTACTTAATAACCACAATAACACCCTAGCAACTACTCACTAATCCACTAAAAGAACATCATACTAACAGCATAATAATGCCCTGGCAATAACGATTTTCTGTTGCAAAACTCAACTACATTTCAACCAACCACCTTAACAACCATTTCAAACATCCTTAACAACAACATTGCAACACCCTTACAGTATATCTTGGCAGAACAACTCACGTTTTCTTCAGAAAATGCAAAAATCCAGTTTGGATTTGAACCAAATGACATTGACTGATTTGTTTTTAGTTAGAACTGAGAAGAAGCCAAGAATATAAAACAATAATATCAAGTGAAAGAACAGGAACGCATTAGCATTGTTCCAAAACATGGCAGAAAGAATTCTCTTGTCATGAAACAATAGGCAGCTCAGGCTCTGACAGGAAGTAAGATGTACTTGGTGTAGTTTTAAAGAGCTGAGATCAAATCCATTCCCCTGTGAGTGCTGAGGTTAATTGCCTTCTGGAGCAGCCACTGATAATATTAAGTGTTTGTAAACAGCTGTAAACAAAGTACCTTCCAAATACAGTCACAAGCTGGCTACTCTGAGCACAGTTTGCACTGCAGTGTCAGCACAGCTCATGTCATTGTGAGTCTATAGAAAATATACAGGATTATGGTCTACATGATTTTTCTCACTAAGGCTGCATTATGTGAAAAACAGCAGCAATATTGTGAAATATATATATATATATATATACTATATATACTTGTGAAATTAATATATATATTAAATATATACTTGAAATATTTAAATTTATTAAATTTATTTCTGAATATATTTAAAAATGTAATTTATTCCTATGATGCAAAGCTGAATATTCAGCAGTCATTTCTCAATTCTTCAGTGTCATATGATCTTTTAGAAATCATTTTAAGATGCTGATATGCTGCTCAAGAAAATGTCTTATCGTTGAAAAATCGTGCTGCTTAGCCTTTAAAAATTGAGATAATTTTATTTCCTTCCAGGATTCTTTGATGAATAGAAAGTTCAAAAGAATAGCATTTATTTTACATAAAAATGTGGTACAAAAGGTAACCGCATACAGTAAATGTCTTTACTGACACATTTGATCAGTTTAATGTTAAATAAAACTAAACTATTTTTATACAAATATAATAATAATAATAATTAATAATAATAATATAGTCTTAAATAAATGGGTCAGTTGCGGCCTAATGGATAGAGTTGGACTTGTAACCCAAAAGTCGTGGGTTTGAGTCTCAGGTCCAGCAGGGATTGTAGGTGGGGGGTGTGAATGTACACCACATCAGATATATTGCTCCCACACTGGGCTGTTGGGCTGAATCCTGTCCTGTGAAGAACCTGCACCACACATCTGGTTTGGATTAACTGTCCAGTAAAGCAATACAAGGGAAAAACAATGTATGACAGTACTACCTAAAAAACATCTGATGCCTATTGTCAGCAAGAGGGGACAGTCTGTTTAGAGGTTTTCATTTTTTTTAAATCACTTTATTTATCTGAAAAAAAAATTAAAAATAATTATAATCTATTAAAGCTAACAGATAGTAATGCTGTACAGTTTGTGCTTTACCACCCCAGTATAGATGCTTTTATGTTTCCTTAGGAAATATTTTCCATCTGCTTTTTTTGCTTTAAGTCAGGGATTCCCAAACTCGTTCCTGGAGCCTCTCCAACACTGCACATTTTGCATGTCTCCTTGGTCTGACACACTCATTTCAGGTCTTGGAGTTGCTACTAATGAGCTGAGTTGAATCAGGTGTGATTGATAAAGGAGACATGCAAAATGTGCAGTGTCGGGGAGGCTCCAGGAACGAGTAAAAATTAAAATATACTTGAGGCAACCATTTGTGGTTCCTCAGACGGTGACACTGGCACCGTTTCAAAAAGGTGGAATCCATAATCCATAAGTTCCTTCAAGAACTCTTAAGATCAGAACTCTAATAATCATGTTGGCTGAGCTCCACAAAACAGCAGTGTTAATATTTTGAACAATTCTAAATTTATTAAAAATCTGTTGATCCACAACATTAAAGGGTCATGACATGAGAAATCTAATTTGCCCTGATCGTGTCAGAAGATTAGGCTATATATTTTTCGCAGCATTCTGTTTTGTAAATGAGGCAAAGTGTAACAGAGAGTTTGCAAAGAAACATTTGTTGAAAGATGAAGTTGTGCCAGATCTGACTGCATTTGCATAAGTAAATGATTTCATATTGGATCATGTAGTCACTCACATGCAGTAGCAAGGGAGCGCTGATACTGTTACATATGCAATGACGTTAGCTAATCATAACAGTAGCTGATTACTGACAAGCCTTAAAGGTCCTGCCCCTAAAAACAGATCATTTTTAGACAGAGGGTCAGAATGAGGGATGAAAATAAGCATTTTTCCAAATACATATTTGTTTTTTTTTTGTGCAAAAAACTTTCTTAACATTATAAGTGGAACATATTAAAATAATAATAATAATAAAAAACAAATCCATGTCATGGCGCCTTTAAAATGGCCTGTCTAATATAGTGTGGGTCCCCCTCGTGCTGCAGTTTTGATGTGTTGAGGCCTCTGAACGTGTCCTGTAGCACTGAAATATTAACAGCAGATGCTTTCATTCCTGCAAGTTTTGAGAGCCTCCATGTATCAGATGTTGGTCCAGCAAACCCCATAGACGCTCAATTGGATTGAGACCTGAGGAATTTGAAGGCTAAGACAACACCTTGAACTCTTTGTCATGTTTCCATTCTTGGATCCAAGGTTTCCCAGGAGAACATTAGCCAGAGCATAAAACTGACTCTGCTGGTCTGCCTTCTTCCCATCCTGCTGCCATCTTCCCCAGATAAATGAAGGCAACTTTCTTCCATTGCGCCATGGTCCAGTTCTGACACTCACATGCCCATTGTAAGCAATTTCAGCGGTGGACAGGGGTCATCATGGGCACTCTGGCAGGCCTGCTCCTTTTACACAGCAAACTGTGATGCATTGTGTAACTCCAGTTCACCACTTGTCCATCCTTGCACCAATTTTGGTAGGTACTAACCATTGCTTACTGAAGCACCCCAAAAGACTTGCCATTTAAAAATGCTCTGACCCATTTTTTTTCCCCTGCTTCCAACATATAAAATACAAAAACTTGACTGTCCACTTAATATATTCTATCCACAGCTGTCATTGTAATATAATCAATGTTATTCACTTCAACTGTCATTGTTTTTAATGTTGTGGCCAATCACTGTATATCAGAAAAAGAAAGTAAACTATAGATATAAAGCCTTTTGGCCTTAAATTAGGATTCCCAAAGTAAGTAAATGTGAGAGACTTCAGCAGAAGGCTCTTTGTGGTAATGTTTCTGATCACATCACAGACATAGCTGATGCGGTTTATCTGCAGTGGTGTGATAAGAAACAGAGCTAAACAGATAACAGAGGAACTGATGGGTTTCTATGTATAGCTGAGACAGATCACATGACCATATACGGAGCAAAAATTCCTTTGTAAGCAGCAACAGAAGAGAAATGTGAAAAGCAAAGAGGAAAACTGAGAACACTGGATGATTCGATGTAAACAATGTGCCTGACTGTCAAGAACAATTTAGTACAAAAATAAAAGAACAAAGGGCAGCTTGGAAAATTTATGCCATGTATGCAGCGAGAAAGAAAACAGGCAGAAATATTTGGTTTTTCATCACTGAAAAGTGACAACAGAGTGTTTTTTTTTTTTTTCTCTCTCTGGTGTTGACAGCAGTGCAAATGCAGCTTAGACCCATGAGTAAACCTCACTAAAGCTGCGTCTGCAGGGTATGAGTTTTGGATTTCAAAAAACACTCAAATACGCTAATGCATAGGCTATTACTACCACAAAAAGGAGTCAACTATATACTTTTTTACAAAAAGATAAAGAGCATTTTATTCTGAACTTGTGTGTAAACTTCACACTTCACAGTGGCAATAGTAAGGCCACAGGGCCCCCTGTAGGCTGATATCAGTTAATGATTCAACACTCAAAGCACTTCATTATTCCTGTCACATCCTCTGGGAGCCATACTAAATCACAACACATCATACGTACCTTGATGAAATGTGAAATTACATCCCCAATGACTCAAATAATCATAGCAATCTAATTTTCACTTTCTAGTTTATTAATAATCTACCACTACAAATCACTATCAGTCACAACAGAATTATGTAGAATACAGACAGAAAGACAGGCCAACTGATAGATAGATAGATAGATAGATAGATAGATAGATAGATAGATAGATAGTATAGTTGCAGTTTGTATTGGTTAATTACTACCATTTGACTCAGAATCAGATAAGAATAGACTGAAGATGACAGCACACTGAGCAGTAAAATGATGAATATATCCCCCTCAACGGCACAAAAGTGTTCCTGTGGAGGCATTTATGAAGTGCTGTTAATATTGACAGTACTGAAGGTCAAGTGCTCTGCCGTTTTGTAATGCGGTACAGATCCAGGCGCTGTGTGAGTGTTTGATGTTCATGAGAGGCATGACTGTAGGCCTGTAAAACACCAGATCTCTCTCTGTGCTCTGAAATATTTACCGAACACCCTCTTCACATGCTACATCACTTTATATGGATTTATGTAACTTCTTTGGGGGAATACATTTTTCCAGTTTGTTCACATTTAACAATGCCTTATGATTTTCAGTAGGATCCATAAAAATACTATTGGAAAATATTATATACACTTCTGAAAAAAGTGCACTGGTGAAAAGTGCACTTAATGTAATCATATCGAATTTAAAGTGCCCCTATTTCGGGTTATGAAAGGTTCATATTTTGGTTTTGGGAGTCCCCAACAACAGGTTGACATGCATGCAAGGTCACTTTCATTTCAAACACTTTCATTTTCTTATAATATGCATTTATTTTTACCTTATTTGCTCAATGACTCCCAAACGATTCGCTCGTGATTGGTCGATTTCATTTACAGCAGTGTTTGTGAGCTTTTAACGCTCCAAAAGTGGCACCTAGTGGAAAAGAATGAATTTGCATTTTCAATCAGACCAACGCTAAAATCAAGTTTTCCCAGGTCTGTGCAGCAACAAGTGGGCGGTTAATGCTAATGTTTCATGTTGACACTAAATGGCTTGGGATTCATTTTAAAAACGACTTGTTTTAATGATTCAGAGTCACTCTCTCCTTTGAGAGACAATAACTTTATACATGGTGCACTTTCAGATTTAAAACTTTGCAGTATGTTTTCATTCACTTAGAGCTTTGTTACATACATGAAAGGTAATTTTCAAAAATCCATAAATTATATTTCTAATCATTGTTTTATTTTTTATTTTATTTTTTGTCATGCTTGAAATAATTTTAATGTGCTGACTAACATACTAAAGCACATGTAACATACTTAATTAACATACTTACTTAACATAAACATAATTTTAATTGTAGTGTGTTATTTGATACTAGCCTACATTACTATTATTTAGTAGGGCTGTCACTATTCCAATTTGAATAGAGTACTCGATTACATTATTAAAATGATTTAAATTCTCGATTACATTTTGCCCGTGTCAAGTAACCAGCAAAATACCGGAAGTGGTGCATTCCTCGGACAAGAATGCATGAAACGCACTATTTGACCATTTTCCAAGACTGCATTTTATATTAAACCCATTTAAAAATCGTAATAAAGCATAATGCTATTGTGAATTGACAAATGCTATGATTCAATTAAATTAATATATGCGATGCAGTTTTAATATATGCGTTCTAATTATTCAAATGCATGTAGCTTACGAACGTGTGTCTCAGAGCGACTCCGTTCAAAGTACTGTCATCATTTAAGCGTCTCAAACTACATCTGTTCATATTGTTGTGAGGTTGGGTTTATTATAAAGCTCATCTGGAACCGCAACTTGCACCATTTCATCAGATTTGTGAGGTAAATCATTTATAAACATATGCAAATTTCAAAATAAAACTCGCTCCGAGTTTACACTCGATGTCCACATATTCAAGAAATTACAGTGGCTGTAGAATTTCTGTCCTAAAGAAATGGCCAAATAGTAAAGATTAAGTGGACATTGGAATGAAAAGCTGTTTAGTCAATATTAAACGAGGATTTGATCGCACAGTAAAGTGGAAAAACAATCGTCACGCCGTTGGCGCCCTCTGCAGTCATTCGTTATAATGCATAATGTATATTAGCTCTGTTTTTTATAATACATTATGTATTTAAACAGTTTTATTCAATAAAACCATGTGATTATTTGCTTTCGATACTTTATTTGAACAACGTATTATTGTCTATTTACTATAAATGTATTTTAAGTAATTTCTAAAGGCTATTGTTCGCTTAGGTCTATTTTTATTACTACAAAAAAATACAATAAAAATAATTGTAGTAATCGTATTACTCGATTCATCGTCAGAATAATCGGCAGATTACTCAATTACCAAAATAATCGTTAATGACAGCCCTAATATTTAGTTGGCTATATTTTAAAGTTAGTACTAAATTGCAACTTCATTACAAATGTGTAATTATAAATATATTCTAATCCATGACATGCAAGTTTCAATAGAAATGGCATTAAAGTATATTTCAGTTTACCATAAATACTTTTGGGAGGATGCTTAGTCATAAGAGCCCATTGTCTTTCAAATCAAGTGGTGAGGTTTATTAAAAATCCAGACAGACTTGTTTGGCAGTAACATTTATTGGCGTTTCCATGAAAGTAAAACACATTTCAAGAGAGTCTGTTATCTGCCTCGCTCTATATAATTTCAACACACTAGTTGTTTGTTACTTTCTTCTGAACATCAGATCCTCAGACAATCACTTTACTTTCAAGCAATGTTGAGTGAGAAAGAAAAAAACATGAAATCACTCAGTCACATGGTGTTACCCTGTTCGGTCAGGTTCATGACAACACATGAGTTCCTCATACGACAAACTGATGGACATGATGGGTAGCCGTGAAACAGCAGGGAAAACACTGCTCTTAAAGGTCTGAGAGCTGCTACAGGGCACAGCAAGAGAAAGAGAGACACAGGAAGAAGAGAGTGCGATAGAGAGACATAGAGACTTTGAATATGCTTATATAGAGGCATGCCAAGGAACTACACACGCTAATATTAAAGCTGCAGAAAACAACCAAAGCGAAAGACAGAGAGAAAGATAGAGATATACGGTAGCGAAAGCATACAACTTCTAGCCATACAGAACATGCTTGCTTAGCAGATAAATACATTGGATTATGCTAACACAGAGTGAGCAAGCTAGCGACAGTGTACTATATATTTGAAGCTAAGCTATCCATATTGCCACTAAAACTAACACCAGGTTGCATATCTGGGATTGTATTTCACAAGCTCGGAAGGCAAGGCGTTCATGCACGTGCAAAGAGAGCAGTTTTGTAGCAGCAGCAGGGAAAGACGGCACAGTGGGCATTCTAAGACTACCATGGTGAGGATGTCGATGCATTTGTCATGAATACAAGAGCTTAAAATACATAAACCATGTGACACAGTTTGTCGATCCTGAAAAGGGACAGAAGAACACTCAAATCTCCAAAATTACGAACTTAGCATTCCTTCCATGCTGAAAAAGCAGCTTTACCCTTATGAGAATTAGCTATAAAAAAGCCCCACAGTCAATATAGTTAAACCATGGTAACCACAAATTAACCATGGGTTTGCTACACTAACCATGGTTTAACCATGGTATTTACCATGGTACTAAAACTGTGGTTATACAATTGGCAATCAATCTGCCAAAAACATGGTTACTACTCTTTTACTACAATTAAACCATGGTTAATTTTCATAATTAGCCGGATTAGCTGGTTTAAGTCGGTCTTCCTGCCTGACCAGGGGTGCGTTTCCCGTACAATGACATTTTTGCTTAACCACCTTAGCTTGATGCAATGTTGTAGAAACTAGCTAGCCATGGCTGTTTTTCGAAAATGTAGGAACTTTGTCGCACATTAGTTTTTGAACCACATTGATTAGAACTGTTGTACACGACGTCAAGCAGGTGGTAATTAAACAAATTAAAGCCATTATTGCTGTAAATAATGCACATGGCAGCTGAGGACTACTTTTGTTTTCTGTTATTTTGCGTTTTCCTTCGTGGTACTAGAGCATGTATGCAAAAAAAAAAAGAAAGTCGAATGTTTGCAAATGCTTGTTGGAACTACGGATTCAGGAAGCACCAAACTGTTGGTCGCGACAAAATAGGTAGATACTTTTGGGAAACACACTCTAAGACCAATCTAAAACCAGATTCGACGGGGTTCAGCTGTGTTTTTCAGCAGGGCTGACTATTACAGGATACAGGCAGTAATGTAGCATTAGCAAATCTACAAAGGATTTCAGCTATAAGCAACTCTCATCTCGAATCGACGTCCAGACACATTCAGACAACGCTCAGTTTCATAAAACATCAAACTAAGAACATCTATTGGACAGATCATCATACATATAAGCTAAAGTGCACAAGCTACTCTTTAGGAGAACTAGACAATACTGGCAATTAATACTAAGGCAATACAGTTACAAACACACAAAAATACAATTCGGCACAGGATGTCAAGTTTATCACTTGGGCACAAATACAACCAGCACTGGTTCAGAAATGGCTTTCATAACCACCCAAATGTGCTATAATAATCATTTTGAGTTAGTACGTTAAAATGCAGAGGCTTCAAGTGGATTTAAAGCCAGATCCTTCATCTTTGCAGTTACATAAGTCATCATATTCAATACATCTGACACACGCACACACACAAGCAGAATGTATCTACCATTTATGATTAAATATCTGTTGAATAGAGAAAATAATATTATTTACCACACAAATAGACTCTGCCTTATATACAATACAATTATGTATTCACATAGATATGTACTTGATCAAGAACATCTTAAAAGATTATTTACATACTATCATAGGGAAGAACCCTAATTATGCTTAAGTGTTATTTTCTTTTTGGAGTTTATATATAACATTAAATTTAGCTCTGTTAATATACCCTGAAATATCTATAATTTTGTATAAGAAAGCTAAATAAGTACATGAATGGGTCAGTGCATTAAGAAATCTATTGCTATTATGTAGGAAGGTGTTTTACTACATATATAGACTAAATGTGTCATTTAAATCCATGTTTTTTAATACAGTACATAATATGCATGTGCTATTGTTTCATTTCAGGGGACATTGTGGAAAAAAAATAATATTAGATTTTTTTATTATTATTATTATTTTGTTTGCTTAAAAGTGAACATCTACCTAAACGTTTCCAAGACCAACTGCCATTCAAATGCCACTCTATTGCACTTTTCCAAGTATTAAGTTGAAAATTTTGAATTTCCAAGTAAAGAAATAAAGAATATTGTTAAATAATTGCACATGTTATTAGGGGGAAGGGAAATTCCCATTTTAAAGAGGATTTTATCCTGCAAATAGGATTATTTTGTTTTTATAGTAAGATCATTTTTTAAATTTTCTTGTTTATTATTATCATTTTAATTTGGTCAAATTTGAGAAGTACAGTAGCATATAATATGCAACTATATAGACATGTTTATATAACACTGCTGTTCACTATAGACACCGGCAGCCTCCTGTAAATATTTTAGAGCGCAACATTATATTTGTGCTTGTTTTTTGAGTATACGTTAATTCATTTAAACTATATATGAACTTCATGTCCACACTCAATACAGTTCGTCGAAAACTCTTCCTATGGTTCTGTATCTTGAGAAATTGATAAAACATAAGTCACACATTGTCTCTGAATACAAAAGCTTTAGGTACGATGAAGTGGTTTACGATGAAGGTTTTAGATAATAAGTCTGTACTATTATAATATAGTCTGTAATCCTTTGAATAGCTGTTCAAATAGAAACTTGGGAGCTGCACTGAATAAAAAGCAAGGAACTCTTCATATTCTCAATAAACAAACAAAGTCATGTCAAAGACACTAAGATAGACAGTAAAAGCAGACGGTAACACTTTTACAGGGCTTTGGACCACGAAGCCCACAACAACGCTACAATACTAAAGTCTAGATATTTTCATATAGTCTTTTTTTAAATTATACTATCTTTATATGACTTTGGAGAAGAGGAATTAAAGATTTACCGTTACATTCACAACAATTATTCGATCCATCCAGGGACACAAGAATAACAGGTTTTGGCATCTTAAGTTTTTAAAGATCCTGTCCCAGTCGCTCAATCTCTTCAATGAGGAAGTCAATGTCTTCAAAGGTAGCAGCTGGGTTGGAGATGACCATACGGAAGAAGTTGACCTTGTCTCCCTGCGGCTGATAGCTCACCATGGTCGTTCCGTACTCCATCATTCTGGCTTTGATTACAGGGGCAACCTGTGAGAGAACATTTGATTAGTTTTCACATTTTCTTAAAAATGTGTCCTTGCAAAATTTTTGGGGTGCTGTTGGTGATTGTCAAGGCTTTGCTATAAGGTTTTTTTTTTAACATCTGTGTGGTTACCAGGGTGTACTGGCAGGTTGCTAATGTGTGGTTTTTAACTGGTCCAAGTCAAAAGAGCCTCGTTGATATTCTGGTGTTTATGACCCTCCTTTATGTATGTTTTTTTTTCTATAATTCTATGATGGCAAATCTGAATTTTCCGCATCCATTACTCCAGTCTTCAGTGTCACATGATACTTCAGGAATCATTCTAATATGCTGATTTGCTGCTAAAGAAACATTTCTTATTATAAACTTTGAAATGCGCTGCTTACGTTTTTGTGGAAATCATGTTATATTTTCCAGGATTCTTTGCTGAACAGAAAGTTTAAAGGAACAGCATTTATCTGAAATCTTTTGTAACAATTTAAGTGTCTTAACTGACACTTTAGACCAATTTAACATCAATTGAACCCTTGCTGAGTAATAGTAATTTCTTTCTTTCTCAAAAAACTAAAATATTTAAAAAATCCTTCTTTCATTTAGAAAGCAAATGGAGAACTACAAGATCAGCCAAATTCTGTCATTATTTACTCACCCACATGTACCACGATTATTTAAACTATTTTTTTTCTATACAATGAATGTCTATGGGGTCTAAAAACAACACTGGACCCCATTTACTTCCATTGTATGGACAAAATAACACAGTACCATTTTGCAAATATCTTCTTTTGCTTTCCACAGAAGAAATAAAGTAAGGTTTGTAAGCGTTTTTGGGTCAATTGTTTCTTTACATCTTTGAGAATTGTTTAAATAATACAAAGTATAAGATGCTTAATTTTGCATTTATTTGGATGTGAAATTGAAGAGTATTTTTAAATATAAAGACTCAAAGTATCTTAACAGAGTCTTTACGTTAACCAGTTCCAGCTAAATTAATTGCAGAATTGTAATACTTTAGACCAAAGGCCAAAGTATACTTCTTTTTTACAGTCGTACGCATACACAGACGTTCGACGCATGCGCTTTGCTCCAAATTGCAATACCTCTCCTGACCTATCGGGGCCAGTGTTTGCGCAATCTCTCGCCATGAGTTAAAACCCATATAAATATCTTTGTATTCTTTCATGCTACAGTTGTACAAATGAGGATATTTTCTAACCGTTTGGGTATCGATTCACAAGGTAGCCGAAGAAAATGAAGTATACTTTGCAAGGCTGTGCATACGACTGTATGCGTACACTAACGTACTCGTAAAAAACAAACAAAAAAGTATACTTTGGCCTTAAAACCTAACCAGAATGTCAACCAGTAATATCAATCCAGTGTTTCCTTGTGAGCATGATGTTCTGTCCTTGACTTAACCTGAGCAGAACTGACTTGATTAGAGCAGTAGCTTTGGACAGTGTGTGGGACTGTAATCTGAATAAAAGACACACAGCCGCTCATAACCACATAATTACGCTCACTTCCCCTAAAATCTTTTGCAGGTGTCCAGCTATTATCAGCAGTGGCCTGTATCCAGCTGATATAACCACGTCCATCTAAACGAGCCTTGATGTACTGGAACTTGTCCAGTGTCTTTTCATATACATATATATATATATTAAATGCTGCATTGCATTGTCCCTGCACCATAAATACAAACACCTATGTGACTATCCTGTTACTCAAGAGTCTCTGGAAACCAATTTTATCCTTTGTAAAGGACAAAGAATAAGTGTTTTAGTTTCAGGTAGATCAGGAGGGGTTTGTGGGTAGGGTTAGATAGAGACTCTTTGTATGACTAGCATGAGCACCATCTGTTCAGACTAATAGCCGATTAGAGCTTTGCTGGCATGGGAGTGACTGAAGAGCAGCCAGCCAATAAAAGGACACCTGATGCAGGTGCACTGATCACTGCAGGGATGTCATTTTAGATATTTTTCTGGTTTGAAGCATCTAGACATTACAAACAGACATTGTACTGTTATGTGTTTGGGTCCCTGAGACCCCAATGCTATAATAAAACTTAAAATTCAATATTGTGAAAAAGAAATACACGTCCTTATACTTTTAGAAAGAGTGCTTATTACAGAATATACTTAAGTGTGAACTGAATGTGGTATTTTTGGACACTTAACTGCATGCTAACTGCAATTAAATGAAAACGTATTATAGTTTGAATGGATATTAAATGCAATTATCTAAACTTTAGAGTGCTTTTTGTCCAACTTAAACAGGACTAGGGCATATTTATATAATTTCATAATTTAAGATAAAATAAGCTTAACTTAAACTAAAACAAAATTTGTTTTGAAACTGTTATGTCATATATTTGTAATGACATATTTATAATGATGAAGTTGCAATTGAGCACATTTGAGGATTGTTTGCTATTTTGCTCATAATTCAATCTTATAAGACAGTATCATGAAATATATCTGTGATAATTCAATGTTAAATATGCTTTTGGGTTAATAAAATGCCCATAGGGTCTTTCAAACCCCCAAAACAGAGCATGAAGATTAATTTACGTTTTTGTTACTCTTTCATTGTACCGCTGCTGCAAAAGCAATATGTCATCGTCTGAAACGTCAAAGCTCAGTTCACATCAATTGATCGAATCCAATTTTTCTCACCTTGTGCAGACGCTTCATTTTCTCCACTTTGTCCTCCAGGTAGCGTACGCCCGGTGGAAGGTACCAGAAACACACATTGGTATGCTGAGGCTGCAAGGACACGAGACCAGCAGATAGCATCAGCGTACGTTCACTCAATACACACAGCTATCACTCAATTTAACGTACAACACACGTTTGCATAAATAGAGCACTCTGGAGAGTCCATTAAAGATCTGTGACGGAATATGTGATTAGGGGCTGTCTAGGGCCATAATGGGAATTTTTTGTCGCTGTCAGTTTGGAAGCAGACATGTAATTTATTCAATCAAAAGGCTTTGCTGTGAGGGCTTGGAGCGCTTGAGCAGGTAGTAGATAGACAGACACTATACAGTCCATTAGAGGCCCTCGTCCTCATTGTGAGGCTCCAGGGGCCATGCTAGAGAAGAATGCCTCCATGCACCAGTGAAAAGGACTCATTATCCATTCAAATGGTACAGACAAAACACAGATCGAGTCATACCTAAGCATGGTAAAACCAAAAAGAGCTTGCTAAACATGAAATCGAGAGCTGAAATATTTTGTTAAATGTCATTCGATCATACTGCAACACTGGAACACTCCTCACCCTGCACTTTAGCAAGGAGCCTCCAGCCAAATCATTTTGTCACATT
The DNA here is from genome assembly GCF_936440315.1 of Barbus barbus. Lineage (NCBI taxonomy): Eukaryota > Metazoa > Chordata > Actinopteri > Cypriniformes > Cyprinidae > Barbus > Barbus barbus. The sequence goes on from NC_136722.1 coordinate 5,315,140, forward strand.
AGCACCAGGCACAATTTACATTTAAATGAGCCTCGAACAACCGCTCAGTCATTTCAAGGGTGAAACATTTCATGTTAGATGAATTAGCATTATATATAGGAAGAGCCCACACATTAATACATGCCATATAGCGGTGGTTTATATAATACTTTGTGATTATATCACAATAGTAGACTGCCACAGAAAATGACATCAATTTGTGCTACAGCAACCTCACTCTAACAAAAGCAGAAAATGTCAGAATTTCTGTCTGTCGATTATTATTTGTGGCTATATTGTGACATTATTATTGGCATTATTGTGGATAATATGCAGAAGGCGATCAATGCACAGACTATCTGTGGTCCGTTTATGTCTGAGATAACATGTTCTGTTTGCTCAGACTAAATAACAGCAGAGAATTTATGTCATTAGAAAAGGCCTGCTGTTATATAGTTTACTCCTTTGAACATTCTTCCTAATTCCTGTCCTTTCTAATTTCTCAATCTCTTCCGAATGAAAGGCACTGATGACAAGATGCAGCAGTTGTCCAAAAGAATTAAATGCATCTAATCAGACTTACCTTTCCATCAAACACCATATCATATCCTTCCCTGTCCTTGATCTTGTTGTAGAGATACTCTGAAAGCTCCAGACATTTGTCAATCTGAGCCTCAAATCCAATAGTGCCCTACAGAGTAGAAATAAAAATAATAACACAATAAACCTCACTACACAACTGTCCAATTTGGATGAACGACTGTCCCTAATGTCTTTGAAAAGGGTCGTTGAAGGCAGGCCAGCTGCCCAGTAAATGTGCTGATAGTAAATGTTCACTTTTCATGGGAATGGAATACTAATTTACTAGGTTAATTCACTAAATGGCAACCACTTATCTTGGTTATTTAGCATTTTTAATCCACTTTTGTGTAAATGTCTTAAGACTTGACAGTCGGCTGTAATTACTTTCAGCTCATTCATTACACTAGAAACAGTCAAGTTGGGAGCATTGTGTTGTATACTACATATCTGGAAATTCCATTCATACAAAAAAAGAAAAAAATCACATACTGTGCATAGAACACATACTTTCACAATAATAAAAAAATAATGTTCATAATAGCGTACTACTAAATAAAGCAGAACAATATCATATTGCACAAACTTGGAATTGCGAAATAACTTAACATTCTGAAATGTTATGTTTTGAAGTTAACATAAATCTCTTAATACCTTAGCTCTCCACATTAGCCATAGTTTGAAGATGTCCACATGGCGGCCGCACTGCAGGGCCTTGTCCCCTGTGTCATAGGACAGATCATAATGCTTGTCCTGCTGGAACAGATAACAGGCCTGCATCTGATTGCAGCTCTGCATCAGACCCTGGAACAGATAACATGAAGAGAAGGGAAAAAAATTACAATAAAAAAAATAAATAAATGACTTTTGTAGCATTCACTGGCAGATGTCACTTGATCACAATTTTTTAAGCTTGACTTAGTGGTTTAATACTGGCCTCAGTAATAATATGATGTGATAATATGTTTTGGTTTTGATGAAGACAGCAGACAGTCTCACCTCCTCTCGGACCAGCAGAGCTGAGCATTGCAAGGGCACAGCCATCATTTTATGAGGGTTCCAGGTCATAGAATTAGCCCTAAAATTGTCAATTTAAACAGAAAATAATTGAAATACCAAGTCATTGTCCTTGAAATGAATGAATAGCTATATAATCATTTATTTTGATTCAGACAAGATTTCTCCCTGAGGCACCGTGCTGTGCAGTGAAACAAGTCAAAAGAAAAACGATCAAATCCATTTCATTTCACAAGGGTAAACTTTTCACATATTTCAACTCTTTGAATGAATTTAACAAGCATTTGTTGATAAGAATAAGGTTTATAGTAAGTAAGTTTGATATTGGCTGACTAGATATGCTACACTGCTGAGCAAGTATGAAGACTTGCTCTGATAAACCTGCTCAGACATTAAGATGTTAGGAAACATGCAGCTGCAAAAGGTAAAGAAGAACCCCTCATTGCAGATCTAGACAGGTGGAGCTGGGGAGGAGGAGGCCTAAAAATTTGAATTCTCAGAGACCATGCATTGGCTATAGTTTAGTCAGGATACTGACTAAAGAGATACTCAGAAGATGAAGTGCAGCAGCTGTTGCACTAGCATCGAGAGAACCAATCAGTGAATAGATAGAGTTTCATGACTGAACAAGACATTTAATCCATAGGAAATGCAGATTGCACTGACCTCTCAACTCCATTCAGCTTCCACCGGTGTTTCCGGGACATTAGCAAACTTCCGCCCCATGCTCCCTGTATGAATACAGAAACAGAAGTTGTTTTAAAAGCAAACTGCAATGCACTATGTGGTAATAGAAACATGCTTGTCTTTCACTTGTTTTTTTTTTTTGAAGGATGCTTAATCTTGACATATAGAGATGTTTGAGCTCTGACAAAAAACTTAATACTGATCTTTATTATATAAAATATATAAGCATATATTGTATTTATTCTGCAGAACAATGATCTACAAAGCTCAAAGTCCACTCTAAAAGGAGTTATTCTCTTTAACAGAAAACACTTTTCAAGAACTACAAAAAATGTCTCATTCGGACTTCAGCATGCTTCTACAATTATCTTGTTCATAAACATGTCAGGGTCTGAATCGGACTCATACTGGTTTGACAAAATGGATGCCATTGTTAAGATGTATAGCTGAGCAGATGCAACTTGTGATTATGATAAGGGGAGTGTCTAAGGGCTGCTTTAAGCGGTTCGCCAATCATGACACACTGGTCCAGCTAATCAATCACAGCACAATTTATATTTCAGAAGGAGGGGTTTCATCGAAACAGGAGCTAAACAGAAACTTTGAGACAGACTGGGAAGAGAGGTGCTGCAATAATGTAAATTCTGTGAAAAAAAACAGTGTTTTTGGAACAATCAAGCCTGAAAACCTATTCTAGTACACCCCAAAAACCAAATCAAGACTTTGATAAAGGGCATATTTAAAGGGATAGTTCACCCAAAAATGAAAATCCTGTCATCATGTACTCACCCTCAAGTTGTTTCAACCCTGTATAAGTTTATTTCTTCTGCTGAACACAAAATAAGTATTTTGGGGAAAAAAAAGTTAATAGCCCCCATTGACTTCCATTGTGTTTGTACATACAATGGAAGTTATTGGGGACCATCAACTGTTTGGTTACCATATTCTTCAAAATATCGTCTTTTGACTTCAACAGAAAAAAAAGAAAGAAACTCATACAGGTTTGGAATAACTTGAGGGTGAGTAAAATGATGACTGAATTTTCACTTTTGGGTGAACTATCCTTTTAAGATCTATAATGCAGTACAATTGAAAAAGCCTCAGTTCTGCATCCAGAGAACGTTACTTCGGATGTGCCAACACTGAGATCACTCTTGGATCCCAGTACACTGTCAGTATTTCACAGGTGAAACTTTCAGGAAGTTCACTTAAGTTCAGGGAAGCAGATCTACTCACATCCACATGCATCCAGACATCATGCTTCTTACAGATGTCTGCTATAGCCATGAGAGGATCAAAGGCTCCATAAACCGTGGTGCCGGCTGTGGCGCTGACAAAGAACGGCACGTATCCCTGTGAGAAAGAAATCAATGCGTTATTCAAGGGCCCATTTTGCCAAAGAACCACTCAGATTATTTAAACAGACCCAAAAGAGACACACGAGAAGGTCATGGAGACACGGTCATTGAAATTACCTTCTGCTTGGCTTCAATAATCCTCCTCTCAAGGTCGGAAGGAATCATCTTACCCCTGGAAGAAATGAGAGCAGAAAAGATGTCATATGGTTTAGTGATTATAAGACGTGCATTTCTCAATTGCTTCTCATGAAGTAATGCATCAGTAGTGATAATCCAGACTAACCTTTCATCTGCTTTAATACAGATGACACTTTCTGTACCGATTCCAAGTGCGGCTGCTCCTTTCTTAATTGAAAAATGGCTCTGAAAAGCATAATCAGTCATTAATGCACTAAATTGCATAGAAACATAAATCTATAAACATTTGAAATGTCCTTACAAAAAAAAATATATATAATAGTGATTAGTGTCTTTATTTGCTGAAATAATAATAATAATAAGTTATTATTTAATAACAATAACCGTTATAAGCATATATGAATATGTTCTATAATGTCTATTTTGTGAAATCATATATAAATTGATATGACATGCAGTTTTGCTGTCTTGCAAGAAAAATATTTCTTCTTTTCCATTTCTCTCTTTTCTTTTTCCATTCCTTTTTTACTCTTAGAAATTAATTTCACTGGGCAATACAGAAAACATTTTTTTTTTTATTTTAAGTAAAATGTGGGAATTATCCTCTGACTGCTCTCTCTCTCTCTCTCTCTCTCTCTCTCTCTCTCTTAATAACTGAAATACAAAATTCTCAAAATGTGGACATAAATACAGTTTAGTGTAATGTAATATATTAGCATTATGTAATTGGGGAGTGTTTTCAACAAATGACTTAAAATGACTATTTTGACTATTATTTACAGTACATTATTATTTCACTCTTTTGATACAGAAAATAAATGCACAGGCGTACATGTTCAGATGTGAAGGCCACCAGTCTCGGTACGGATGACATTCCTTTCTCCTTCACCTCAGGGAACATTTTATAGCGAGCCAGCAGCATGGCATACATGTTGGAAATGGCGCCACCTAGAGGACAATATCCTTTCATTCCATAACTCAGGTAAAGCTTGACCTCAGCCGGTTTTTACTTGGACTCTGAATGTCATTTACTCTGATGTAACTGTCCACATCATATCCCAGTTGTGATTTGTACCTAAAATACATTTTTGCTGATCCATTTTTTTTTTCTTTTTGCAAAGTGGGGCAGATAATGACAGTGCAGAGATTGCAATTATTTGCATCATTCACCTCATATCATTTTTTCTTAATTGGAATCATACATTCACTGTTGGATACTAATATTACAACCCACGAACACAAATAACTTTCGTCGTTAAAAAACAACAACAAAAAAAACTCTAAGACTAATGGAGACATCGTCTCCTAACAATTTCATACTTTTAGCCAATTCCTGTCCTTGCACTCATGTCGCAACAGTGCATATATTATGTCAGGTCACGCAGATTGACAGCTGCTTACCCGGGGAGAATATTCCATCACCGCGGCCGTCCTGCCAGCCAATGATCTCCCTCATCTTCTTCAGCGTGACGTATTCCAACAGCACGAAGACAGGAGCCACCTCATAGGTGAACCTGTTTGCACGGAGATCACATGACCCAGTTACACAAGCCAGAAAAAAATGTCACGACAAGCAAACATCACGACAACCTGTTTCAAAACTGATGCTTGAGAGGATTTTGCAACAGTCTGCAGGTTCTACAGCAGTGTGTCACTGCAATAAGCTTAAGACAATGATGGAAATGTACATTTTCTGGCAAGATGTGATTTTTTTTTTTTATACTTTCTAAAATGTTTAACATTTGATTTCTAATACAACCAAATACACAAAACTGAATTTCGTTTTACCTCCCCCCCCCCTTCAAAAGAAAAAAAAGTTATACTGTTATTACATTGTTATTACATCGTTATTACATTGTTACTACATTGTTATTGTTTTATTAAGCATCTGATCAATTAAAACTTTAATTTCCGAATGTAATTTAAATTCCCATCTCATTTTCTCTGATGAGAGAGTGGAGGTTATATTTGCTTGTCTGAATTAATTAGCTTTTCACTTTATTCATTTCAACGGATATCTGTGAGGTTAAGCCAGCCAACACAAAGACCAGGCCAAAATAATGCTTATGAAGGCAGAGAAAACGGAAATTATCTCAACCTGCTTTGTATTTTAATGGAAGGAGACCCACACTCACATATTGGTGTTGGCGGTGGACGTTAGCCAATCGGCAGCCAAGCCAACCATGTCTAACCCAGTGGAGAGCTGGTTGAAATATCTGGGGTGTGCTGAAGATAGAGATAACACAGAGGGAAAATACAAAATTAATCAGTTAACTTACAAAAAAAAATCTCATGTCCCACTATAATCTATTTACGGCCCTCTATTAATAGTCGCTTGGAGTAAAACACTTCAGATGGAGCTGACCGGCGCAGACAGCAAGAATCAATCAATCTTTATGATCACTCATAATTATTCACAAAACAAAAATCACTTTTCGAAATAATGCCTGTCAGATAAAATGCCACCAGAGAAAATAAAATCGTCCCTAGACGCATTCATTTAATATCAAGCCATGTTCTGATCGCCTTCAGGCACAAACACACACTGATGGTTCTGTCAGCTGAAAACTGTTTTATAACCGAGACAATCAATAGGAGTATTTATGTTAGATTATATATAGATCTAATGAATATGAATACCTGAATACACAATAAAATATATCCTATGAAGTCAAGAATACCTATTTATATCAACAAAACTAATTTTTATGGTTTAGATCCAATAGAAATAACACTTTTAAGGTTATCACTTTTTACAGGATACAGGCTATTATTTACAAATTACAAATGAAAGCGCTTACCAGTTTTTATGGCGTATTTTAGCGTGGCGCGACAGCTGATGAGAATATCATCTAGAGTCTCGGGTTCGTCCGAAAGCTCCCAATTATTCCTTTGGAGCAATTCATTTGGATAGTGAAAATCAATCACTTTCGTTGACCTGTCAAAAGATTCCACTATATAAGCCAGCAATATATCCACAACCTCCTGCAGAAAATTCATAGTCTTGGCGTCCCCATTCAGTGCAGGTAACAGATCTGTAAAATGATAACATGATTGCATTAAAATAACAGATGATTGCATGTAGAGCAAGAGTCAAGAGTAAAATAGCTTCATTTAACCTTGAGAAAGAAACAAAGGACAAGATCTCTGAAATGCATTGTTATATTTTTATGTACAAAGACATTTTTTTTTTATCCACTAATTTACCCAACAATGCACAGGCAGGGTTTCATTTTTTTTTATATTAATTATTTTAACTCACATAAATATCGGAAATGACATTTAAAAATGAGTATTATACAGACGACGTGAAAAATTAAGAAACAGATAAAAATAAAATATATATAAGCCTATATTTAAAAACAAACAAACGCTTTTTAACGAAAAAACGCGAACATATAACACACAAAAATAAAAGGAAATATATTTAAATCGAATAAAACCATGTAATCAGTATAACCAACCATGCAATCAGTTTATCAAAGCAATTTTGCCTTTTTTGTTGCGATGGCGATGTGTGGTTTACCTGTTGAATAGAGATCCGAGAAGCACGCGGCGGCTTTGGGGCAGTTACAGGGTTTATTACAGCCGCAGCTCTCGGCTGTAGACCCATCTTCTGCTTTAACTGGGGCTTGAGCTGCTTTCTCAGCCTCCCCGACATTTAACAGAGCTACAGAAGAAACGATTTCTCTGTTAACTGAATAAAACAACAGCATCTCACACTAGGAAAGAGTTACTTTTTTAACTGCACCCAATTCGTTTCAGACTCTAAAGAAGAATATAAAATGTTCTTAATAATATTGAACAGTTCAGTATGAAAGCATGAAATATATATTCTAACCTCGCGCTGTTCGTAAACCTTTTTTACGAACGTAGATGAGATACAAATGTAAACCTCGTGTTAAAAATAAACGTACCACATAATTTGGAGCCGATGCCTCCGGGGAATTTCTGGGCCGCCGCCTGACACCATGCTCTGGCTGAAACGATCACATGCGTGCGATTTGAACACCATATCCGTCATAAAACTTCCATTAATAACATCAATAATCAATGGCCTTAAAATACCGAGCTAAATTCTGTTGTTTATTATCATATGACACAGCTGACATGAGATTTCAAGGTTTTATATTAACCTTGACACAACAAATGTCGCATTTCTTTGTCTCAAACCCCCACCAAGACATAAACACAACCATGCAGCATATTTTCAAGCTTCCTTTTGAACGCCGTGTCACTTACGAGTGTTCGGGCTTTGACTGCCGTTTCCAGTCGCATTTTCAGCACCCAGAAACCAAAACCCGTGAGATGCCATCGCGAACAGAGCGGATCAGAGCAGCGACAGAGAAACGCGAGCAGCAGCCATCCAGACGCGCGTCACGGGGGAACGGGAGCTGTCCGCAGCCGTGGTGCTGAATCCAAAATCCAGCTGTATTTACAATCACACCTGTCCAAACGCGTCAAATCAAGTGCTTTAATTGTTAAAGTGCTCATAAAAGATGTTTAAAGCCCTGAGATGGAGATCAGCCAAGACTGAGCGTCTAGATTCAGTTGGTGCGCCGTGCGCAATGATTTGGAGCAGCCGGAGACCGTCACTGAACTCATGGAGAAACGCTGGCACTGATGGAGACGCAGGCATCCAATAGCTCTCATTCTCTTTCACATGCCTCAGCTGCAATCGCAAGTTAAGGGTGCACAGTACATATTTGAAAAAAACACTTCTTGCAATCCGTTGCGCCGGCTCTCCAACGTGCAAACTTGCAACTTCAGAGGCAATAAAAGCTTTTTGTGGCGTAAAAATAATCCGCTTCACGTCACCAGAGAAATTCCGACGCGATTCGGGTCATGACGAACTATTTTGCGTCGTTAATCGTGACCACACACACTAGTTTATGCCCCTCCTGGCGCACCACCCGCATCTGTGCTGAAGGCACAACAGTTTTTTTTTTTTTTTTTAGATTCTGTAATTGCTTTACTCCAGCATTGAGCAGACTTCATCAGAAGCAGGAGGAGCAGGACCATGGACCATGACATTCAGATCTGCGGTCTATATCTATGCCCCCCCCCCCCCTTTTTTTAAATCATCAAACCATTTCTTATTAGTAAGGAAATTGGAGACCCAGTTTCAAATATGAACAGGAAAACCTAGAAGTAATAAAAAAAGCATTACTGTGAATTTAATTATTTTCAGTACCATTCTCACTTGTGTGCGGCGATCGTGCGCAATGGCACACGGGCCATTTATTCCGCATGCATATAATAAAATTAAATCCCTAAATAAAGCAGAAATAAATTATAATTATATTATGGGATCTGGAAAATAACAGGTTAAGCAAAATAAAATAATTTTGACCACTCACATGAGGTTGATGTGGAGAATACGAGAAAAAAAAAAAAAAAAAAAAACACATAGAAAAGCATTTAACATCGGGAAAAAAATAAAAATAAATTGTTCAATTGCAATCCATGTAGATACTCTAAAAAAATGAGCATCACGCTAAAATACAAACAAAAATATATTGATTTATTTGATCAGTTATGAAATTAAATTAGTAATTTATGTTATAAGAATGGTAGGAACCTGTGTTTAATATTCTAATTTAATCCCTAAACCATATTTTTATTTCATCACTGTTACCTAAACATGAGATCCAGAATCTTTTAATACCATATAATGTATTTCACATGAAAAATGACACAAACAGAATGAGCTGATTTAGTATTAATAGTATTTATAGTAACTTTAGTCTGCTCAGGGTTTAGCATCAGCTATCATCTACATTTGATCATTTATCAATTAAACATTTAGAAAATCATATTTACAAATAAGTGACATTCCAAGAATACACATATCTATATGTATGTATTATCGAAGAATATAAAGGTCAATTTATGATTTATCTTTAAGAACAAATCTTGCATCAACACATGCATCAACGAACAGAAAACATCATCAGTTAAAAATCAAGCAAGAGCAGCACAAATGTCTTGTCAAAACATCAGCTCCTTGGCTCTATCCATAAAAACATAATTTCTATTCATTTAAGTCTCTGATTAGTCAAGTAGCATTGCATTCTGTACAGCATGAAGTAGTCATTATTTATATAACTACTTAAACTAAAGCCAGCGCTTTCATGGAAAACCAAACAAAGTAACAATAAATGGACTGAAAACATGGCGTATTACTTAAAGAAACAGGTCACCCAAAAAAGACAATCTTCCCCTGTGAGTGAGCAGTGAGTTGAACCGGATCAGTCCGATTTATGAACGAATCATCTCAATTGATTGAGATCTGACTCATGGAAACTGCATGGAAAAGAGCAGGTGGTACATTATTCAAAAATTCTCCTTTTGTGTTTCACACAAGAAAGAAAACCATATGGGTTTGGAACGGTGAGTAAATGCCAGAAATTTCATTTTCAGGTGAACCCTTCCTTTAAGGACAACTTCATCAGTCACTGACAGTATTTACAGACGTTCTGAAGCTTGATGGTTAGGGCTGTGTTAATAGCCTTCGTCTCTGGGAAGTCTTCCTCAGTATCTTTCTGTAGTCATAAGGGTTGTCCTCACTTTGACTCTCTGTAGAGGGCATTCTAGAGAACGAGTGCCTGTGGACAGAGAGGGGCAGATAAAGTGTGACTTCACACGGAAATGAAGACGCAAACGAGAAAGGGAAAGAAAGCGGGGAGGTTTTCACGTCTTGATATCTGCATCTTCAGCTCAGACACATTTATCATGTGCAGTGCTGTGTGCTGCACTGAGGTCAACGTTTCGAGGATGGTATTGGTTAAACAGACAGAATGATGCAAATGTTTAATGTTCTTTCACCTGTTCTCCATTGGGTCCTTAGGGAGATCAGATTTGGGGACATCAGACAGTGATCTCTCAGAAGAGCATCGTCTTTCAGTGGAAGATCTCCGTCTGCTCGAGTGGCATCTGACACTGGGCAGGCTTGTGGACTTTGTGCTGGACAAACCCTGGTAGTACTGGTCATCATTGTCCAGCCTTTTGGGGCTGGTGGGTGCAGAGAAAATAGATGAATTTGTAACTATTAGCTTCATGTGGGGAACAGACCAAAGTCATTGTTGTGTTCCTTCAGAAGAATAATCATGAACTACTTTTAATTTTGGAGATCGGCAGAACTAATTTCCATCTACTTTGGAATGACATAAGTTTTAGTGAATTCTTTGTTACCCCCCCCCCCCCCCCCCCCAAATCCCCCCTCGCCTTCAGCCAAAGTTCATTACTCCCAATCATAAATAACATCTATTTTGCCATAGCAGGCTGCTATTAATGGGTGGCCATTATGCCATATTGAGTGTATTTCATGGCTGTTCTTCAGTATGTAAGCGATGGCCTTTAGGACAGGCTCTGATTCATGACTGGCTTTTCAGCAGTGATGGACTCAAATGGAAATGTTCTTTCAGTGGACTTAACGCTGCTGATAAGCCCTGAGACAATGAGTAATGTAATGAAAACAGAGATCTATGAAACCACTGAAGCCAAGAGCCTACGGCCTGCCAACCAGACCACTGATGCAATTATATCAGTCAGCCCCACTGGCCTACTGATGCACTGAACAAAAAAAACTATTATTATTTTAATATAATTTATTATTATTTGTATAACATTATACTTGAAGTAGTAAAGTATTAATATAAAATATATTAATATATTTAAAATGACTTAAAATGCATATATAAAACAATGAGGCAACAATGATTGGTTATATATAAATAAATACAAACAATATGAATGTCAAAATGCCAAAAATAAAACATTACTATAAATCATAATACAAAAATGATAGAAAAAAAATAATACTTGTATTTTTGTATTACCATAAGATGGTCTTAAAGATAATAATGATAATTGTAATAATAATAATAATAATAATGTAATACTTTGATGATACTTAAATTAATAATACGTATTTTTTTGTTGCTCTAAATTTAAGAAACATCATGAAATTAATTATATTAATAATATTAAGATGAATTATTACCATAAAAACAAAATAATAATAATAATAATAATGATGATAATAATAATCACCATCATCATCATTATTAAAATAAAGTATTTACGTTTTTTAAATTGTAGTAATATTTGGTGTTCTGACTGTGTGCTGAATTAATTCTATTTATTATAAACTTAATATATTATTCCACATGTGTAGAAAACCTCAAATGAATAAAAAATGCCAAAAACAAAACATTAATACAAAACATATTAATATAAAAATGATAAAAAAAGGTAATACTTAATGCAAGTCTTAAATATAATAATAATAATAATAATAATGTAATATTTTCATACTTAAAATAAAAGTTTATTTTTTAAATGTTTATTGTTTTAAACTTAAGAAATGTCATGAAAAATCCCAAATTAACATTTAAAATATATTCATATTAAAGAACTTGTATGAATAACATCATGAAATGGCAAAAACCCTAATCAAAAATATGCTTATTTTCTTGGAGAAGAGTACAATTTCTTTTTGTTTTCTTTAGATTGGTAAAATGGGACTTGGACAAGGTTTGAGGGATTCCTTCATGTGGCAGCTACACAGTGCAGGAAAACAGAGTGTTCTGCTACATCGGTTTGCTCGGTCTCTCTAGTTCTGCACATTTGTACTGCAGTGCACCTTCATTACCTGCATGTCCTCAGCTGGCCCTTTTTTCTCCCAAGATACCTTATTGGTACCCTATCTCTCTCTGCTTTCTCTCTTTCCTCTGCCAATCTCTTCCTCTATTTCTCTCTGACAGGACATGGGCCAGTTATCAGAGAGCCAGAGATTTGTCTGTCCTACTGACCTTCTAACTCTTAAAGTCAACACAAAACGCTCAATTGACATATAGCATTTACAAGTGAAACAGGATATTCAATGAGAAAAAATATACATGTTCTGATCAATATTTCGCAACAAGACCAGAAACATAGATATATTATATAAGCTGATTTCATGAATACTAAAATGATGCATGTTGCTGCCAATCTCTGACTTGCAAAAACGACTGGTTTTTAATGATGCGTGTCTCTGTAAGTGTTGTTCTAGTGTTCGGCACCCTGTCTGTCTGTCAGAGATGTTTGTCACTCAGCTGGCCTGGGAAATCTCCTGTCAGCGGCGCTCATGAGGTCCGGATTCATGTTCACACACAAAATATTATTTCACACATGCTGTGACACAGCAGATATGTCACGCTGGCAGCCAAATGCTGCAGGAACTAGCCGTAATATGCAAGCTATTAGCATCAGCGTTACAAATGACTATATGGTTAACAAATCCGTTTTTATTGATTTTATATCAGATTCTTTATGCTTTACCTACAGAAAAATATAGCTGCATTATATATTAGTTAGACTAGATATTTTAACAGCAATTAAGATATGAACACATTAAAAAGTGAACAGGAGGCAACACTGATAATTATTATTATTATTGTTTTTAATTCATGTGGGTTTTAGATTTAGCTTTATATCCATTTTACTGGATTACTGGATTGAACAAAATTAAATAAAAAAAATACAAAAATGAAATGCAAATCTTTCAATATTTTAGGGGTCAGATTTTTTAAGAAATTAGAACTTATTTAGCAAGGATGCATTAAACTGATAAAAAAAATGACAGTGAAGACTTTTACATTGTTATAAAAATATTTCAAATAAATATTGTTCTTTTGACATTTCTAATCATCAAAAAGTCCTGAAATAATGCATAACGGCTTCTACAAAAAATATTAAGCTGCACAACTGTTATATTAAGAAATGTTTTTGAGCAGCAAATCAGCTATCAGAAAGATTTCTGAAGGATCATGTGACACTGAAGACTGGAGTAATGATACTGAAAATTCAGCGCTGCATCACAAGAATACTTTACATTTCAAAATATATTACAATAGAAAACAGTTTTTAAATTTGTAATAATATTTCACAATATTACTGTTTTGATCAAATACATGCTTGGTTATGAGATTTCAATTGTAAGGTTGAACGAAGTGTATTTTTGAGACAATAAACGGGTATGACTTCACTGCACACCACATGTTATTTCATATACCATTTAAAAATAAAAAAAATGTCAGTATACAGTGTATCGTATGTAGTGTGCGGTGCACTAGTATTCTATTGCAAACAAAGCTTTTGTCACTGTCTGCAAAGCAGCAGCTTCTAAGGAGAGGGCAAACTCTTTGTTTAGTATAACACTTCTGCTAATTGATTTACCTTTGTTTTCTTGGCCTCCTTTTATCGTCCTGGACAGACCTCTGGAAAAGACAAAAGTGTGAGAAAGATCATTAAAGCTGAAGCCCAGATAATCGGAGTCATTGGGCCCTATTTTACACCCGGCGCAATGCAGCGTCAGGCGCAACAAGAGTGTTTTGCTTAGCCCAACGCAGTTATCATTTTCTCATCCAGCGCCACGTTGTTTAAGTAGCAAATGCATTTGCGCCCATTTGTGTGCTCATCGGCGTGCTGGTCTGAAAACAAGGTGTGTTCAGGCGCATTGTTGGCGCTTTGCTATTTTGAGGCAACTGAAATAGACCGCGCCATTGACCAACTAAAATCTGGTCTAAAGTCACAGTATTTTTTTGTTATTTAAAGAGCACGTAGTAATATGCACCTATAGGCAGGTCCACAACGCGCGTACACTCTGCTTATTACACACTCAGGGACGCGCAGCAATATAAAAATGCCTACATGTCATATTGGATAGTCATTGCATGTATCAGAATTAGGCTACCTATTTGCTCGTGCAAGAGCAGCTCCATTTCCTCTCTGGAGATTCGTTCAGTCTTTGCACTTTTAAATTCCGCCGTGTAAATAGCGAATCTGCCATGGCGCAAGCAAACTGGCTCTTAAAGGGAATGGCAGATGAGACTCTGATTGGTTTATTGCACGTTATGCCCAAAACATACCCATTACTCATTAAGATAATAGAAACAACCCTTTTAGACCATGCACCGACTGTTTTTCCTGTCGTTAAACTAGCAAAAAGTGGATTCGGAAACACCCTAAGTGCACCTGCACCTTAGATCGAGCTTAGATCGTTAAAATAGGGCCGATTGTGTGATGCGGACTCACATGAATTAGTGTGTAGTATGTGGAGTCCTCTGGCGTGTTCAGGGTCTTTGGTTGCTGTGTGCGGCGAGGCGTTCGTGACTGCATTGTGTCGGCTGTGGATCAGAAAAAATAAGGGGTGAAAACAACAGAAAATGTCATATTTGACCTTGAAGTCAATACTTTTAAACCCGTTCAAGATGTGATCTTATGTCTAGTGTTATAGGTCTCCTGTGTGAATGAGGAGCAAAGAGAACAACTAATTCCCTGGTGGCGAGCCCCATTGCTACATAGAAGAATAGGATCAGCACACAACATCCAGCTGACCTTTGACCCCTTTGTTCTTATCGAACAAACCATACGGCATGGTTTAACCCTTGGGGCTCGCTATTTGTAATTATCCACTAACAATCAATCAGAAATGCTTTCCATTCACAACATGTTCCAACACTGACACAGACAAGTAAAAGTAAGAATGAGAATGAAGCTTTGTTCTAAACCCTAGTAAGCCTTCTTGTTGTCTACTGCCTACATAGGCAGCTCCCTTCTAAAGCAGGCAGAATCCTAGCTGATACCGAACCTCATAAATCCCTGATTTGAAACGCTCAACATGGGCCTCACTTGAACTGTGCAGGAGGCTCAAATTGACTCCAACAGAGTTTGATGTTAGCAAGTTGCAAAGTTAACAATGCAACTTGTTCTGAGCATAAAAAAATACATATTGCACAAACTGGGTAAAATAGTGAACCTTTAGTTACAATGATTATTAGACTATTTCTATTATTAGCTTTCATTACTGAAGGAAATACATTTATAATTTCTCTCATTTGTCTTCCTTCGTCCATCATCCACTCAAAAATTATTTAGGCCTAAATTTAAGATTTATTCATTTGAATTGCGTATAAAAAGCTCATTCGTTTGAATACACATAAACTGACTAATAAACTTAATGATATGCATATTTTCACAAATGAAATGGGTAAAATTTCTATACACAAAATAAATAAAATAATAATGTCATAGTTTATTAACTATTTGCATCTATTTGATTGTATCTAAAATACAAATAATATTTTCAAATTACTATTTAATAGTTAAATTACTATTAAAATGACTAATAATCAGCACAAATACTTTCAATTAATTCAGTTAATAAGTATGATGAGTTTAAACTATGGATAATTCATAAAATAATACTTTATATGTATTAGGTGGCCTTAACTACTATATACTTTCATTAAATTGTACTTATTGTGTTCATATTGTATTGCAAAACACGGTTATACTTTAGTTTAAGGTGTCCTTGTTACAGTGTAATTGTATATTTAAGTACTGAGTAATATTAATTAATTACATGTACATGGGTAGGTTAAGGATTAGGGTTTATTTTAGGGTTACTTGCATGTAATTATGCATAATTTGTTGTTATTATAATAGTAAGTACATGTAACAACTACAGCGTAAAGTATAGTATTACTAAAACACTTTTTGTGCTATTGAGGTGAGATACTGGTAAAGTTAGGGACAGGTTTGGTGGTATGAGTAGATTTAAGGGTGGGTTAAGGTGTAAGAGATAGGTCAACAGTGTAATTAAATGCAATTACAGAAATTAAGTACAGATGTAATTACATGCAGATATTTTTTTAAAACAAGTACAATGTAAAAAGATGTACATACACAATAAGTGTATAGTAGCAAATTATTCATTTAAGGCCACTTAATATAAAGTTGGTCCTTAAATATGTATTAAATGTATTTTAATGTATTATAGTACTTGCAATAACAGGCAAGTACGTACTAACCCTGAACCTGCCAGTAAAACTATCATTAATCCATGTACCTACCTTATGTTACCAGTACTTTCTTAGGTAAGTACACTGTAAGCACAAGTACTGTCAAAAAGTGCAATGTCAAAAAAAGTGTAACACTCATAAAAAAAAGCCTTTGATACAGAATACTTCATCAAATATGATTTTTTTTGCAATCAACACCAAAAGGTACAAAAATGACCTTTGGTTTATTTGAATAGCATCTGCTAACTCAAGCACTGTTTATCATGTAGATAGGTCTGGTGTAAAGAAAATTAATCAATGTCCACCAGGACCAGCGGGCACAGGCTGGAGAGTTTGTCATATTTATTGAATGTGTCACTTAAAAGGTCATCAGCAACTCTTGATTGCTCAGAGTTATAAATCCAATTTGCAGCTCTTATATTAATGCTTGCTGTAATTGCAGGGCACTTTCGCATGCAATGCGATTAGCATTTAAAGACCTTTCATGTACATGGAAATATGACTGCAATTCAAAGGGCACTTCTATGTGGAAACAATAATACTTGCGCAATAATAATTGTTTCCACACAGAAAGACTCTGGTTTAGATTATTTATTTTGACTATGTAAAATGTCTTTGGAAGCTCCAATCACAATAAAACATTAATAAACATGTGACGGATGACCACAGTATTTATGAAGCAAATGTAATCCCTTTAGCAAGATTTTTGTAGAAGTTCAGCTTTCACAGATGAGATTAAGACTATGTGACAGAGGAAAACAGATCAGGAGGCCATATCTGTCAACACAGAAACCATAATCACTGCTGACAGAATAATCTGGTTTCATTTAGACACAAGGTGCATGTCAGAAATAATAGAATCTGCAAGAATTATCCTTCCAAATGTAATTAGACATATCGCAACAAAAATCAAATGAACAGTGGATTTGCACAGATGGGGGGAAATTTCTGATGACATATCTTGTTGAGCCCAATTTGCATGTTGTGGCATTAGACATCCAATTTTTGATAAGATCAATCTCTGTTAGAGAAAATTAAACTTCTTGTTATGATAAAATTTACAGCAAACAAGTATAATGCAGGGGTTTAATTAAGGTAGAGTTTTCTTATTTTTAAGCTATTTTAATCTTAAGGGGAAAAAAACAGCTATATTTCTCCACATTTGTTTTCAGTTAAAATAATCAAAGCTATTCTTGAAGAAAAACATTTTTTTTCATTATAAGTACATCATTATTGTCTTTATTTAATTATATTTTCTCTGAATTTATTAAGTGTACTGCCCAATGTACGGACAAGCATACATTAGTCATTTCTACTGAAACTGTTAAGTCATGCATTTAAATATATTGTAATTACACATTTGTTGATTAGAACATTTAAAATATATTAATTGAATGTAAAACTATTTAACACAACAGTTAAAATGATAATCAGTACTTTACATGTGCATCAAAATAACTGTAAGATTATTAAAACGATTTAAAATGTAGTAAAACTTTTAATTTGACATTATTCCAAAGTGCACTTTTTAAAACTATACTTAAGTGTCACCAAACACAAAAATCATTATATTTACAAAGATGTCAGACATGACTGGACAAAATCTATGAAGGACGTTTACCTGGTGTCTGGGAGTAGCCCATGTAGACATTCATAGGTTGTCCTTTCACAAACATCCCATTTTCGTTGGGGTTGAGCTGATGGGCAAGTATGATTTCATTTAACTTCTTCTGCAGTGATAAGAAATCTTCAGAGACCCTGGTTACCTGATCAGGTTACAAAGAATGTCATCAACTGAATTTTGTGCAAAGCCTCAAAATTCATGGGGCAAAGAATGTATATCTTAAAGGGGTCATATGATGCGATTTCAAACTTTCCTTTCTCTTTGGAGTGTTACAAGCTGTTTGTGCATAGATAAGATCCCTGGAGTTGCAAAGACTAAAGTCTCAAAACCAAAGAGATATTCTTTATAAAATTAAGACTCTACCACGCCCCCCTAAAATGGCTCATTCAAACACGCCCCCACATGTCTACATCACGGTGTGGGGAGATTTGCAAAACAACGCCCAAATGCACACATAGTGAAAGAAGACAGAACTATTATTCTCGCGGTAGTATTTTTGCTGCCGCCGGTTCCATGTCCTGGAGACGCTGTGTTTCATTGTGAAAGCGAAAGTACTTTGTTTGGATTTCCAACAGAGGACAACACTAGAAATCAGTGGTTAAGTTGTATTTACAACACTGTTCCAGAACAGTTCAACCCAAATATTAGAGTGTGTGCAGCGCATTTTACGGAGGACTATTTCCTGAACCTGGAAGAGTAGCCAACAATGCTGGCTTGCACAAAGGCTGTTTCTATAAAGTGGGGCAATTCCAACTTTGAAAGGAGAGTCTGGCGCTTCTGAATCACAGCCTGTAAGTACGTTTTCTTATTTCAAGAATTTGCCACTAACGATTCAAATGTGAGTTTTGAGCAGTGCATTTCTCCGATCACAAATTCAGACATGGTAATGTTTACGCGGCGATGCAACATGACACGTAAAAAGACAGTATAAGTCATTATAATCAGTAATTATGTCCCCAATGGATGCAACAAATGCCTTGTTTATAATGGGTTTTATTTTATTTGTGTCGTCGCGCCGGGACACGGCATCACAATACGGTAAGGGGGTGTAACATTTATGTCTCACACTTGAGGTATTCAGCCAACCAATCAACGCACTGTATAGCTGGTCAATCAGAGCACGCCTCACTTCTCAGAATGATGAGCTTTGTAAAAATCGGCGTGTTTCAGAAAGGTGGGGCATAGAGGAGCAAAAATTATATACAGTATGTGGAAAATAATGTGTTTTTTGAACCTTAAACCACATAAAAACATTGCATTACACCAAATACACAAAATAATGTTCTTCTTAGCAACGTCATATGACCCCTTTAAATCAAGTCTCATATTTAGGGTGCTACTCTATAGATTAGTCCATGGGAAAATAAAAAGGTAATCATTTACACACCTTCATATTTATCCGTATACATTCTTTCACACAAATTAGCAGAATTTGGCAGAATGTTCTGTTCCATACATTGAAAATTACAAAAAGCATCACAAAAGTAGCCAACAAATATAACTATTTCCCATGGTTGGAGCATCTCAATTTCTTTATGTTCCACAGAAGAAATACAGGTTTGGATTGATAATCAGGGTGACTAAATGAAGACAGATTTGTCATTTGTGGGTAAACTTACACAAACACAAAAAATTAATCACCTCTTTGCAGAGCAACTCCACGTCCTCATCCTGTTTTTGTGATGTAGCTTTAAGGTTCTTTCGGTCTTTGTAACCTCTAAAATTGCTCTGGATTTTAATGGCTGCCTGCTCCTCATCATATTGGGCTTCCTCTGCCTGAGCATCCTCCTCTTCTTCTACCCCCTTCCGTTCCAGCTGAACATCTGTGATGTCCAGAGCTTCCCCATTCTCCTGCTCCTCCACCTCTTCAAACATTTCTTGCTCTTTTCCTCTGAAATTGCTCTGTAAAACAGTTGCGGCATGTTCTTCATCTTCCCCTGGAGACTGACTGAAATTTAGCTCTTGGTCTTGCTCGAATTCTAACGGAGGTGGAGGGAGTTCCTCAAGAGAAATGTCTGGTTCTGAAGTGCCTGGATTAGCCATATCTTCTTTTGGTTTTTTCTTGGGGATTTTCCCTTCCTCTTGGAGCCTTTTACGCTCTTTGTGGCCACGGAAGTTACTCTGAAGAACCACAGCGGCTTTGGCCTCTTCATCTTCTCCTGGTGGTTCAGCTGGAGTCTCATCCTCCTGTTCCATGTCCTCAGTGAATTCCATCAGTTCTTCTGGAGGTGGTGGATCTGGAATAGGAGGCTCCTCTTCAACTGGAGGACTCATTGTCTCCTTCCCTCTAACCGGCATCTTCCCCTCCTCTTGAAGTCTTTTACGTTCTTTATGACCTCTGAAGTTGCTCTGGATAACAGTGGCTGCCTTGGTTTCCTGTTCATTGTTCTCATCTCCTCCACTTGCAGCCTCTTCTTCAGCCTCCTTCCCTTCTTCCGCTTCCTTCCCTTCTTCCATATTCTCCTGTACTTCCTCTTGTATAGCATCCAAATCTTCTCCAGAAGTGACTTCTTCAACGGTGGATGAGGAAATGGCCAGTTCATCCCCTGTTAAAGTCTTGTTACGTTCCCGGCGCTCCTTGTATTTCTTTCTTTCCCTGTAACCTCGGTAGTTGCTCTGGAGGACCACAGCAGCCTTTTCATCAGCTTCATCCATTACCACTTCACCTCCTTCCTGTGAATGTTCCTCTGTAACTGGACCTTTTGATTCTGATGGGGCCTCCGTCACTTCCTCTGTCTTCTCAGCGTTTTCCTTCTGCATGGCCTCCCTGTGTAAAATAAATCAGTTTATACTACCATAACTGTTGAATTCTTTTAGGAACTAGGGACTTTGGGCCTGTACTCAGTGTGTTTCCACCGAAGGAACCAGGATCTAAATAAAGTTCCGGGTAAAAATTTGCCCCTCAGAATGTCCCTGCTCGCAAGGTAGTACTTTTTCAAAAGGCCCGGAACTTTCAGGGCTGGGACTTAGGCGCTGAACAAGCTGATTGGTTGAGTTCACGCAACATTATTTTAACCAACATTTATTCGCATAATTAAAAAAAAAAATTAATGATATTGTGTCTTGAAATGTAGTTTTAAGAGTATTTCAGGCAAGAATGTACTTGTTTAAAACTCAAATCTGCGTGGTTTATTTGTAAAGACGGCACCTATTCGAAAATTTGCTTCTCTGATTTCGGAGACGTGAGGTCAACGCGATTACCGGGCGCTCAGTGCTCATGTATACTGGCAAGAGCAGCCTCAACTCGGCTAGTCCTTCTGACATTTGCCGTTAGCTCCGATGCCTCTATAGTGGTAAAACATGAGATATAATTCATTTTGGGTAAAACTAACAGGTAATCTTTGGTCTTTATTCTATTAATATGGTATGTATGTACGTTCCCTGAACTACATTTATGCGGCTATTAATAGCCTATGTTTAAATGAAAATAGGCAGTAGCATTTGATATCATATTTTGTTTTATTGTAAGTACAGCAAAGGAAATTGCAGCAGCCAAGGCGAGCTGACTGACGTTATCAAGTTCCATTTGCAGGATTAACGGACTTGCGTCGTCCCATCCCTGGGACTTCACACTCCTGAGTTGAACTTGCGAAGTCCGAACTACCGAGGATGCAAGTCCAAAATTTGCGTACTGGGAAAAGGCCCTGGACTGGGAGGAGCAGTCGCGCAGAGTCTTACTTCACCAGACTATTTGCCTAATTTTCACGGTACTTTAGATCGCGATGGAAACGCAGACAGCAACAGGTCCGGAGAAAAAAAAAAAAGTTCCTGTGACAAATTGTTCCAGGTAATTTCGGTGGAAAAGCAGCTTGTGTGTACCTTGCTCTAACTGGTCAATTGCAGCATTAAGCAGTCTAAGATTTTAGTATTCATCCATCCATCTTCCAAACCACTTGTCAAATATAGGGTTGCTGGGATGCTTGGAGCCCATCCCAGGGAAATACATTCACATCTACAGACAATATATTGTCTCCAGTTCACCTATCCCGCATGTATCGCACTATTAGGGAAACCAGAGCACCCAGAGGTTTCAGGGCAGAACATGCATGCTACACAGAGAAAGACATCCTAACTCAGCCAGGACTTAAACCAATGACCTTCATGACCCTTCAAGGTTGTCAATATCCCGGTATTACTGGGTGTCGCTTGTTTCACTTCACCCCTTCTCTCTTTTCGTACCAACACAAGTTGGTATAGCTGTTGCAAATGATATTATCTTGCAAATTTGGTAAAATGGCCTTGCAGGACTTCAGTATTTATTTTATGGTTAGCACATACCTTTTGTTAGACAGCTAGAGACTCAGAGACTTAAACCAAGAAAATGAAGACAACACTTGGGAAGAACAAGGAACCAGTAGGACAAAGAGATTGATGAGATAGAATTTAAACTGAACTGATGAACCTTTAATTGAAAATGTTGGATTTTATTTCTAAGATAATCTACAAGTAGGAGGATAAAACCATCTGGAATGAGAACAGGACTTACTTTTTCCTCTTGAAGCTTTTCCTCTCTTTGTGCCCCCTGTAATGGGCCTGGATCTTCACAGCAGCTTTGTTCTTCTCATCTAGCAACTCCTTGTATTTCTGCCTTGCCAGATATCCTCTGCAAACTGTTTGAAGATGCCGTGATTTAGTGCAAGTCTTTTCCTTCTAAACTCATTTAATTCAGTTTCTTCAATACTTTTTTTTGTCTTACCTGCTTGGAATTGTGTGATAAACGCTTCTGACTTTGCTTTGCTTTTGTCATCAGCCACTCTTTTCCTAACTTTGTGTCCTCTGTATGCTAGAAGAAAGGAGATTTTAGAGCTTGTTCAGCAGAGTATTCAGCATTTTAACATTAGTCAACAACATGAGCACACCTGACTGCAACACCACGGCACTTTGTTCTCGCTTTTCCAGGATCAAACGATATTGTTTAAATGCCAACCAGCCCCGTACATATGCTTGGACCAGAACAATCCGGTCTGTGGTCTGCCTCACCATCAGATTCAGTTGCTCCGCATGATAGTATTTAAGAAAAACCTGAACACATAACCATCAGACTTATGAGCTCGGTTGAACAACCACGGCAGTTATTAATGCCATTGACTCACAAACCTTCGTTTTTCCCAGAACCCAGTTCTCTAATTTGGCCTTCTCCAAAATAACAGAACATGTCTCAGGATTCATTGCTGGCTCCTCATTGGCTCTAAATGCTAATATAGAGTATCTGAAAAGACCAATGGTTAGTAAAAGGCAACTCTGAACATAAAAAAAGTGAGAAATTATAGACTAAACAGGCAATCCTTTTCCACCAGCAATGTGCTAGTGCCGGTATCGGAAGTGGTGGTCCATTATTGGTTGTTAAATGGTGGTTCTCGCCAGTTTTGATGGCTGTTACTTTGGATGTTAAAATACGTTTTCAAAACTAAGACCAAAGACTACAATGAGGTATAATGGATTTCCATGATGGCTTAGTTTGAAAGGGGGTTATATAGTCACACCATGTCATTTTTCATTTCTAAAGTCATTTGAAACACAGGCCAGATATGGGACGGGTCCCTTGGCAGAGTATTGTCTCCAGCACCAACATAAACACCATTTAGGTGGAAAAGGGGTTTTTGCACTTGACACACAGTAAAATGTAGTATCAGTCCAACCTTTCAACGAAGTTGTTGAAGAGAATACGATGAGAGTAGCCCTGTCTGCGTATCTTGGCCGTCTCTAGAATACCAGTGTAGCGTAATTGGATTAGAACCTTCTCCCTGTCAAACTTATGGGCTTGGCGATCATTGTTTGGTTTTATGCAACGCACAAAGTGAGGCTGGCCTGCCACCATCTTTGATAACAGGTCCATTAGAGAATACTGCAAAGTACATTGAATAAACAAAGACTGTGATCACAAGTGACGATTTTATTGGTTCTTATCATTAGGTCTTCAAAAGTCTTACTCTGAAGTAAGAGGCCACAGTTTGAGTCTTCATGTTGGTGGTCTCTCTGGGGTGATGTGTGGTGTCTCCTGTGCTCTCCGCCTTTGCAAACACAAAATATTCAGCATGGTGAAAACATGTGGTCAAGAAAATCTACAGAAGGGATATTGGGGATAAAATTATCTGTTTATAATAAATTTATGCATGTCTCCTCTTGGAAACTCTTATACTATAAAGCCAAAGGTCAGGGTAAACACACAATCACCGTTTGTACAGTGTCAACAGGCAAGGCAAGCATTGATTTGTCATGGGTGGGAGTTAATTTCCGAGAGGAAGACTGAAAAAGAAATGCATACAAATTGTGATAAGACAGTCTGATTTGAATCCAAATCTTTTTATATATATATATATATATATATATATATATATATATATATATATATATATATATATGATATAAGAAATAATGAAATTAACTGCAGGATTCATTTGCAAAGCGATCTAACAAGCATTAATTGCTTATGACTATCATCAATAAGGCCAAATTCCTTGTTTGAAAGGGCCATGAATATTTCACCAGGCTATATTATCAAGGTGTTTCAGTGTTGAACACAAAGCAGAATCACACACTGACACAGGTGCTTTTATTTTACGTGGGCTAAAATGGATGAAATCTTTCATGTGAAATTTTCTAAAGACAGCATGCTTAAATATGCAAATTAATGGTAATGAATACAGGTCTTCATCAAAGACATAATTTCAATATGTTTAAAACCCTCATTCATTTCAGAGTGCAACCTGAATGTGAGGTCTAAGTAGCTCATGTGTTCTCTTAATATTATCTTGGGAATAATAAATTAAATACTAAAAAACATGAAACTCAAACACAAGTAGATGTTTTTAAAATGTGACTGCACAAACACATGAAGGCAATTCTTAATTCCACAGGGGCACTTATGTGTATTATTTGAACTAATCAAGCTGTAAATCAGTCAATCTACAAATGCATTAGCTATTAGACAGCTGGTAGGGTCACGTGAGAAGGTACTCATTCACTCTCACAGACATGGGTCATTTTCAGGAAATAGTGTCAAGCATGTCTCCATGATTACTGAGGCAATTAACAGACCTTTGTTGCAATATTTGATATATCGGACTGACTGAACTTTTAAATTAAACAAAATTTGACTTGTTATGGTTTCATTTTCATAAAACACATCAATGTGCATGACCTCATTTGCCACTTTGGGTATACTGACATTAGCCCTTTTAATTTCTTTTTGAAATCATAATCATAAATTCACATGGTGAATTTCTCTTTTAGTCTTTATCGGTATTTCATTATGTTTATTGGCCACATCAAACTCATTTCAATATCTTTTCAGTATTTTGCTTTACAGAACTTTACAGAAAAAAATATTCTTGGTACAAATATTGAGTATAATCCCTGTAAATCATGTAATTTGGTGTATATTAATGATAAATGGCTAGTTAACATTATCATATTTTATGTTTTATTAATGACTTTCATTCAACCAATAGAATTATAATTTATTATAGATTTATAATTCAAATGTAAATTTCTAAAGGGTTTAAATAATATACTGATTTTGATAGTTAGGTAGGTTAGAATTTTAGCATTATATCACATTTATAATTAAATGCGTTTAAATTTGTAATAATTTGGGCACAGATATGCCATTCCAGAAACATAGACAACGTATTTTTTTACAGTGAATTTCTGGCACATCTGACTTTTGTTTTACTTTTTTCCCTCCAATATTGGGATTAACAGTATAGTAACTAGAAGGGGAAAAATATTTTTTTAAATTTGTGCACCATACATCTGAAAATTGGAAGGATGCATCAACCTAAGGTGATCAGCTAATATCTAAGGTAGTTCTGTCCTGGTAATTTGTGCCTGAGGTGGGAAACAATGATTTCTTGAAAGTTCAGAAGTAACTTTCTCAAATACAATGATAAAAAAGCACAGTTTTCTGAGAAAGACCCACATATATACAAACAGACACCCAAAACCGTGAGCACACTGCCGGCTGGCAAAAGGCGCATACCCTCTATGAGCACGTCTCTAAAGTACAGCACAAATACTACAGGATCATTACCTCACTGAATGATACAATACTGAACAACATAAGACCCTCCAGCTTTAGACAGAAGACATTAAAGGAAGGAAGAATGGAAATGTCATTGATGGGTATGGAGTGTGGAAAGACAGAGAGACAAAAATAGAAGTGGACAGAAAGTTAGTACAATCCAAAAAGTGAAACCACTGAAGCTCCTAGCTCATAAGCCCACTACCATATGAATGCCCACATTTAAACATCAACACCTAGCAACCTCAGCAATTTTTTGAGGTTAGCCAATCATAACACAGATCATTTACATACAGAAGTCTTAAAGGTAGAGTATAAATAACAGAAAAATATTGAGCCCCTAAGAGGACATGGTGATGGGATATATATATCCCACGCATTATTCTCCACACATTATTCGCGATCTGAACCCTAAACACGTTTTGTTAAAAAAGCCGGTATTGTCCACTTTCAAGGCATCGCGAGTTCACATTTTACTGCAGAAGCGCTCTTGTTGTTTTTGAACAGAAGCCGATAAGTCCATTCTAGCGAATCAGCGTGCTGTATTCAGGTCAGGTAAAGACGCACTGGCTGAGAAGAGTTTTGTCAAAGCTGACTAAAAGTGATCGAGGATGGATAATTTAGATGAACTTGAACCTGTGATATCTTCTTCAGGGTGAAAAAGGAAAATAAAAGCTGAAACGTTTTCACGGAGCCTTGCAAAAGCAACGCTTTACAATGGTGAGGGCAAAGCTCCGTGTATTGTGTGTAATCACATCCATACAGTTTATGATCACAACAACAACAACATTGGCTACACCATTTCGACAGTCCACTTTAGACATTCTACTAACTATAAGTAACTTTATAACTACATGCTAACTAATGCTTTTGCCAAAAACGACTGTTGGAGTTATCTGCTTATGCTATAAAACAAACTTTTAATATGTAAAAAAAACATACTTTCAATTAACTTTAATTTTGTAAATTACCTGTATTTGTTTAAGTTATTATTACTGAATCAAACAACCCAACTGCAGTTTGATTGATATTACTTTGAATGCGCAAAAAAAAAAAATAAATAAATAAAAAAAATAATAATATTATATATATATATATATATATATATATATATATATATATATATATATTTTTTTTTTCAGAAATCACGTTTTTTTTTTTTTTTTTTGGCGCATTCAAAGTAATATCAATCAAACTGCAGTTGGGTTGTTTTGTATATATATATATATACACATTTTGTATTTGTATATATATATATATATATATATAATAAATAATATTATATTATTATAATATCTTATACATTTTTATGATCTCTCTCAAAACTATTGTGTTCCCCCAAGAAACTTTGTTCACTCACAAAACGTTGCGTTTCAAGAAATGTTACATTTGCTCATAAAACATTTGCAACCTCTCGCAAAACTACTGCGTTCCCCTGAGAAACTCTCTGTTTGCTCTCAAAACATTTGCAATCTATTGCACAGCTATTGCATTCCCAAAAACTTTGCATTCGCTCGCAAAACATTCACGATTTCTTGCAAAACTATTTTGTTTCCCCAAGAAATGTTGTGTTCACTCACAAAACATTTACATTCGCTAGCAACCATTTGAAATCTCTTGCAAAACTATTGTGTATTTTTTTTTTTTTACCATCACCATGTCCCTTTAGGGCAGGGATGCCCAAACTCTGTCTTGGAGGGCCGGTGCCCTGCAGAGTTTAGCTCCAACCCCAATTAAACACACCTGAACCAGCTAATCAAGCTCTTACTAGACATACTAGAAACTTCCCAGCAGGTGTGTTGAGGCAAGTTGGAGCTAAACTCTGCAGGACACCGGCCCTCCAGGACTGAGTTTGGGCACCCTTGCTTTAGGAGCTCTATAGTACAGAGAGGAGGTCAAAATGAGTACCTTGGCAAAGTTAATTGTGCATTGTGATTGTTGTGTGCCCATACAAGCAGAGCCCGCAGCCTTGCCTTTAGTGTGAGCCAGGTTACCTGCACAAAGAGAGAGGTCAGGGGATATATCTGCTTTCACTGCGATAACCAAACACATTAGAAATCTGCTGTTGATACTTCATTAGATTAGATCACATGTTCTTCAAAGATAATCCACCAGTTATTGCAAGGTTACCCATTTCAAGGGCACTGGGATATATGGTCTTTAGAGGTCAGTGCTGTGACAGATAAATAAGCTTCACAATGGTCAAGTAGCTAACAAAAGCCTTATGTATGAAGCCTAGGTTTGAAATCCCAGCAGACTTCCTGGAAACAATCCCCAGTGAATCTCACAGGACGCAATCGACTGTGTCAGTCAGACGACCTCCATTCATCACATCAGATCACATGGGAGTGAGCACATTTTCTTTTCTAGAGCGAGTGCTACACTCATTCTTTCAGACCAATAGATCAAACTCCCTGTTTAACGTTTCAGACAGGATGGTGTTTGCACTGTTGCTTCTATCCTGTGAGATTGTGGTGTGGCCTAATGTAGTGTAATCTAATAGAATGTGACTATACTTACAATTTGGCTGCTCATGCTATTCTAAATTACACTACAGTAGTATTGCTTTTTCTAGTGGGTCACATAAAGAAGCACCAATTAGACAAACTGTTTGGTTTAAATACTGCATCTACCAACAGCATCTGTGTCATACTATTAGCAAACCTTGTCACTCGTCCCTTTAAAAGGACAAGTTTGTGTGTTTATAATAAAAGTCAATGGGCCATATTGGAGGGTTTAAAATATATATATATATATAATTTTTTTTTTTTTTTTTTTAATTAAAATAAAATTAGTCTATACTAAAAAGTGTTGTTTGAGCTGTAAAGTTGCATTTATAAGTGTGATTACTTTTCTATATGGATGAACTTTAGATGATGTGGCATTTGCTCCAAGTAAACAGGTCTTGATAGTAAATTGTTTTATTTAATTTGTTTCTGGATTCTGTACTTTATAATTTGTTACAAATGTAACATCAAAAATACTGTCTAACAAATTAATGAATTAAACTTTTAACAATTTAATCAATTAATTTAAAAATGTAATTAAACTATACCAATTAATGGACAACATTGCATTTTATATCAAACAAGGTGCTACACAGATAAAAATAACTGTGATATTGTGATGTGATAATGTGATATTACTACTACTAATAATAAATAACACCCATTTAATGGTTTAATACTTTGTATTATATTATATTAGTATTATATTAAGTGTAGCCACACTAATGGCTATAAACTATCTTTTGGGGGTGATTTCTCTTCCAATTTTGACGTGCAATTAATTTGTGATTTGTGACAAGTAATCACACTGCAGACAACTAAAGTACTGGAAACTGGTGGATGTAATCAAAGCAACAAAATGTTCCCATTTTTTTTTCTGGCAGCACAATGAAAAAAAAAAAAAGTAATTGAACGAGGTAATTACACAATGATTGGATTGACTGACACATTGTTAGAGGTCACTGTTTAGAAGATCTCTCTCATACAGAGAGGACAAATGAAACACACACACACCAAAAGCTTTATAAGCGTATGTCTAGATGAATGTTTGTGGATTTGTGGGTTCTTTAGCAACATAACATAATTATATCTGTATAAAAAAGAACAGAGAATTAAGCATCTAAACAGCACACATACTAAAGGCTTTCAATGTTTCTAAAGAGTAAAGCAAACCTGTTTTAGTGAGCGGGTGAGTAACCAGTTTACGGATCAGTTCATTCTCTGAGGACCTCAGCAGAAGAACAATATCAGCAGGCAGAGCATCTCTGTTCTTAGCCAGAAAACCACCGGCATTATAGATCACCTAACCACATGAGAAAAAAGATGCATTTACATCTAATAGACTATTATTCTCACAGATGAACTTGGCTTAGAGGGTTAGTTCACCCAAAAATACACATTCTGTTATCATTTTCTCACCCTTACATACACAAAAGAAGCTATTTTAACAAATGTGTTTTCATTTTCTATACAGCAGAATGGACAAGTTCTTCACACTATATATACACTCACCGGCCACTTTATTAGATACACCTGTTCAATTGCTTGGGAACACAAATTGCTAATCAGCCAATCACATGGCAGCAACTCAATGCATTTAGGCATCTAGATGTGGTGAAGACGACTTGCTGAAGTTCAAACCGAGCAACAGAATGGGGAAGAAAGGGGATTTAAGTGACTTTGAACGTGGAATGGTTGTTGGTGCCAGATGGGCTGGTCTGAGTATTTCAAAAACGGCTGATCTACTGGGGTTTTCACACACAACCATCTCTAGGGTTTACAGAGAATGGTTCGAAAAAGAGAAAATATCCAGTGAGTGGCAGTTGTGTGGACGAAAATGCCTTGATGTCAGAGGTCAGAGGAGAATGGGCAGACTGGTTAGAGATGATAGAAAGGCAACAGTAACTCAAATAACCACTCGTTACAACCAAGGTATGCAGAATACCATCTCTGAACGCATCGAACCCTGAAGCAGATGGGCTACAGCAGCAGAAGACCACACCGGGTGCTGCTCCTGTCAGCTAAGAACAGGAAACGGAGGCTACAATTCGCACAGGCTCACCAAAATTGGACAATAAAAGATTGGAAAAGCGTTGACTGGTCTGATGAGTCTCGATTTCTGCTGCTACATTCAGATGGTAGGGTTAGAATTTGCCGTAAAGAACATAAAGCATGGATCCATCCTGCCTTGTCTCAACGGTTCAGACTGGTGGTGGTGGTGTAATGGTGTGGGGGATATTTTCTTGGCACCCTTAGTACCAATTGAGCATCGTTTAAACACCACAGCCTACCTGAGTATTGTTGCTGACCATGTCCATCCCTTTATGACTACAGTGTACCCATCTTCTGATGGCTAATTCCAGCAGGATAATGCACCACGTCACAAAGCTCAAATCATCTCAGACTGGTTTCTTGAACATGACAATGAGTTCACTTTACTCAAATGGCCTCCACAGTCACCAGATCTCAATCCAATAGAGCACCTTTGGGATGTGGTGGAACGGGAGATTCGCATCATGGATGTGCAGACGACAAATCTGCAGCAACTGCGTGATGCTATCGTGTCAATATGGACCAAAATCCCTGAGGGATGTTCCCAACACCTTGTTGAATCTATGCCACGAAGAATTAAGGCAGTTCTGAAGGCAAAAGGGGATCCAACCCGATACTAGTAAGGTGTACCTAATAAAGTGGCCAGTGAGTGTATATAAAAGAAGAACTGTTTGTATAAAAACTCTTGTTTTGGGAATCCAAAATGATTATTTAATGGCACTGCTGTGAAAACTCCAATTTGGATCCTTTATAGAAATGTGAATGATGACAGAATTGTCCTTTTTGTGTAAACAATCCATTAATTCTCTTTCATATCTTTGTTTCTGTGGTGTGTTTATAAAAAATGCAGAAATAAATATTGATAAATATAATATTTCTACCTTGCCTGCGTAGTGATGGATTCCAAAGCCCAGATCAACCCTCTTTGGTCTCCAGAAGCTTTTGGACTTTAGGTTGTCCTCAAATTTCTCTGAATGAACAAAAGACAACTGCTTGTTAATTACAATGGATTAATTCACACAGCCATCCATTCAAAGTTAATTAGTTCAATAATTCATTTGGTCATTTACTTGTTTGTTGTTGTTGTTGTGTACATTTAACCATTCAACATGCAGTTCATTCATTCATTTGCTCATATGTTCATACATTTGTTCGTTCACTGAGCCGACCCTCATTAAATTCATTCATCCATTCAAGATACCATGAGATACACATGAATTCATCCATCAGTATCATAGAAAAACAGCTAGGCGTCTAGTCTTGGCATGTTGAATTATTCATCTGTCAGTCAAAGACTTCATTGAGAGCATCCTCTGGAGAAAGCAGATGAAAACTTAGCATGCCAGTAAATGTTTGATGACAGCCTCTCCCCTGTTCTTGTTGGTCTGAGCGTACGTGTGTGTGTGTGTGTGTGTGAGAGAGAGAGTGCAAGTGTCCCTGGTCATAAGACACCAGGCGAACCCAACTAAAGCTAAAAGCTCTCTTATGTTTCAGGGAGAAGGTCAGATGTTGAGAGGAACTTGCCGACGAGGGTCTGGTCAGTTGCCTGAGGAAAGCGACTCTCCTCATCCAGTAGCGATAACATGCCCATGGGCTTCTGAAGGAACAGGTCCAACAGCGGCCGGTTATTTTCATATTCAATCACTCGAGCGTCCACGTCTTCATTCAGATACTCATCCTGAAAAAAATAGACAACAAGTACACAATATTGAGAACATTTCTTAATTTGGTCCAGACTAACACTGCTGTTTCTTTCATTCCTCGCCCCCAAAACAGTATGAAAAAAAAAACTAAATAAACCATGACTGGTCACTATCCACGTTCCTGTCTAACTGGGCTTTTTTTCTGCCAGAATGAGCAGCAAGTGCACAAGACTTCATGCTGATAGTAAATATTCTGGTCATGCAAGACTAATTCTACATAAAATGTCAAAAGAAAACTCTTTATTATAAGACAATGCATTCATATTTTGAAATGTCTTGTTTGATTATACTATGTCTCTGAATTTGATGTTGTCTGTGACCTTTCCGCTTGATGCTGCTATTGTTTTGCACCTGAATTTCTCCTCGGGGAACGTACTTCTGTTCATCTATCCACTAATGTTTGTAAGCTTCCAACAACACTGCAGACTTCTGCTAGCTGATGCCTGGAGCTCTGTACTGTAGCTACACTGTGCGTCAGGCCTTTCCTGCTACTACATGATGACTTCCTGTGAGCAGAGCACTCAACCCATGTCATGTCTGTCTTGTCTCTAGACTGCCATGTTGATAAATTACAATACACACATGGACCTAAATTATTCACTGGCGAAACGCATCAACACACATACAGAAGCTTGTCCAAGAAATCCAATCTCTGGTGTGGATTAGAGCTTTTATCCGCGGGTAAAGTCATCCTGCGAACAGGGAACAACCTCATTTTTTGGGAGAGTAAGACTGCTGCTGACATACAAGCCTCAGGGATGCAAAAACAACAGAGATTTGAAGCAACACGGTGCAAAAAATAACAGAAAACACACTCTTCAATGTTTACTTCAGGCTACATACTACTGAGTACTCTGAGTAGAAATAATAATATGGAGAACACACATCAACAAATATGATGGTTATGAATCAATTTTTACAGGTAAAGCTCAAAAAGCAATGCCTGGGTCGAATTCCACTAAAATGTATTATTATTATTTATTTATTTTTCTATTGTAAGATAATTAAGTATATTTTTGGACTTTATTTTGTTTTTGAAATTATTTTAATTGCATTTCCCCCCCCCACACTCTCATCGGTGTAATAAAAATCTAAATGTCAGTTCTGTGTATATTATTTATGATGCATAAATGAAGCAAAAATAATATTACAATGTTTTTACTGTATACAGTAAAGATTTTTTTTTTTAAATTATGTACATTTTCGCCCAAAATCTCATTGAATGAATGAATGAATACATTTATTTATTTATACTATAGGTAAAGAATCTATATTTCATATTGTTTTTTATACTGCCTTTTATTTATACTGATTTAAATAAAAAAAATCCAAAAACAACTAAAAATTGTATTAATAAGTCTGTGTAATACTGTATTGCAGAAATAATAATCTTTGAAAATTTATGAGAATCATCATGGATATTTTTTTTTAAATAATAATAATAACTGGATGTAAATTTTTTTACACAAAATGTGAGTGGTGCTTGCCATTGCAAAGCACTATACTTTATTATAATATTTTATAATAATAATAATTAATATTATTATTTTAGCAATGCCTAGAAGCCAAATCGCAATGCCCTAGCATCCTCCTTGAACACCCTAGCAACTGCCTAGCAAATAAATATATTTGTGAGATTTATCCGTATAAATACTAATGAATTATGCATCAACCACAGAAATGTGGCCATCACATCCACACATTTACCTAAAGCAGCAGTTTCTGTCCGTTTACAGAAGCACAAGCAAAGTCAGCGGCTCCTGACGTAACCCTTGTTTCAGATGATTTATGAAGGCACTAATGTAGGTTAGTCGCAAACGTTTAGAGGCACCAAATCACTTTCACCCTCAAGGCTACAGTCAGTCTGGGGAGTTGCCACGCTTGTCTGCGTCAAAAGAAAACGGAATATTCCACTCCCCTCCATTTCTCACTATACTGTGATACGATAAATGATGAGGTGTTACCACCATTTAGATGGAAATAAGGTTATGCCGAGAAAAAACAACTAAAAATGCTCCCAAAAGGCATAGAAAAGCTCCCAAACAATTCAATACTGGATAAAATGACTTTATTAGAGGCAGGATGTACCTGTTCCCAGGCGAAGATGTGCTGGTTGAAGTAGAACTGGATCTGCTCATTGGCGATGTTGATGCAGAGCTGCTCAAAAGAGTTCCTCTTAAAGTTTTCAAAGCCAAAGATGTCCAGAATACCGATGTTTAGACCTTTGTCTTCCTCCCTGGAGAGAAATTCAAGGATAGAATTAAAATAAAATAGATATGGAATTTAAAAAATGTTTGTTATTCACACATTAATACTGCCCTACAAAGGCAAAAGACCTTAACTTAAAGTTTTTTATTTGTCCAGCCAAATTAATTATAGATAGGACACTGGAAATTTGGCAATTAGATGTTTCATTGATGACAATTATCTACATTAAAAAATTGTGGGCTCAAACTAGTTTTTTACCCCTATTTTGAAGTTACTGTACTCTGCTTTTGCATTGTAAGGCTTCCAAGGCAAAAGGCAGTAACTTCCACATTATCAATATTTGTTTGCTGATCACCATTTAGAAAAACGTTACAGTAACACCTGTATAAAATCTAGTGATCATGAACTGTCTCATATAGGCTATGTAATGTAACTGTATTAAAGTTGTTTGTTTTTTTTGACCGTAACAAGCAGACTAAAAGTAAAAATGTGACCGTTTTGCAAACAATTTATTTGCTATGCTCAGTAATGTAAAACAATGCTAGATATAGCATAATTGCTTTTATTTTGACTTGAATGAAATAGCCTAAAGAACGACTTGTGGATTTATGTGAATGCCAGCAAGCAGGAATAATGCCCAGAATGATTGTGGATTAAACATCTCCGACGACGTTCATCACCATGGATTGATTTTATCTGGTTACAAGAAAAGGTAGGATAAGGATTTAATTGCGAACTGTTAGTAGGCTACTGATCTTATGATCAGGGCCGCTGCTGGCCAAATGGGTGCCCTAAGCAGGATTGCATTGTTGTGCCCCCCTCCCTCAAATATTATGGATGTTAAAAACAAACAAACAAAAAAACACCTACTATAGGGGTCAAAATAGAACTTTAATAAAATATACAAATAAATAAATTGTATTATTTACAAATTACAATTGTAGATCTAGACAGTTACCTATGGCTATGACTTTATTAATACAGTTGTCTGAATGATTTTATAGTCTCCAGCATTCAGAAATCATGCAAAAGAAAATTAAGCAGTTTTACTACGATTAAACCATGGTTAATTTTTGTAATGGTTGTGATGTCCACATGTTTTTTGTTGAAGAAATTACAGAGGCTGTGTCATCTATAGCAAAAAGGTGGGCAAAAATGAAAGATTAAGTGGATATTTTAATTTACGTTTTGGTCAATAGCCTAAACAAGGATTTGATCGTCCTGTAAGTGTAGCAGCGACAATTACCAGGCTCCCTTTGCAGTCATGTAATATAAATTGTTTATTTTGTATTAGCCTACATAATGTATTTTAAAAGTGTTATTCTATGAAACCATAATATTATAATTATTAATTAACCAATCATTATTGACTCATTGCTTTTATAAGGCATTTTTATAGGGCAGTCGTGGCCTAATGGATAGAGAGTTGATCTTGTAACCTGAAGGTCGTGGGTTCGAGTCTCATGTCCAGCAGGGAGTGAGTAACCAACACTCTCTCCACCCTCAATACTATGACTGAGGTGAGACCCTTGAGCAAGGCACCAAACCCCCAACTGCTCCCCGGGCGCCACAGCATTGGCTGCCCACTGCTCTGGGTGTATGTTCACTACTGTGTGTACACTTGGATGGGTTAGATGCAGAGTCTCACCATACTTGGGCACGCACCACTTCCCTTTCCCTTTAAGTCATTTTAAAGGCTTAGGTCTGTTTTTATAACCACACAAATTATTATCTTAATACTTCTTGGTAAATTATTATTTGAAGTAATAAAACCACGGTCAATTTCCTGTTACAGTAGCTACAAGAACAATGATTTTTGGTTTTATGCCTATTAAAACCATGGCTAATTTCTGTAAGGGAACATGGAAACTCAGAGAGAATATCAGATGCGTTGGTGGAGGTGAAATTATTTCAGACATTAAAACACGTCAACAGCCAAAAAAGTTTCACAGGATTATGAAGTGATGCACGGGCTTCGTTTTCACTTCTTTCTTTTTCTATATGCAAAATACATATAGAATGGAAGTATATCTTTCTAGTTTCTGCTCAATTAGGAGATATTCTAAAGTTGTATTTCTCCTGGATGGTGGCATTGAAAGAATTTGATTGCAACTGTTGAAATAGTGGCAAACCTGAGCACAGACTGAGAATACTCTGTCCTCTTACCCTGACTGGTTGTCGTTGTCTGGTTTCAGGAGAGAGTTGATGCGGTTGACGATCCAGCTGAACAGGCGTCCATAGAGGGCTTTGCCCATGGCGTCCCGTACTTCAGTGGCCTTCTCCACTGTGTTTGATCTGACGATGGTTTCTCCCCGTGTGACCACACAGTGAGAGGTCAGCGCTTCCTGGAGCTCATCCGCACGGATACACA
Source organism: Barbus barbus (assembly GCF_936440315.1). NCBI lineage: Eukaryota > Metazoa > Chordata > Actinopteri > Cypriniformes > Cyprinidae > Barbus > Barbus barbus. The sequence continues at coordinate 5,352,237 of NC_136722.1, forward strand.
ACAGCGATGCAGCTGAACATACAAACACACAGAAACATAGCAACAATGTGCCGATTTATTTATATAGATTCTTGCCACTTCTACACAGTACAAAAAGTACTATTGCAGTGGGTACATACTTACAAGTACATGTAACATGAGTTTTGGGACATGCTGTCATCATGAAAAATGATGGTAAAATTACAGTATACAATCAAATTGTAAACCACAAACTACAGTTAACTAAAACTAAAACCATAGAAAACAACAACAATAAAAACTTTTGTTACTTAGAATAAAATACAAACAACTTAAAAGTGATCAATAAAAATAAATGCGTGTTACATCAGCAAGTTACCAAGACAACATTTCTCATTTTCATTTAATTTAACCTGATGTACTAAAATGAATAGAACTCAAACTCAAATAAAAATGAATATTATAGACATATTACAAAATCTAATAAAAATGACACACTACAAATTACTAAAAATTTTAACTAAAATATAAATGAATTAAATATATTAATAAAAACTAATTAAATATATCAATATAAACTAAAGTAATAGTGCGAGAAATTAACTTCTTCTACATACAGTTAGCTTTACCAGAGGGTTTCATTCATTTGAAAACCCTCTGCAACTATAGGAAATTAGTTTGCTATATATATCCCAACTTTCATATTTTTACATATTTACACTAATCAGTAATTGTGCATTTTTCTAATTGCTGTCTCCTGCCTCGTTTTTTTTTTTTCGGCAATAGAAACATCAGTGGTGAACCACGTGAACACCTTCTGCAAGGGCTTGTGGGAAATATTAGCCTAGACCCTTTATGAAATCATCATAGTGTAATTACAGATGCACTAAAACCCTACAATGGCCCATTACTATTAACTTGAACTTAAAATAGTCAAATGTGGTTTACTAGTTTGAGTTTGATAAACTGGTCTGGACAAGCTGGTGAAAATTGCCCTAAACCTGTCTAAATCTATTAAGTCAGCTAAGAGAAACAAACCACCTTAGGCTTGTTTATGGAGATTTTTTTTTTTTCTAAAAGGATGCAAATAGGGGTTTACTTAGGGTTTCTAGCAGCTCTTAAGAATTACATAAACCCACAACGCTCATGACTGATTATATAACTGTGCTCGGGCTCAGATCAAAAGGTTGTGCTGTACAGAGTGAAAGGTCAGACTTGAAAACCTGGAATATGTGACAGTTCTTACCACTCTCTAGTACTGCCATGTTGGAAATGTTGCTTTTGTCCGGCTGATGTTCGGAAGCGACTGATGTGAACTCGACATCTCCTGCATTTAGGATCCCAGCTAAGATACTGTAAACACTCCCGAGCTCCTAATAAGATTATGACAAAAAATTTACCACGGTTCATATTAATAAATAAACAAAATGCATTCAATTAAAAATTCCACAGAAGAGACGCCAGGCATAAATAACATGATTTATTACATGACATCACATCTATGTTTAAACACCCCAGCTCAGAGGAACGAATCTGCTACATATTTCTGCAAATGTAGCATAACAGCTAATATCTAGTGGCACACTGACATGTCTGTCTATTCGATTATATGGATTCCCTTAAGAATACAGTGCTCCGTAATGTCATAGCCAAGTCACTCACAGGCCTGTGATTACTCATGTCTCCCTCGAGAAATAGAAAACTAAACTGACATTACAGACACAGAGTAAGTTCTCTAAGAAGATTTAGATGTTGGCCTGGTGGTATTTCAGTGGTATAAAGAGTGGTATAACAGTGACTGTCCACTTCTTTAGTAATTCCAGAACTAAGGTTCTTAGCACACCTAAGCATTCTATTAAAAGGAATATTTATTTGGAAAATAACATACTTTTTTTATTAAAAATGTAATGTAATAGTGAAAATTTGTGATGAAAGTGTACTCACTTTAAGAACACTTATAAGGCTTTTTATTTCATTAATATTATATCTTTATTAAAGATTAGAAGTACACTACATCTTCAATTATAATTTGAGAAATAGTTCACCAAAAATGAAAACGTATATGTATATCGGCACCTTTGGTAAATATGAGCAAAGGTGGCTGTGAAAATAAATCTGCATTGTTTATCCTTTTTATCTTTCATTCAAAAATTTCACAAAATTACATCCTATCATTGAAGTAAAATAACTGAAAATGTGGTGAAAATCTCATTGTGAAATAAATGCTTTCTCTAGTTCATGTTGGCCACAATTAATGGCACCCAATTATTGCAACGTCCTTTTCCCAGGGTAACAGCTCTCCTATAATGCCTGAAGAGTTTGGAGAACACCTGATAAGAGATCAGAGACCATTTTCTTCATACAGAATCTCTCCAGATCCTTTAGATTCACAGCTCCATGTTAGTACTTCTTCTCTTCAGTTCACCCTGCTCATTTTCGGGTTCAGGTCAGAGGACAGGGACAGCCATGGTAACAAATTTATTTTGTGCTCAGTGACCCATGTTGTGTTTATTTTGATGTATGTTTTGGATTTTTGTCCTGGTGGAAGATCCAAACACGGCCCATTATAAGATTTCTAACAGAGGCAGTCAGGTTTTGATTTTTTATCTGTTGGTATTTGATAGAATCCATGATGCCATGCATCTGAACAAGATGTTCAGGACCTCTGGCAGAAAAACAGGGCCACAACATTAATGATCCAGCAGTATATTTAACCGTGGACATGGGGTACTTTTTTATTCCTGTTTGTACTAAACTCATCTGGTGGGTTTGCTGCCAAAAAGCTCTTTTTTCAGTTTCATCTGACCATAGAAGCCAGTGCCATTTGAAGTTCCAGTCGTGTCTGATAACTGAATTTGCTGGAGTTAGTTTTTGGATGAGTGAGGAGAATTTTCCTTGAAACACTCCTGAACATCATGTGGTGATGTAGGGGATGTTTGATATATATATATATATATATATATATATATATATATATGTGTGTGTTTATGTTTCTGATCCCAAGACTCAACTAATCTCTACAATTCTCCAGCTGTGATCCTTGGAGAGTCTTTAGCGACTCAAACTCTCCTCTTCACCGTGCATATAGACACATGTCCTCTTCCAGGCAGATTTTTAACATCTTTAGTTGATTGGAACCTCTTAATTATTACCCTGATGGTGGGAATGGGGATTTTCAATGCTTTAACTCTTTTCTTACTGCCATTTTCTATTTTGTGATGCTCAACTATCTTGTTCTGCTCAACTATCTTGTTCTGCACATCAGAACTATATTCTTAGGTTTTACTTGTGATGGATGATTAAGGGAATTTGTCCTTTGTGTTCCTCATATTTATAATCCTGTGGAACAGGATGTCATGGCTGGACAATTTCAGGCTCCTAGTCACCCTGGTGTGCTAAAAAATGTAAATATGAATGGGAATATACTTCAGAAATATTTTACTCATAATAATTTCTAGGGGTGCCAATAATTGTGGCCAAAATTCATTGGAGAATACATTTATTTTATCATGAGATTTTATCCCCACTTTCAATTTTTTTACTTCAATGATAGGTTAGAATTTTGTGAATTTTTTGAGTGAAAGATCAAAAGGGTAAACGGTGCATATTTATTTTCACAGCTGCCTTTGCTCATATTTATCAAGGGTGCCAGTATTAGTGAAGGGCGCTGTATATATATATATATATATATATATATATATTAGGGATGTGCATCTAATGACTGAGGCCGATACGATACGCATCTCGATGCATAGCCAACTATACGATACATTAAAGATACATATGAAGCAGGTACCGATGCGATGCGATACGATTTACCACATTTTACGATGCAGTGCAATCCGATTTCGATTCAATTCTATTCAACACAATGCGATTTGATGCAATAAGATGCAATGGAGAAAATATGACCACTTTTAATGCCTTGAGGCCTGTTTCATTAAACAAGTTAACCAAATAAGCCTGGCTTATTTCAGAATCAGAATCAGAATGAGCTTTATTGGCCAGGTGTGTTTACACATACAAGGAATTTGTTATAGTGATAGAAGCTCCACAGTGCAACAGAAACACAGCAACTGGACAGGACACAGATAATAAAAGAATAATATACAAATATACCAAATAGGCAATGTACAAAACAGCAAAAACACAATATATAATATAGACAAATTATGTGTGTACAGGTCTGATATGTGCAAATTTGAAATGAAAAAATACGTATGTGTGGTGAATAAACAATGCATAATAGAGTTGTGTGTTCCACGTTTATTGTCAAGTGTTCATGAGATGGATTGGCTAAAGGAAGAAACTGTTTCTGGGTCTGTTCGTTCTGGTTCTCAGAGCTCTGTAGCGTCGACCAGACGGTAACAGTTCAAAGAGGGAGTGTGCTGGATGTGAGGGGTCCAGAGTGATTTTACCAGCCCTTTTGCTCACTCTGGATAAGTACAGTTCTTGAAGAGTGGGGATGGTTGAACCAATGATTCTCTCAGCAGTCCGGACTATCCTCCGTAGTCTTCTGAGGTCAGATTTGGTAGCTGAGCTGAACCAGACAGTTATTGAAGTGCAGAGGATGGATTCAATGATGGCAGAGTAGAGCTGTTTCAGCAAGTTCTGTGGCAGGTTGAATTTCCTCAGCTGGCGAAGGAAGTACAACCTCTGCTGGGCCTTTTTCACAATGGACTCAATGTGATTGTCCCACTTCAGGTCCTCAGAAATTGTGGTGCCCAGGAATCTGAATGACTTCACTGCAGTCACAGTGCTGTTCATGATGGTGAGTGGAGGGAGAGCAGGGGGGTTTCTCATTAAGTCCACGATCATCTCCACAGTTTTGAGCGTGTTAAGCTCCAGGTTGTTAAGACTGCACCAGACAACCAGCTCCTGTCTGTAAGCAGACTCGTCACTGTCCTGAATGAGGCCGATCAGTGTGGTGTCATCTGCAAACTTTAGGAGCTTGACAGAGGGGTCTTTAGATGTGCAGTCATTCGTGTAGAGGGAGAAGAGCAGTGGGGAGAGAACGCAGCCCTGAGGAGCTCCAGTGCTGATGGTGCGGGTGTTGGATGTGAATTTTCCCAGCCTCACTAGCTGCTGCCTGTCTGTCAGGAAGCCGGTGATCCACTGACAGACAGAGGTGGGGACGGAGAGCTGTGTCAGTTTATTCTGAAGGCTGTCCGTTAGAGCCACAGGTCTGTAGTCATTAAGTCCAGTAATTTTGGGTTTCTTTGGGACGAGGATGATGGTGGAGCGTTTGAAGCATGAGGGGACTTCGCACAGCTCCAGTGACCTGTTGAAGATCTGTGTGAAGATGGGGGCCAACTGGTCAGCACAGATTTTTAGGCAGGCTGGTGACACACCGTCTGGGCCTGGTGCTTTCCTTCTTTTGTTCTTTCTGAAGACCTGGCACATGTCATCTTCTCTGATCTGAATTGTAGGTGTGGGGGAGGGGGGGTTGCTGGAGGTGTGAATGGTCGTGTGGAGAGGTGTTCAGGGCGGGTGTGGGGTGATTTTTCAAACCTGCAGTAGAACTCATTCAGGTCGTCTGCCAGTTGTTGATTCTCCAAAGTGCTGGGAGATGGTGTCTTGTAATTGGTGATATCGTTCATATCTTTCCACACTGAAGCAGAATCACTGGAAGAAAATTTGTTCCTTAGCTTGTCAGAATAATTCCTCTTTGGCACTCTAATCTCCTGTTCCAGTGTGTTTTTGGCCTGTTTATACAAGTGATATGCGTCCTTTATTGCTGTGTAACCGTGATCCAATATATTACGCTCTCTAATGGGGCATGTGATGTGCTGTCTGTATTTAGGCAGTTAGCGGGAGAGATTTGCTTTATTAAAGTCCCCGAGAATGATTAAAACAGAGTCTGGGTGTTGTTGTTCTGTGTCTGTGATCAGATCAGCAAGTTTCTGTAAAGCTGTGCTCATGTGCGCTTGCGGTGGAATGTAGGCATTCACGAGAATGAACGAACAAATCTCCCGCGGTGAATAGAACGGCTTGCAGTTAATGAAAAGCATTTCTAGATCTGAACTTCTTTAACACAGTTACATCTGTACACCACCTATCATTGATGTAAAAGCCGCGCGATTTCCCCGTTGATTCCGCATCGCGATCTGCTCTGATCAGCGTGAAGTTAGCCAGATGTAGTATGCTGTCCAGTATGTCGCCATTCAGCCAGGTTCCCATGAAACACAGAACAGCAAAGTTAGAAAAATCCTTGTTTGTCCGGGAGAGTAGAAGGAGTTTGTCCGTTTTTTTTGGGTAGAGAGCGGAGATTCGCCAGATGTATGCTAGGAAACGCAGTTCTAAATCCGCGATGACGAAGCTTCACGAGCTTCAGAGCTATGGCCCAACTACAATGTCCAGCAAAACGTCCGAATAATCAAAATCTGGTAAAAGATTTTGTGGTGTGTTCTGCCGAATGTTCAGCAGGTCATCCCTGGTAAAACTGATTGTATTTCTTTTAGTCTGACTCATTGTCAAATGATTTGGTTCCATAAAGAAAATTTAACATACACTCAAAAAAATGAACTTTCACTATTGTTAGTTTTACTACACCCACCCTTGTTCAAAGTACATAAAACATAAAAGTAACTAAATTAACACAAGTTAACTATGTTATTTCTACAGAAATTTAGTACTGTTGGCTTTACTTAGTAAGAGTTTGACTGGCCAACTTAACATTGTAGAGTAAAACGCAAAACCCCATGAATTTGGATCTTTGCGGATACCGTAGCTGCTCACCTGGAGGCGGAGCAACGGGACGGAAGACAGACGAACGCGCGAAGTACAAGAAGATGGTGATTTTGTCAGGTATGAATATTTCATAATTCTTTACCATCCTGTTAAATATCGCCAGGAAAAAGTGATGCGAGTGTTCACATAGTTATGTTAATTTAAGTTATCGGTGTATTTCGAAGTGTTTGAGTCTTTTAGCCAGTTAGGCCTGTTCCTCAAAGCAAGCATGTGGCAGTGCAAGGACTGCAAAATAACAGTCTCTACCAGATCATAGTTGTTGAAACACTATCGATTAGCGCATGGACGTTATGGTCGCGGTAATCGTTTTCCGTGCACTTACTCCGAGTGTCCCTGTAGATTTAAAACGTGGAATGCGCTAACTTACACAGCCATCTTAATTGTTGACTTCAAAAGCAGATGGCCAGCTCTGTTTTGTGAACATGAGGTAAATATGATGGAATAACTATTTATTTCTTTCATAGTTTTAAGTGGTGAAACAAATAGTAATTAATTTATCGAATTCAATCTAATTGTGCTTTATTCATGTACATGCAGAGTTAGCCTAAATGCTAAGTGTTCAGATGTCAATGAATGACCCTGAATATATTTTTAAACATGAAAACTATCCTTACTATAATCTTGTCTTAAATCTGCAGATTGCTGCTGAGTTCAGTCGAATCAGTACCGTCCCACTAAATCCAACTTTTATGTCAAAATTGGATGGTTACACAAGCAAGCTGGCCAGCATCTACGTTACCGGAAAAGAGGAGGAGTTGCAGGACGTAACATTTGCAAACTGATGGCTACCATCGATGAGGTTTGTTTATTTATTAATGATGTTTGTAAATAATTTCCACTTTATTATTGTGATTTATCATTGTCTATACTTTGTTTCTACTCTTCTACAGAATGATACCATCTCAACTCGGAGAGCCTGTATTCTCAGAGCACTTTCTGTGTAACGTTATCTTAATGAAGACTATGAAAACCTCATGAAGGAGTATGCAGTAAGTGTTCTCAGGCAGTGAATATTTAAAGTGTATGTATGTGTATATATATATATATATATATAATATTGTCATGAAATATAAATACGCAAAGTATATTTAACTCGGGTTGTCAAAAGTGCCAACTTCGGTACCATTCAGTACTGAAATAAAAAAAAACTTGTGATGTGGGAATTTTGAGCACTGTTGTGCAGATTCTCAAACAGCGCTGATTGGCCATAGTGTTCACATGCTCGACAGATGACTCTGATTGGCTACAATCATTGCTTCACACTCTTGACCGAGTTCTTACACAGGTTACGTTCACACATGGTAGTGACGTGTCTCTAAGCAGATATATTAAGGAACCACATTAAGCAATTATCACTGTTGCCAATTACAGTCACATCTGTTGAGCACATGAAAACTCTGATACATAGTGATTTCCTTTGGGGAAAAAAAGCTGGTTTCTTCACATTTTTTAATTTCAGTCCAGAAGCCTGTACTTTTGACAACCCTAACAAACATCTTAGAGTAGTTTTGTAAGTCATGTGAAACATTAAGGAATGTACAGTAGATACATTTTCTAAATTCTCTAAATTTACAACCTGTATTTTTGATGCAATTAAACTGACTGAACAGTGTTACTGTTTTTGTGTTTTGTAGGACACAGACTTTGACAATTCAGAGAGAGACATGGCCAATACTGTAGTTGGAATCTACATAACCAGACCTGAAGATGCATAAGCCTGTGACCCACCATCAGATGTTGGACTGATTGTTGAGGGAGTGAAAGTGCTTCAGAACCTTGGCGACGTCACCAAGGCCTGTGCTCTTCTTTTGGGAGTCATATACGTACAGCTTGAATCTCAGTTATCCTTCAGACCTGAAGTACACTTTTGAGTTTTTACAAAAAGTGTTGCTGGGACTTGACGGACAGAAACTGTCACAGAAAATACAGGTTCTCAAGAACAAACTTGTTGGTTGAACCAGTAAATCATTCTGGACAAATGAAAGAAGTGAAGATGTTTTTTTTTTTTTTGGACATTTAAATTGTTTCTGGTTTTAAAATTATGTGCCAGTTTTAATGTTATCTTTGTTGATGGCGCCACAATTTGAAATGGAGTTCTGCAGCTTTAACTGAAGTTAAAATTGTTTGCAGTTATTTACAAAGATTAGAGGTCAGTTTCAATCTTATCATTACCAATGACAAACGATTTCAGATATCAAAAATTGAGCACTGTAGCATTTGGTGACATGCTGTCTGTCTTGAACAAACTTTCCTTTTATTTTTCTAAGTAAAATGTATTACAATATTTGAAGGCAGTTGCAAAAAGTAAAAGAACAACATTTTGGTCAATAGTAAACATTCTTAGTTGTTTTTTTTTTCTGTCTTTTTGAGACAAACTGTTATCAAGCCATTAGTGGTTGTTTTCTAATAGAGGCCAGTTTAATTTTTTTTTTATATATATAATGGCTTAAATATTGGATATTTGAAATATCAGAAATTGAGCACTGTAGCATTTTTTGACAGGCTACCTGTCTTGAAAAAATCCTTTTTATATTTCTTAGAAATGTTTTTATTGCAATATATGAAGGAAGTTGCACATTGTAAGAATGTTCAGTATTGACCAAAATGTTGTTTTTACCTTTTTTTTTTTTTTTCTGAAACAAATTATGTAAGCTGTTTGTTGTTGTTTGCAAAAATAGAGGACAGTTTGAATGTTACTTTTTTACTGTTGATTCTAAAGATCAAAAATATCAGAAATGGAATTTTGCAGTATTTTAGGGCATGCTGCCTAATTTCAACAGACATTCCATGTATTTAATTTTTCTAAGTAAGATCATTACAAGGTCTTTTAAAGTGCAACTGGCTTCAAGAATTTGTAAAGAATGTTTACTGTTAAATTATTGATGTTTTAGTGTATTTGTTTCAAAGGACCTGTGAAATTTTAATTGTTTTATTGGTTTTAGCAGTTGTATATTGCAAAACCTTGCAAAGAAAATAAATTAATTTTGTTTGTAAAAATGTGTTTGATTATTTAAGTTTTGCACTTGTAGAGCAAATACTTAAAACTAAATAAAGTGTTCACCTTACATATTGAAAGTTCGTAAGTCTAACATAATATTACTAAATAAAATAAACATAACTAAAATGCATTCGTGACACATCTGAAAATTGTGTCAACTTTACCTGAATTTCTTTAGTTCATTCAACTGTATTATTACTTGTAGAAACTACTCAACACACTTGCGTGGAACCACTTGACACTCTTTTTTTATGTAAGTCCAACAAATCAATTTTTTGAGTGTAGGCCTAGATCAAGCTTAGTCACTGTTGCAACTTATGCTGGGAAACTAACCTGGTCTAAACCAGGCCAACTGTCAGGCTAAGCTGAGCTCCTCTAACACTGACCAATAGGAACACAATAATATTACCACTCTCTCACATACTATTTTTTTTTACAGTTTCGTGCCATGCAGCCTTTCTCTCATGGTTTTATGACAGCTGTACCTTTTATAGTTTGCAGAACAGATAGCAGAACATTAGAACATTACAATCTAAAATTGCTCTTTAAAGCATTAAAATAACTAAATTAAAAGTTAAAAATCACTGAATTAAAAATGAAAATAAATAATAAAGAAATTGACTATATTTTAACTGCTATAAGAAACACTTATTATTATTATTATTTTCTTTTTTTATTAGTATTGGTACACATTGTTTTTATCATTGTTCATATCTACACTGAAATGTTAAAAATAAATTCCTCTATAAAGAAAATTCACCGGGTTCCTTCCTGAACCCGACGTTGCGCTCCATTGTGACTGTTTCATGATTTTGGGATATCTGATATCTTATTTCACTGATAAGCTTGGATGTGGCCATCCAGACAAAACGGTCCGTCTCAAACTGGAAAAGACTGAACTCGACCGAAAGCAAAAGACAGTAAGACAAAATCTCCTGAATTGGCTGAATTGGTTGTATTTATCTTTTAAGAGTAAAGATAGAGTTCCATGCGTGTGTGATTTCCCTCAGGTTGAAAACGAGCATTAGAACCTAAGACTCTCTTCAGATCAAAACAATCCATTGCAACGAATGTGTGTTTACGTCTTTTGTTTTGTGTTGCTTAGCTTAGTATTGTGTTAGAGTAGTGAAATAAACTTTGATTCTATTAAGAAATCTCATATCTGTTGCTAGGTGATTTTCCAAGTCTAAATTACTTGCCAAAAAGATAACGTTTTACCTGTGCTCATGAGCTTGATAACTAAAGTTAACTATTTGGTTTGTTTTATCGTTGGCCGCGAATAAGATAAACACAATTGTTAAAAGATAACGGGCTGATTTTAATGCTTGCTGGACAAGTCGTTAATAAGGTATCGTTAACAAGGTATAAGTAGGACGTTCTGATTAATCTCAATTAATCATATAAATATCGAATCTTAAGAGTGATTCCCTAAAAGCTAAAGTTAGAACAATTCGAATAATTACTTACATCAGCATTCCGCTTGTCTATTACACCTCATTATTTAGTAATCAAACAACATTTTAGCCTCTTGTCCAAAAGAAACAACATTTGCATTTTAGTATAATGAAAGTCAGTGCTATCACCTCCAAAAGTAAATAAATGTTCTAAGTGACACTTATTATTGGAAATTTAATTCTAAAAATAAAGGTTCTACGCAGCAAAAAATCGCTTTAGTATTGAACCTTTGTTTAAGATTGTAAACACTTTATTGCGATAGGTTTGTGTACCTCTAGGGAGAAGCCGATGACTTTGAAGCACTGCTCCACTGTCTCAAACTGCTCCTTATAGAAGGCATTGCCCACAATGTCAGGCACTAATTTAACATTCTCATTGTGGAGATACCTGGAATTGAGAAAAAGAGAGTGCAAAACAGAAATAAGGACGTCAGATGAGGATCCAGATAAAAACAGCAGGCTGTTATCAGGTGCTCAAGAACTTACTTTGGAGTTTTGCTGTCAGACAGCTTGTAGTGGCCAAGTTTCTTCCTCTCAGCCAGACCAGCATAGATATAATAGAAGATGTGGAAATTACGTTCCCCTCTGAAAAAAATAAAGATGTTTGGTTATAGGATGGAATTAAGCATCTAAGCAGTTGAGAAAAAAGTCTTGGTTGTAAATGATGGCAAGTAAACTTATTAAAAAAGAAAAGTACATTCTCCATTTTCTTATTTTAAACTAAATATTTGAGTGCTTACATATACATGCAGATGCATACATACATGTGTGTGTGTATATATATATATGTATAATTTAAAATATTATTAGTAGTATTACTTGTTGAACAAAATGTATTGAATGCACTGTATATGTTTTAAAATAAAATACTTTATCAGTCTTTCTATTTCAAAAGTTCATGTTGAATACAATGTTACCTGCCATTTCTTTATAGTTAATTTTGAAATTCACTTGGAATTTCTGAAAATTGTAATAAATGTGACATTGTAACAATTTCCTTTTTTCATTGTGCTTTATTTTTTTCAACAAATTATTTTCACCCTATTTACTGAATGTGCTTTGATAAAACAGGATAATTATTAAACATCAAAATGTGTTTGGTCATTTCAGTCAGTCTTTGTCATTCAATATTTAATTCTGTATTCATGCTGAATTTAGCTGCAGCTTCAAGGTTAAGGCAATACGAGAGAGATGGTCTCCTACACGGCCTGGTGTACAACCCGAGACTTCTCCAGCAGGTAATCTGACATCTGAGCTCCCACCACGGTCCCTCCACAGGTGAACTTCATCTCCAGATACTTCCCAAAACGACTGGAGTTATCATTGATCACAGTGCAGGCATTTCCAAAGGCCTCCACCAGACTATTGACCAGCAAAATCTTCTCTTGGAGGGTTTGATTGTTTGCCTGAAGAAACAAAAAAGAATAGATAGATAGATAGATAGATAGATAGATAGATAGATAGATAGATAGATAGATAGATAGATGATAGATAGATAGATAGATAGATAGATAGATAGATAGATAGATAGATAGATAGATAGATAGATAGATAGATAGATAGATAGTCATCAACTCATTATTGCAAAATAAAAGTGATTAGGACTGAACACACATATTTCACATCTAGATATATATAAAAATCGTCCAACACCATAAATAGACATCAAAATATTGATTGAAGTTGAAATTATTTTATTATGTGAGAAGAATAAATCATTAAGTGATATGAAAGACATTCTATGACAAAAACATGTCATAACACAACAGTGAGAACATAAAGCCGCTCTCCGAACCTTTCCGAGGACGGTCAGCTGTTGTACTAATAAGTGGGCACTTTCTGTTTTCCCAGCACCGCTCTCTCCGCTAATGACAATGCACTGCACACAGAAACAAGCAGTTCAGAACATGACTGATGATACACTGAGAAAAAAAAAAGGTAACCTAAAATTGGCAACATCTAAATATTAGGTCACACTTTATTTTAAGGTCTAATTTTCGCTATTAACAAGCCATTAAAAGGTTAGTTCACCCAAAAACACAAATTAAGATATTTTTGAGAACTCTCTGACCCTCCATAGACAGCAAGGATCCTAAAACGTTCTGGGGTACTCTCCAAAACGGTGGATGACGGTAACTCGAGGAGTATAATTGTTGAATAAAATTGTTATTTTTGTTTTCTTTGCGCACAAAAAGTATCCTCGCAGCTTCGTAAAATTACGGTTGAACCACTGATGTCACATGGATTATTTTACCGATCTCCTCGCTATGTTTCTGGACCTTGACCGTGGTAGTATCCTTGCTGTCTATGGGAGGGTCAGAGAGTTCTCAAAAATATCTTAATTTGTCTTCCGAATGACGGTCTTACGGGTTTGGAAAGATATGAGGGTGAGTAATTAATGACATCATTTTCTGAAAGGGTAAACTAACCCTTTAAGTTTAGGTATTGGGTTAGGGAAGTAGAATATGGTCATGCAGAATATGTGCTTTATAAGTACTAATAAACAGCCAATATATTATTAATATGCATGCTTATAAGCAACTACTTAATAGTGAGACTCGGTCCCTATACTAAAGTGTTACCAAATATTATTTACTATCATTGAATCAACCTAACACATTACTTGAAATGACCAAAACTACTTCATATGGATTAAACCAGGTAGAAATATCTCTTTAAAGTAATAATAGCAGATTACAATGTGTTGATGGAATATACTGTAGGACCATAGAGGAACATAGTCTACCTGATCAGCATTATAGGACACCATGGACTGATATGCGATATCTGCAACTGCATATATATGAGGAGGGTTGGACGTTCTTTTGGCTCCAATGTAAACCTTAGAATGCTGTCAGAGAATCACAAAATATTAGACAACTGTATTTGACTAAATTGATAATTCACATTTCCTGAAACAAAAGTGTAACGTAATTAAGTGTTCTTTTAGTTTTGCATTTAAGTATATTCTTAAAGTATATTTTTTCCATAATAAGCACTCTTTTTTTTTAAGTAAACTAAAGTGTACTTCTTTTTTACAAGGTTATTTAGAGAGAGGAGAACATGTGAATGAAAGAAAAAGGGGAATTATATATACACTCTTTCTGCAAATGGTACAATATCACAAAACAGATACAGATTGATGGGTGAGGAAGAAAGCGAACGAGAGATGTGGCACACACACACACACACACACCTCCGGCGTGTACAGCTCCATTTTGTGGAATGGATTAACCGCTATGAGGATGTCTCCAACGTAGGTGTAGATCTGCTCCTCTGCGTAACGTTTCTGTAGCTGTTCAGTGATTGTGTTCTAACAGAGAGACAATTAAACATCACAGATGGCCGTCCCATCAAACCACTGCACACCGATACACAACAATATAACCATCTAATACCACATTTTCATGCATGACCAAACCTAGACACGGTGAGATGATTCATTATCTACTGCATTCATGGCTCTTTACATAGTGATTATTGCACACTATGTACATTTTGCTGCCATATGCAGCCAATATGGCCATACAAGACAGTTACACACATCACAGGTCTCCATCTGGTGATATCAGTCCAAGGACAAAAGCATAATACAAGTGCTTCCTGTCAGCACTGCTACCATAATGGATGAGAAAATATATCTAGTGCCAATGAGAGCCCTCTGCATTGATAAATCACCTTAAATGTGTTTCTATACAAACTCTGTTATTGTTCACTAATCTGTCTATTTATTCACTTGACAGATAAAATATGAGACTGCTTGGATGAGTTATGTTCACTTGACAGTCTCTCTGAAAAACACTGCTGGAAAATGTAAGAAATACAAAAGAATTCCTGCTGGAATGAATGGGCTGTCTGACAGAAGGATGGAAAATTTCCTGAAGCCTTTCCTTAGTCTGTACTGATGATCAAAACGTGTGTGTGTGTGTTTTGGCCTTTCTCTTGTGGGGTCTGTATTCATTCTTACTTCATCTAGAACCTCCAGGGTTGCCAGATCATCCGCGTCGTCACAACTTTGACTTTGAGACTTCATGTAGCTGCCTTTTTTGGTGTGGATCCGCTCATGCCTGCAACCATGAAAGTTAAAATCACAGAAATTACTCACACAAATGACCTTTGTTGAAACTACTGATAAAGTCATTAAAGGTAATGATGAAATAAAAATCAATAGTTATATAAGAAAATTGCTAAGTCAGTTTTTACTTCAAGGTTATTTTATTCTATAGTTTTATTATTTTTTCAAAAGCTATGCAGCAAAATTATCACAGTGGATTGAGTATGACATTAGCATAGGTGCTGTAACAAGCATGCAAAATACATTACCTGTTTATTTTTTTCACAAACTTTTGTTGGGGTTAGTAAGATTTCCCCCCCCACCCCACCCGCCCAAATAAAAAAAACTGAAAAACTGTTTTCATCATTGATAATATAAAGAAATATTTAAGCAACAAATCAGCATATTAGAATGATTTCTGAAGGATTATGTGACACTGAAGACTGAAGAATATATATATATATATATATAATATAATAATATTTCGTTTTTTGCTGTATTTTTGATCAAATAAATGCAGTCTGTGTGAGCACCACCTTTTTTAACACTAAAAACATGGAAATACTTCAAACTTGTTTTACCTATTAACAATATAGCCGCATTATACTGAATATTTGTTTTATGAATTTATGATGTTATTGAACAAACGTTAGGTAAAAGTAAGAAAGCCCAGCACATTGGACCAAACTATGTATTCACACATTTAAAAGAGTAACTCTTGAATAAACCCAACATCCTAAGCACTCTTAAGATGATTAATTACAGAGCCAAGAAAAGCACAACATATGAGCACACACTATATTCTCAATGATATTGGTATTATACAGTAAAGCTGCCTAACAACACATTCTGTGAATCACAAAAACACTGGGTACACAATCAACACTTTTGGTAAAGCTGCAAGGGAAGTCGCCACAACATAATATGATCAGAGACAGGAAGCTGCTACTGCTACATCCACAGAAAGTAGACTCGATCTAACCCATGTGACTGACAGTCAATATCTCATACCTGGAATCACTGTCTCTCCTTTCAGATATTCCAAGATGGCTTAAACAATAAAAATAAAGTTAATATCTTAGAAGCATAGCAGGGTTTGTGATGGCGCCGCTATAATGGCTAGCACTGCAGTTAGCAGTGTGATCTGATGTGATCCTTGTATTTTTATGACCGTGTTTATGTAAGTTTTAAAAATATAAGTAATTCTGATGTATCTCTGGCTTTCAAGGCTGATTACAGAGGACTCATTCTTGCATTTTGAGTTATTAATAAAGTGTTGTCTGTTTAAACGTGCTCTAGATGGACACGGCATTTCAAGTCAATAATAGTTTAATTTTTAAGTATAATTTGTCGGCATTATGTTTCAATAAAACTGAAATAAAATCTGACAACAGGAGTATCATAAACTTTGCTTATTAAGCACAGATGGCACAAAAAATGGAAAACATATATTTTACAAGTCGGTCCAGCTAAGACTCAAGCATGTTTTAGAGTAAATAAACAATATATTTTAAATGGAAGATGGGCCTTTCAAATATTCTGCCATCATATTCTACATAAGAATGCATCAGGTTTTTTTTTTTTTTTTATGAATGGATTGCTTCTCATTATACAATCTCTGGTAGAGTTTGGCCAGTCATTCCTTGTGAAAAAGAATAGTAAAAATAAAAATAGCATTCATTACGGAAATAATATACGTTAAAATAATATACTTAATTATGAACTGAATGTAATGTGTTCAGATTAATGTTAATTGCACTTAAAATAAAAATGTCTAACAGTTTAAATTTATATATTTAAAGCAATTAGCTGAACTTTAGAGTGATTTCAACTTTAAAATAAAACTTTTAAGAAATATAGTAATGAAAGTGTACTTTCTTTAATATGGCTGGAGGCTTCATGTCATGTGATTAAATAGTTTTAAACAAATCTGTCAAAAGTACTATTCATTTCTGTAAGGGTGAAACGTTTTAGTGAAAAAGTAGCCTTTAAATTGTAAAAGTTAGAAAGTTCAAATTCAAACTTGTTACGCTTTAAACACTTATATTTGTGTTTAATTACCTTGTTTTCTCGATAACGCCGATTTGCTGGTTGAGGTCGATTAGCTCCATCAGCTGCTTGGGCAGCGTCTTCTCTCGGCCCACAATCTGTTTGATGAAGACATGCTGAAGAAGGTCAAACACATTGGGCCTGAGCTCAAAATCCTTTATCAGACACCTGAAGAGGACAAAAATGGGAGAATGTGTGCTAAAATGTCCAAAATACCACATCAAATGGCAGCTGATAAGGACCAGATTCGGGAAAAACACTAGGTTGTTGAGATGAATTCAGTTACAAACAATGTTCTGGTAAACCAGCAGGAGGATAATTAGAGTATGATGAGGCATTATGAGACACAGCTCTTTATGAGAGTAATTAACCTACAAAATCAGTGTCAAAAAGAAAAACTAACAAAACTTTAACAACCAGCAAACTTTATATTTGCCAATGCTATACATATAAATACAAATACATTTAACCTGCGTTACTCACTTGCATATAAAATCGTTAAAATCGTTTGACCAGAGCTCTGGTTGGTGTAGGGTGGGTGGAGGATTTCTGTTCAGAGAAAAACAGATACATATAAGTGTGAGAGAGCAATGAGGAGACAACCGCTCACAGCAAATTGATCCAATTTCAAAGGAAAAAGGCACTCCTCACTTGATAAGATTATTAGATTACTGCCAAAAATTGTCTGTTGTTTAGATGAATCATTTCAACAATCCTTATAAGCACAGACCATATAAAGCATGCACAAAGAAAAATGTCTATATACCAAAATGCATACCTGCATATGCTTTTATTACATTATATACATTAAACAAAACAACATAGAATTATATTACTATATATACTACTATTGTTTTGTAAAACAAGGCATTTTGTATTTATAATTTAATTTAATTTAAAAAGTCCGGGTGCTGAATTGGCCTGCCTGCAGTCCAGATCTTTCACCTATAGAGAACATTTGGCACATCATTAAACTAAAAATACATCAAAGACGACCACAAACTCTTCAGCAGCTGGAAACCTATATCAGGGAAGAATGGGACCAAATTCCAACACCAAGACTCCAGAAACTCATAATCTCGATGCCCAGACGTCTTCAAACTGTTTTGAAAGGAAGAGGAGATGCTACACCATGGTAAACTTGCCCCCGTCCCAACTATTGTGAGACCTGTAGCAGGCATCAAATTTGAAATGAGCTCATTCTGTGCATAAAATTTTAAAATTTATCAGTTGAAACATTTGTTATGTTATCTATGGTCTGTTGTGAATAAAATATTGGCTCATGTGATTTGAAATTCTTTTAGTCTTCATTTTATTCAAATTTAAAAAAAACATCCCAACATTTCTGGAATTTGGGGTGTAGCTGGAAAGCCACTATATCCCATAATACACTTTAAACAGATACAGTGCCCTCCAAAAGTATTGGAACAGTAAATACAAAATTGCTCTGTTGGCTGTGGAGTCAAGACATTTACAAAAATGATTAAAAGATGAATATGAGACAAAACTACAGAATGTCACATTTTATTATTGGGTGATTCAACACATAGATGTTTTACCAGCTAAGAAGTTCAGCACTTTTAGAGTTTCATCCCTCTATCTGATGTGAGCATAAGTATTGGAACAGTTGCCTCACAGGTCTTTCTAAGTGATCAGCTGTGTCCTGTTGCAGTAATTCTTCAGATATTAAAAGCAGGGAATGTGTCGTATCAGTTATATCCAGTACTTCTGCATTCTGAATCTTGCATTTAATGATGACACACACAAACCAGGATGAAGATGACTTTGAGAGAAAAGCATGCAATTTGGATGCTAAAAGAAAAGAGGAAGTCAGTTAGAGCTCTAGCAAAAACAAAGGGCATGGAGAAATCAAGAGTTTGGAAACCACCAGCAACACCAGCAACCAACAACGACCTGATCGGCTGAGAAAACAACAGTAGTTGATGACAGACAAATCATAAAAGCTGTGAAAATGAATCCTAAAAGACGTATCTGTAAAATCACCAACAACTTCCAGAAAGCTGGGGTGATACTCTGACAATCTACTGTCCTCAGGAGACTTTGACACAGAATTACAGATGCTACACAGCAAGATGCAAACCTCTGACCAGCACCAAAAATAGAAAGGCAAGATTAGAGTTTGCAAAAAAGCACAAAGGTGAGCCAGAAGAGTTTCGGAACTGTGTTTATGGACCGATGAGATGAAGTTGAACCTTTATCTAAGTGGTGGGAAAGCAAAAATGTGGAGAAAAAAAAGGAACTGCAATGATCCCAAGCATACAGCCTCATCTGTAAAGCATGGTGGAGGTGGTGTCATGGCATGGGCATGCATGGCTGTCTCTGGAACAGGCCCTCTCAACTTTACTGATGACTTAATGTATGATGACAGTAGCAGAATTAATTTGGAAGGGTACCAAACCATCTTGCCTAACAATATTCAAGAAAATGCCACCAGATTCATTGAGAAGTGCTTCATATTGCATCAGGACAATGACCCAAAACACCCTGCCAGTTCAGTCAAGGAATTTATAAGGGCAAAGAAATGGAAAGTCTTAGATTGCCCAAGTCAATCTCCAGATTTAAGTCTGATTGAACATGAATTTCACCAGCTGAAGAGGAGAGTAAAGACAGAAACTCCCCAAAACAAGCAACAATTGGAATTGGCTGCATTAAAGTCTGGGAAAAGTATTTCAAAGGATGAGACCAAGAGTCTGGTGATGTCTATGGGTCACAGACTCACTGCTGTGATTGTGCGCAAGGGATCTGCAACTAAATAATAGCTTTTAATATGTTATATCTGCCTTATGTTCAACTGTCCCAATACTTATGCTCACATCAATGAGTGGGATGAACTCTAAAAGTGCTGTTCTTTTTATTTATTGAAACGGCTAATAATAAAATATGACATTCTGTAGTTTTGTCTCATATTCATATTTTAATCATATTTGTAAATATCTTGACTCCACAGCCAACAGTGCAATTTTGTCTTTACTGTTCCAAAACTTTTGGAGGGCACTGTATTTCTTATGAAAGATGGCTTATTTATTACTTTAGGTACTATATTATTATTATTATTATTAAATCCATGCCAATAAACAGCCAGTTGCCATTTTTACAATTGATCTCAAATGGAGTGATAACATGACAACAACATGAACTGTATCTTTTTTTCCTGGGTAATAACATTGCAATATTTAACATGGTTTTGTAGTGAAGATATTAACGTTTTTGACTATAAAGAGAGAGAGAGATAAAAGGCTAAGAAATATTCAACGAGCTAAAAAGCGTCAGCTATCCCTGATCTCCTTTGTTTTTGTTTGAGGTTGCATGAGTGAAAGTGAAATTTTCAGTGAATTTGTGCTCATGTAAAAAAGCTTTGTCTGTGAATGCTGCCAAAAAGCTTTTTCCTGTAAATGTAGATAAGTAAGCAGATAGACACTTAACGGTGTCACAGAGGACCTGACAAGTGTTCCCTGCTGTGGAACAATAGAGCTAATTAGCCATCATTTGGTGTCCTGGTGAAGGGGGCTATTAGCAGAGGGAGAGCAGGGTTGAGGAGGTGTACTCCAGCCCAACGGCTAGCGTGTCAGGAGCGCGCTCTGTGCCTCTGACAGCGATTGATTACCCTAATGGGGGGGCATACATCTCTGCTTATCACACGCTGCACCCCACACAAACAGCAGCTTTCATGGAAACGGCTGGAGAAACGCTTGGACTATTAAAGTGCATCCTTATCGGAAAACGCAGCAGCAAAAAATAAAAGATTACAGAGGAAAACAACAAGGCTTCTGCAATTTAAAGCACATTATTAAGAGCACAGGATTCGAAAACCACAAGACAACAACAATAACGTGGGCTGGGATATGTTTTGTTCTGGTAACTTATGTCACTAATTAAAGCACCAAATAATCAACAAAGTAGACAACCGTTCAAAAGACTGGGTTTGGTAAGATTTTTGAATGTTTTTGAAGAAAGTCTCTTATGCTCACTGTTTTCAAACCTGATAATATTTTTTCTTGAGCAGAAAATCAACATATTAGAATGATTTCTGAAGGATCATGTGACATTGAAGACTGGAGTAATGATGCTGAAAATTTTGCTTTGCATCACGGAAAATAAATTACATTTTAATTTAATTTTTTATTTAATTTGAATGTTTTTGTGGAAACCATGATTCATATTTTCATGATTCTGTGATGTATAAAGAGGGAACAGCATTTATTTGGAATATAAATCTCTTGTAATGTTATTATTTTTTACTTCATTTTGATTGCACGGAATTAAATTGAATGAATGAATAAATGAATGAATTTTTAATCTCACAAAAATATGAATTGCAAGATATAAACTCATAATTGCGGCTGACTTTTTTTCTAATTTTTTTCAGTTCACATCTCACAATTCTGAATTTTTTTCCACAAAATTATGAGTTTACATCTTGTAATTCTGTTTTTATTTGTTTCCACTATGGAATATAATTATATATATATATATATATATATATATATAAAAAAAAAAAAAAAAGGTCATTCTGACTGTTTTTTCATCTCATAACTTTTTCTTGCAAGTTTATATCTCTCAGAATTGCAAGGAAAAAGTTTTGGAATGTGAGATAAAAAAGTCACAATTATGTATTTGTATTCTTTCTTTCCTTCTTCCTTCCTTCCAGGGTAGAAACAGGTTTCCACAGTACAAAGTATTTATATTTTAATTTCCCTGCCTTTAGTGTTATATGTTAAAAATATATTTTTTGGTCTCTATTTTCATCCATGTACATGTCAGCAGCATATTCAGATTATGTATCATCTCTCATTGAATGTGTTAATTTCTGGTTTATTTTGGTTCTCAGCTCCTGTTCGCTGGCTAAATGTGTGTATTCCTGTCTGAACGCAGACACATTGTGCCCAGGGCTCTTAGTCTGGCCTAATCTGGGTCACACAAATGTTACACCAAATATGCCATGAGCATGTGCCACTGGCCTAGTACTGTTCACTGAGTACATACTAGCTCTCAATCCCTACAGAGCCAGAGTCAAGTCAAGTCATTTGTATTTGTATAGCGCTTTTAACAATGCAAATTATGTCAAAGCATCTTTACATCTGCTTTATATAAAGTTGGGTGGCTTTATATCAGTTTTACAGTATTTAGACGGGGAAATAGTTTGTCGAAATAGTGTCATTCTCCTCTGGCCAGAAAAAATCAGCAGTTTAAATCTAGGCTAAAGAAGAATCAGATTGTGCAAAGTCGTAACAGATCTCCTCTGATTCTAACCAAGCCATAATCATTCAGCATAAGAGAGACAAGTTCAAATCTGTCTAATTGTGAGAGTAATTTATCAACCAAAACACTGTCAGATTTTGCAATAAAAAATTCTCAAATATTTCATTTTATAAATTGATGCATATTTTTAAAATAAATATATTTTATATACATTTTAACCTAAAATATTCTTAAATATAGAATAACACTCAGGTTAGATTTGACCCTGAAATGTTTTTATTCAGCAAGAATGCATTAATGATCAAAAGTGACAATAAAAATACATTTATAATGTTACAAAATATTTTTGCTTCTGTTTATCAAAGAATCAAATGTTAAAATATATTTAAAAGTTATTTTAAATTGTAATAATATTTTACAATGACTATTTTAAATATATTTTGATCAAATAAATGCAGCTTTGGTGAGACTTTTAAAAACATAAAAAATCTTACCGACCTCACGCTTTTTTAATAATAATGTAGATCTAAATATAAAAATACGTTTCAAAATAAATCTTGAGTGAAATATTTTGAGAACATTCAGATTTGAGATTCTAATGGCTACGTTCCAGTTTTGTCACATTGCATTGCTCATTCTCAGTCTGGATGGGCGTGGGGGGTGTAAGGTGTGCTTTTTCAAATAAGAAGGAAAGAGAACATGAGAGAGACCCAACAAAGACAGCCTGCAGTGCGTACATGAGCAGTCAGAAACATTACCACACCGCTCTATGATTATACCCACAACCCCCACCATTGACTGCAGTCAGAACGCCACTGCTCTGACAACACAGCACTCAATGGACGGATGCTCTGTCTGTGTGTGTGTGTGTGTGTGTGTGAGGTATATTAGAGCACAAAAGTGCTGCACCATCAAGATGACACTAGCGATAACTGTTTCTGTTCTGAGCCTGAAAACAGTAAACAATCAAATTTCCCCTTCAGACAGGTGGATGGAGAGAAAAATCGCTTTGTCTCTTTCTTGTGTCCACAAATATACATGCATTTCAAGAAACTGAAGTACATTTAAGCTGCACTAAAAAAGACCTAAGAATGAAACCAGCCTGGCTTCTGACAGCTACAAGGCCCAAGTAAGCAGCAATGCTAACATCACAAATTATTCCATGTACTGACTCAAACCTGACCTTGTGGACTGTGAGGTCTTTTTGAATATTTTGTAGAGTAGTCATGCAAATCAGTGTTTGCATACAACATGTGTCAAACAAAAATGAGGGCGTCACCTTGGAATTTTGAAGAGAGCTCTCATTGGATGAAGATCAGTAAGGGGCGGGTCTCCATCACCCAGCTCTATGGCCGTGATACCCAGAGACCACACGTCACAGCGCTCGTCATACGTGGAGTCGAGCTGCTGCTCACATGCGATGACCTGGTCAAATACACAAACACAGTCATTACTGAACTGCAAATGTTTATAACAGACACTGACTGCTGAACAGTGTCACCAGAGCACAAAAATTCCACGAATCGAGTGAGTCAATGATTCAGTATCCCATTCACCCTCTTTTCTGAATTAATCAGCCATTTGAATGAATCAGTTGAAT
This sequence comes from Barbus barbus, assembly GCF_936440315.1. Classification (NCBI taxonomy): domain Eukaryota; kingdom Metazoa; phylum Chordata; class Actinopteri; order Cypriniformes; family Cyprinidae; genus Barbus; species Barbus barbus. The sequence continues at coordinate 5,376,320 of NC_136722.1, forward strand.
GAATGACTAAATGACTCACTCATTAAAACAACCATTTGCCGCCACCTACTGGTTGTTTCACATTTAATGTATCATTGAAGTTTTCCCAACATTTCTTATTTGCATGTTCAAAAAATATTTAAAACATTAATCTTATCACATTATTTATGACACCTCAGGTTCCTCAAACAGTGTGTATAAATACATCTAATGCTTTTGTTTTGCTTTGCAACACAAAGATGGATTTTGTTAATACTGATTTCATTTGAAGGGTAACAACTCTACAGTGTCTTATTATTCAAACTAACTGAAAAAATGTAATAAGGTTGGGGGAAAATTTATAAACCATGGGAAATTACATCTGTTTTGTTATATACAACATATACAGCAACTCATTTCCACCTCTTTCCAGTCACAGAGTACTTTATTTTCAGAGTTGTTTAAGTGAGAGAAAATAATGTATGTAACTTAGTCCAGATTGGGGAAATTGTTTTGTTATGCAGTTTTTTGTTATTTATTTATTTATTATTGATTGAAAAAAAGCTGATTTTTGTTTTGTATAAGCTATCAGTTTTAATTCTTAGAATGAAAAAAATTAAAAATCAAGAACATTGCTTTGGAATTGGCCAAGAAAATTGCAACTGGAGCATCTTTAGTTGTAATACTACAAAAGCAACTGAAACTGGGACCTTATTGTGCAGAATAATAATAGTTTAATAATACAGAAAACACATAATAATATTAAACACACTAAAAGCATGTTGATTTTATATTTTTAAAAATATAGAAGATGTAATTTAAGAGAGAGAGAGAGAGAGAGAGAGACTAAGCAGGGATGAGAGAAATATACATCTGCTACAATAAATCTAAGCAAAAGAGCTGCTAATAAAAAAAATGCCTTCTTGTGACAAAAAAAAATCATGGTTTAGTTTAGATCAATTTAGATCTCTACATTAACCTATACTATTGTACCATAAACTTTATGTGGATAGAAAACCACAGAATGCAATACAGGTGGTCTTACCTCAGAATTAGAAACACAAATAAACTGTCCAGCGTCTTTAGTATTTAATCCATGCGATAAATCCAGAAATGAACCTAGAATGTTCCCCACAGATGTTTAGAAGTCTAAAAGTGCACTAATAATACATCTCTGTTTGTGTTTTGATTGTATTGACACCTAGAACAAATTGAGGCACGTATGCCTCTGCCCTTGAGTCTTATGAAAATTCTGGCTACGACTCTTAAAACAACTTCAGAGACGTAGTCCTCCTCGCTGGTCTCATATGGAAATCTTATGGAAAAACTAAGTAAACAAAAACATTTGCAGCCCACAAAGTCACCTCCATGCTTTGCAAACTACTTGCCAACGGTCCTACCTCAGGGGCCATCCAGAAGGGCGTCCCGACCGAAGTGTTCCTCCTCAGCCGGGTGTTTGTAAGCTGGGCCGATACCCCTAATCAGAGGAAGAAACATCAACAACACATCATGTAAGCTAGTTATCATACAGATTCAATGGATGGCTTCTGGATTCAAGGAATGTCTTTGGCTTGTCTGTATGTGATTAGCTGAGTGGCAATGGAAACACAATTTGAATAGAGATCAAACAAGGTCACAACAAAAAAAAAGGACATGTTGTCTTGGATGCAGTGATCATAGTAACCCAGCACTGACCCATGAGCCTTCTGACTGAGAGTCAGAAGTCATTATTTACATAAAATCTTGACTTGAAAATCTTATTTAAGAGCTGTGGTCACCCTTCACTGTCACTGTAAAAGCAGAACGAATATGATGGAGACATGATGGAGAGTAAAGGAAGTCAACTATTCCTTTAAATGAGTATAATTTACATAAGAAGCTAAATTATGTAAGATATTAATATTCATTTTCAGAGAAGCTTACTTGACTGAAGGAAAGAATGGAGCTTGCAAGACTATAAAAGACAGGGGTTAGGTGTTAAATATCACTGAAAAATGGTAAACTAAAAGAAGTAACAGTAAATTAACTTGATTTATTAAAGTCAAAAATATTTTTACTATAACTGATTAACAATTTAAAACCTAAACATATAAATTTGCACCACCAAAACTACATAATATGGATGTAGAAAAAACTACATAAATCATGTAGAAGTCAAATTTAAAGTAACAATTGCAGGTTCCCACTTTTCACAGTGTAAGTTTTGCTTTTATGGTGAGGTCAAATTTGCGTGAAAAAAACGTTGAAATCTATGTGAGGAAATCCTGCACCCTCAAGTAGATTCCTAATGAATTTGGTTTGCCAAAATGCGCAGAACAACAGTAAATGTGACCAAAACTTTAGGGATTAGAACACACGATCTACTAACCTAATTTTCTTGATGTGAATATGATCGATTTGACATTTGACTGAGATAAGTTTTACATTTTAGTTTAACTATTATTCTTATTATTAAATGAATGATATTAGTTGTAAATGCTATTATTTTTAAGTAATTCAAGACTGAATTTTTTAAAGTCTCATACTTGCTTACTTTAAAAGAAATCTCACCAACATCAATGATATCGTCATGATACTTAAATCTGATTGGTCTTTCTTACATCTATTTGCATACTGAATTGCGACTGGTCTCTTCTATTTTGTGTCTATGCAAATATCTATAGTCAGCAACAGCTAAATAGCTAAAGCAAAGCCTGAAACCTAAACTTACTTAAAACCAACCCTATTCTTTTCCTTCAGAAAATGCAAATCTAGTGCCATTTGTTCTTAGCACAAACTTCAGTACATGTAAATATATTTTTCTGGGAAACAAGATATTAGAAATTTGGATTTCTGCTGTGAAGTAACTCAAATTCACTTCAAATCTGTAAATCGCATAGAATCTGAAATGTTTAGATAAGAGCAGATTATGTTGTGCTGCTAAATTTAACTATGAACACATTATTCATATTTAGAATGTTTTAAAGGAATCTTCCATCAGTTTATGATCGGATTAGAGCTATTGAATCACCAGGAAACAAGCCATTCTTGGCAGTATCAAAAAGGATTCGTTGCATTCATAAGACTCACAAACACATTAAATCCCCACTACACCACAGACAAATACAGAAACATGGATTCACATATGCTGTGGGCCGTAAATGGACAACAGACAATAGATGTATTGAAGAATAACAGTTAGACACACAAACATACACACACACACACAGACACAGCACTAAACAGTCTCCTGCCGCTGCTCCCTTTCTGCTACATTAGATCTGCACAGGGCCCCGGGGCCAGTCTTAATAATCATCAGAGATAACACTGCCAATTAGAATATTCATGACAAAGCCACTAAAGCGTCCTCCTCCACCCCCCCCCCCCCCCCTCCTCTCGCTCTTTTTGTCTAATAATGCACTTTTTTTTCTCGTTCAGATGAATCAGTGTGGGGGCTTTATCTTCTCAGCATAGTGTAAGCCCCTTCACACGGATAACGCATTATCCCTGCATGACTCTGAGCGCTCTGGACGTGGGCACGTGGAACCTCTGCATACAGCCGTGGTCCGACAGCCACCCACTCGCCGTGGCTCCATTCCTGACAGTGAGAGACAGATATCGCCCCCAGCACGTCTCCAACCAAGCACTCAACAAATGCACTCTTTTTGGAAAAATTAGGTTGACAGAGTAAATGGAGTGACGTTCAAGTGAGGTTTGTGTGGTTTGATGCAGACAGAGAATAGAAAATAATTAATTCCCTGCTTTCACTATATGTTTGGGTTAAGGCATCAAGCAATACCTTCTCAAATAAATGAATGAAAGTTAATTTTGTAAAAAATATATATTTTTTTTATTTTAAGAAGGTTATACAGATTAGACAGCCAATTATAAAATGGATAGTTGTAATACAGAATGCTGATCGATAAAATAAAATAATAGGATTTACTTTGAAGCATTTTTCACTCCTAAATCGCTAGTAAATTTCACCAATAATTACAAAAGAATGGTAACTATCACACTGAATTAAAAGTAAAATTTTGAAGTAGGAAGAGTGAAATAGCATTTTCTTGTAAACCATTGTTACAAGATGGATTCGGACACACAGGAGATATAAAAGCGGTAAGGTTTATTTCGACAGATGAGCAATGGCAGGATATAGCAGCGGTGAGTATCTGATGTAGAGACGTTGGCGGATGAATAGAGTGGATTACTGAACCGTGTTGTTCCTTGGCAGGAGCTCGTGGATGGATAGGGAGACCACACACCTCTTTGCTTTGTGGAAAGTTCCAGGAATGACGAACAGGGATCCAGGACACGGATGGACAACACTTGAAGGAAACACAAGAGGTTAGTACACAGGACGGTAAGTAGCAGGTAGGTCGCTGAGATAACATGTAGGAGTCCACTTCGAATAAACGAGACCGGACGTCTGACTGTGGTGAGGTGTGTGGTTTTATAGTGGGGTTTAATGAGGTGATGATGAAGTGCAGGTGTGCCCATTAGTACTCTGGTGAAGGTGCTCGCTGTGATTGGTGGAGGTGAGAGCCTGGTCGATCTGTAACATTACCCCCCTCTCCACGGCCCGCTCCTGGGGGCCGAAAACCCCGACGTCGTGGTGGCCTTCCTCTTCCTCTGGATGGTTGGGATGGGTCGCATGGAATTCCTCCAGTAATGTGGGATCTAAGTTGTCATCTCTGGGGACCCATGATCTCTCCTCTGGCCCATAGTCTTCCCAGTCCACTAAGTACTCCAGGCGGCCACCACGACGCCGGGAGTCCAAGATCTCCTTAACCTTATATATGGCTCCGTCCTCCAGTATTAATGGGAGAGGGGGTTCCTCGCTCGGACCAGGCTCTGTGGAGGGAGAAACAGGAGAATGATAAGGCTTCAGGAGTGAAATGTGAAAGGTTTAATTAATTCTGTAATGTGGGGGTAACTGTAACTGAAAGGTGACCGGGTTGATTCGCTTGAGAATGGTGAAGGGACCGACATATCTGGGACTAAACTTCTTGCAGGGCAGACGCAGTTTGATGTCCATTTGATGTGTGTTTGATGGCATAGTTGACAGCCAGACCTTCTGTCCTGGTTGGTATTGCGGGGCTTCTGACCTGCGAAGGTCGGCTGTCATCCTGCGTCTACGTACTGCACGCTGGAGTGTTTGATGAGCATCGTCCCAGACCCTCTCGCTCTCTCAGACCCAGTAATCCACCGCAGGTACTTCCGAGGGTTCCCCTGACAGGGGAAAAACGATGGCTGGTAGCCGAGCACGCACTGGAAGGGAGTGAGTCCAGTCGAAGCTTGACGTAGGGAGATCTGGGCGTACTCAGCCCAGCCAATGAACTGGTTCCAAGAGTCCTGGTGGCTATGGCAGAAGGTTCGCAGGAAGCGACCGATCTCCTGGATCTTCCTCTCCGTCTGCCCGTTCGTCTGGGGATGGTATCCTGACGAGAGGCTCACGGTCACATCTAGGAGCTTAAAGAACCCCCTCCAGACTCTGGAGACAAATTGTGTGACGATCCGACACTATATCTTCGAGGATGCCAAAATATCTGAAGACATGATTGAAGAGTTGTTCCGCTGTTTCCATAGCGGTGGGTAGACCTCTTAGGGGGAGAAGTCGACAAGACTTGGAGAATTCTCACATCCCTGGCCATACTGGGCCACCAGTATTGATCCCTTACCAGCGAGAGGGTTCTGTCGGTCCCTGGGTGGCCAGTGCCCTGATAATCGTGAACGGAGCGGATGGTGGCAGTGCGTTGCTGTCTAGGAACATATTGTTTACCAGGAGGGCAGCCCGGCGGAGCAGCTGTGGAGGCATTGGCAGGAGTGACCGGCTCGGCAATCCATTGGATAGGACAGGTGAACATCTTTTCTGGAATGATTGACTCAGGGGTTTCGTCGGTTTCCTCTGTGGCATGAATACGTGAGAGAGCATCGGCTTTGGTGTTTCTGGACCCGGGACGGTATGAGATGGTAAAATGGAACCGGGTGAAAAAGAGAGCCCATTGTGCCTGACGGGGATTGAGCCGTTTGGCATCCCTTAGGTATTGTAGATTCTTATGGTCTGTCAGGACGGTGAATGGGTGTTGCGCACCTTCCAGCCAATGCCTCCATTCCTCGAGGGCGAGCTTGATGGCCAAGTTTTCCGCCGGGCTGAACTTCTTGGAGAGGAAGGCACATGGATGGAGTTTGGTCGGGCTCCCCTGCTGCTGAGAAATTACAGCTCCCACGCCTGAGGTGGAAGCGTCGACCTCTACCACGAAGGGTTTCTGGGGATCAGGATGAACGAGGATAGGGGCGTGAGTAAAGGCTTCCTTCAACTTCTCAAAGGTCTCCGTGGCAGCTGGGGTCCAGGACAGACTTGGGCCTATTTCAGAGGAGGTTGGTGAGGGGACTGGAAATACCACTATAATCCTGAATGAATCTCCTATAAAAGTTTGCAAAGCCCAGGAATCTTCCCAGGAGCTCCTTGATGGTGGAGGGTGCCGGCCAAGTTCGGATTGCCTCCACCTTCCCCTTGTCCATTCGGATGCCACCACTATCTATGATGTACCCGAGGAAGTGTACTGAAGACTGATGGAATGAGCATTTCTCGGCTTTCTGTCTTCCACTCGTCCACGCTGTCTTCCACTCGTCCACCTCGCGTATCCAAGATGAGGTTGTACGCGCTGCGGAGGTCGAGCTTCGTGAATACGGTGGCACCATGAAGATGTTCCAGGGCCGCTGGGACGAGAGGAAGGGGATATCGAAACTTCACTGTAATATTATTAAGAGCCCGGTAGTCAATGCAAGGCCGCAAGCCTCCGTCCTTCTTGGCCACGAAGAAAAAACTCGAAGCAGCAGGGGAGGTGGACGGACGGATGTAACCTTGTTTTAAAGCCTCGTCGATATATTCCTCCATGGCCTTCTGTTCGGGGATTGACAGAGGGTAAATTCTACCCTTGGGCACTGGCTCACCTGGCAGGAGATCTTTGGCACCGTTGCATGGCCGATGAGGAGGTAATTTGGAGGCCTTCTCCAGGCTGAACACATCTCTGAAGGGGGCATAGCAGGATGGAATATCAACGATTGTTTCTCGACTGGACTCTCTATGGATGTAGAGTTCACTGGTATCTTGGAAATGGTTTGGTGGAGTGGTTGTGGGAGGTTAGGAAAACAATCCGGAAAGCATTGAGTGCCCCACTTCAGGACCTCCCCGGTGCGCCAGTAGATGTGGGGTTCATGCTGGACGAACCAGGGGCGCCAGAGGACGATATCTGTGTGCGCTCCCTCCAGAACCAACAGGGTGATGAATTCCTCATGTAAGTGACCGAATCTTAGGTGCACGGGCCCCGCACTGTATCGGACTGTGGTTCGTCCGATGGGCCTTCCCGTTATCACATGGATCTGGTAGATGGTTTGGTTGGCAACAGTCGGGAGGTGGAGTTGGCGGCAGAGGCTCCCGGAGATGAAGTTACCGCCAGAATCGGTATCAAGAAGGGCTTGCACTGGAATAGAGACGTTAGAGGCAGTAAGCATGACTTCAACTGTGAGTGGCTTCATATTCTGAGAGATGGGTTGAATTGCACTCACCAAAAGCTGTGGTGGGCGAACGGGGCATGTCGACCTGATATGCCCACCCTTTCCACAATACAGGCAGAGCCCTTTTTTTAGTCGCCTCTGCCGCTCGTGATCAGTGCGGTGAGATCGATCGGTCTGCATGGGTTCTGGGTTTGGTTCTGGAGGGAGGCTAGCCTCTGGGTAGTGACAGGGAGGAGAGCAATGGGTTAAGGTCAGCAAAACAGGATTGCATGCGTGTGGAACAGTGAATGGTCTGTTGAATGAAACGCTCCAATCCACAGGAATCATCTAAACTGGCAAGTTGCAATCGCAATCTGGGCTCTAGACCTTGACGGTTAGTGGTGAGTAGGGCTCTTTCATTCCACCCACTGGCCGCCACCAGGGTCCTGAACTGGAGAGTATAATCGAAAAATGGAGCTGGCAACCTGGCGGAGGTGATAGAGCTGATCGCTGATAGATGGGTCCCCTTCTACTCTTCCAAACACTTCCCGAAAGTGGGTGGTGAAACTTTGATATGACTGAGTTACTGGACCAGACTGAGAGAAAATGGTTTCAGCCCACCGTAGTGCCTTACCGGAAAGGAGAGATACTATGAATTCTATCTTGGATTTTTCAGTGGGGAACAGATGCGGTTGCATATCGATATTCAATGAGCATTGTAGAAGAATGATGAAGTGCAGGTGTGCCCATTAGTACTCTGGTGAAGGTGCTCGCTGTGATTAGTGGAGGTGAGAGCCTGGTCGATCTGTAACAACCATACTCCAATAATCTTTATTTATTTATTTATTTTTTTAATCAAAAATTGTTTTATACAGTGTACCATAATTTTATGCATCATGAAATGAAAATTCATCCCTTCTATTTTATGTCTTTCTTTAATTTAAATAATGTTTTGACCTTGTAATTTTTAATCAAGAAGTCATAACTCAACCTTCCAGTGAAAATTACAGACTTCTCTCTGGAGATGTAGGCAGAATTTCTCCAATCATATCATCTACTTAAACCCCGCCCCTTTCTATAGTCGTATGCAAGTTATATTCAGATCTGCCTTCTCAATCTTCTCAATTACCCATTTCACTACTACTTCACAGTATGAAATAAAAAAATCTGTTGCTATTTTTTTATTACTATTAGTATAAAATCTGATTGTTCTACTCCATATGAATGCAGTATCCTTCAAGCTCTGTCTGAAATGAAGATAGTGTTATTAAGCTTCCATAAATTATATGCAAATTGGGAATGATTTGTTTGGATCAGGAAATAAACCACTCCACGGTTTGACAAACGTGACTTTCTGTGGCAGGATATATTGAAGGTCTTTATGTTTAGAATTTATTTACTTAGAATACTTTAATGCCACAGCTCAGGATAGTTTCTAGTGAAGGACTTGGGACTATATTGATACTTGAATACATCATTTGTATTCAACCTTGAGAGGGAGAATGTGTCATGAATAATTTTGGTCCAAGAGAAAGATTGCACTTTTTAAATACGTATATCTGTTTAGTTTGTCAACCTTTATGGATACACTAACATATGGCCTCAACTAAAAGCTACAAATGTAAGATTTTTCATGAGGTCTTTAAAGCTTTAAAGACCTTTCAGAAACATGTCTTTGTGTCATGCTCTAATGCCACATTACCATTTTACATTTATGCGGTTGCATTAACACTAATCAGCCACTCTGCCTGCGCTGCTTATGTAAATGCTTCATGTTAAATTATGCAGATTTGAAACCATATAGTTTGCGCACTGGGGTGTTTATGAGAATGTTTAGTCTATGTTGAAACACTCACAAGTCCAATACATTTGTGTATTCAAACACTACAGAGAGAGAGAGAGAGAGAGAGAAAGAAAAACAAAACCAAACTTGTACTTGTACATTGTATGACAGCTATATGACATCACCACGTCCCGGGCCCTCTCTCCCTCACCGGGTGCTTGGGATCATCCTAACCTTTCCCCCCGTTACGGCGCCCCTGCTTCAAACCTCATTAAATAAATAAATAATAAACTATTTATTACTTTTTCTTAACACATTTAAGTACACTTTAAAAAAGTACATTTTGTAAATACATCAATATACATTTTAAGTCATTGCATTTTAGTGTTTGTTACACTTTAAAGTACACTAAAGTAACTGTAGTGTGTTTGATATTAGATTTCTATATAAATTAATAGAGCCCGACCGATATGCGTTTTTGGTGGCCGATGACAATACCGATATTAGGGAGTAAAAATGAAATCCAATATTGATATATCGGCTGATATTCTTTATGTGTATATTATAGTACAGTACCAGTCAAACGTTTGGACACACTTCCCAATACAGTATATACATAAACAGAAAATATATAAATAAACATTTTTTGCAATGGTCACTCAAATGTGGTGATCAAACACTTATAATGATGGGACAAAGATATGTAATGGAGGCAGGGTATTTAACAGTAAACTTTATTATCCAAAATGAATCTAACTTCAGTGCACTAAACAGTAAATTTCACTTTACTTATTATAAATAACTTTAAAAGCAATTAGAACAAAATGTATATAACCTGAATTGAGAACACGAGGATTCATTTTTAAATTGTCTTTTTGTAGTTTAATATTCACAGACACTAGTCTATATCGCGATTTGATTTAAGTGTACTGAACGGTTTTTATTTATTCATCAAAAATATGACAAACTCTGAGAAAATCCACGTTAGACAGTAAATTCTGTTTTTATGGCTGGATTCCGCCCTAATGTAGTACTAATGTAGCAAACGAGTATGATAAGCTCATTGTGAGAGTAAAAGATGGGGACATTATTTATTTACTTTATAGCATTGCGTCTCACCGACTTGGTGACAACGTAGCATTAAATCACCATTCAACAGACTCAAGCCACCACTGCAATGCCGTGTATTGGACTGCAGAGAGATACAAATTTTTCAATCTGCTATGTTACTGACTGTACTGACAAACTATGCTGACTTAGAAAATGTGATGTGACCAATGTGATAAGCATGAGTGACATGGCAATTTTTAGGGATGGGGTTAATGCCCCGGTCAAGTGAGCTGTCATCTGCAAACACTTGGTCAAGCGAGCCACCGCCTGGATTTGAATGCTCGTCTATTTTTGGAATTACGGTACAAATGCGTGGCGCAGCCAAAAAGCGGAGAATGATGATTTTTGGAAGCTTCATGTTTCACAGCACCTTAATTCCACAAACAGACGTGCAGCAAAATGACGGCTCACTTGACCAGTAACAAACAAAGGAGTAATTAAGTAAAGTAATTACACCATTTAAAAGCATTTCATGTGCGTTATTTGTTCTGTAAAAAAAATTCAAGCTCATATTGTCACGAATCCGGTTCATGGTCTTCCGTACACTCACTATCAGAGGTCGCCCTTCCATCATATTGACTCTTGCACCACTACTGTTGCACTTCACCCTCGGACTATAATTCCCATCATCCATTGCACTGACGACACATATACAGCTGATTGCACTAATCACGCTCAAACCTGAGAATTATCACACAATCGAACCCCCTACTTAAACCATGGACTTCCTCTTCCTCTCTGCCGAGTATTGTTCTGCGTTTAGCACTCTTCAAGTGTTAGCTACCTTACCAAGCCATTCTGTGTTTATATTTAGCTCCGAGTATTGTTCTGCGTTTAGCACTTTTCAAGTGTTAGCTACCTTACCAAGCCATTCTGTGTTTATATTTAGCTCCGAGTCTGGTTCTGCGTTTAGCACTCTCTAAGTGTTAGCTGCCTTACCGAGCCATTCGGTGTTCTCTAAGTCTAAGTTTACTTTATTTTGTTTATAGTCTTGTTTCCTGTTTCCTGCCCTTGTATCGTGAATTTACCCTTGTCTCACAGTTTCGGACTCTGTGTATACCTCGTTTGGATTATTGCTCAGGTTATCGGACTACCCCTCTTCTCAAGCCCTCTGGATATTGTTCACCTATCGAAGACCCACGCATGCCTTAGGATTACTCTTGTGTCTTGCCTGTGCCATACCCGTTTGCTGGTGTCACAACTACATCTTAACATATGTGTAATTACAAATATATTTAAAGTTGGGCTGTCAGTTTAAAGCATTAACTTAATTAGTTAAGAAAGAATAACGTAATTAAAATATTTTTAACGCAGTTTACGCACTGACCCCGCTCCCAAGCCTGTGCATCATCTTACATTTCATGCAGTTGACTGTTGACAAATATGACACGAGTGTTGTTTTTGTCACAAAGAACACGAGTGCAAATGTGATTTTGTACAACAGTTCAGTAAATAAAAAGTTAATATTGTGCAAAATTTAAATAATATTGTGCATTTTGTTCAATTTTGCCAACACAAATATTACCTATTAAGCCACAGCAGAACCATTGTGCATCTCCGAGCAACACAGCAGTGTTTAGTTTCTGAATGAATTAGCCGTTTGAACGAATCAACTCACATATACATTTACCGCTGTCTGCTGGTAGTTTTAGTTTCTTCTGTAGAGTATCATTTCATTTATATAAAAAAAAAAGCCTTAAAGGGATAGTTCACCAAAAATAAATAAATAAATAAATTCTGTCATAATTTACTCATCCTCATGTTGTTTCAAACCTGAATGACTTACTTTCTTTTGCACAATAAGGTATTGTGAATACTGTTGGTAACTAAGCTGTTTTGGTCACTAGTGACTTTCATTACATGAACAAAAACTACTGATATGTTTCTCGAATTATCTTCTTTTATGTTCCATACTTTATGCTAGGCCATTGTAGCCTAAACATTTAACACAATAATATATTTAAATTATATTTTGGGGCATTTTCACAGCCAAATTTAGTTTGCGATTAATTAGATTAATTAATCACAGCACCCTGTAATTAATTAGATAAAAAATGTTATTCGACTGACAGCCCTAATTTAAATACATGAGATGCCTGTAAAAAGTTTCAATTGAAACCCACTCTCTCATGTAGGCAAATATGACAGTTAGCGGAAGCCAGAGATTACGGTTTATAAAGTTTTATATATGGATATTTTTATTAACCCACCAGAGCCATGGGGAGTACTTTTTATGATGGAAGGATGCACTTTATTGGACTATTGAATCTCATCAACCATTCATTGCCAACATAAAGCTTGGAAGAGCCAGGACATTATTTTAATATAACTCCACTTATATTTGTCAAAAAGAAGAAAGTCATACACACCTAGGATGGCTCAAGAGTGAGTAAATCATGGAGTCATTCTAATTTTGGGGTTAAATATCCGTAGTGATGCTCTGTACTCACTGCCTGCAATTCTATTGGTCACATTTCTGTGATGTCACTGAGGAGCTCAGTCAATGTCCTTGACAAACTCTGACAGAAAGCTCTTTCTGCTGACAGCAACTTTGCTACAGCAGTTTTGAGTTTCTGGCATGACTCATCACGCTCTCTCTTTTCTCTCTCCACCTCTCCATACACCCATCCCCCTTCCCCTCCCTAAAATGAGGAGGATGTCCCTCGGATGCAGTCGACTAATTACGGGCTTTATGTGTTTCTGCTCTGGGGCTGATACCCCTATGGGGGGGGGGGGGGGGGGGGGGGGGGGCAACTATCTCCTCTCAGGGGCTAAATGCGGCCTAGAGAATAACATAAGAGGAGATTACATTTAGAGTGGATTTTAGGCTGGAAATTAATAGTGAAGGGGGTGAAGGGAACGTGTGGAGCATAGCAAACATTAGTCTGTGCCACATCACAAAAGCCTACGATTGGCTGTTTATTCCCAGGTAAAGCATTTACTGGCTTTCTAAAAATTTATAAGCTCTCGTATATGGCTGTTCTGGAAGAAGCTATTAAAAATACTCCACTTACTGCCTCAATGAAAAGGCCACATGTTTTCATAAGTAACAGAAAGAGGCATCCAGGAATGGTCTGATTCACTGTTGTATTTATGCTTGGGAATCAGGAACTGGTTATATTTGGAGCTAGTATGATTTTTGAGGGGATAAATGTTTGATTTTCATTTTTTTATGACATTTGATTCAATGAATAGTTTCGGGACATCTGCAGTTTTTCACAGATGAGGACAGATTAATTTATTACATAAGTAATAAATTAAGAGAGGCAGTGTTGTATTGTGAATATAGTGAAACATAGGTTGTTGTTAGGCACATCATACTGCCTCAGAAAAGGTGATTTCATTAAAACATTTTTTTTTTATAGAACAATTTCATCAAGAGACACGAAGTCAAAGGCTAATTTAGATTTTTAGATACATTTAGATTTTTTTTTTTTCATATTGTATACAACTAAACTAAATCCCGAGTATATTATACAGTATATGGTATATAGTAAAGCTTCTAGATCCAATAAATATAATTTGGACATTTTATTCAGTTATTTTTATGTTTGTTTGTGCATGCTAGAATTGTGCAACAATACTTTTTTTATTTATTTATAGCGGTTGGCATATGAATGTGTGTATTACAGTACCACAACATTTTTTTCTCATTTTATTTGGATCTAGACACAAACCAAACAATGTTTATTTACAGCAAATAAATTATGAATATGGTGCCAATGCTAAAACAGTTTTACATTATGCAACACTTAAGTTACGTTGAGTTACATTATAACACAAATAATGACTAAGATTGGATGAACCATATTCAAAGCCACTGTAAACTATTTTATTTATTTTAGTAATAAAGTTATGCTTAAGTACATATTAATATTTTGAATTCACTAGTGTTAATTTTAGTTTCAGTTATTAAGTGTCAGGACACAGGCTAGGAGACACAAAGTGTTAGGATAACAAGTGACTTTATTAGTGATATCGGATGAGAGAGTCCAGGGGCTACGTGAGATCAGAGCCGGGGAACTGAGGGCAGGGAGGCAGGCTAGCCGGTGCCGGGGAAGGAAAGGCGGGCACGAGGAGGAATCCAGGGAGCGGTGGAGGCACGTAGGAAGATCTGGGTATAAGAGCACAAATGTTAGTAGATTGGGTCTGGTTTGGTTCCTGTAGTGAACGGTAGACCGGACGATCAGTGAGTGTCTGGAGTGTAGTTTTGTAGGTGGCTTGATTGGAGTTCGGTAGGTGCAGGTGATTAGAACACAGGTGACTGAGATCGTGGGTAAGTGGTGGCTGATGACTGGGGTGACTGAGACTCACTGACATTAAGATTATGTTTTTGTCATTTTAATTTATATATATATATATATATATATATATATATATATGTGTGTGTGTGTGTGTTTTTTTTGTTTATATATACTTCTATTTAACTTTATTTTATATTTATTTTATTTCGTTTTTTTTTTGTAGTAATTTTAGTACTTCAACTTCAACTTGTTTTATTTCATTTAGATGCCAAGTTGCCATTTCTAATGTTTGTTTAATCAGTTTAAGTTGAAAATGTGTAATATTTATAACATACATACATATATATATATATATATATATTTCAGCTTTATTTAAATTGTTAAAAAATGTTTTAATAGTTTTAGTCAACAATAGCAATACTATGATAGACAAGTAAACAAGTAAACATTGTATTTTCACATTACTTGACATTTCTTCACATTATCTTCTGTAAATAATATGTACCCTACAGTCCTGCCCACTGATTGCCAACAAATATATTTAATGTACGGTAGTGGTATAGCAAAATCGCTACCACATTTCTACCTTCACACAGTACACAACTTGATACCATTTACACAAGCAGCTTAGAGTGGTGAATATTACTCTTAATGCAACTGTTAAAGAAGAAGAATCATTAAGGCGAACTGGAATCAATAAATCCTGTATGATTGCACCTCATCATGCAGCTCTGTTTTAACACACTCTATTTAAGAGAGCTTCTTTTGGTTAAGAAAAGCTAGAAGCAAATCATTAGTAACTGAAAGCAGACAATATCCTCTGTCCCAATGACATGATGACAGACAGGGGCTTTAATGCAAGTGTGTTAGACATCCATCATTACCGTACATGTAAATGCACTGCTCTTGATGAGAAGAAATAAGTGCTATTCAATTAGCACTGAAAAGTTCATGTGTAATGGCTTTGACCCATGTATAAAACATTGTTTTCAAGCTGCCGGTCTCTCACTCGCACACAAGCACACACACTCAATCATTCAGGCTTTCTCTTTCACAGCCAGCAGTTCTTTCCCAATAGAAGAACAACTTCCTCACCGAAGTCAACCAGCTTGATTCCTCCTCCTGTGGTGAGCAGGATGTTGTTGCCCTTGACATCTCGATGGATGGTTTTATTGATGTGTAAGTGCTGGAGACCCTTTAGAGACAAGAGCACATGTTACAGGCCTAAATACATTTGTGTTAACATTTTAAAATATAGAGGATCGGCACTGGTTTTGGATTTTACCATGAGAGCTTCATGTAGGATGTAGGCTATGATGGGTTCCTCCATGCGGTCTCCTCTTTTCAGCATACCTTTAGCCAGA
The DNA here is from genome assembly GCF_936440315.1 of Barbus barbus. Taxonomy (NCBI): domain Eukaryota; kingdom Metazoa; phylum Chordata; class Actinopteri; order Cypriniformes; family Cyprinidae; genus Barbus; species Barbus barbus. Next base: position 5,392,258 of record NC_136722.1, read on the forward strand.
TCTGTGACAGACCCTCCGTTACACAACTGCAAATAAATACACGAATACATGAAATAAATTCAAATACAACATTCATACAAATAAATAAATAAATAAATAAGATAAAAACATATAAATAAATTCATGAATTAATTCAAAACAATCAACCAGTTATATATGGTAATAAACCCTGATTCCGCAAAAAAAAAAAAAAAAAAAAGAATACATATAAAATAAAACTAAAAATACGTATTTATGCAAATGGAGAGAAACCTATTTTATATGGTAATATATGCGGTTTCTAGAAAAAGCAAACAAAACATTTCTGGTAAAAGAAAGAAAAAAAACATTTTATGAAAACATATAGAGATCAAGTTCTTAAATATAATAATACAATCTGTTTCTAATAAAATAATAATAATAAAAACATGAATTAAAAAACGTCATGTGGTAATACAAGCTGTTTCTAGTAAAATAAAAAAAAATAAAAAAATAAATAAATAAATAAATACCAAAATAAATAAATAAAGAAAGAAACATTAAAAACATTTTTATGCAAACATATAAAGAGAAACCAGCTATTTATGGTAATAAAACATGTTTGTGGTAAGTAAATCAATCAATCAATAAATAAATAAATAAATAAATAAAATAAAAAGGTGAAACAAACATTCTAAAGAGCATTTGCTTTTAAAAGGCCTCACGTTTCTAATTTTTCATGACACATTCAACAGTACAGTACAACTAGTTTCCCCTTTCATTATGCAGACCAAGAAGGTCAAATAATAGGTTCCTCATGGAAATGCTGAAATTTACAGAGGAATATTTACAGCTGTTTGTAATGTACAGAGAGATTTTAAATAGTGCAGGGTCGCATGCTTAAAATGCAATTTTGCAACATTCCAAAGTCTACCCCACGGTTTGAGAATCCTATAAAACTAACAGGGTTGATGCGGTTATGATCAATGCTAAATGCTTGCCTTCAGTCAGAGGACACAGAGGTGAAAATGGTTCTTTTTTTCCGAGGCAAGCCCTCTTGAAATTACATAAAATTGTCTAGCATGTTGCCAAGGCAACAACAATACCATCTTATTTAGAGCCATTTAAATCGACCAAAGGCAAACACTGCTGTCTTCGGCCAGCTGCTATTGTAATGGGACAAAATGTTTGTATGAATGCTTTGACAGTCTCTTATTCACAATATCCCAAAATCTATTCTCTTCTATTTTGCTGAAAGAAATAGAAATACAGAGGAAGAGATGTGCACCTTGTAGTTTAAGAAAAAAACATGTCTAACCAATAAAGAAAATAAAAAAACAGCAAATTGCCTCTAACATTGCTAATGTAACAATTACAAATCCTTTGAAAACAATCTGCTTGATCCGGCCTTTCAGCAGAACACTGAACACTTCAAAGGGAACATCAATGACTCATATCACTTTATGTCCCGAGAGGCCATTTACATTTTCAGATACATTTACTGCTATTTCCAATATTCATCCCAAGGGGTTCGGATGGGTGGGTGGATAGACTTGATTTCCCTGATTATGCATAAAGCTCAAACATCTGCAGAATTGAAAATATGTAAAGCTGAATTGTGTCATTTCTGTGTCACTATAGCGGCACCAAACGGAACTGCAACAATAACTGCATTTCTGCCTTTTCTGAAATGTGAGAGGGTGTTGGCAAGGAGTTGCTATGGTGTTTTGAGCTGTTTTAGCACATTGCTATGTGAAGGCTAGGGTGTTCTGCACTGATTGTAGGTGGGAGGTCATATATGATATATATGATTTCAATGTCTATTTTATATTGTCTGCCAGAGGAAAACTGTATTCGATCCAATTTTTGTAACAGCACTCCACTGAGCCAATATGAGGTATCATTTATGTCTGTAGCACAAACCTGTGGGGATTTACATCTCAAAATGTAGCACTTGGTGGTCATTTAAAGCATTCAAGAGAAGTGGAACAGAAAGAAATGCAAGATCTAGAGATGCATTTTTTTTTATTGAACTTCTTTGAACTTGAGCACATTGCTTTTAGAATGCTGTGTCAAGCACAAGAAGATGTGACGTACAAGTGCAGTGGTCAAACACACCTGTCTAGTAGCGCATGTTTAAATAAAAAAATAACGGAAAATCAGTGCATTGAAACACAAAAATGTGGTCTGTGTAAATGGACACTTTTTGTTTGTTAAAAACAAAGACTAACAGAACAATTGTGACTGTGATTGTTCAATAAATTCACTAATATTACTTACATTTTCGACTCATAATTGGGAGTTACTTTGTCTCTTTTTGTTTCGTCAATGAAAATATTTCAAAAACAAACTCACTGCAGACAGGTTTTCGTGTGTCGGAGCAACCCTCACTAGGATAGTTACAGCCCAGAATGAATCAGTGTTTTTGAACAAGTCGGCTGAATGATTCAATGACTCATTCAAAAAGGCATCTGTCGCCACCTACTGGTGTAGTGATGAAACCATCAGAATGAGTCATTAAAAAAAACACAAAATGCACTTACTACAACTACCAACTTGGGGAAATATTTTGCGCACAGTCCAGAATGCCTGGATTCCTATTGAAATGACTGGATTGTTTTCAAGAAAATAAGAGCAATGGTAAATACTCTGCATATTTGCTAAAAATGAACTGACCCTCAGGCCATGCAAGACATAGATGAGTTTATTTCTTAATCAAAACAAGATTTTTTGAGAAGATTTTGAGAAAGTAAGACACTTGCTCATCAGTGGATCCTTGGCATTGCATGGGTGCCATGGGATGTTTGTAAGAAACAAATCTATCATTAAGGGAATTAAACTCCAAACTGTAGCTTCTGGCCAAAATATGAACCCATAATTCATAACAATGCTTCCTCCAGTGAAAAAGACCCTCCCCTGTTGTCCTGTAATCCACAGACATATTTGTTTAGGACAGTTTTTGCTTGCAAACGGTGCTTGATCTGTGTATTTTTCTATCTTGATTTATACAACTTTTTCTCTGGAGAACGCAATATTATGGATAGAGGACTTGTTATTTTAGCTGGAAGCGTCTGTTTGAAGTAAAACAATGTTTGGATGATTTTTTACAAACATGCAACTTTTTGCTTCACAAGACATTAATTGATGGACTGGACTCGTGCGGATTACTTGTGTGTGATGTTTTTATCAGCTGTTTGGACTCTGACAGCCCCCATTCAGCACCCGGGGCAATCGTGGCCTAATGGATAGACAGTTGGACTTGTAACCCGAAGGTCGTGGGTTTGAGTCCGGCAGGGATTGTAGGTGGAGGAGTGAATAACCAACACTCTCTCCACCTTCAATACCACGACTGAGGTAACCAACCAAACCCCCAACTGCTCCCCGGGCGCCGCAGCAATGGCTGCCCACTGCTCCGGGTGTATGTTCATTACTGTGTGTACACTTGGATGGGTTAAATGTACAAATTCCGAGTGTGGGTCACCATACTTGTCCACACACCACTTCGCTTTCCATTCACTGCAGAGGATCCATTACTGAGCAACTGATATAATGCTATTTCTTCAAATCTTTTCTGATGAAGAAACAAACTCATCTACATCTTGGATGGCCTAATTTTTGGGGGAGCTATACCTTTAACAAAGCTCTGTTTCATTGTCTACAATACATTTAGAAACACTACTAAATGTTGTTTACCTCTTTCCTGTCTTTTTTCTTTTATAACCCCTCTCAAAAAGGGCAACACAGCATTCAATTTAACTTGTTCTGGACGTCCAAGTTTGGTAAGTGGTGGGCTGAAAGGGTTATTTGTCATTGGGGTGAACAAGAAAGGTGAAACGTGGACACTTGAACAAAAAAGTATGTTCATGGGTGTGAAATGGAGTATTCCCACAGCTCCGGGCCCATTTTAAAATCTCATTATTACTGTGCCAGAGGGGCCTTTGGCATTGTAGCACACCTTCCTGTTTCAGTACTGTTTACCAAAGTTAATTGAGTTAACTGCAGGGAGCTGCCCATTTCATTTATAGCTACAGTACATGCTTCAGAGTCAAGTACAGAGGCGGCAGCAAACATGTTCTTCATTTGAGTTGCTGATGCAGTGACTGAAGGTAATTGGTTATCAGGTTGTACAATAAAACGAACCGTTAGTCAATATGGATTCAAAAATGGACCCTACGCTCCTAAAAATGAAGGTTCCAAAATAAGGTTTTGATAGTTATGCTGCAGACATACCATTTTGGGTTCCTTAAAAGAACCTTTCAGTAAACAAGTTCTTAAAAGAGCCATATTTGTCTTAGCATTAAGAATATTTTAATAATCTAATGAACCTTTTTTTCAACTATAAAGAACCTTTAGTGCAATGGAAAAGTTCAATGGATGATAAAGGCACTAATAAAGAACCTGCATTTTTTTGTGTGTGTGTTAATGCCCTCCTGGTCTTATTTGTACTGGTTTTACCTCACAACATATCACACTTATATCACAATAATTCACAATATTCACAATTACAGAAGAAAACTATTTTGCCAGCACTAAATCACAGACATAAATCATCCAAAGTTAGTTTGAATCTCAGTTGCTATTGTTAAATTTGTACAGTGCTTCAGTGTATCAGAGTGCCATGAAGAGTAAAGAGCAAAGCTGACCTCATTACGTCATGATATCAGCCTGAGATCACCTGCCATCATTAAATTTCACCCTGACACCTACAGACAGAGAGACAGCAAGCAACTTGAATGTTTTACTAAACACTTCCTTCAGGTACATTACATTAACGTCCAGGTTCAGGTCTATTCAGTGAAGTCATCAAAAGTGCCACACTTTTTTTCTTGCTTTACCAACAGAGACAACGAGAGAATCAGTAGCTTTAGCATCTGATCATAGTAATTTGGCAGTCAAGTCAAGTCACGTTTAATTATATAGCACTTTATACAATAAGTTTCTTTACAATATTAAACATGAAACAAAAAAAAGTTTCTGAATTTGTACTATAAAGCAGGTCTCCTGTGTATACATGTTTTTACTCGTGTCTGACCTGGACAGACAGACAGTTTACATTGGCAAGCCAATTCGAACTCCCAAAGAGAACTCCAAGAACACCAGTTCACTTGTTGTTGTTTTTTCAAGATTATATCACGCCAGTTCATTCTTATATGAAGAATTTCACTTATATATATATATATATATATATATATATATATATGTTATGAAGTATTTAAAGTCTTGGAACTTCATGAGTGCATGAGTTAAATGGACTATTTTACGGCTACTTTGGAGCTAAATAGCCCCCATTCACTTCTATTGTATGGAAATATGAGGATGAACATTCTGCTAAACAATCTTATGCTGTGCTTCACAGAAGAAAGAAATTCATGTTGTTTTGAAATGATGTGATAAAATCATAAATTCTGTACAGGAATTAAAAGCGGAACCTTTTAAATTAAACCTATTAGTTTAATTTCTTCCTGATATTGTTTTATTTTTAGACCGTATCACTCTGGATTACCGCAGGCTGCAGAGGACATGTTATTAATGTCATCTACTGACATGTCATCAACATAATTCCTCACGTACGGATGAAAAGACTCGAGACTAATTCTGCCATCTTTCCTCAGCTCCCACTGCCAGCATGGCTGATGCCTTTCAAAATCTTAACATTCAGGCTTAAAAAAGGGGGAAAAAAGAACAAGAAGAAGAAATAGAAGAAGCTTTAACTTGCAGGTATACACTCTTAGGGCCAGATTTACTAAACAGGGGAAATTATTCCAGATGGGTGTGGAATTTTTTTGCGGGTGATTGACTGACAACACACAAATTAAAGAACACAGATCTCATTTCCATAATCACCAACACAATCTACCAAGCTCAGCACAAATTAGCGTAAGGATATGTTTGGATTTGGATAATGTGTTCTTCTGACATTCCAAATAAATTAATATGTGTGGAAAAAATCCTCTCCCTTTTACCACACACTCTCTGTTCTCTGTGGTGCCTGTCACGGTGCACACACGAGGGAGGACACAGGAACACGCATACGAGGAGGTAAACTCAAAGAACATACTTTTACTGGACAACATCAAGGCAAGACAGGGCAGGACAAGGCAAGGCAGACATCAAACACCGGGGAGTAACGAGTAGACCAGACGAAATGGCACTACACAGACAGGACTATAAATACACAGGTAAATTAACGGACACGGCTAGACTTGAATAAACTACTAATGACATGAAACGAGAACAGGAAACAAGCCAAATAAGGGCACAAGAGGCAGGAACACATGACACACACGACAGAGGTCTGACGTTACTCCCCCCTCCCGAAAGGCTTGTCCCGAGCCTACTCAGTTCCATCAGGGAGGGGGGGTGGGCGCTCTGGAGGCCCCTCAGGACAGACACAGAAACATACACCGAACGGGGCCTCCAGCGCGGAACAGAAGGCCGCAGGCCGTGGTGTAGCTCAGGAGACCATGGCAGGTTGTCTTCATGTCCATGGCCTCGTTCCTCGGCCCGGCCACTCCAGCCGGAACCCTTCTACCGCCCCCCAAAAACAAAAATTTCCATGGGGCAGCTCGGGGGTATCAGGGTCCCGGGACCAAACGAAATCGAAAGTTAAAAAGACCTTGGCCACTGGTCAATCCGGCGGCAGCCGGCTGCCACAACAACCACGGCGACGGGCCGAGTGACCGAGGACGGTGGGTTGGCCTTCCCCGCGAAACAGCAACTAGAGGGGCCGCAGACCCCGCGAACGGCGAGGTCCGGGAGCCGCGGACGGCGGCGTGATACCCCGCGAGCGGCGGGGTCCGTGAGTATAAATTTTAATACTCCCCTTCCATAAATTTTGCATCTGAAAGGGAAACTCCTGCAAATGCATATTCAATAGGGTCAAGCGCAAAAATAACTGTGTCCATGTCTTTTAGTAAATCACGACAGTAATATTTTAATGCCAAAAGACGGTTTGCACTGGCGCAAGCTGTTAGTAAATCTGGCCCATTAAGGGATAGTTCACCCAAAATTGAAAATTCTGTCATTATTTACTCACCTTCATGTAATTTCCATAAAAACATTCATCAATGCACACATAAGTAATGGCATACCAAAACGCATGCTTGACGTGAGGACCAATGAGGTTGATTCTTGTGTGTTACGCAGCACGTTTGAGCTTCTGTAAAAACCGATGAGATTTGTTCTTGCACATCAAGCAAGTAGCCTACGGCTGAGCTTCTGTTTATGTTCGCTAATAAATGCAAATATGTGAATAATAGCCTAAATTAAATCTGTTCATCATATAAAGTGACCGAGTCTCTTCGGGAAATTTCGACTAAACCAAACTAAATGATTTTTATGATCTTTTTATCAAGTGTCAAAGTTAGTTGCATAGACTCTCAATGGAGGTACAGAAATCTCTCATATTTCATTAAAATATCTTAATTTTTTTTTCTGAAGATGAACAAAAGTCTAATGGGGTTGGAATGACATGAGGGTGAGTAAATGATGACAGAAGTCATTTTTGGGTGAACTATCCCTTTAAGCCCTCATTTACTTGGAGTATCCTACCTGGACCTCCTGACTTTGAATATTTAATTTGAGCTGAATGTTTTGTTAAGTGCAGCAGATGATCAAATCACTACCTTTCTTTGAGCTGTGTGTGGCCCTCACACCTTTATAGGAAAACACCTCTTTTGTTCAAGCAACCTTATCATTTGCACTCAAATAATGAGCTAGGTGTCCGCTTTCCCACAATGTTTAATGAAAAAGCCCTGACAAACAATGGCATTTTAAACCTCATTGTGAATTAATGATGGGCACAAGCTAGACACATCAGACATGGTTCGAAAAGGGCTTTGTTTCAAAGGGTGCGCCAAAGAACCCGCCATTCAATACAGGAAACAAGGCCAACAACCACAGCCACCACTTTGACCATATTAGAGGGAATGAGTGAAATTAAACAGCAGGACAATGCGCTATTTGATCTGTTGTTTTAACCACAATGTGTTAAGTTGTATTTAATTACATATAAAGACATTTACAATAACAGTTTGAAACAATGTGTTGCAATAAAACTGACCTATAGTAACTACATTAGAGTTGTTCCAAGAGTCAATGTTGCTTGAACTTCACAGAAATCTGCTTATTTGTCAAGTACTTTACTAAATATATTGGAGGTACCCAAGCAATATGTATAGTAGCAACCCCAAATGCCCATTTCAACACTCAGAACATTGCATAACAACACATGGCAACCACCCACAATACCTTAGCATTGTGGCAGAGAGTAAAGAAAGTGTATGAATGTGTGTGTCTGGACGAGGCATACTAATAGACGTGCTGTCCTAACAAGCATCATTGAGATGGACAGTGGATAGTACCTGTGAAATAATAACTACTTCATAAAAATGGGATGCAAAGAAACTTTATCCTTTTACTGTCAGTAAGTTTTTTTTTAATGTTTTTGAAAAAAACATTCATGCTCAGGAAGGCTGCATTTATTTGATCCAAAATACAGGAAAACGTGTAAAATTACAAAATGTTATGTAAACTGAATCCGTTCAAAAGAACAGAATTTGTTGTATATATATATTTTGTTATTATTTATTTATTGTTTGTAACAATGAATAAGTCTTTGCTGTCAATAGTATTGCTTTCAGTAATTTTACTGACTCCAGACATTTGAACAGTAGTGTATAATGCTCTTAAAAAAAAAGTAAAGTTAACATTAACATTAACATTATTAACAACAATGAACTTTTGCAAATATCCGATTTGCCCATTGCTAATTAATGTTTTATTTTACATTAATATGTATTTAGGCAGATTAAGATAAAAATGTGTAAAATGCAAAACGCAAAAAACAACAAACAGAGATGAATAAATACTACATATGTTGTGCAATCCTATTTCATGTAAGCCTTTGCATATGTTACCTACAGAATCACGTTACAAGGTTTTGCAAATATCTTGAGCAATGATGCAAGCACCATGTTATATTCACTGTCTCCAGTTTTTAATAATCCAATCAATAAATCCACTTCATCAAGCAGGCTTTTACAAGCTATATCTGCAAAAAGCCAGGCATTTTAAATGAACTGAAAGAATAACAGTGGTACAGAGACGTACTGTTTCATTTGAAACTACAACAATGAACCGCTGTCGTCAGTCCTATCAGCCATTAACCAACCACCAACTGAAGCCTACAAGCCAACTTGAACAAAACCGTATAGAGATCATTTCCGATATCTTTGAAGTTTTAATATGACGGAGCGGAGTCGGCCCCTTATACGATGAGGAACCGGTGAGTACAGATGAAAGCGGTTCCCTTCATATCCATAATTAGAACCCACAACACAAAAGAGAGGCAGAACAAGCACCGGGCCTGATGAGCTGCCAGCAAAGTGGAGGACGCAATTTGTGTGAGTCTTCTCTGTAATCAGAGGTCACTCAACGTGGAGGAGCCTTCTTCCCGAATCCTACTGAAATACGGAAAATTACAGTTCAGAGGGGACGACTGTAACCATGACAATTTAACCCCCCTGCCTTTCCCCATCTCCTTGACTTGCTGCTGACAGCTTGAATGCTCGGCTGTGATTCCAGCCAGAGGATTAACTTCCACATTTGTATTGCTGACTGTGGATTTTGCATGCAGGAGTTTGCATACAGAAATGCAAAGCTCTTTAGGGAAACACGAACAAGAAAAAAGATCATTCCCTTTACTGCAGCAGAAGAAACTTGCTTAATGCTTTGCAAAGGAAGAAAATAGCTTTTGTAATTTGTGGTAACTGTGTCTGGAAAAAAAATAGAATGTGGTTTCTTCATGGAGCCTGAGAAAACCGTGCTTTTTTACATTTTCATCAAAAATCGTTTTCCAATTCAGCTGAAATATGCAGGAATCTTTATAAACATACTTTTTTTTTTTTTTTTGGACAGTGCCAGTATTTGAACAAATATCATCGCTTTGTTATAAAGTTCAACCATATGGCATCTGTAAACAATAATTCTAGAGCTATTCTCTGAGATTTAATATTTTTTATTATTTTTTAAAGATTATTTTTTTATCGTTTTATGATTTGAAACTTTTTTTATTTGCTTAAAACACTTTTTTAACAACTTTGTTTAATATTTTGTTATCCAATGCAATGACTTTCAGACATTTTTAAGTGCATCTCTGATTCTAAACATGTTTATCACAAAGAAAACAGTTGAATAGTCACATGCATATTTGCCTGAGGCTAGATTTGTAAACATTTTAATACCAAATTTGCTTGCTTTCAGACATATGTGGAAGACTGTGTGATGTCTGACATTAGTAAAACAACTTTATATCATGCACAGACAATACCATACATTCATTATTATTTTTCATTCTATTTTATTTACAATGATTGACTCAGAAAGTTATGGTATTGTCTTTTGAGATAAGGTTACGGAACTATGTGGGACATGTTAACTAACCCTCCTCAGCAACACACCTTGAGACTGAGGTAAAGTTTCACACCAGGTAAACATGAGATAATCTCTCCAGACAGGTCTAATATACTGAACACGATCCAAGATCCGATTCAGCTGTGCAATGGCAGAAAAAAGCCCCGCTTACGATCTGCTTCCCTGGGGTAAAAGTATTGATACTGTGCTTAAAGATAATATACAACACTAACTGACATTTGATCAAGCGATTCCCTCCATGAAGACTTCTAGAGTCAACAAAAAGGTCTCAGAAATGTCTATTTGCACTGTGATCATCAGAGAACAAAGATAAGTGGTGGAGATGTTCAGGGACACAGCGTCTTGTAAATATTCTGCTGAGCACATGTTGAACTTCATGGCTTCAAAGAACTTCAATGTTTATAAATGTCTGAGATCGGAAGTACATTTAAAGGACACGAGGACAAAACCTCTCACTGAGAAGATTACTTCCAAATCTGTACATCTGAAGCTTTCATGCAACACAAATTTGAAAACCAACAGCAAATAATTAGCTCCCTACAAAATGTAGTGGTTTATGACTAATATGGGTTGTTTAGTATTCTTGGACTTATGTACAGAAAGCAGAGTGGTAGATATAATGCTGTGGTTTAATGAAAGCACAAACAAATTATTTTGACTTCTTTTAAACCTTAATACAAGTTGGTCAACCCCCAAATCCCAACAAATATACTCCCTCCACCACCCATGTTTGGATACTTAAATAATACCATAAAGTTAAATTTGAAGTACCTTATTATAATTTTACATATTAAACTAAAGAATACAAATGATACACATTAAATACTAGGTGTTTGTAATTTAATGTTCTTGCACATTCTAATTACTGTATAATTCAGCTGTAATAACACAACTTCTTTAGTAAATTCAATACAACATGGGCTGTTTGAACACATTTTTTCTGGATCATTACTGCTGAAAGACATAACTACTGAGTATTATTCATCAATATATAGATACAGAATTGCGTAATATAAAGCAACCTCACTGTCAAAATACTGTTATCCATTACAGTGATAGAGCATCTCTTTCCTGCTAAAGCCTGTGTGTCTGAATGCAGAATTGGTATCTAAACATGCTCATCTTAGCCAGACACAGCCAGTCCACATTAACAGTCATCTCCACACCCCCATACCTGTCCTGCCACAAAAACCCTGTCCAGACCTACTTCTGAAACTAAAGTCGCTTATGTAACACTTATCTTATCCCATTTCCACAACATGCACCATACCTGTCTGTCTGTTCTCTGGCAGTCAAACAACACAAAAGGTCACTATGTTTACTGTAGGTCTAATGTGTTTTTAAAAATAATACATACATATATGCAAAATATCTTGATTGTTCTAAAAACTAAAAAAGATTCATCCTGACCTTCCATAAGATTTGAGAAATGTTCTCTATGTTCCAATTTAAACATGTTCCCAAAAATACAGAGATGTTGATACTAATAACCTTTTATTAGCAGCATAGTTTGCTAATCCTCTTTAAACAGATTTCCACTGCTTTCATACGTACCCCATCAGCCTACACTGTGATGACAGCATTAAATCCATAATGTGATAATGATATAACATGCAGTACACTTTGCCTTGATTTACAAACACATTCGCATATGCATGTTTTCCAGCTGCAAATATAATAAAGGTGATTGATTATGCCATTTAAAAGTGTTTTGCTGATAATGTCACTAGCCCAATTTAACATGTGTGTGATATACAACAAGATTAAATAAATAAGGCCCACGTGCATGACATAAAATTTAACTTTACCTCTAGCACTAGCCATAGCTGGTCCCCGTTCTTGATGTCCTTCTTGTAGAACATTCCAAAGAACTTGACGACATTGGGATGGTCTGAGAGAGCTTTCAGGATGTTATACTCGGCTTCGATTTCCTCATCAATATCCTTAAAGAAACAGATGAATCGAATTGACTTTTAAGAGACACAGGGCAATGGTTCAAACTTCTACTTTCATTTTTGAGTAAAACGAAACATTTCTTAAACTATTCAGTGTTTAATGTTTCAAAGAGAGTCACTGATGCAAAAACAAAAAAAAAACTATTTTTGTGGGTCATTTTATCTATTGAATTTAGCAAAATTACAAAGGCCATGAAATGTCAGCATTAATAAAGCCCCACAGGCCACAGCGGTACACTACACATGGGGGATATATTGACAAATATTTGTTGTCTTCCACGTCCTCCAGTGTTGAAGCCAACAAATTACTGTTTACTGATTGAAACTGGAGGAAAAACAACCTCTGACTGTAGAGATTTAATGGATTCGGTGCACAGGTCTTTTCTGTGATGCCTTTTGGCTTCAAAAGTGCTCCATATTTCTATTACTACACATGATTACAGCATTTCCTGTGCTTGGGAAGCGGTGAAAATAAATATTTGTGAATATCTGAGGTACAATGACCACGGCAGCTGCAGTCTATTAAATTAAGCCTAGATGTATTTGATCTAGACGAGTAATTTTAAATATACTGGCAACCAAAGGCCATTGAAATACTTCCAAGCCTCCTTTCATTACCTTGAAAGGGTGAACTGGAGAAACCCTTGTGAAGTAAATGATCACAAATTGCACATTTTCTGAAAAGCCGTCTCATCACGATTAGTCTGGGTATGTGCTGTTAGGGGCCCTTTTATTTGCCCAGCCACTAAAAGATAGAGTGTGTGCCTAGAGAAATAATGAGAGAGACGGAGACACAGAGAGCCTTTTGGCGTTATCTGCAGGACATAGATGTTCTTTTTTTTAATATGACAGTGGCGAGTAGATGTTCTCAGTGGTCAGTAATTGCCTACAGGCCTCTCTTAAGGCGTAAACACTCTCACAGGTACACACAAATGTGAACTGATTGAACCTGAAGGGCCTACAATGACTCTGCTTTTAATCTTAGTTCTGTGCAAATCTGACCTTGAGTTTGCTTTGCGTTTAAAAATTACGACTCAGGGTTTGGCAAAACAGGATTTGTAGATGTGCATGCTTGTTGTCTCTCTTTGTGACCTAAAACCACACACCACATACAGGTTTGATCTAGCCGGATTTTACTCACATGGATTGGATCCAGTATTTTGACGGCGGCTTTGCTGCCATTGTCCCTGTTAAGCACTTTATAAACTTTCCCATAAGTCCCTTTCCCAATAGTCTCAATGATCTCCCAGGTGTCAGATGGATCTGGAAAGCTGTCAAAGACGATGGATTTTCCTGAACGAGGAAACATCTTCCCGAACGATCTCCTAAGGAGAAAGAGCACACATTGAGTCTTGAGTTATAGACTGCGGCCCGCTGTTTTTCCATTTGACTTAAAGTGGTTAACTTGGAAGTTGTTTTTCACTTGTGATGCCTGTACACAGGAGATAACACCTTTAAACAACCATGCGACGAGTAAAAGAACCTCTGCATGAAAATACACACTAATATGTAAACATGGGCTTTAAAATTAGTCTTGATACAGCTAGGACTATTTTTGTATGACAGCAATGTTGCTCCAGGATAAACAAAACAACATATTTACAGTAGAAACATGTCCTACTTCATAAACTCACCCTTTATTATGTCTGACTTAGCGAATCCCTCAGACTTTTTGCAAAAGCTGTTGGCTTTTGCCTGTCATTGAGGATGGGATAGACAATTTTGTACTAAAATGTTTTGGCTCAATTTACGTCTCAAGGGTTTTGATCTCAGAATTTGTGAATCCGTCTTCAGAAAACAATGTCTGAGTAAAGCAGGAAGATATGATCAAAGGCTGGAAGATCTGAGGATGCAGTGAACCAATTTAGAAGTTGTGTTCCTTCAAAGACAACATTATGTGGAGATTGCTCAACAAAACCTAGCAGTAACTATGACATAGTGAAAGAAAATATTACATTTCGGTTTGAACAATGCAAACACTTTGACAGAAACTTACCCCATTAAAGAAACCTGGTAGCAGAGTTTTACAAGTTCTGAAGAAACAGGAATGGTGCTTGCCTGTGCAAAGCACTATGCTAGAGTATTATGAGTGGCTGCCAGGGGATTGCTTTGTAGTGGTTGAGGTTATTCTAGGTATTTGCTAGGTGGTTGTTCACTGTCCTAAATGAAAAGAGCCAAGTGTTTGTGAAATTCTGATTTCTAGATTTGACTTGGAGGTCATTTGTTCAATGCAAATTTTGCCATTTTCCTCTCCTCCGAGAAAAGGGGTGTCCAGTCCTGCTCCTGGAAGGCTAACTTCCAGCAATGCATAGCTCTAGCCCTAACTAAACACACATGAACCAGCTAATCAAGGTCATCAGGATCACTTGAAGCTAAACTCTGCAGAAAAGTTACTGTTTTCCCAATACAGAGGCTGCATTTGAAGACTAAATGCATTACAACAGTGCGGCAAAGACTGTCCCATCTCAAAGTCTCCTTAAAATGGGTCCTTGAAACACATCCATTCCCAGGACATGAAAGATACAACAGATGGACCCTTCAAGGCCCAGACTTTCCCAAAATTCATTGTGTAAATGGCGACAGGATTGTTTTGAGAGGAAATGCCGGATTACACTTTTAAATATAAGTATTGCGTTTCAAACCAATCAAATATCTAACATTACAAATTAATTAAATGCACAAACATTGCAAAGGATGGATTGGAGGACACTACAGCTGCAGCACCTGACCAAAAGCAAATCTTATGTCTGATCACTTAAACAAAGAATAGCATACATTTGAACAAAGTTGTGTTCTCTTGAACTGAGAGGAACTGTTTCTGTTATAACATTCAATAATAAAACTGAAGTAGATAAGAGGATTGTTGCCAATGTTGCATCAAATGACCTGGACGAGCTCACAGAGACTGTAACATCTTATATCAGTTTCTGTGAGGACATGTGCATTCCTACCAGGACTCATCTATTCTACAACAATGACAAACCATGGTTCACTGCCAAACTCAGACAGCTCCGTCAGGCCAAAGAAGATGCTCACAGAAAGGGGGACAAAGTCTTGTACAAACAGGCCAAATACACACTGGAAAAGGAGATCAGAGTGGCAAAGAGGAATTATTCTGACAAGCTCAGGAACAAATTCTCTTCCAGCGATCCGGCTTCAGTGTGGCTAGGATTAAAGGATATCACCAGCTACAAAACACCACCCCCCAGCACTCTGGAGAATCAACACCTGGCAGACGACTCTTTTGTCGTTTTGAACGATCACCCCACACCCGCCCAGAACACCCCTCCACACAACCATTCACACCTCCAGCAACCCCTCTCTCCCCCACACCTACAATTCAAATCAGCGAAGACGATGTGTGCCAGGTCTTCAGGAAGAACAAAAGAAGGAAAGCACCTGGTCCAGATGGTGTGTCACCAGCCTGCCTAAAAATCTGTGCTGAGCAGCTGGCCCCCATCTTCACACAGATCTTCAATAGATCACTGCAGCTGTGTGAAGTCCCCTCATGCTTCAAACGCTCCACCATCATCCCCGTCCCAAAGAAACACAAAATTACTGGACTTAATGACTACAGACCTGTGGCACTATCGTCTGTAGCCATGAAATCATTCGAAAGACTGGTTCTGGCTCATCTGAAGGACATCACTGGACCCTTACTGGACCCCCTGCAGTTTGCCTACAGAGCAAACGGGTCTGTGGATGATGCAGTCAACATGGGACTGCACTTCATCCTGCAGCATCTGGACAGACCAGGGACTTATGTGAGGATCCTGTTTGTGGACTTCAGCTCTGCTTTTAACACCATTATCCCGGAAACCCTTCAAAATAAACTAACTCAGCTCTCCGTCCCCACCTCCGTCTGCCAGTGGATCAACAGCTTCCTGACAGACAGACAGCAGTTAGTAAAGCTTGGCAAATTCACATCCAGCACTCGAACCATCAGCACTGGAGCTCCTCAGGGCTGCGTACTCTCCCCACTGCTCTTCTCCCTCTACACCAACGACTGCACATCTAAAGACCCCTCTGTCAAGCTCCTGAAGTTCGCAGACGACACCACACTGATCGGCCTCATCCAGGACGGTGACGAGTCTGCTTACAGACAGGAGGTTAAGGAGCTGGTTGTCTGGTGCAGTCTCAACAACCTGGAGCTTAACACGCTCAAAACGGTGGAGATGATCGTGGACTTCAGGAGAAACCCCCCTGCTCTCCCCCACTCACCATCATGAACAGCATCGTGACTGCAGTGGAGTCATTCAGATTCCTGGGCACCACCATCTCTCAGGACCTGAAGTGGGATATTCATATTGACTCCATTGTCAGGAAGGCCCAGCAGAGGTTGTACTTTCTTCACCAGCTGAGAAAGTTCAACCTGCCACAGGATTTACTGAAACAGTTCTACTCTGCCATCATTGAATCCATCCTCTGCACCTCAATAACTGTCTGGTTCAGCTCAGCTACCAAATCTGACCTCAGAAGACTACGGAGGGTAGTCCGGACTGCTGAGCGAATCATTGGTACAACCCTCCCCACTCTCCAAGAACTGTACTTATCCAGAGTGAGCAAAAAGGCTGGTAAAATCACTCTGGACACCTCACATCCAGCACACAACCTCTTTGAACTTTTACCATCTGGTTGACGCTACAGAGCTCTGAGCACCAGAACGACCAGACACAGGAACAGTTTCTTCCCTCAGTCGATACATCTCATGAACACTCAATAAATAAACATAGAACAAACAACTAATACATTATCCATTCACCACACTCACTTATTTTATTTTATTTTCTCATTTCTAATTTGCACATACTTGACCTGTACATACATAGTCGCCTATATTATATATTGTGTATTTTTTTTTTTTTTTTTTTTTGCTGCTTTGTACATTGGTCATTGGCTATTTCCTGTTATTTTGTTTCATTACCTGTGTCCTGTCCTGTTACTGTCCTTCTGTTGCACTGTGGAGCTTCTGTCACTATAACAAATTCCTTGTATGTGTAAACATACTTGGCCAATAAAGCTCATTCTGATTCTGATTCTGATTCTGATCCCTTGCTTTCATTTAAATAGTTCCCACAAAGCTCTTGCTCCCTGTTGTTTAAGTGCCTCATAAGAGTCTCATATTGTTGTGATGGAGAATGCGGGCATGTCTCTTTAATGTGAGTGAATAACGGAGACCCTAATTCAAGCAGCTTTTATGACCTCGTTTTTGTTCTCTGCATGTGTCAAACACTACGAACCGCTCTGGCTACCATAACCTGATGTGCCAGCTATAAAACAACAGCGAAGAATGATATTCCTAATGAACTCCAGCATTAGCTTGGACAGTGAAAAAGTTGCATTGTGTATTTTAGCATGTAAGCTAATTTCACAGAGACCATTAATTATCACACCAGACTGAATGGATTTCGGAGGGAATTTTTTCATTGTCTCAAAATGAAGACTAACTTTCTAGAGCTCAGCTAATAAATTCTTTATTGTTTGCTTGAATTTGCCTTACAAGCATTCAGGAATTTGCCTGTTGTCTTCCACGATATCAGGTATCAGATCACTCACCTTAAGAATTATACCTCAAGTTTTCTTTTTTTTATCGTTGTTGTAGAGCATTGTAGAGGATCCACTTTTAGGAGAGTCTCAAAGTTAACTTTTAATGGCCGTTAAGCACTAGGCAGTAAAGTTATGTGCACATTCAATATGACAAACAAGTGTTAGAGTAAACAATACTTTGCAGAATTGTGTGAAAATGGAATATGTAAACATTCTTTAAACGTTGTCCTATTGTGTTCTACAGAACGAAAAATTGCATATGGGTTTGAAATGTCATAAAAATGACTAAATGGCAAAATTCCATGTTTGAGTGAACTATCCCTCTAGTGCAAAGTAATAAAAATAATATGTCACATAGTAATAAATAAATAAATAAACACACACACACACACTATTTTTCAGCGCAACCATGCCAGTCACATAACAACAATACTTCTGTTGTTTAAAAGAAAAAAAGAAAAACACATTAATTCCAAACAACAGTTAATCAAGCTTGAAATTATGTAACTAATGTTAGTAATCACCAACTTATTATACTGTCTCTCTACCAGACTCACCATTTGTAACCTACCGGGTGAAAGTCCAACCAGCTCTTTCTCTACTCTAACTGCAACTAAACCCACTTTTAAGATAAAACTGTATAGTTCAACATGTCACTTACATTCCTTTCTTAAATGGTCGATGAACACTTTGTTGAATAAGTCCATATTGACCCTGTTGAAGCAGTCGCGGCGTGTGAACACTTGTGGAGGAGTTAACCACAGCTAAAACTAATCCCAGCGAGACATGCCTGGCACCAGAAACAACACTAAGCAGCAGAAGATATGTTAGGATTAAGCGGAATTAGTCGACTACGCCATGAGCCTTTCCTCATTTAGATACTCATTGATACATGTGCCAAAGCTAGTTAGATCAACTAAGAATATGCAATGCCCTCCAAAAGTATTGGAACAGTAAAGACAAAATTGCTCTGTTGGCTGTGGAGTCAAGACATTTACAAATATGATTAAAAGATGAATATGAGACAAAACTACAGAAGGTCACATTTTATTATTGGGTAATTCAACACATAGATGTTTTACCAGCTAAGAAGTTCAGCACTTTTAGAGTTTCATCCCTCTATCTGATGTGAGCATAAGTATTGGGACCGATGAAGATGAGGGAGCTGGCTTTGAGAGAAAAGCAAGCAATTTGGATGCTAAAAGAAAAGAGGAAGTCAGTTAGAGCTCTAGCAAAAACAAAGGGTATGGAGAAATCAAGAGTTTGGAAATCACCAGCGACACCAGCAACCAACAACGAATTAGAGAAAACAACAGTAGTTGATGACAGACAAATCATAAAAGCTGTGAAAATGAATCCTAAAAGACATGTCTGTAAAATCAGCAACAACTTCCAGAAAGCTGGGGTGATGCTCTGAGAATTTACTGTCCTCAGGAGACTTTGACACAGAATTACAGATGCTACACAGCAAGATGCAAACCTCTGACCAGCACCAAAAATAGAAAGGCAAGATTAGAGTTTGCAAAATAGCATAAAGGTGAGCCAGAATAGTTTCGGAACTGTGTTTATGGACCGATGAGATGAAGCTTTATCTAAGTGATGGGAAAGCAAAAATGTGGAGAAAAAAAAGGGAACTGCAAATGATCCCAAGCATACAGCCTCATCTGTAAAGCATGATGGAGGTGGTGTCATGGCATGGGCATGCATGGCTGTCTCTGGAACAGGCCCTCTCAACTTATGTATAGGGCTGGGTATCGAGTTCGATACTTTTTAGGCACCGACCGAATTGCCTCGATACCACCGAGTATCGAAAAACGTCTTGTCGTTCGGTACCAAATTTCGATACCTAAGGGGTTAATCTCATCACCGTCAGTGAGCCAATAATCCTGCAGCACTAGGTGTGTTTGACTAGAAGCGGCGCGGCGCTGATTGATCAGTGTTTGATCTGCGAGAGCGTTACGAAAGCGCACGGAGCAGTCTGCTCTCTATATCGCGCGGTTTGTTTACTATACACAGACTGAAGCTCGCGTGACGCTCGCGCCTCGCGGTGATTTGAGCGTCTGCCGCCTAACTAAATGAGGACATAAACACATGAACAACATCTCCAGAACTGCTGTGAGAGTCAATTAATGAGCATTTTACCGTTTGATTCGAGTAAAACTAACGTCATATCATATACACACAGAACTGTAAAGGTATTCCCGGAAACCCGTCAAAATAAAAGTTCGGTTTCACTTGGAAGACACTGCGGCAGAAATATTATTGTTCAGCGGACAGTACATACTGCTACTACTAAGGCTACTATTAAAATTAAAACTTTATTATCTTTTTTTTTTTGAAATTATCACACAACAGTTATTCCATTTTTTTATTTTAATAGTAAACCCCCTTTGTTTGCCAAAATAAATAAACTTTGATTTTCAATAATTTAAAGAAATTAAATTAATGTTTATGTCTTCATTTGAAAACCAGATACAGAACACAGAATTTCTGAGGAAAAATAAAACCTTTCATTAGGCTATTTTAAGAATAAATTTAAATAAACTAAGTTGTTTTATGCATTCAAATAATTAGACATACTACACCAGAATTTAATAACAATAAAACATATGGTGAAAGAAAATAAAACACCCACTTATGAAAGTGGATGAAGATTTAAAATTTCTTGAAGTCTTTAACAACCTAGAAGTGATGATGTGTTTTAAAATGAACACACACTAATGTAAACGTAGCCTAACAGATGTGTAAACTGAAAACAATTTGAACTTTATTAAAATTATTTATTTATTGTGTTGGATATATTTTGTTCCTTTGTGCAGTGGCTCAGGAGATGAGGCTTTGAGTCTGTATAAATATCAACATTAAAAAATATTTTTTTGAGATAATGTAATCTTATTAAAACTGATTTCATAAAACTGGTATCGAAAAAAGTATCGTTCAGGAACCGGTATCGAACTCAAGGTATCGGTATCGGTACCGGTATCGAAAATTTTTGAACGATACCCAGCCCTACTTATGTATGATGACTTAATGTATGATGACAGTAGCAGAATTAATTTGGAAGGGTACAAAACCATCTTGCCTAACAATATTCAAGAAAATGCCACCAGATTCATTGAGAAGTGCTTCATATTGCATCAGGACAATGGCCCAAAACACCCTGCCAGTTCAGTCAAGGAATTTATAAGGGCAAAGAAATGGAAAGTCTTAGATTGCCCAAGTCAATCTCCAGATTTAAGTCTGATTGAACATGAATTTCACCAGCTGGAGAGGAGAGTAAAGGCAGAAACTCCCCAAAACAAGCAACAATTGGAATTGGCTGCATTAAAGGTTGGGAAAAGTATTTCAAAGGATGAGACCAAGAGTCTGGTGATGTCTATGGGTCACAGACTCACTGCTGTGATTGTGTGCAAGGGATCTGCAACTAAATAATAGCTTTTAATCTTTTATAGCTGCCTTATGTTCAACTGTCCCAATACTTACGCTCACATCAATGAATGGGATGAACTCTAAAAGTGCTGTTCTTTTTATTTGGTAAAACATATATGTGTTGAAACGGCTAATAATAAAATGTGACATTCTGTAGTTTTGTCTCATATTCATCTTTTAATCATATTTGCAAATGTCTTGACTCCACAGCCAACAGAGCAATTTTGTCTTTACTGTTCCAATACTTATGGAGGGCACTGTAACTCTAGGAGGACTACCTCTCTAACCCAAAGAAAGTAACCAGACAGAGTAGCTTAAGAAGCATCTGTATCCTTTGTTAGGGGTTTTACACCAGAGAAAGCTCTTTCATGCAGTTTAGTATTTATAAAAGCCAACACTTTCTATTGAAATTGCCATTTTGTCTATGAATATGGTACAAATTGCTGCAGTATAACTTTTTTATAGCAAGAAAAAAAAAAATGTTTCAGTAGCAAGAACTATTAGGTAGGGTAAACGTACCTATTAAGCTCACCAAAATCTACATTGAGACATTTTTAGTGCACAAGATATTGGTTTCAGTACTAAAAGTTATGTTAAAATAAAATATTAATCTCTCAAACAAAAATGTTTAATTTAATTTTAAATGACAAAAGCATTTCAATTAAGATATACATCATTGAATTCAAAAAGTCTGGCTGTGCTTAATGGGTACATTTTTGTACCCTTTAAGCACACCCCTGTTCCCATTAAGCTCACATCATGTTTTATTCTTGTTTATTTTAAGGAAAATTTTGAAAGAATAATTGTAAAAAAAAGTTTTTGAAGGTACAAAATCAATCACAAAAAAAAACAAAAAACAGAACACTAAAATCAAGCAACATGGCATTCAAGTCGATCAGTTATATATTCATAATCGAGTGTCATTAAAGCACATTGCAACATCTAGACTAGCCCTCGTTCAGCTAAGTAACACATTCAGAAATCAAATAAAACAAACCAATAAAACATTTAATTCATGGGGACGAACACAGAAAGTAGCCTCATTATAAACCTCTTTTTAAATGGATGTCAACTTATCTATAGTCTTTTAAGGCTGGAATACACTACATTATTTTTGCCCCGATTTTCCATAGATTTTCAGTCTGGAGTGGTTGATGCTACTTGGCAAAGGTCAGAGCCAGTCTGCAGATTTTAGTTGACAATCCATGGAGAATGGATTAACTTAACTTAAAGTGACAACCATCAGTTTATATTTAAAGTCCGTTTATGAAGTGATTATATAGACGTTCAATATGGAAGAGCTTAAAGAGAGCACACTGAGCTTAATTGGAGCAGCAACAATTTTTTATAAATTGAATGTAATATTTATTAAAATGACAGGGTTTTTGCTAAATAAATAGTCTAGGTCATGTATTATGTTCATACATATTTTAATATGAACAACTATTATTAACAATATCTATTATATATCAATAACTTTTTCTTATTGATATCACACTGAAGCTGTGTGATTTTCATAGTAGTGCACCCTTTAAGCTCACCTTAAAATAATATGAAATCTTTAAAAATTATGGATGCAAAAGTACAAGCCAGTAATGCCTGTGAAGTAATATGTTAGCGTAGCACACAATCTTATACAGCTAGTCAGCTAAATGTATTCTGTAGCATCTGCGCTATGTTGCTAAAACTATCTTTTGGATCTAATGTAATTATTTCTCTTAATTTTATAAGTAGTGACACACCCAAAATAAAGGCTTAAACATCTAAAATAAATGCACATTTAAGGGGCTCGTAAGTTTTTAGACAGCTTTCAAAATTATGTGCAATGATCTGATTGACTTGAAATTACAAGAGGTATATAGTAACAAACACATCAATTGGTTAAGACATCAAGTAGGATAATAAATATATATTTTTTTCTTTTTATAATCTGATCTCAAAAATGGAAGTTAACTTAATAGGTATGCTTACCCTATTTTGGAAGATTCCTTAATCTTTTCTTTTCCATTAATTTTTCCCATGGTGGAAGGACAAGTAAATTACCTTGTTCCATTTTCTCCATTTTTACACAAATTTTAGTGCTGTCTGAATACATCAAGCTCAATCATTCAACCCTGTTACGAGAGATGCTGTGTTAAGAAAATAATTAAACAGAAATATACATTTATCAGTAACTACAAACCAACATTTGTTCCCATACCGACTAGCCCCCCACTGAGGGATATTGCAGTGGTTCCTTTCACCCTTTGCTGTACAAAGAACAAAACTCTGACTTCATTTTCAAACCAAATGTTGTACTCATTTGTAGAAAGTGGCAATTAAGTTACTATGTTTCAGGATGCAGTCAAAGAAGCAAGTCGGCCTTCCTGTTTTTTGCAAAAACATGCAAAAGTTAACACCAAATCTCTTATAAAACGTCATCTAAGCAAGACAGGACATTATCGGTCATTACTTATGCCAAATGATTAGCCTTCTAAACAGTGAGGCCACGTAGCATGTAACTGAGCACATGTAGAGCTCAATGTAAAGTGTCCAAGGATCTTCCAGACATGTTCAATAATGAATTGAGATTCTATGTTACAAAACTCCATGACACAGAGACACAGGAGAAACCGAAAGATAAGACTAGCCCACCTCAGCACTCACAAATTACAAGTCATCGGGTGCGAGTGTGTAACATGACCTCCCCTACCTATGGTACTTAGAGGTTATGAGGTGCATTAGCGTATGCATTTTAAGTGGCCCTTGCCAAGTAAGCATCACTATTGCTGCTCATACTTAAGGTCTGAGGCATTAATGTTAACAGACTCTTCATTTGGGCCAATAAGCAACCAGATAAAACACCCAAACATTCTGGAAACCTCCTCGACATAACGAAAGTTGTTTTGTCGTTATCACGACTTAATTTTCTCTGTGTATTCGGCATGAGAAAATGCTATAGAAGCAGCATCATCGCAGCATCATGGATGATCGTATTCGCTTTTACTTTGATCAGGGATTCACTCAAACTGAAATAATAAAAATAAAAATATGGTATAAGTACCATCCCAAATATTGAAGGTGTTGTGTGTGTGACCGACTACATTGATCCATGATAGAATACTTGTCATGCATATTCATACTCGGCCATTTTAGCTCTGTGTCTGTCAGTGATTGACGACTTACACTTAAGTGTTCGACACTTGAGAAGGAGGCTGTCAGGTCTGCAACTTTATCGTCGAAGACAATATAGCAACCCTGATTTTCTCACGATAGCTACAATTACGTCGTGAGAAAACGGTTTTTACGCTGAGATCAACAACTTTCGCTATGTCCAGATAACCACAAAACAACTTTCGTTATGTCGAGATCACGAGAAAATTAAGTCGTGATAACGACCAAAGCAACTTTCGTTATGTCGAGATCACAAGAAAATTAAGTCGTGATCACGAGAAAACAAGACAGAAAAATTATAATAATGCATGGAACTTAGAACTTCCGTAAATCCATTTTATTTTTCCCTAAATTCTTTTTTTCCATTTAATTTTTTTCTGGATTCTGTGTATTATGATTCAATACAAACATCATACGAATTATGTCTAATGAAATTAACTGTTAAAGGGCATCATCGGATGCTAAATTCACTTTACAAGTTGTTTGAACATAAATGTGTGTTAGAAGTGTGTGTACACATCCATCCTATAATGATAAAAATCCACCCAGTGGTTTCTTTAAAATCCCTATTTTAAAATACTCTCTCAAATCAGGCTGTTCTGAGATTCCTGTCAGAATGACGTATTTCTGCACAGGCCGCTCCCACAATATTGTTGATTGACACTAGCGTCTTACCTTAGACCCTCCCTGAGTGAGCTGAGAGCTATCTGTCTCCGGTGCAGGGGAAGACAAGATGTCTCCAATTAAGCGATTTAGGTGTTGGATATAATAATGAATATAGCAGTCTTCATTTACTCCCGACATCTAAGCCGCAGAGGATTAACGTTAGTTTCGCTTTGAAGTGAATCTGACGATCCCCGATCTACATAAATGCATCTATGCTTGCGCGATTCATTCGTGATCCAGCTTTATCTACAGAAGAAGTGAGTATATGAATCTTTTTATGAATCTTTGCAAATCGCCTTTCCTAATAATGTGCTAGTTAGCCAGTTTCGCAGCTGAGGTTTAGATGCTCCATAGAAATATATACCTAGATGCCTCATTATGGACTGTTTCTATGGGCCGCGATACGTAAGCCATCCGCCATTTTTGGAACGGTCTGTGAATCTTTGAGCGCATTGACTGTGTGCGTCTACAACAGCAAGTTATATGCTTGTATATCTTTGAATATTCATTGATTATCGGTGAATGCGAGATGGCTGACACGTCAACGTATCTGGAGCTGTCGAATTAAGACCCTAAAGAATCATATCAAATTGTGTAAATTGGGCATCCGATGACCCCTTTAAGACAGTTTGATCATTCCTTTAAAATGTAAGGAAATTAAATTAATTTAACAACAAATCATTGCATTTTTATTGTCCAATAAGATGTTGCACACTGTATAAATTAATACAAAAAAAAAATTAGAACTGAAAAATACCTTGGTTGCATGAGATTTTTTTTAAAAAGCTTGAAAATATATCGCTGTCATAATTTCTTCAAGTTGAACTGGACTTTATGACAAGTTTTTGTGAAGGTCTTCTATAGTATTTTTTTTACTGACACACACAGTCCTCAAACATTATATGTATGTCCATTTGCATTCTGTTCTCTTCTTGCAAACCACGATTCGCCAATTATGTACAAAGCTTGCACACTATGGGTCAAACTACTTTTCAGTCATTACCTTCAGGAAGTATGAAAACAATAGCAAAACAAACCCATACAAAATCTGATCATTTTAGGTAATTTAAAAATCCCGGCCAGGACA
The DNA here is from genome assembly GCF_936440315.1 of Barbus barbus. Classification (NCBI taxonomy): domain Eukaryota; kingdom Metazoa; phylum Chordata; class Actinopteri; order Cypriniformes; family Cyprinidae; genus Barbus; species Barbus barbus. Next base: position 5,418,487 of record NC_136722.1, read on the forward strand.
TGTCTGGGAAAAAAGAAATATGGTCACCACACTTGACACTAAACACACATGGAAAAATTCACAAAGAACGAGAGCTGGTACTATTTTATTTGCACATGTTGTCTGTGGTTGTTTAGCATCCAGTTCAGTAAAGGATTGATGCAAATCAGGTAAAGCAAAAATGCTAAAATTTTGCACTGCACAACACATCTGATATACCCGGTTATAATGATCTTCTCTATAATTTACTGAATTATTGCAGCCATAACCACAACAGAATCTACACAAATCTATACAATTCTGTAAGAAAGGTAAATAACTATGATTTTTGTGAAAATGGTACAATTTAATAAGAAGGCTAATTTACATATGAAGAAGGCGTGTTGGCCTCTTTAATTTAAATATGGTGCTGCACTGTTTCAGTGCATTTACCTCCTGTATTGTAGGGTGCAAAGTTTTGCAATGAAATACTGTGTATAAAAGTGTCAATTATAAATGTAATGCAATAGTGAATTCACTGGCCATTTGCATACCTGTTTTGCCCAGATGTCATCTCTGCCTGCTTTGCATCCAGAGAGCAACTTTATGAAAGTGCTCAGCACTCTGAAACATTTAAAGATAATACATTTTGCACTATGGTAAGTAGCCTTATTTCACCTTTGTAAAGAACAAAAGTCAAAGCAACTTGAGGAGAGTAAGGAAACAGGAGCCAAGACTGCCAGGAGAAGAAAGGAGACCTGAGCTAATTTGAATTAGCTGATTGAAGTTTCAGTTTAACCTTTGCAGAGCAAAGCATGCAGAGGAAAAAGAAGATGAAAGACTCATTTTAAGACAGCATTACAGCGACAACAAATGATCCTTAAACTATCAAAATAGGAAATAGAAAATCCAAGCATTGTTTTATGAATATGCACATTAAGAAGTCAACAAAAATTACCAACTGCTTCCCAAGGTCACTCATCATCATTGAATAAAAAAGTTGAACTGATGTTTACCTGAAACTTTAGATGCAAATCAAACCCCATCCCTATGAAGTCTCATTGTGGCTAAGTCATATAGTACACAAAGGTACATGTACAAGCACATATTCAAAACACCGAATTACAGCCAATCCCACACCTGAAGGTATAAGCAAATCACTAATTTTGGTTATCTAGCCTTGCCCTTAATAAATTCCTCAAATACATTTTTAAAAAGAAATGCATTCAACATAAATGCAATACAACTCAAATGCGATAAAGCCAGTTCCACAGATAGCGCTAATGTTTGCCTTTTGTAAAAACGGACCATGTTTTTATCAACTTTTTCAAAGAACTACAATGTGTTTAACTAACACTGCAATGTCCCTAATTCTACAACAACCTAGAAACACCTGCTTTAAGATCCAAACATTCAAGCAAAAGGTAAAAGCCCACACCATGCAAGTAAACAAACTTTAACTTACAGTTTGCCGCTGCTTCTACATGCTCTGGTATCAATCAGTCATCGCCTCCCATCGCAGAGGAAGGAGACTGTGCTAGTTACTGCCTACAGTTAAGTTATCTCTCTGTATTATGTATTATTCATCAACAAAAAGTAACACAATATTGTACAATATCCCAACATGCTTGGCTTCTGACCATTGCTTTAATGTCAGCTCAATGTTGTTGCTAAGCTGAGGTGACCTATGGACGAAGGCATGCAATATCACTTGCAGATGACAGATTAAAATAGGCAAATGTTTGGACACCCATATTGTAATAGGTGCAATGGGCCATGAAACCAGACATCAGGCTATATAACAGTGTGATAGAGTTTCTACCTACAGTGCAGGCACTAGGTAAGAGCAGTGTAAGGACAGACAGTTTGATTTCTTTGCGGTTATGCTATTGTTCTGTTCTGACTCAACCCACAATGACTCTAACAGTGCGACAGATGGTACTGTGATCGCTACTACATCCAAGGCTGCACTGCTGAAAAGATTAAATGTGACTTATCTATCTTAGAGAGACATCTAGTGTCTTCACTTCTGGCAATGACAGCACCATTACTAAACAGACAGGGCTATTTCAGTATCAATATGGTAAGTACAGATATATTTAGTTGCTGCATTTGTAACATTTTATTTGTACCATTTCATAGAACTTTTTGGCCAAAAGGTTTTTTTTTTTTTTTTTTTTAAAGCTAAAGTAATAAAAAGTATCCAAACTACTTGTTCTATGTAGAGTTGAGTATGTAGGAGCTTGTTCCAGGGTCTCGGGCTGGAAACAATCTGGATGGGTGGATGGCCAGCCCATCACATGGTTAACACACACAGACATACATACATTTATCTGTTCTGCATGTTTTTGGATTATAGGAGAAACCAGAGCAAAAACATGCAAACTTCACACAGGAAGACCTCCTGTGACTCGAACCAGAGACCTTCTCGCTGCAAGCCAACATTTTTACCCACTGAGAAACCTTATTCCCCTGAGCAGCATCTTTAGCTTGTAAATTATGTAACTGCAGCAACATTTTAGCTTAAGATATTGCTACCAAAACCAACTTAATTTGACATTTTCTTAAGAAAATGTGGTTTCACTTTATTTTGATGGTCTCTTTAACATATTCCGTCAAATAACTATAAATAGCGTTGCACCTACATATCTAAGACTCACTAGAGTGTTAGTACAACCTGAATTCCGGAAATGTTGAGACGTTTTTAAAAAATTTGAATAAAATGAAAACTAAAAGACTTTAAAATTACATGAGCCAATATTTTATTCACAATAGAACATAGAGAACATAACAAACTGAGAAATTTTACACTTTTATCCACTAAATGAGCTCATTTCAAATTTGATGCCTGCTACAGGTCTCAAAAAAGTTGGCGCGGGGGCAACAAAGGGCTGAAAAAGCTAGACCTTTTGAAAAGATTAATCTGGGAGAACATCTAGCAACTAATTAAGTTAATTGACATCAGGTCTGTAACATGATTAGCTATGAAAGGGATGTCTTTGAGAGGCAGAGTCTCTCAGAAGTAAAGATGGGCAGAGGTTCTCCAATCTGTGAAAGAGTGCATAAAAAGATTGCGGACTACTTTAAAAACAACGTTCCTCAAATTGCAAAGGCTTTGCAAATCTTATCATCTACAGTGCATTCAGAGAAACTGGAGAAATCTCTGTGCGTAAGGGACAAGGCCGAAGACCTTTGTTGGATGCCCGTGGTCTTCGGGTCCTCAGACGACATTGCATCACTCATCGGCATGATTCTGTCATTGACATTACTAAATGGGCCCAGGAATAATTCCTGAAACCACTGTCGGTAAACACAATCTGCCGTGCCATCTGCAGATGCCAACTAAAGCTCTATCATGCAAAAAAGCAAGCCATATGTGAACATGGTCCAGAAGCGCCGTGGTGTCCTGTGGGCCAAGGCTCATTTAAAATGGACTGTTTCAAAGTGGAAAAGTGTTCTATGGTCAGACGAGTCCAAATTTTACATTCTTGTTGGAAATCACAGACGCCGTGTCCTCCGGAGGGAGACCTTCCAGAGTGTTATCAGCGTTCAGTTCAAAAGCCACCATCTCTGATGGTATGGGGGTGCATAAGTGCATTTTGTATAGGTAGCTTGCATGTTTTGGAAGGCACTATGAATGCTGAAAGGTATATAAAAGGTTTTAGTGCAACATATGCTCCCCCCCAGACGACATCTATTTCAGGGAAGGCCTTGTGTATTTTAGCAGGACAATGCAAAACCACATACTGCAGCTATTACGACGGCATGGTTTCATAGTAGAAGAGTCCGGGTGCTGAACTGGCCTGCCTGCAGTCCAGATCTTTCACCTATAGAGAACATTTAGCACATCATTAAACAAAAAATACATCAAAGACGACCACAAACTCTTCAGTAGCTGGAAACCTATATCAGGCAAGAATAGTATCCAAATTCCAACACCAAAACTCCAGAAACTCATAATCTCGATGCCCAGACGTCAAACTGTTTTGAAGAGATGAGATGCTACACCATGGCAAACATGCCCAACTATTTTGAGACCTGTGGCAGGCCTCAAATTTGAAATTGTAAAATAAATTGTAAAATTTATCTGTTTAAACATTTGTCATGTTAGCTATGTTCTATTGTGAATAAAATATTGGCTCATGCGATTTGAAATTATTTTAGTTTTCATTTTATTCAAATTTAAAAAACATAAAACGTCAGATTAGTTAAATTTTGTAAAAAAAAAAAAAAAAAGTAATACTATCAGGATTACAAAGGTTTCATTTAAGTAAGGAATAATTGAAGACAGGCCGCTGAATTATTAGAAAATAATGATCCGGGGTGGTGATGCAGCCACGACGCAAAGCATCTGACTAATGCAGTTATTACAGAGAGAAAGAGAGATAGAGAGAGAAATTAAGTATGTGTGAATTACCGGAGTCTGTGCATCTCTTGACATTGTTCAGCAGCAGCGTCTCTTCTAATAGCGAAACTGTAAATGCTTCTGCTTCAATAACAGCACCGTTATTACATCACGAGTGAGAAATGTCAAGTAGTCTTTTAACTGCTAAACTATTTTACTGATAAAATCATCTGAGCAGCGCTGACAATAATTTCTGTGCGTGTGTATGTTTCTGTGTGCATTTTTGAAAGACAGTATGTGCTTTCTGCACATAATAAAACAAATTTGTGGCAAATGCCATGGAAAGAATTTGTCATTTTAATCCTATTGTTTAATCTATTTATTTGCTCGGTCATTGTCATTGTGGGTTTTGGTTTCTTGTTTTACAAGGACCTTTGAAATGTGAAATACTGCTGTGTTAACAGCACATTTCGAGAGTCACACATTCAAGTAAATGCAGTTGTCAATCCCAAACTCTGACAGTGTGAATGTTTTACGATGGGTTCAATGGCTTTTACAGCCAAATGTCATTGGAAAACACTGAAGTTCTACAAATAACTTTTTATCATCTAGTGTTTTAGAAAATCATGTATATATGTTTGAGCCTATATAAGGTTTAACAAACCCAGAAATGAAAACATTAACTTTTTAATTTTCAAAGAACCACCTCAAGAACTCTATACCGCTAAAACTAGATCTTTATAGGAAGATGGTTCTTTGCTGAACCTAAGGTGTTGCAAAGACCCAGTTTAGACATATAACAATGTATCGGTTCATAGATTTGTTACATGCCACATATAAATGCAAGTCATCAATCCATTCTACCCTTCTCGGCATCAATCAACACTGACTTAAAATCTTTCCTGAGCTTCCATCCTCTCTTTGCTTGAGTGGATGTCCAGTAAGTTACAGCATTCAACTCCCATTATAATACCCAGTTATTGGCAAGCATAGACAAGCATCTTTTTCTCTGTCAATCAATTTCAGCAGCCTTTCACACTTCACTGGTGACAACACTCACCAACAGGGGCTGCTGCCCAATCACTATGTGCCTGTTTATATGTGTAGCCTGCAGAGATCCAGCGTCATACCTGAAGAGCTGCAAAAAGCTGAAATATTCATGGCTGCTTCTCTGTTTCTCTTGTTTGTTATGAAGCTCCCGTGGTGTTCATTAGGTCCCTCCCTTGCACGAGGTTCAGTTTTCAAGCCGGAGGAGACGCCAGATGCCATGCTGCTCGCTTGCTGTCTGTACCCTGTAAGACTCTGTCAGAAGATCCAGCTACTTCTTCTTGTGCACCTTCATCATCGCTTTTTACCCTCCCTGTCACTTTCCTTCCTTTGCTTTCTCTCTTTAGCACTTTCTCTCATATGACTAGCCCAGGCAAACATCATAATTCGAAGCAGTGAGAAAAAGCCAGCACTGATGTTTCAACCTCTAGAAAGAGGATCAATCAATCACAGGCTGATGGGAGGACCAGAGGCAATCAATAACTCTGTATGAAGTCGTCCACGTCTCGGCCCATGAGGAGGCCCCTCGTCATGCATCACGCTGACACCTCCCCGCCCCCTCTTCAGGTCTCCCTGGCCGCTGACAGCCTTCATTTCTAAAGGGGTCCAATTTGATCAGCCTCTTTAAGTGGTGCTCCCTCAACTGGATCTCCCGGGCTTGAGTTACCTCAGCTAAAGTGCCTCATTTCCTGCTCTGTTGGGTTACAAATGGTGCAGTCCAACCCACAGGCGGAGACACAGCAGTGGCCGTAATGACCCCATGATTAGTGTGGGCACTGGGCCCACAACCTACTTGGACTGAATCTCTGTACAAAGGCCGGCCCCCCATTTCAGACAATGAGCCAGACAGACATTACCTGTTCTGGGCTCTTATTCAAAGTGGAAAATCACAGTCTCTATGGAAAAAAGAAAATACTAATGCATTATGGTGTGCTTGCCAGTGTGTTGCCAGTGTGTTGCTATACAGTTGTTGAAGTGTTCTGAATGTTTTTTAGAGTGTAGCAATGCAGATGTTTGGGTGTTATTAAGGATGATTGCTAGGGCATTTCTGAAGTCGTTGCTACATTCTCCGAAAAAAAGGTACAAAAGCTGTCACTGGGGCGGTACCCTTTCAAAAGGTACACTTTTGTACCTTATTTGTGACCCTGGGCCACAAAACCAGTCATAAGTCACACGGGTATATTTGTAGCAATAGGCAACAATACAGTTTATGGGTTAAATGTATTATTGATTTTTCTTTTATGCCAAAAAATCATAAATCAAGCGAACAAAGAGGTGCTGCCTTAGGTCCGAGACCCAACGAAGACAGAGGGGGAAGCCCTCATGAGAGCTCATGCTCTCGAAAGAAACACGGCAAAGCACCGCAAAAAGGCCCAGCGAAGGTTCAAAAAGCTCAAACCGTGAAGCAAAGACTCAAACACGGCACAAACAAAACAAAAAAAACCCTGAAACGTGGAGTCCTCCCCCGGGGACGGGGTGGACGCCCGAAGACAAGGCACCGGTCCCCACCCTTCCCAACCTTTGCGTGTCTGTATCCGCCTATTACCTCAAAACAAAAGAGTACAACTCTTAGCGGTGGATCACTCGGCTCGTGCGTCGATGAAGAACGCAGCTAGCTGCGAGAACTAATGTGAATTGCAGGACACACTGATCATCGACACTTCGAACGCACTTTCCTATCAATCGGGGCCTTCGGGTCACCGCGGCTGGAGCGTCATAGGGGTCTTCCATCCTCCTCCGTCCTCTTAAATGCAGACTGTTCCCCACGGGGTCGCGTTCAGCTCAGCCTTCCCGCCTGGCGCCTCCAAAACCCATCCGGGGTTTTTTCGATCCTTCGCTGGCTGTGCTGATTTAAATCTAGCGAGTCTGTTGTGTCTCATGCCGCAAGTTCAAATGACGCAGGCAGTGATGATTTTCTCCAGCCAATCAGTGATCAGCAGGGTTTACACGTCATGTTTTAGTAACGGTACGGCTCGAGGTGGTACTAAAAAAGTAGCAGGTACCGTACCCAGTGGAAAAAAAAACTAAAGTGAGCTGTACTGAACCGTACCGTGACGTACCATGCAGTGGAAAAGCGCTATTAATGTCCTAATGATTTCTGGCGCAAAAGAAAAATCTATAATTTTGACCCATACAATGTATGTTCGGCTATTGCTACAAATATACCCCAGTTTTGTGGTCCAGGGTAACATTTATTCATTCAGCTTTCAGATGAGGTTTACATGTATAAAACTTAAATGTACGTATGAATACCTAAATGGTACATATTCTTGTTTTATTACCTCCTGAAAGAGTACCACTTTGGTTCCTTTTTCTGAGAGTGTAGGTGAGTTCACCCCCAAGTCTCTCCATCTAAATATGCTTTCTTTCCTATAGTATGCAAAAAGCAATATGTTAAATAAGTAGTATGTCCAAATACACATTATTCATTCAATAGTATGATTCTGAAATGTGCATCTGTATCCAGTAAATACTCAGAATTTGGATCACTCTTGTGATATTCTGGTTAATATGGCAGTTTAATACTTTGGAGTTTGTTCCAATCAACAATCCTCCTTATGCAATAGTGATAGTAAACACAACAAATAATAATATTTACGGAGACCTTGAAAAAAGCGGAATAACTGCACTTACAGTCTGATGAACTTCCCCATTAATAAGCTACTCAATGAAATGATTGGCTTTGACCAGCTGTTAGTGAGACAATAAAAGTAAAGTGAATACCAAAAATGAACCAGACCGGCAGTGTGTTATTCTGCAATGTATCAATGATAATCCTTAGCAGGTTGCATTGCCAAACATATGAAATTAACATCATGACCTTGTCAAAGTAGGTTATGAAGATATGAAGATGAATTAAGTACTTTAATTAATCAATTCAGAGAAACATCGCTCTCCAATGGACTGTGGGCTGATGCTTTAGGCATATGTTCTACATAGATTTGCAGTTCATCATCCCTCTCTGAATATTATTCACTCACTGTTTGACATTTTATGCTTGCCATTTCCTTACAATGACAATGAAGATCATAATGAGAAAAAAGGCCTTGCCGACAGATGCCTAATGCAAGATGCTCATGGCTATTAAGATATGAAATAGATTCTTGCTCAGACTCATGCAGTACATTATTATGTATGACTTAATAAATGTATCAGATAAAATATGAAATTATTAATATAATAAATATAGTTTGAAAAGATGGAAGTCACATTAGTTAATTTCTTTATCGCAACAAATAAAGGGACATTTTTTTTTCATGGGATGAAGTTTAAATATTTATGCTACTTATTAATTAATTTTTGTTGAAAAGAAACAACAGTATTGTATTAGCAATTACATCATGGATTTTTGAAAAAAGGTACAAAAATCTATTATAGATGTTATGATTAAATTTTGATATCAAATACGATAATCATCATCATATGTGTCAGTCCTCTTGTTTCCCCCTCCTCTCGTGTCCATATTTGGCCTTCCTGTTCCTGTCCTTGTTCCTTGTCATCATGAGTTAATTTGTTCCCAGCCCTGCGTTTAATTGCCCCGCACCTGTTTCTGTTCTTCCTCGTTGATTTCCCTGGCTGTATCCGAAATCGCCCCCTATACCCTCAAATAGTGCACTATTTGAGGGGACGGCCATTTTAAGTGGTGTTCGAAACTTTAGTGGATGTGCCCGAGTGCACTCATTCAATCCCACAATGCACCGCAAAAACGAGTGTACAACCGATGTACACTCAACGGCTAGAGAATCCCCAGAATGCACTGCGAGAGTCGCGCGCCGAGTCAATTCCCGCGTCTCACCAGAAGATGGCGCCCGCAGCTGAATCATCCATTCATTGATTTTAGAAGTGCTGGTCCACGGCGTAATACAGTGGAATACAACAAAGGTACAAAATTAATTGTAAATTGACTATTAGGGTTTATACATAATTTCCGTGACAGAGTTCTCAAGATAAATCCTTCAATGTTACTATTGGAGCTGCCCGTTTCAAATGATTATTTAACAGGAAGCAAACTATGCAAAAGCGGCAGTTCTTCCAGTGCATTCAGTGTCCGAATTCACTCACTCGTTTTCATTCACTCCTTCCAGTGAACTATATGAGTGGACTAATGTAGGGAATAATGAATGAGGGTATAGGGGGCGATTTCGGATACAGCCCCTGTGTTTCCCTGCCTCTGGGTCCAGTCCGAACGTCATCAATGTTCGTCTCTCCCCAAGCTCCTCGTCTGTATGTGGATCTCAATAAAGATTACTAATTGCAATCTCCTTGTCTCCGCGCTCCTTGTGCCCAAGAGGGTTCTGACAGAAGACTGGACCTAACACAGTAAGCGGCGTCCGACATTTTTTTCCGTTTTTTGAAAAAATATTTCCCCAGTTTTCCTCCGCGGCATGGACGACGCCTCCCGCTTCGCCGCCCTGATCTGCGGGGATTATCCCTTTTATGATTACGCGGAGGGATTCCGCAAGATCGCCGTGGCGACGGCGTGGGATGACACCACTCTTAACAAGCTGTTCTGGCTCGGGGCAAACTACCACCGTCCTGTGGACCTCCCAGACACTACCGGCTTGAGTTGGAGAGAAGGGATCTACCGGTGTCTGGGAAGCGTCCGGGCCCGAGCCAGCTCGCCGTCGTCCGCGGCTCTCCCGAGCCCGCCGCCGTTCGCGCTTACAGAACGCCCCCGAGAATCCATGCTTCCAGAGCGCCCCCGCGAATCCGCGCTTCCAGAGCGCCCCCGAGAATCCGCGCTTCCAGAGCGCCCCTGTGAATCCGCGCTTCCAGAGCGCCCTCCTGTGCCTGCTCCTCGCAGGTGCTCTCCTGCATCACTGCTGGTCCCATCCAGCTCTCCTGCGTCTCCGCTGGTCCCGTCCAGCTCTCCTGCGTCTCCGCTGGTCCCGTCCAGCTCTCCTGCGTCTCCGCTGGGGCCGCCCAGCTCTCCTGCGTCTCCGCTGGGGCCGCCCAGCTCTCCTGCGTCTCCGCTGGGGCTGTCCAGCTCTCCTGCGTCTCCGCTGGCCCCGTCCAGCTCAGCTCCTCAAGAGCGCCCCACAGTGTCCGCGCTACCAGAGCGCCCCCAAGTGCAGGCTCCTCGCACGTGCCCCCAAGTGCCGGCTCCTCGCACGTGCCCTCCTGCATCTCCGCTGGTTCCTTCCAGCTCCGCGCTGGAACTCCCCCAATAATTTTCTTTGGGAACCTGAAAAAATAAGGCCGTGGCTCTCCGAGTCTCCAGTCCCGCCATGGCCTCCCGAGTCTCCTGACCCGCCATGGCCTCCTGTGTCTCCTGTCCCGCCGTGGCTCCCGGAACGGGTCCCGCTCTGGAGGCTGGTAGCCCTGCCCCCTGGTCCCTGGAGGCCTCCAGAGCGCCCCCCCCCCCCCCCATTGGATAGTGTATGGCGTGAGGAAACGCCTTCCGGAGGGGGGGCGTTATGTCAGTCATGTGTCTTGTTTCCCCGTCTCGTGTCCATATTTGGCCTTCCTGTTCCTGTCCTCGTTCCCTGTCATCATGAGTTAATTTGTTCCCAGCCCTGTGTTTAATTGCCCCGCACCTGTTTCTGTTCTTCCTCATTGATTTCCCTGTGTTCATAAGCCCTGTGTTTCCCTGCCTCTGTGTCCAGTCGGAACGTCATCCATGTTCGTCTCTCCCCAAGCTCCTCGTCTCTATGTGGATTTAAATAAAGGACTATTATTTGGAATCTCCTTGTCTCCGCGCTCCTTGTGCCTGAGAGGGTTCTGACAATATGATTTTAAAATATGATTTAAAATTATTTTATAAAAATGATACTTTATATTTATCTGGTCAAATAAGCTAATAGTCCATGCTCACTAAGCAATGGCTAATTTCAACGCTGTTATTTCCATCCTATTAATTTTTATAGAAATATTCCCTTGAATTACAATGCAAGCATAAACATCTACAGAGAAAATGCAGAATTCCAGAGGAACTACACAACAGAATTGACCAGTATAATTTTCAGTAAACAATTTATGGACTGCAATTTTGACTATGAAAAAACAGTGTCTATTTATGCATATGGGAAAAAGTTGACCTTTGTCTCGTCATGCACCGTTTGTGTAAACTATTAGCTTCAACAGCTGAAGACACACAGCTGTCTCTTCATATTCGTCTTTTTTTTTTTCTTAGCTTCTTTCCACAATCAGTACATCACTGCTGGAGATCCAGTGTATTTAAACAGTCATCGTGATTGTTTCCATACACACTTGAGTCTGGGCTGTTGTGAGGCAGGTGTTGATTCAAATGACTTTGCCTCAGGGTGACAAGCATGTCAAATTCATCAAATCCCTCAACACTGATGGGCCAACCAAGGTTAATTTACTCAAAGTCCAGATTTGACTTTTTGTGGTTTCCTAATATCTAATCAGTTAAATGGAATTTAAATCAATGTAATTAACTGTAAAAAATAAGATTTAAATAGCAATAGCAAGCTTTAGCAATCTAATAATTTGTCTTTACTTTGGAAAAGCAGCTCTATACGCATTTGAGTTATGCACTAAATAATTGCTTGTCATTTAAGAGTAGCAATTCTAATTGAGATACAATTTTTATAATGTACAGTATGTGTCAGGCACAATGCAAAAGGAATGACATGTAATTCAGTATATATGAAAGCAGAAATGCATGAGGAACAGCTTGTCTAACACATTTACTGTAGCATGATGGCTTTAATTGCTTATTACTGTGAGTAAAGCTGTATCAGAGTGAGGCTTCATGTCTTTCTCCAAAATAAAAAAAAAACAAAGCAAAAAGACACTATAATTAGTATTTCATTCCTCCTACCCATTTCAATCACTTCCAAGTCCAATAATTAACCTCACAAGGTTGTGAAATCCTACAAAAAACTAATTTACTATTCATAGCAAGAGCAGTGGACCAAAAAATAAATAAATAAATAAAAAAGAGCGAAAGGGCAATGAAATAATATAAATTCATCCAGTATAAAGAGAAAAAAATTCATAATATAATTATTTAAATTGGTTATTCATGACATCACTGAGATTAAATGGACAGCAAATTAAGACTTTCCTTAGTCAGCAGTGTCAATATATTTCTTTGGAGAATATAAATTATAAATAGTTAATAGAATAAACATAAATATTTAGGGCTATGAAATAAAAAAATACAAAGTACAGCTTTGAGAAATTTCCTGAGAAATGTCTGCCCTCAAAAATCTGTGATTTGTTATTTTCATTGTTCTAAACTATTATACTTGTCCAAACAAAAATATCAGCAGAAACAATGGTCAACTAATTAAACAACTGTTTACATTCTGTTATCTAGCTAAAAACACACCTACAAACCTAATCCTACAAACAAAATCTAAATTCCATACACATTTCTTCAAAAGTCACTTCCTTTTTCAGACCAACTAATGTAGCTATTAAAATGTTCTGAAAGACATTAATAAAAGTTAAGCGCAAACAGTGGAAATAAAGATGAACAATGTTTTGCAGTATATGACTGCATAGGAACACTGAATGAACAACGTTTTAGATTTAATGATGGATTCTTGTAAAGATATCAACTATAGTGGAGGTATGGTGGAAATAAGAGTTGTTCTTACCAGAGGTGAATGCAGCTGTCTCCAGACATGGTTGGATAGTTCTGCACCAAACGATTTGGATACATGAGGCTGCTTTTAACACAATTATCTCATCCAAAGTGAAGTGGCTTCAGTGGGCGAAAGCATCTTTGCCCACACACTGGACTCAGGACCAGATAATCATCATAATAAGCATCATTCAGAACAGCTCCATCATAAAATGTCAGCTCGGTGGGAATGGATGAGGAGTTTACACATTGGGAAACAAGGATGACAAATCTGAAAAGGAAAATAAAAATTGTGACACATTGCGCAGATGTGTTTTTTTAACAGTGTGAAATACTTCATGGAGTTCAGTTATGTTTCATTTAAGCTTCAGCTTCATTTTCACGATGTTTCTCCTAAAATTCCTTACACGGAAAGGCACAAATGACATACAGTAAGAGTCTGGGGACTCTTGTGTTTGATCATTGAGAATTTAATTGACAAAAGATTGCAGGCTTGACAAATCCAAACACTATTTGAAACATTGTTGAGAAATATCTTCTTAAACTCAATACTAGAGAAGACACATTTGAAACAAATAGGATCTTTTTGTCAGGAGAAACATCTGAGAAGGAAACATTACATGTGCCATTTAATCTATGTTCTGTGGAGTAGAAACAGGAGACATGATTGAGATCTAACTTGGGATCTATTATTTAATGATTTTAGTGACATGTCAAAAAAAAAAAAAAACCTGACTCTGAAAAATTCTCTGATAAAAGTCACAATTGTAACCAATACAATTCAGACATTGTGAAGTCAATATATTCACTCCTGAAACTCATTACTCATGCATGCCAATCAACTGATGAGTCTTCATTACGATACTGTACCAAACAACTAAAACATCCACCAAAAACATCTAAATTCTAAAACGTTCTAGAGGAATGAATACTTGAATACATGAATACTGTTATAAGAGAGGGAGAGCGAGACAGCATCTCTGAAAAAGATTTGTGAAAAGCCATATATTCTCTTGGCAGGTTTGATGGGCGCTGAGGGTTGCAGGCACGCGTCAATAGACTGATGCGGCCAATGATGAGGCCATTGTCGTGCGGGGAGACGTGAGTTGAATGTGTTCCTGTTGGAGTGCCGCTAAATCTGTTCACCATTGTGAGGGGCTACTGGAGCATGACTCCCCCAGCTGCTGCTAGAGATAGCAGATGTACTGCTGCACAAGATCCTTATTCACACAAGTAGCTCATTACTTTCAGGTTTCTATCTGCCTTTTCTGTCTCTTTACCTTTTCTCAGATGATAGTGTTTTCTCAGCACAAATATAATTTCGTAATGTTTGATCATTCAAAGCAGACTGCATCTATTTTCTAAACGCATGCTATTGATATTATTGTGAATGATTAATCTATACTTGTTTTATTTTTTAAAGGGGTCATGAACTGAGAAAAAAAATTGCCCTTGATATTTTGACATATCATGGTCATTGTGTAAGTTTCAGAACTTACTTGTTCAAAACTACTTCTATTGACAGCAAGCTGCCAAAACAACTCGTTTTGACATCATAGTGCATCAAAAACGCCTCTGCAGAAGAAGATCAACGCCTACTTCTACATTATCTGCTCTTTAGCCCCGCCCACTGATTTGATTTAGACACGGGGTAATATTAGGAAAGAGCTCCAGATTGTGTCGGTGGAACACTGTTTGCTTTACTACATTTTCAAATTAAGCTTTTCAGAGAGACTGAAAGTAAAAGACTGATGTCTTGTCCAAATACCCACACTTGCGGTCTTTGCACTTGACTACTTATGACGTATTTCCTATATTTGGCCTAAGTGTTCAAGTGAAGAAGAAGTGTGTGTTGAACTTTTCATTACCTGATGGGACACACTTAGAGTGTTGTAAAAATGCAAGTTACATAGCTTTATTTTTATTTTCAATACTTTGTATTTTAAAATCAACTTCTAAATGTCTGTTCAGTAGTCCCTATAACATGACAATTTAATTTGTGGAGCTTCTAATTAAGTGATAAAAAGCAGTTGCAAATGTTGTACAAAATAAATATCACCACTACTCATCTTTGCTCCAATAAAACATACAACACTTTGTTTTTCTACCAAATTATATGCAATATAATTAGCCTATTATATTAATATTTAACTTACACTGGAAAGGTTTCCGTGACCTCTTGCAAAATCTCGGCAAAAAGTCTCACAATTTCTTTCCAGAACATGATGCACGATGAACTCTGGAGTGTGCATTTAGTGTGCGTTAAGGCATTTTGCACTGCGCTTTGGTGTTTTTAAGACCTGGGACAGTCTTGCGCACTTACTTCCTGTCAGACGCTCGCGCTCTCAAGTGGCCAAGACTGCAAGTGTGGGTATTTGGACTACACATGAATAGGATATGGATAATATGGATCCAACTTAAAGACACATTATACTGTGAAATATTTGGTCTGTGCTTCATTTTTGAGGCTGGTTAATACCGGCTGCTGAATGTTACTGCATTTGATGTGGTTTGTTTGAAGTCATTATGCAGTGCCTTGATTGAATCTATTTATAGACGTCTTTGATGTACAAATTGAATTCTACATTTCATCTACATATGAAGTGAACTTCAATCTCCACAGGAAATGGTTCATTTCTTTAATGATTTAATCAAACCTGTAATATCCACAAATAAATGACATTTGCATTTGCAGAGCTGGAGCTAAACTCTGCAGGAAAGTGGACCCCGAGAGCCATAGTTAAGAACCCCTGCCGTAGACCTTGAGCTGGTTCTTGATAGTTTAATTAGAGCTAGGTGGCCCTCAAGACTGGACTAGACTAGACTCTGCTATAACTAAACCTACATCAGGGACAGGCAACTTCAGTCCTGGAGGACCACTGTCCTACATAGTTTAGCTCCAACTCTGATAAAAACTCACCTGCCTGTAGCTTTCTATTGATCTTGAAGACAGTGACTACGTTTACATGGACATCAATACTCCGATTTTAATATGATTAAGACAATACTCTGATTAAGAATCTACCATGTAAACAGATATTTTTGTTTACCTTAATCTGGCTAAATTCATAATCGAAGTAAACACAAATCAAATTAAGACATGTGGAGTATTCCCATTTTAGTCGCATTATTGAAGTGCAGTACAGACATGTAAACACCTTAATCAAACTATTACCATCGTGTAGGACTTTATGCCGCATTTCGCGACAGGATACACACACAGTAGTGGTCAACCGTTTGACGGCAAATAAAAAAAACTTCAACACCGCCGTCATCTGTATGCACGTACAAATAATGAAACGCACTTGAAGCTTTCATAAAATTAAAAATGAAACACAAAGACGAACTATATGTTTAAGGGACGTTTAATTCTGTAAGGGACGTCGGATGGCGTCGCGTGGTGATGTAATGATGTGTGCCATTAATCGATCTATGTACTCTAACATGTAAAACGGGAACATGAAAGGATTATTCTAATAGCGACTCATGTAAACACCTTAATCATAATATTGTTTTATTCAGAATAAGGTAAATAATTAGATTACTGATGTCCATGTAAACGTAGTCACTGATTAGCTTGTTCAGGTGTGTTTGATTTGGGTAGGAGCTAAACTCTGCAAGACAGTGGCCCTACAGGACTGAAGTTGCCCATCCCTGACCTACGTCACTGCAAAGTCAGACAAGAGCTCTCATGAAATACCTTTCACAGTAAAAAAAAAAAATTCAAACCATATCCCAAAATATTTATGCCGTTTCATAGCCTCTAGGCTGACTACTAAGTAGACAGCTGGAGATGATGTTATGTGTCTGCAAGAGACCTTTGACAGAAAGAGCAAATGGCTCATCAAGCCTTCAGAGGCTTGTATAACAGTTTATCCATATCTAACTGCCAGAAGGATGAGTCTTACTCCAGCATTAAGAATACTGCAATATGACTAACATCAGTCGTACATTAATAATTTTATTAATTGCCACCATGATGCTACAGTGTAGGTGGGTTCCAGGGAATTGTCATGCAGTTAGGGTGTTTAAAGTGGTTTTAGTGCATTTTGTGTGATTGCTATAGCTTTTTTTGTTTATAGAGTGGTTCTGGGCTGTTGCTAAGGTATGCTTGGTGGTTGCTTACTGGCCCAAATCAACTGTACCCAATGCCAGCCCAGTCTTGCTCCTGGAAGGCAACCTTAGTTTAAGGTCTTCAGAATTACTAGCCCTGTGTATGCCTACTTCCCCACTATATAGTAGTCCTAATCATCCCCTTACACTGATTGGCTTCATCCCTCTGTCTCTTCTCCACCAATAAGCTGGTGTGTGGTGGGCGTTCTGGGGCACTATGGCTGCCGTCACATCATCCAGTTGGATGCTGCACATTGGAGGTGGTTGAGGAGATCCCCCTTTCTATGTAAAGCACTTTGAGTACCCAGAAAAGCGCTATATAAATGTAACTAATTAGTTTAAAAAATATATATTAAAAAATGTGTGAAAAGAGTGGTTTACCTGAATTCATAGTATTCACAAGGTACCCAGATTACCTAATATTTCCGCCCAGATTCTGAAGTGCACAACCAATGGACACCTATCCATGAAGCCACTGGAGAGGAGTTGTGAATGGCAACTGGCAATGACAACATGACAAATGTAGTACGTTTGGATTTAATTCAGACTACCCATTATTCATATTCACTATATAGGCACAAAGTTTACTCCTCATCGAGTGTAGTACCTACACACACTGTAGCCTGTCATTTTAAACACACTGCAGAACTGGACTGGCCAACTCTGACCCTCGAGATCCAGTTGGATCCTCTCGTTTATGTCCAACCCCGATCAAACTCAGCTGCCTGTAGCTTTCCAGTAATCCTGAAGACATTGATTAGATTGTCCAGGTGTGTTTGGTTATTTTAATTGGTTGGAGCTAAGCTCTATGGGAAAGTGGATCTCAGGGAACAAATTTGCCACCACCGCTGTACGAACTTGCAGGTGTGTTGGAGCTAAACTTCAGAAGCAGGGATCCTAGACCTCCCTTCAGTGAAAGCCTGTGGGTCTGTGGCAGGTGTGCCCAATCCTGTTCTCAGATATGTAACTTCCTGCGGCGTTTAAGGCCCTGCTATTAAGATGCATTTTGGTTGATCCGATTACAAGTGGACGATGCTAAATACAGGTGTAAACATGGTGTAAAACATTTTGAGCTTGTCCACTTTTGATAGCTTCCATAGGTAGTTGAAAACACATTTGATTGGATTGCTCTCAGTGTGGACACTATAATCAAATGCTTTCGAACAGCCATCAAAAACCGCCTCCTCTCTGCCTAGTGACCTAATTATGAAACATTGCGGGACATGTTGTTGAAGCGTGTTTGCCAGACAGGAATTAAATTTTGTAACTTTGGAATAACGGTGAAAAAATGTCAATGTTCTCTCACCAGTCCTAATTCTAAAAAACCCAAAGCGTTTGACTTCTGGTCTTCATACTGTTTTCCATTGTCTCCTTTCACATTCTTATGTAAACTGTTCAAGCTTATTTTACAATGTTAGATCGAAAGATCAGAAAAAGCACATACTCACTCATAGATCCTCCCCTTAAAATCAGGACAGAAGTGGTCAAAAATGGATTAAAGAGATGGATTTAAACACCAGGGGCCTCATGTATCATGCTGTAAGCTCCATATATGGTGATTTCTGGGAGGAGACGGGGTGGAGATGTACATACGCACAATCTTCCCCTGACTGGGATTTATAAAGGGATTTTTGTGTATGTTCTGGCATACGCATGCTTTTATAAATCTGAAAGCCGTTTACACCTGATATTATTTTGGTCAATTCAATCACAAGAAGACAAGGGAGACACATTCCCGTTTACACCTGGGGCTTCATGTATAAAACTCTCCGTAGATTTCATCCTAAAAGTGTATGTACGCACAAAAGCTAGATTTTGCATACGCACAAAAGTTTTCAGATTTATAAAAGCGTGCGTACGCAAAATCTAGTACGTACAATTTTAGGATGAAATCTATGGAGAGTTTTATACATGAAGCCCCAGGTGTGAACAGGAATGTGTCTCCCTTGTCTTCTTGTGATTGAATTGAAGTATTACTGGATAGTAGATCTCCAGGAACATGATTGGGCACCCCTGGTCTATGGCATTTTTTCCACCAGTTTTATTGTCAACCATGATCACTCAGAAATGTAATAGCAAACCTCTGCATTATTTGACACAACATTCATGTCTGTAGCACCAACATCACAGGACAATTTACACATAAAAGTTTAGTACTCAAGGTTAGTGATTTGAAAAGAATATCTAACCCTAAGTATGAGCAAAAGGACAATGATGTGTCTAAGCAAACACTATTAATTAAGAATAATCAAAATTATTTTCAATCAAAATGTCTGTATTGGGGTGGCATGTTTTTCTGGACCTCTAGCATTGGAGTTGAAATGAAAAAAATTGAGACCTTTTTCCATTTTGCTGCTTGTGGCTCACTTTTGTCAATGCGAAACCTACACTTAAAGGGGTCACTGGATGCAAAATTCACTTTACAAGTTGTTTGAACAAAAATGTGTGTACACATCCATCCTATAATGATGAAAATCCACCCAGTGTTTTTTTTTTAAATCCCTATTTTAAAATCCTCTTTCTCAAATCAGGCTGCTCTGAGATTCCTGTCAGAATGACGTAGTTCTGTACAGGCCGCTCCCGCGATAGTTGATTGACAAGACCGTCTTACCTTAGGCCCGCCCTGAGTGAGCTGAGAGCTGTCTGCCATTGTGTCAACTGGTGCTGGGGAAGACGAGAATGTCTCCAATTAAGTGATTGAGGTGTTTTGTTGCTGGATGTAATAATGAATAAAGCAGTCGTCATTTACTCCCGACATCTGAGCCGCTGAAGACACAGAGGATTAACATTACTTTCATTATTGAAGGGAGTGCGCCGATCCCAATCTACCTAAATGCGTCTATGTTCGCGCAAATCATTTGTGATCCAGCCTCATCTACAGAAGAAGTGAGTATAAGGTTTTTTTTTAATGAATCTTTGCAAATCGCCTTTCCTAATAATGTTTCGCGGCTAAAGTAAACAGTACTGCTTGTCACCCCACAGAAGAGAGGGGCGGGGTCAGCACAGCTCATTAGCATTTAAAGCTACATGGACTAGAATGGCTTGCTCAAAATAGAGCTGATTTTGACAGGGTAAAAAAGGTGTTTTTTTGCACTACCACTGAGAAATTTTAACCAAAGTATGTTATATACTTTTCATTAAGACCCTAAAGAATCATATCAACTTGTGGAAAATGGGCATCCGATGACCCCTTTAAGGACGGAACTAAACCATATCTAGGAAATAACACATCATGGAGACATGACAATGGGCTCACCTAGCAACCACATAGCAACACCCTCTCAGAATAGCGGATTTTGCACCACTCATATTTTCTACAGAAAATGTAATGCTGTAGTTTTCTTTTCAATATCTCCTTTGGCTCACAGAGCACATACTCTCACAGCACTTACACATGCTCTAAAAACCCAAATGTTTCCTAAAAAAAAAAAAAAAAAAAAAACGTTTCCTTTGTGGCTGAACAGGTGAGCCCATCGCCGCATCATTAACCAGGCTTATCGAAAGGGTCAAACCGAGAGAGAAAATAAAGACTATGGCATTTGCTTATCCCTTCTTCTTGCAAAGGGCGCGATTATGCCCTCCGAAGACCATTAACAGGATCATGGAGCGGTTAAACGGCAAATCATTGCCCTTACCCGCTGAAATCCCATCGCTCCTCAAGGCAGGGCATTGTGTTTCAAGGCACCACCAGTACAATAGCACAAACCAATGTGTTTCCATTGGTTACCACTCTGCACCCCATCTATCTGTATTGGCTGATATGACAGGCTGTGATTGGCTGATAATGACCGGCAGTTTACATAATTTCAGTCCTTTTCTAATTTTCCCTGTCATTAACTCTTCAGAGAGAGAACACAAGGCGATGCTTTTTAGAGCACATGTATACTACAAAAAGAAATAAAACCTCCTGGTGTGTCTGACCAAAGATAAAGATGCAAGGAGGGGGGACTTAGAGAAATCTCTCTACGTACTTGTTCCTTGGTGACGTCTGTTCTTTCTTTCGTCATAGCGCTTGAAGCCAACTGGGTGGAGGAGGTGGAAAGGGGAGTTATGAGTCTTTTTTGTTCGCGTAATGTATTACATATCATCACCCTTCTTTGTCCTGCTGATTGTATGCAATGCTGAGCATTATTCTACTTTTGTCTCTGTTCGCTTAAATGGGAAAAACTTTGCTACTAATTACTTTTTGTGCAACCCAAATGTGACTCAATTGATCTGATTGATTTAAATCTACAGAATGTCAGTGTATAAGAGCCACTGACCTTTGCAGTGCTGTACAAAAAAATCGACATAAAGCCTGGAAAGTTATTGAGACTTTCTGGAAGATTACACAGTTGTGTCCTGATATACACCCCCTGCTGCCTCTCTGCATGTAATATCTATACAATCTGGCATCCCATCATGCACCTTGCAAAGCTGACACCTGGGGCATAACCCATAGCTCATGACCCAGAAAATAGAGGTTGTGTCCTTTTTACATATCCCACAAGGCTCTGAGCATGAGGGGAAGTCTGTCACCCAGAGAAGACAAAACCACAAATACACGTTGTTTTAAATACACACACATACACACACACACACACACACACACACACACAGTATATATACTGTATATATATATATATATATATATATATATATATATATATATATATAGACCAAAAAAAAAACTTTCCTCTACATTACTGCAATGCATTTAGATGTTTTACTGTATCATTTCTTATTTACATCTTTTGATTTTGGAGTGAAACATATCCTAGTTCTTGACAGGTTTATTAAGATTCATCCAAATTTCTGCAGTGTGATATCAAAAAACATTTACATCTTGTTGAAAATGCAAATATTCAATCATCAAACAATTCCTATATAAACCGACATGATATCTAAATTGAAGTGGATTCATCCCGGAGCGTGAAACAGTATTTTTCCATTCAATCTCTGCCGCATTTTTTCAGTTTGCCGTGACGATTTTTGGCTCCCCCTCTGGCCCTGAGAGCAGCCATTTTGTCTCTCTCTCTCTCTGAAATGGGGGTGCAGTGTGAATCATCAGGCTCAGAGAAACGCTCGCCTCTGACAACCGCACACTTCACAGCTGATTGTGCAGGGCAGGAGACGCAGGCTGCCGGCAGGGCCGTCTCAGCCAGAATACATTACGTCCCAGCTTTTTAAGTCGGTGAAGACTATTACCCAGAAGGCCTTTGGAAGTTCTTATCAGCGCCAACCAGATGGAGAACATGTGAGCGATGTCAGTACCTGCAGACTTGTTGATAAAACAACACAGCCGGAAATCTGAAATTGAAAAGAGATTGTGCAGTATACGGATTTAATTTGGTTAGTAATGAAATTTCATTAATATGCAATGTTTAATTGGTTAATATGTATAAGGCATTGAATCATCTGGTTTGTATTTAGCACCATTAGGGGTTTATACTATAGAGACATTGAGTGAACCTAATATTTACTGTGCTTTTGCTTTCCTATGCTGACGTATGTGCCGTTTGTGTTCAATCACCGCATGTTACATGATTACAGGGCATGACAAAGCCACAGAATTTCACAGTTTGACTTCAGTCCAAGAACAACATGCATCCAATCCACTCATATCCTACAAATACACCCCTCAAAACCACAATAATCACACATATCTGCATATGCCAGAAAGACATTTAACAATTCACTTTTACAGCAGAATGCATGTCTGCCCCCTTGTGTCTGAGAATATTTGAGGAACTTGTCCAGGACATTTTTCACCCCAAAATTAATAGAAAGAAACAAGAATTGCCTTCAAATATAAAATGAAACAAAAAAATTAAAATATTTTAGGATCTCTATCATTTGTTGCAATGTTACATTATTTTTATGATAGGTATGCACATTTAGACAATACAACTCACTTTATAATAATGTGGGGAAAAAAACTAATAATAAAAAAAATCTGTATATTATTTATTATATCTAGTATATACAATATATTGTTTAATTTTTTATTTTATATATATATATATATATATATATATATATATATATATATATATATATATATATATATATATATATATATATATGCACACTGCAATTCAATAGTTGTGGGTCAGTAAGATTTTCTCTCCAAAAAAAACCCAAACAAGCAAATAAATACTATAACAGCAAAGGCTTTAAAATTACAAATTTCAGCATTGATGATAATGGGAAATGAAATCAAGAAAAGAAATGTTTCTTGAGCACCAAATCAGCATATTAGAATGAATTCTGAAGGGTCATTTGACACTGAAGCATGGCGTAATAATGCTGAAAATTCAGCTTTGCATCACAGGAATAAATTACATTTTAAAATATACTAAAATAGAAAACAGGTATTTGTAATTGTAATATTATCTCACAATATTACGGTTTTACTGTATTTTTCGATCAAATAAATGCAGCATTCGTAAGCATACGACTTCTGAACACTTGTTTTATATATAATTTATTTTGGAGTGCATTAGAAATGTTTTGTGAGATTCACACAATATATACACACACACATGCATTAACTTGAGAGAGGGTTAAACACAATTAACTCTACAAATATTTGATTATCAGTCAGTCATGAAATAAAATGGCTAATATGGCTATAGCAATGAAAAACAGAGCAGTATCCCTAACTCTCCACAGTTTAGTTCCGTTACAATGAAAGTGTCAGTGATGCGCTGACCTGCATTAAACAGACACTATATCATTCTTCACATTAGCTTGAAGGGAAAATGACCAGGATGTGGCTCAGTATGCCCATTGGTGCATGTGTGGGCCTTTGGCGTCCACTTCCTGCCCTGACCCACTTAGAATGGTGTGTTGGTTATTTTAAGACACTAGTCGCACACTCTGCGGCAGAAACAGTGTTGTAGAGGATGGTGTGGCAGTCCAGAGCAAAGCTGGTGTGTGACATCCAATGCAATGGCTGCAAATGACAGCGAGAGATGTTGTGCTTGACCAAAACAGCAAACCAATCCAACGATTGAGACAAAACAGGAAACACCACATGATGCCACTGCATTCCATATTGTGGAGGTGGTTTGGTTGAAAAAACAGAAAGAAATGCACTTATATTTGGTTTTCAAGGGCTTACTTGAACACTACAGATCTATTCTGAATCAATCAATATACTAATCTGGACTATCTCCTCTGAAAATCAAGTGTCTGGGTAGTTCTCTGTTAAACAGATCTGCCAACTGGTCTGTGGGCCTCAATACCACCACCACGGAAACAAGCATCAATCACTTACTGCTTATGACAAGCAATGAGCCTTATTGTGGCTCATTTCCAAAATCTAGAGAGCTGTTTCATTGTCTACATAAGCAGCTACTTTCCAAGACAACATCCTAACTAAAATGAAACAGGCAGCAAATCTGTATGTCAGACATATAATGCACAGACAAAATTAAACCGATTAAAGTCAACAACACATTTTACACTACATCAATTGTGTAAAAAATAATATTGCCAATTTCGTTAGCAGTAATGATTATCATAAATATATACATTATATATATATATATATATATATATATACAGTGCTGCTTGAAAGTTTGTGAACCCTTTAGAATTTTCTAGATTTCTGACCCAAAACATCATCAGATTTTCATTCAAGTCCTGAAAGTAGACAAAGTGAACTGAATCAAACAAGTGAGAGAAAAATATTTTCTTTGTAATTTATTTATTGAGAAAAATTACCCAGCGTTACATATCTGTGCACTGCAAATGTATGTGAATCTTTGCTTTCAGTATCTGGTGTGACCCCCGTTTGCTGCAGTAACTGAAGGTAAAGTTTCTTGTAAATACTGATCAGTCCTGGACAATAACATGTAGGAGTTTTAGCCCATTCCTTAGTGCAGAACCACTTAAACTCTGTGATGTTGGTGGCTTTCCTCCTACGATCTGCTTGCTTAGGTCCTTCCACAACATTTTAATTGGATTAAGGTCTGGACTTTGACTCAGCCATTCCAAAACATTAACTTAGTTATTCTTTAACCATTCTTTGGTAGAATGACTTGTGTGCTTGGGGTTGTTGTCTTGACCCACGTTCTCTTAAACAGATGTCCTGACATTTCCTTTAGAATTTGCTGGTATAATTCAGAATTCATTGTTCCATCAATGATGGCAGGCTGTCCTGGCCAAGATGCAGCAAAACAGGCCCAAGCCATGATACTACCACCACCATGTTTCACAGATGGGATAAGATTCTTAAACTGGAATGCAGGGTGTTCTTTTCTCCGAACATAATAGCTTCTCATTTAAACCAATAAGTTCTATTTTGGTTTCATCCAACCATTAAACCTTTCTCCAGGAGTCTGGCTTCACATGATCTTTAGCAAGCAATTTTCTTTTTGGAGAACAGTGGCTTTCTTCTTGCAACTCTGCCATGCACACCATGGTTGCTCAGTGTTCTGCTGATGGTGGGCTCATGAACATTAACGTTAGCCAAAGTGAGAAAGGCCTTTAGTTGCTTAGAAGTTACCCTGGGAACAACCTCACAGACTATTACACGTTCTGCTTTTGAGTGATCTTTTTTGGTCGACCACTTCTCGGGAAGGTAACAGTGGTCTTGAATTTCCTCCATTTGTACACAATCTGTCTGACTGTGGATTTGTGTCCAAACTCTTTAGAGACGGTTTTGTAACCTTTTCTAGCCTGATGAGCAAAATCAACTGTTTTTCCGAGGTCCTTAGTAATCTCCTTTGTTCGTGACATGATTCACTTCCACAAACATGATCAGACTTTGATAGATCCCTGTTCTTTGAATAAAACAGGTCACGTACTGACATTTGACAGTCATTGCACTGAAAACACCTCTGCACAGATGGACTCTAATTTCACCTTTAAATTAACTTCTAATCCAAGAGATTCACATACTGTTGTCAATCACAGATAAGCAATATTGGATCGTTTTCCTGAATAAATAAATGACAAAGAAAATATTTGCTCTCACTTGTTTGATTGGGTCCACTTTGTCTACTTTCAGGACTTACAGTGGGGCAAATAAGTATTTGATACACTGCCGATTTTTCAAGTTTTCCCACTTACAAAGAATGGAGAGATCTGTAATTTTCATCGTAGGTACACCTCAACTGTGAGAGACAGAATATAAAAAAGAAAATCCAGAAAATCACATTGTATGATTTTTGAATAATTAATTTCCATTTTATTGCAGGAAATAAGTATTTTATCACCTACCAACCAGCAAGTATTCTGGCTCTCACAGACCTGCTAGTTTGTCTTTAAGAAGCCCTCCTATCCTCCACTCATTACCTGTATTAATTGCACCTGTTTGAACTCGTTACCTGTGTAAAGGACAAAATTGTAGACCTGCACAAGGCTGGGATGAGCTACAGGACAATAGGCAAACAGCTTGGTGAGGAGGCAACAACTGTTGGCACAATTATTAGAAAATGGAAGAAATTCAAGATGACTGTCAATCTCCCTCGGACTGGGGCTCCATGCAAGATCTCGCCTCGTGGAGTATCAATGATCCTGAAAAAGGTGAGGGATCAGCCTAGAACTACACGGGAGCACCTGGTCAATGACCTGAAGAGAGCTGGGACCACAGTCTCAACGGTTACCATTAGTAACACACTACACCGTCATGGATTAAAATCCTGCAGCGCACACAAGGTCCCCCTGCTCAAGCCAGCACATGTCCAGGCCCGTCTGAAGTTTGCCAAAGACCATCTGGATGATCAAGAGGAGGCATGGGAGAAGGTCATGTGGTCAGATGAGACCAAAATAGAACTTTTTGGTGTAAACTCGCCGTGTTTGGAGGAAGAAGAAGGATGAGTACAATCCCAAGAACACCATCCCAACCGTGAAGCATGGGGGTGGAAACATCATGCTTTGGGGGTGCTTTTCTGCAAAGGGGACTGGACGACTGCACCGTATTAAGGGGAGGATGGATGGGGCCATGTATCGCGAGATTTTGAGCAACAACCTCCTTCCCTCAGTAAGAGCATTGAAGATGGGTCATGGCTGGGTCTTCCAGAATGACCCCAAAAGCACAGCAAGGGCAACTAAGGAGTGGCTCCGTAAGAAGCATTTCAATGTCCTGGAGTGGCCTAGCCAGTCTCCAGACCTGAACCCAATAGAAAATCTATGGAGGGAGCTGAAACTCTGTGTTGCCCAGTGACAGCCCCAAAACCTGAAAGATCTGGAGAAGACCTGTATGGAGGAGTGGGCCAAAATCCCTGCTGCAGTGTGTGCAAACCTGGTCAAGAAATACAGGAAACGTCTGACCTCTGTAATTGTAAACAAAGGTTTCTGTACCAAATATTAAGTTCTATTTTTCTATTGTATCAAATACTTATTTCATGCAACAAAATGGAAATTATTCAAAAATCATACAATGTGTTTTTCCGTTTTTTTTTTTTTTTATATATATTCTGTCTCTCACAGTTGAGGTGTACCTACGATGAAAATTACAGATCTCTCCATTCTTTAAGTGGGAAAACTTGAAAAATCGGCAGTGTATCAAATACTTATTTGCCCCACTGTATATGATGTTTTGGGTCATATTTATGCAGAAATATAGAAATTTCTAAAGGGTTCACAAACTTTCAAGCAGCACTGTGTATATATATATATATATATATATATATATATATATACACACACACACACACACACATAGATATATATATATATATATACTATTAAATAGCATACTATTATATCAATATTATGTAATTTGCAATTTGTGACGTTTTATTTTGTATTGGTATTTTTACACAAGAATGATTATTTCATGTTTAATTGATAGTTTAAAAAAAATACATTATTATTATTTTATGGTACATTTTGATATTTTAAGATTGAAAGTCAGAGTCAAAAGTAAAAATGCATTTTTAAAATAATTTTAAATAAATATTGAAGGCAACGCAAAACATTTCCAACACGTTATTACTATGATTTTATATAGCAGTCATGACTGGTCATCTGGTCAAATAAGCTTACAGGTGCTCTCTATTCATCAAGCGTTTTGATTCGTTCATAAGCGCAGACTCATGAGGAAGGATGGTGAACTCTGGCTCAAAATCATACCACTGCACCTGCCACACATTCAGCTCACATGAAACCACCACAGCTGCTGCGCTCAGCCCTCATTCCAGTCACGTCAGCTATGATGCTTCAGGCTCCATTAAGTTCAAAGCATGGCGCCCCCTTCAGCGAGACCCTCTGGTACCTTCAGCCGTCTACAAGAGGAACACAGCTGTCTGCACTGAAAGGACAGCAGGTGGACACACTCTCAGCTTGTTTATGTATCGGAAGTCATCCCATCAAAAATGACTGCAATAGGAGGCCTTACTGGCAATCAGCAATCTGCAAACTGGGAGGAAAGACCGACAGGAAGCCAGAAAAAGTGTGTGAATGACAAAGATAGAGTCCCACAGAAAGATAAACAGCCACAGCGGAGCCCTATAATGGCTTTGCACTGCTAATTTGTTACTCCACTTGAACAGAAAACAGCAGGAAGACAGTGAAAACACGCCGCACTGTCACTTCCTGCTGCCCAAAGACACGCTCGCAAGAACCTTCATCTTGGGCTCATTCTACTGGTGAAGACATCAGCTATTTATAGACCTCCAGAGGAAACAACCACCACAGGAAAAACATCTTTATACAGAATAAAAAATGGATGTGGTCCTGGAAGCTGATTGGTCAATACAGCATTCCAGCCACAATTTATAAGAAGAGACGTGTATACACAACATCTCAATTTTTTTTTATTTTTTTTTAAGAAGGATACGAAAAACTATTTGTTCAAGTGATATTTACAGTGATTTTTCTGTTCACACATCACATGTCTCATATTTCATCCCACTCTGTAAAAAAAAAAAAAAAAAAAAAAAGTTGAGCCAAATTAAAATGAAGGCAACCAGCTTCAGCTGATTTTTTTTTTGAGTTCTCAACTTTGTTTTAAGTTTATACAACAAAAAGTTGAGAATCTCCTACAAAAATAAGTTGAGAGAACTCAAAAATCTGCTGAAGCTGGTTGCCTTAAAATTTTAAGCTGGCTCAACTTTTTTATTTTTTAACACTTTTGTCTCCTGGTTGAATACTTATGCTAAGCCTAATACTTATGATTAGCCTAAACTTCATTAGGGCCCAAATTGTTTGTGACGGATATGACATCATATCCTGGAAAGACAGCAGTATTTTGTACTGACTTCTTGGGAAAAAACAAAAAAAAAACAAACAAAAAAATGGCTAATGCATGTAACCCTTGTTTAGTTTATGGTTCAAAAGTATTTAAGACATAATTATTATGTTCATGCTGGATTTTCATTTGTTTAAGATTGAAAGTCTGGGTCAAACGTAACCAAAGTCAAATGCAGAACATAGGAACTAGTTTCAATGAAAGGTCCAACATATTAGGAATACTTTTAACTTGAAGGCTTACCTGTCGAGAAGAAACATCGCAAATTCGTTGTTTTGACTGATACCCGAACATTCCATCAAATTCCTCCATCGTGTAAAAACACTTCTAGTGTTTACCCGAGGTTTACCCCATTGTCTCTATCTATGTATTTTGCCAAGTCTACGAATTTTGCCTGCACTTCTGTGAAGGAATCTGAATTTCTCTTTCAACACAACACCAGCTAAACACCCTCTGGCTCAGCCTGCGACAGTAGCCACGCCCAAAACTTTCGCGATTGGCTGCGAATAGTTATGCAAATGCAGAGGCTGACACTGACAGGCAGGTGAGATAGGACATCCATTCAAACCGAATGCAATGATTGGACAAACATTTTCTGGGCCTGAGCGACTCTACAGAAGATATTTATATATTAAGACCACTTAAATTGTTGATTGCTAACAGGATGTGCAGAGACTTAACTAGTATAACAAAAAATAGCCTATCCTACCTTTAAAGGGATAGTCCATCCAAAATGACAATTCTGTGATCATTTACTCACCCTCATATTGTTCCAAAACTATATGACTTTCTTTTATCTGTGGTGGAACATATTTTGTGAAAAGCCAAGGCTTTTTTAATTCAATGTAAATCAATGGAGCCAAAACCTTCAAAATGATGTGTTCCGTTTCAATAATACAGGCGAGGGTGAGTAAATATTTTGGAGTGAACTATCCCTTTAACATTGTGTTTCTTGTCCAGCCTCCCACTTTCCTCCAAAATGAGTTCTTCTGTGCATTATTAAAAGATTGAACGGTTCAAATGCACCTCCTGACACACAAAACTCAAGCGGGACGTTCAAGCAGTAATGGTATCAGAGTGCCCTCTAGTGTTCAGGCATGGAGTTCACTAGGGATTTCTCAAAATTAGTAACCTAAATACATTGGCCAACAACATAAAAATGTTCATGTGGTTCATCTGTGTTGGCAATAATGCCATGTTTCTTCTTTCTTAAAAATTACAAATAAAATAAAAATCAAGTAACCCAGGGCCTGTTTCATAAAACACGTTTAGCAAATAAGCCAGGCTTATTTCAGTTAGTTCAAATGGGTGAATATTTTGGAGGGGCACCACCCGACCTATCCATAAAGAACAGTCACGGCTGTTACTGAAATCACTGGATTTTGCCAGAGAATATTTGCTAAACCGTAGTAAATGTGACCACAAATTTAGCAACAAAAAGATAAAGACATTTTATGGTCCCCAGAAAGTCATACAGGTCTGAAATGACATGAGGGTGAATACATTTTCACGTGCGCGTAAACTACGTTACTACTACTACTAATAATAAAATACTTTTATAAAAATGTTGAATACTTAATACATAATTGTTTAAAACTCATTCGCATAAATGAATAACAATAACATAAATGTTTAAACATAAAGAGTCCATTCAGTCACAGTTTATACTCAGACATAAACACTTTCCAATGAACCTTTTCCAGTTGTTTCATCTGGAATCCCTCGACAGACATGAACAGAGAGAGCACTGGTAAGGTTCTCGATCTGTGAGCGGAGGAACCTGCGATCCTCCTGTAGGTCCTGCACCTGTCTCTCCAGAGCTTCAATCCTCTCCTGTTTGCTCTCCACCAGACAATGAAGTTTAGTGATGGTTAGCATAACACTACTGGGCAAATCTTCCATGATTGGAGGTCTCACTGCTGAGAAAGAGAGAAAAAACATGACGATTTGTCTCTGTACATGTATGCCTTCCTAAAAAAAGAGAAGACTTCTCTAACTCAATTGCCTGGATGGGATTCGAACAAAAAACCCTCTGTTTAATGACAAAACTTTACCAATCACAGCACTGCAGACAATACCTAAATATCTTCTCTATCTATGTCTCATCATGGTGTTTTGGAGATGCTAATGAGCTAATTAACATTGATTCTCAGTAAATAACAAATCACGTACTGGAGGTGGAAGTGGCACTACTCGGAGTGTTGTCCTGCTCTGTCTCAGTGGCAGCTGGCAGTGTGTTTATATTGTCCCACTTGATTACTACAGTCTCTGGTTCCTGTTTTATCCAGCTATAGCTGTTCACAGGACTCTCCAGTGTGGCAGAGCTGGAGTCAGCTTCACTGCTGGGAGAGTATGGAGCAAAATCCTGCAGCCATTGAGAGTTCATCTCAACCTGAGAGCTGCAGGAGGACAATGTCATATGACAATCATGGCATAATTCCACTTTTATATAGGCCTATTACTTAACTAATAATAACTTTAAAATCAAGATGAAGTCAAAGCTGACTCCATGTATGTTCTTAATATCGGTATTTTTGTGCACAATTCATGCACATTATAAAAAAAATAAAAAAAAAAATCATAAGAAAGAGCAATGTGTTGTAAATACAGTTTGCTGAAATCTGGATTATATTCATGTTAACAAACTATTCTCAAGGATTTAAGACGTTTAAAAAAATGTGTTTGTCAAGTGGTTCCATGTTATTTTCTTAAAATGATTATAATACATAGCCACTAAACAGTGGATAATGAGAATATTTATGACACCAGTGATTGAAATTTGCTAAATCTAATTTTTTTTTTTTTTGTAAGTATAACTGGCTTTCAAAATGTCCAACACATAGTAGGAATACTAGGAAGATGAAAAAAAGCTATAAAACAATGGTTATCAGGTTTGCAAACAATTAAAGAGGCTGAAGGCACATACGAGCATTGCAGTGGTACATTCCGAATCTTGCTCCTGCGACTTCTCTGGTAATGTCTCCATTTCTGCCTCAATTCCTCCTGTCTTGCCTTAGAGAGCTCAGCTACTGGACAATGTTTAGTCTTTCCCTCTTTTTTTCTTTGCTGATAACTTGAAACAAAAAGAAAGTGTTTTAGCAAACACTAAAATATAATATTTATATAAAAGCAATTGTTTTTAATAATAATGTAACTTTAAATATAACTGAATTTTTGCTATTAGATTTTAAGTTCATCTGTGTAATAAACAAATCGAACACCTCTCTCTTCTTCTTGCAAGGTAACTGGCCCTGGCAACAGGATCAGCATTCACCTTTGCTCTATGCCGAGCCGATTTCTCATTGTTTGATAGTGGCATCTATAAATGAAAAAACAAACACACAAAAAAAAGCTTGTTACAACACAATAATTATGTATATATGTAGAAAGTATATGTTACAAAATGGATAAGCATTTAAAAAAAGACTGTGTTGCATCTTAATGTTAGTTAGACTTACAGTTTAACAATTGTAATAACAGTTATATACATTATATTGCCAAAAGTATTG
Organism: Barbus barbus; assembly: GCF_936440315.1. NCBI lineage: Eukaryota > Metazoa > Chordata > Actinopteri > Cypriniformes > Cyprinidae > Barbus > Barbus barbus. Next base: position 5,451,201 of record NC_136722.1, read on the forward strand.
GGTCACCCCCTTCTAGTGAACAGGTTTGACTACTTTAGTAACTTCCATGAGTACAAATCTTAATGTTTAAGCATATAATGATATTCTAGGGAATTGTGTGTTTTTAATTTTATAGCAACAGTTTGGACAGGACCCTTTTCTATTCTAACATGACAGTGCCTCTGTGTATGAAGCAAAGTACAAAAATACATGATTGATTGAGTCAGTGTGGAAGAACTTGGCTGGTCTGGATAAAGCAAAGTCCTAATCTCAGCTGAACACCTCTGGTGTGACTTTAAATGCAGACCTTGAGCCGAAAACTCATCACCAAACACCAATGACTTGTATATGGGTACAGTCATAGACACTTTCAAAACTGTTGCAACAGAGATGGAAATACAGTTTTTAAATACATGAATTATGCTTCCATTGTTGTTGCCACAGTTTTGGAAGTGCCTTCTTCTGTTCTAAAGAAGGGGGTGTCCCAACACTTTTGTCCATATAGTGTACAAATTATTGGTGTTTGGTGATGAAGGTCTGCATTTAAAGTCACACCAGAGGTGTTCAGCTGGGATCAGGACTTTGCTTTCTGCAGACCAGTCAAGTTCTTCTACACTAACTCAATCATTTCTTTTTGTACTTTGCTTTATACACAGAGGCACTGTCATGTTAGAATAGAAAAGGGTTCTGTCCAAACTGTTGCTATAAAATTAGAAGCACACAATTCCCTAGAATATCATTATATGCTTAAACATTAAGATTTGTACTCATGGAAATTACTAAAGTAGTCAAACCTGTTCATTAGAAGGGGGTGGCCCAATACTTTTGGCAATATACTATATACAAGAATGTACTTTTTGCAGTCTAGTTTTAATAGATGCCTGTGTTGAAGTGAGTGATCAAATCAGTATCGATTATAACTATAAGTAGACTTTAGTTGCATTAAATACAGACTCCACATAACAGTAGAACTGCTCTTGCAATTCATTTACATTTTATATTATAGTGAAATTCCACTTCCAATCTAAACCGATCTAGAAGAATTAGTGTAACTGTGCACACAATATTTGATGAATTTAACTATGGATTAAAGTGCTTATATAATGTCATATACAGAGCAAACAACAGCTAACAGGATGATAACATCTAAAAACAACATGAATTGGAACTCAAATGACATTTTCAGCATCAGGAAATCACCATAGTTAGTGTGCTGGATCTTGCAGTGCGTGTCAAATGGAGTGATTGGTTACACCACTTGACATTTCAGTTTCCACATTTATCTAAAACAGTACCATGATTCATGAACCTTCAAAGCTTTCTAGCAGACCATATGTGAGCTTATCAACAAACTTTACTACGTTATAAAACGATGAAATGACACATTATTTGTAAAGACATACTAACCTTGACACACAGCCATGAGGATTTGAAGGGTTCGTCTCTGAGACACCATTTCCTGCTTCAGGGTCACATGACAGCAGCACGCAGGTTACACCAGAGACGGGGAGGGGCTCTGGTTACACCACACAGAACAGCTTCACTACTTGTTTCAAAGAAATTATAATAAATATTATGCCAAACTGCTTACCAGAAGAATATATATATATTCTTCTGTTAAGCAGTTTATATGTATATATATATATATATGCCTTTGCATAGATTTTTTCTCTTATACTTTTTAGTTATTTAAGCAGGGTTACACCAACTAGACTGTTTTCTTTTCTTTCTGCCAGTTCTACTCAAGTAATTAGTTAAACTGGTTCACAACCGGACTGAACACTCTGACCTGAGGACTTACTGCCAGATTAGGTTCATAGTAAGTTTTAATGACTGAATAGTAGGTTGTACCAATGACATTTGTGTTTACGACTTGATATCAACACTCATTGGAAACAGTGGATTTGATTTAGATAGTTAGACAGACAGACAGACAGATAGATTTTTTCCTGCCTGTGACTTTCAAGTGATCCTGAAGAGCTGCTTCAGGTGAGTTTGACTGGAGTTGCTATATTTTGCAGGACAGTGGGTCACAGGAGCAGGGTTGAAGACATCGGTTTTAGAGAGCATGTTCATTAAATTTGAAACATAACTAAAATCTCTTTAATTGTTAAATAACTTGACAGACAGGCATTTTTAAGCATTTAAAAATGAATGAAAACAAATGGTTCAAACATAAAAACCACAAGCAGTGTTCTCTGGCTCTTGAGGGCCACTCTCCAGCAGAGTTCAGCTCCAACCCTGATCCAGCCCACCAGCCTGTCATTTTCTAGCAATCTCTAAAGACCTCTGGATTGGCTTGTTCAGGGGTATTTGATTCAGATTGAAGCTAAACTCAATAGGACAGTGGAACTTGAGGGCCAGATATGAAAGTGAAAATGACGTGTGGTGACCCATACTCATATTTAACCCAACCTAAGTGCACACACACAGCAGTGAACACACACCGTGAACACACACCCGGAGCAGTGGGTAGCCATTTATGCTGCGGCGCCCAGGGAGTAGTTGGGGGTTCGGTGCCTTGCTCAAGGGCACCTCAGTCGTGGTATTGAGGGTGGAGAGAGCGCTGGACATTCACTCCCCCCACCTACAATTCCTGCCGGACCGGAGACTCGTACTCGCAAGCTTTTGGGTTACGAGTCCGACTCTCTAACCATTAGGCCACAACTGCCCATAGAGATTTCTGTAAACCAACACATACAAGGATCATCTCAAACATACATGCTAAATCAATCTGTGCTTCATGAGTGGACTGAATGGTCTGTTTCTCAGCTACTGCACACAACAAGTGCAACCTAAGATTGAAAAAAAAAAAAAAATAAATAAAAAAAGTGATCTGTGCATTTATTACACAAACACTTAAAACTTCAGAGACATACACACAGTACAGTAATAAAACTAGTGAGAGTAAAGAGATACATTATATGCATCACAACACATTTCAAATGTCACTCACTACTTTATTTCCTTCCAGCACCATTTCCACTCAACAATGGTATTAGAGCGACCTCTAGTATTCAGTCATGGAGAATGCTCTTGTTTTAATAGCAGTGCTAGGCCAGCTCTCCAGAAGCTCTCATCCGCTCCATCCTTTATGCAAGAGCTTCATCAGCAAAAAAAAAAGAGCTGTTCAGTTGTGATATCAATTGGTAGGTCGACCCGGAAGACTTCGTCAGGGTGTTAGGGTTTTACTGATGGATTTCAGAATAGCAGTTTTCAAATGAAAATCATTGTTTACATGAGTATATGAATGTAAGTTTACATCTGACAAATTTTAATTACCAACTTACGTTTTTAAAGCGGCAAGATGACCACACTCGTATGCACTCATAAATCAAAACCCCACCTAAGCAAGGCTCAGATTTGATCAATCTTTTCTGGGTTGTTGAATTACAAACTGAACTGCTCTGCTGTGGAGAGAGGACGCACTGCTGGGCGTAGCTGACTTATGTTTCCTCGCAAGGCTTGATCAGATCCACCAGACGAACAGATTTGTTAGCAACCTGGTGCAGTTCTGCAATGAGGGCCATGTTGGGGATGTTGTCAGGGAGGGTTCAACCAGGAGCGCTGTCTCAGGCCATGACAGAGGGCCCAAATTAGGTCCTTTATGGTATAGGCTACTGTACTCCTGGGCATATGGACACTCGCTCGTAAAAAACTGTCCCGGGCCCTGTGAACTTCAGTGATGCAGTTGGGCAGAAAGACGTATTCATGCTCTTCTTATTGATCAAGACCTAGTCACAATGAGGAACACACCCTGTTGGGAAGAGATTGAAATGCAAAAATCAATTTCAAATTTGGCCATTTTAATTTAAGCTATATATACTGTGTGTGTGTATATATATATATATTATATATATATATATATATATATATATATATATATATATGTTAACTATTACACGTTAACTGTTAAAACACTATCTTCCGTAAAAAGTTATGAAATTAAAAGTTTTACTTTAAAAGTAATTTTAAGTACATTTTGAAAGAAGTACACTTGATTTGTTAAATAAAATACTAAAGCATATGTGAAGCACTTATAGTTTGAATTGTGTTATTCTATGATACACTTAAAGTTAATATATTTTAGACGCCCTCGATTGCAACTTCTTCATTATAAATGTGTTATTGCAAATGTTAAAATACATGACATACATTTTTCAATAGAAATTACATTAAATAATGTTTTAGTTTACCATAATTGCCTGTCATTAGAATTTACTGTTAGAATTTCAGTGCAATTTAACCATATTTCAAGACAACAGTAACTATGAAATTACATATAAAGATGTACTTAAAGGGTTAGTTCACCCACAAATTAAAATTCTGTCATTAATTACTCACTCTCGTGTCGTTCCAAACCCGTAAGACCTTTGTGCATCTTCGGAACACAAATTAAGTCATCTTTGATGAAATCCAAGAGCTTTCTGATCCTCCATAGCATAGCATCAAACTCAATTCCTGGAGGGCAACAGCTCTGCACAGTTTAGCTCCAACCCTAATCAAACACACCTGATCCAGCTAATCAAGGTCTTCAGGATTACTAGAAACTTCCAAGCAAGTGTGATTTGGAGCTAAACTCTGCAGAGCTGTGGCCCTCCAGGAATTGAGTTTGAGACCACTGCTCTATAGACAGCAAGATAACTTGACTGTGGTAGTTCTCTTGCTGTCTATGAAGGGACAAAACGGTCTCAGATTTCATCAAAAATATTTTAATTTGTGTTCCGAGGATGAACTTACAGGTTTGGAACAAAATGAGGATAAGTAATTAATGATAGAATTTTCATTTTTGGGTGAACTATCCCTTTAAGTGCGTCAATAAATAAAAAACTATAAAGTTCAAATATTTGCATTTCAGATAAACTTAACATACAACACATTTTCATTTAATTGCAATTAGCATTGCAAGTGTCCAAACACATTACATTCAGTTTACACTTCATTATACTCTTTTAAAGGATATTATGTTTTACAGGTATTCTTTTTAAATGCATGCTAAAGTGTATTACTTTTTACAAGAGATCTTGTAGAGGTAAGGCAAATTTATGAACAATCCAGATACAAAACTGCTAAGTGCTACTTGTAATGTACCTCTCTTTCCTTTCTTCTTATGGCGTCTTTTTTTTCTGACGCTGCTGGACTCTTCAGATGAAGATTCATCAGTAATGCTCTCATCTTCGACATATGAACTGGACGAGCTTTTACGCCGCCTTTTCCTTGCCCTGGACTGAGAGAACACTGATGTGCTCGCTGCAGCAACAAAGAATAGTAGTAAACAAGAGCACATGAGCAAGTATCATTGTAACAGGAAATAGCACATCAACTACAAAATTCATTAGTTCATCATTTCAGCTAACAAAACATGGAATGAAAAATTCTGTTAAAAAACATTTTTCACAACCTTATCTATATACTGTCATGCAACATTTAGTTTTTATTTACCTTTTATTTTGATTAAATATTTTTTGCAAAAGTGAGAAATTGTGTATAGTTCTATTAACACTTCACTTTTTAAATGTAAAAGTGACTTCAAACCCTAAATGAAATACAAACACTGCAATTTAATATGGTTTTGTTTTCATAATGAAAATATTATATTAACATTTTGAAGATTCAAAGAAAAATGTAAAAACACAAAATCATTAAAAAATATAAAAATAAATAAATAAAGCTTTACTACAAAAGGTAATTCTAAATTCATTATAATACAGATCTCATTCAACAATACAGGTGTTCAGATGATTTTCCCCCACACCTTCAGGCACTGAAACCAAGCGAGCGCCAGTGAGGTTCTCGATCTGTGAGCGGAGGAACCTGCGATCCTCCTGTAGGTCCTGCACCTGTCTCTCCAGAGCTTCAATTCTCTCCTGTTTGCACTCCAGTAGGCACTGAAGTTTAGTGATGGTCAGCATAACACTGCTGGGTAAACCCTCCATCGAAGGTACCGCTGCTGAGAAAAAGACATTTATATCTCATCAGTGAAATATGGAGATCCCAATGAGCTCACTGATACTATTCCACTGATACCGTACTAGTGACAGCACTGTTCAGATTGTTGTCCTTCCCAGCATCAGTGGCAGCCTCAGAGTTCATATTTTCCCCCTGGATGGCTTCAGGCTCTGGTTCCTGTTTCACCCAACTGTGGCTGCTCACGGGACTCTCCTGTCTGGCAGAGCTGGAGTCCAGTTCACTGCTGGGGGAGTATGGAGTGGATTCCGGCTGCTGCAGCTGCCACTGAGTGTTAGTCTCAACTGGAACACTGCAAGAGAACATTATCGTAATTGCACTTAGGGGTGGGCGATATGGGAAAAATATCATATCACGATCTTTTATAGAAATATCACGATTCACGATTTTTATCACGATTCTTTGTTAGTTTTACTATTTTGGTTTTACAAGTTGTCTGAGCATTACAGCCAAACTAGAAAGACAAAGATGCATGGCAGATATTTAGGCCAAAGTGGGCGAAGATAAAAAATCTGTGTCATTATTTTATTAAAAAATAAGAACAAAGATACACATTACAAATACACATAATATACAAATAAAACAAACAGTGCTTTATTTTCAGGTACAATAGGTGTATTTAGCAGGAGTATTCAATGAAATTGAATGAACAAATATAAAAATAAAACACTAGATAGACTGATTCCTAAAGCAACTGTATTAAAGTTTTTCAGTCAAGAATAGTGAGTGATTTTTGTCTTTTGCGTTTTGTTGTTTTGTTAACGTTAAATGAATAGTTCCCCCACAAATTAATATTCTGTCATCTGTCTGTCAATTCTGTCATAATGTTGTATTTTTATATCATCATTTACTCAAAAGTTGTTTTAAACCGGAATGAGTTTCTTTCTTGTGCTGAACATTTATAAATGCTATTTTGAAGAAGGTGGAAAACCAAACAGTTGCTGGTCCTCAGTGACTTCCATAGGATTTTTCTTTCCTACTATCAAAGTCAATGTGGACCAGCAACTGTTTGGTTTTCCACTGAGTAAATAATGACAGAAATTAAATTTTAGGGTGAACTATCCCTTTAATGACAGTCGACAGCACGTTTAGTGTCCTGTCCCTTTAAGAGCTGCACGCATCTAATATACAGGCATGCATCTGTTTCTCTCTTAACTATTTACTTTCATTTTAGAGATAACCAACTCAGTCTGTATGTAAACCTTGTGTGTTTTGACAGTATTAGCGCAAAATATAACTTAGTTGAGTAATCAGGCGCTGTTAGACAGGCGTTTTAGTGCGCGTGCTTCAGGTGTATGCGCTCAGAACAAGCGCACGTCAGACCAGTGCGAATTAAACATTTAACCAGCAAGGCTTGTATGCAAATAATGTACTTTTGCGAACGCGAATAAGTGCAGTGTCCTGTCTGAGTAACTCTACTGCTGTATGTCGTGTTGTACAGTATATAAAGACGGCGGCGCCAGAACTGTATTTGACAATGTGCGCGGTAGCGCGATACTACGATATTTCTTAAAAAGCAGATCGTGGAGACATTTTTATCGTCCACGATCAAAAATCGTCATATCGCACACCCCTAATTGCACTTTCATATTTATTATCTTAATGATATTTATTTATATTTGGTGCATCTGGAGAATGGGTATTAGCCACTGCTAATAAAGAGCGCTTTACAAGGTCATGTTTTTACTTCGCAAAAATAATTTAAAAACAGTTTTCACAAGATACTCTATTATCACTCTAGTACACCAGCACAAGGGTCAATGTGATATGTGACCCTGGAGCACAAAACCAGTCAGAAGTAGCACAGGTAAGGATATTAAGTAAAGATCATGTTCCATTAAGATATTACGTAAATGTCCTACTGTAAAAATATCAAAACTTAATTTTGACTAGTAATATGCATTGCTAAGAACTTAATTTTGACAACTTTAAGGGCGATTTTCTCAACATTTCAATTTTTTGCACCCTCAGATTCCAGATTCCAAACCATACATCAACGGAAAGCTTATTTATTCAGCTGTCAGGTGATGTATAAGTCTCAATTTAAAAACAAAATGGACCCTTATGACTTGTTTTGTGCTCCAGAGTCACATATTATTAAATGACAGTTTTATAAACAAGTATTTAAAGAATAATTCACCCAAAAATTTAAGTTCTGTCATCAGTTACTCATCTTCATGTCAAGACTGTAAGACTTTCTTCTGTAGAACATAAAAACAGATATTGTGAAGAATGTTTTAACTGCTGTCCAAACAATGAAAGTCAATGAGGTCCCAAACAATATTGTTTCAAAATATAATCGTTTGTGTCCCACTGAAGAATGAACAAGATGAGTAAATGATAACAGAATATTCATTATCATTTTAATGTCGAATCATTTCCTAAAGTGCTTCATTTAGTTTATCTTTGCCTTTCAAGTAAAGCTAGCTTAAAAATAAGCTAAATAAGTCCAAGGTGATAAAAACGGTGGCCGAGAAGTGCAAAACAAATCACGATTCTGAAAACAAAATAACTAATTACAAACGCAAATCTAAAAAACAAAAGGCGCTGTCTCAAACTATACCCAGCTCTTCCCGTTTGCCTGATTTGTCGTTGTGTTTTCTGACTTGTTCTAATGTTTTCTGAATTGTTATTTTGTTTTTCAGAATCGTGATTTGGTTTGCACTTCTCGGCCACCGTACTGTGTTGCCTAGAAACAATATACAAGCAGAGTGAGACGTTCCAGGCCCAGTGCTGTTATATGAAATATAAGCATTCTATGCCAGAAACTACATTTTTATGAATACAAATTTGGTGACAGTGTTTGGAGTGTCTGGAGAAGACCCACTATTGTTTATATTCTGAACGTTTTCAGGTTAAACATACCTCACACACACCGCCATGATCTCCCTGGACTCCGTCAGTCTTTGTATCGCAGTGAGCCTCAGGCTGTGGTTAGTGTATATCGTTCTGGTGCCGGCCTCTTTGCATATTTTGGGCAGCATTTGGGACAGATAATTGACTCCCAGTGGGAGGGGGGTATACCACATCTCATCGGTGATAACATACATCCGTTTGGGCTGCAGATACAGCGCTTTCGCGTCGGCGGGGGTTTTGCTCAGATATTTCTCCAGAGATGCGACTGGACACAGCGGATCGCCGGGCTCTTCATACATAGCCCTGCGGCTTTTCTTGTCCTTTTCCTGCATGTTTTTCGTGTCCTCTTGTAATGTCATCGTGAAGTATTTGAATCCATTTTGGTCTCGGTTCAGAGTAAACGCGTCTGGCTGCAGGTGTCGGTTGCCCTCCTTACCCCGGAGTCCGAAATGTAACTGGATATCGTACCAGACTTTGTTTAATAAGCCTTTCGGGTTGCCAGGGTCCAGTGCAGGAGAATGCTTCAGCAGGTGCTGGTCCTCAGGTGAAATCGGGGGGTAATGTGCGGTTATATCTCTACCGGAGCGTCGGATCTGCTTAACGACGCCTTTAAACACATTATTGGCGGCCCTGAACTCGGTGTCCTGCATCAGATTGCACTCCCGGTTGAGAGGAGGTTCATTAATGAACCGATTCAGTCCAGCTCGAAGCCCGACGTAGCTGCTGATGCCGTACAACTCTCCTTTGCTCGTCCGAATAGAGCCATAAAACTCGCGCAGCACCGGGTTTAGATCCGACTTCTCCACGGTTTTAAAGTCGATCGTCAGCTGCTTTTCACGTAACCAGGCTTTAAAACAGTTCACAGCCCATACTGTTTGCTTGACAGTACTGGATTCGTTCCGGTTGTGCTCTAATTCATCTAAATCCGCTGAGGATAGATTCGCACATCTGGATATCTGTGCTGATAAACTGCTCTCTTCCTCTTCATCTGAACAGCTTTCGCACTTTAGGTCAAACATTGCATTCATGGGAACAAGATGCGTTGCTTAAACTGTTTTCTTCTTTCTTGCAGTGTCATAAATGTTCGTGGCACATGACACACATGCTATCCTTTCCGAGTAAAGCTGAAATGATCAATTATTTGAAGCGACTTGCTGACCTGTGCACAGATCCACGAGTGTTTACAGGATTTCTTTGTTGTTCTTCTTCTTTGAGAAACTAGAGGATGGCGCGCTACAGAAACATACCGCCACCTACCGTTTCCTGCGGTTGCAGCTGCGATCTGACATGGAAGGACTCAAATAGCTGCAATTTTATGCAAATGCACTTTTATTAGATGTTTTAGCTAACACAGCATTGATACTTCATCACTGATGTGGTATCTTATTCGTGCAAAAACAAATAAAGATTAAAAAACGTTTTTTTAAAAAGTTTACAGAAACAAGTCTCCATGGATTAAAATAAAAACACAGATAATTATTAAATTAAATTAAGCTTCAGAATTATAGAATTATAATAATTACAGAATTATACTTTTTTTAAAGTTTAAATATATTGCTAATAATTTATTAGTAATATATGTATTTCTAATAATTTAATAGCTTTGCATATCTAGAACATGCATTTTAGATAAACCCACTGTATTAAAAAAATGCCCATGATATTTATTTTCCAAAGAAGAAATGTTGAAATGTGAATTACAATAAGATTTTATTATTATTATTATTTACCTTATTTCAGTGCTTGTTTTGCATTATTTTAAAACATTCTTAAATATGTAATATTTATGTCCCCTTGGAAGAAACCACTGACTTGCCCCAAGCTAAAAGCTTTACCAATGTTCACTCAGTTTATTTTATTTCATTAAATTTTGACCATTGCTCTTTAGTATCTAATTTTCAATAGTCTTCAAGTTCAAGTTTAAGTTTATTTATATAGCGCTTTCTACGATACAAATCGTTGCAAAGCAGCGCTACAGGACATTAAGTTTCCACGATATATTTATATATTGCAGAACTTTAATATATTTAACTTATGGCAAAATTAGGTAATTCTGTATGTTGTCTGAGCGTTGGCATCCTCTGAGGTCATCTGAGGGGTTGGCATTATCTTTTCTCAGGTGTTCAGTCATCTCAGATCATTTAAGGGTTGGATCCAGACTGAAGTTTCTGTAATTCCTAGTTACCACGGGAAGTTAATAATAGACATAATTAGCGTAGCTGCTGTTCCATCTAAGCAAAAATGATTTGTTCAACCCAAGCTAAAGAATAATAATAATGTACATTTGATCAGATATAACTGCAGTACAAGATTATAAAATGCATTATGTGAATGCTTGGCTAAAGAGATGTGTCTTTAATCTAGATTTAAACAGATAGAGTGTGTCTGAACCCCGAATGTTATCAGGAAGGCTAATCCAGAGTTTGGGAGACAAATGTGAAAAAGCTCTACCTCCTTTAGTGGACTTTGCTATCCTAGGTACTACCAAAAGTCCAGAGTTTTGTGACCTTAGGGAGCGGGTTTGATTGAAGCGTGGTAGAAGACAAGTTCGGTACGCAGGAGCTAAACCATTTAGGGCCTTATAGGCAAGTAATAATATTTTGTAAATGATACGGAACTGAACAGGTAGCCAGTGCAGCGACTGTAAAATTTGAGTAATATGATCATATTTTCTTGACATGGTAAGAACTCTAGCCGCTGCATTTTGGACTATCTGTAGCTTGTTTATTGAAGATGCAGGACAACCAGCTAGCAGTGCATTACAATAGTCCAGTCTAGAGGTCATGAATGCATGAACTAGCTTTTCTGCATCAGAAACAGGTAGCATGTTTCGAAGCTTGGCAATGTTTCTAAGATGGAAGAATGCTGTTTTTGTAACATGGGAAATATGATTTTCAAAGGACAGTTTGCTGTCTAATATAACACCAAGATTTTTGATTTTAGAGGATGTGACAGTACATCCGTCTAGTTGTAATCCAAGAGATTCTGTGTACTTGTTTTTTGGTCCAATAAGTAATATCTCTGTCTTATCTGAATGTAATAGGAGGAAATTATTGGTCATCCAATCTTTTACATTTTTTACACAATCTATTAGCTTAGATAGTTGAGAAGTTTCATCTGGTCTTGTTGAGATATATAGTTGAGTATCATCAGCATAACAATGAAAACGAATCCCGTATTTTCTAATAATATTACTAAGGGGCAACATGTATATTGAAAATAGCAGAGGACCTAGGACAGATCCTTGTTGTACTCCATACTTTACTGGTGATAATTGTGATGACTCTCCATTTAAATTAACGAAGTGGTAGCGATCGGACAGGCAGGATCTAAACCATCTTAAAGCCTGCCCTTGAATACCAGTATAGTTTTGTAATCGATCTGTGAGTATGTCATGGTCTATAGTGTCGAACGCAGGACTAAGATCTTCATTTTCTTTTTATGACTTTTCTCAAATAAACATTTTTGAGGGGATCATATGCATTAAAAAAAAAAAAAAAACAGCCAATAACCCTAATCGAAGACTTTTAACAGAAAGTCTGACAAAGCCAATATCAACTTAATACTTACAATCATTTTGCTATTTGGATAATACCGGATAATTGTAATTAGTAGTAATAATGAATAAAGAGAAAATGTCACAATAATAATGCTAGTCATCCAGGAACTGCTTTATTTTATTTAGTTAATGACTTTAGGGAAATACAATTGTATTAATACAGAACATGCTACTCCAGATTCCATCTCATGTTTATTCAGACTATGTTTCATGTAAATAGTTATTTTTCAAATAGCAAGTCTTGCCATTCATACCACCTGACACATGGGTCTACACAGTATAGTGAATGTTCAAAACGTATAGTAAATTATTCCATGTAAATAATATAAATACTTTAGTATAGTGTTAGTTACAACATAATATTAATTGGGGGAGTAAAAACCATTGCTTCAAGAATTCAGACATTTTACCACAAGTTGCCAAATTAGCTGCAGAAGTCTCATAAATAAGCAATTGTTTCGCAGACCGTAAATGTTACACTGTAATTTTAGCATTTATTCATAGAAATATTCAGAAATCACATTGTCATACACATTTTCAAACAGTAAAACTGTGGTGGTTTTAGTGTGGAAAAATACTGGCGTATCACAACAGAAAATTGTAATGCTGGCTTTGCATTAATTATGTATTAACTTCTCAACTTCTAATCATCATAATGTAACAATGCTATCTCATAATCCTGGAAACCTTAAACAAATTCAACTGGCCAATTATGCCTCAAGAATAAGGAATGTCACAGAAACTGGACACAAATGCATGTTTCTGTTTGTGTGAACAGCTGTTCATGAGACTTGAGTGGTGCTATGCATCTTCATAATATATACGAAATACATATTTGCACAGTGTAATAAAACATTTATATTAAACAAATTGTACTTGAAGGTTACGTTACTGATTCTCCACTTTAAACTAAGCTTTATAAAAACATGTTTGTAGACAACAGGACAGAAAATAAGTCATGTTAGTTTGTCTTGATTGTGACTATAGTGAAAACCTCCTTGGTCCATGGTAAGCACTCAGATGTGTTTCTCTTAGTGAAGGATGCCCAGCAGGAGGCGCTTGAAATCTCCGCCGCATTCTGAACCGATGGCTTCTTTTAGAGTCACATCATATTTCTCCAGGTACATGTCTTTAATGGACTCCAGATCAATCTATTCAAACAGAAGAGTGTCCATTACAGGCTGTTTTATAAGACGGTCTAATCTAACCTCTGTTTAATAACAGAACAGTATTCTTCATGCAGTATATAAATATCAGCATCTATGGAGGACCTGCTACATTTGCATCATGTGTAATATCCCACAATGCAATGCATCCGACCTTTCATTTCCAATATGACAACTGAACCAAAAGTACAGTATGAGGTCAGTAAGATTTTATTTTTTGAAAGATGATTTGATAAGATAAGTGGTATTATACCTCTGAGCGACACACAATGATACGGATCAGAGTGTCTTCATCAGTTCCGGCACCTTTCACAGCGGCATTCAGCTTCCGGGCAAAGTATAGCTGAGGGTTCTTAGCACACCTCACTATGGGTTAGATGGGAAGTGTTAGTGCGTACTGTAGCATTATTACACAAATAATCAAAACTAATATTGGAAACTCTAATATTTTACCAAGGTATTTTGGCTTTGTTCACAATGCACCCAATCTGTGTTTGTATACAGTAAAGACTTGAAGGAATAGTTCACCCAAAAATGAAAAATGCTGAAAAATCAGGCCATTCAAGATGTAGATGAGTTTGACTCTTCATCAACAGATGAAAGGAATTGCATCACTTGCTCACCAATGGATCCTGTACAGTGAATGGGTGCCGTCAGAATGAGAGTCCAAACAGCTGATTAAAAAAAAAATCACCATAATACAAAAGTAATACACACAACTTCAATCCATCAATTAATGTCTTGTGAAGTGAAAAGCTGTGTGTTTATAATAAACAAATCCATCAAGATGCTTTTAGCTTTAAACTATTGATTCTGGCTAAAATACGAGTCCTCGATCCATAATATCTCGTCTGAATCAGGAAGAAAATACAGTATGCGCAGATCAAGCACTGTTTACAAGTGAACAACCGTTCCAAACATTTCTAAACAGATATGTTGTTGGATGGAGTATTTCACTGTAGGAAGCATTAATATGGATGATGGATTGGGTTTCTTTTTCCTGAAGCAACGGTTTTAAGTTAAAATGCCTTAATGATGTATTTGTTTCTTACAAACACGCATCTTTTCACTTCACAAGATGGAGTGGAGTGGTCTAGATTACTTGTGGATTATTGTGATGTTTTTATCAGGTGTTTGGACTTTCATTCTGATGGCACCCATTCACTACAGAGGAGCCATTGGTGAACAAATCTGTACTAATGAAAAAAATAAATAAATCATCTTCATCTTGGATGGCCTGAGGATGAACTAGTCTCAATGAAAATGGGTGAATCCAGAGACACAAGAATATCTACACACCACCACACCATAATAGTTTTTACTTTACTTTTACTTAGATGTCATGTCAGTTCTTTGTTGTTCATACAAAAAAAAATTCTACATTTGCTGTTTTTTTTGGACAAAGCTTGTGTTTAATACAAACCGAGTGCAGTGTAGCAGTCCTTCAGAGTTCCAGTGGTTTCCTTATCGATTGTATCCAAAATCTCTACTCCAGAAATCTGTTGGAGAGAACAAGGTGAAATGAGAGAATGAGCTTTATTGGCCAAGTATGTTTACACATAGAAGGAATTTGTTGAAGTGACAGAAGCTCCACGGTGCAACAGAAAAACAGCAACAGGACAGGACACAGATAATAAAATAATAATATCCAAATAGGCAATGTACAAAGCAGCAAAAACACAATATATAATATAGACAATTATGTATGTACAGGTCAAGTATGTGCAAATTAGAAATGAGAAAATAAAAATAAAATAAGTGAGTGTGGTGAATGGATAATGTATTATAGTTGTGTGTTCCACGTTTATTGTTGAGTGTTCATGAGATGTATTGACTGAGGGAAGAAACTGTTCCTGTGTCTGGTCATTCTGGTGCTCAGAGCTCTGTAGCGTCGACCAGATGGTAACAGTTCAAACAGGGAGTGTGCTGGATGTGAGGTGTCCAGAGTGATTTTACCAGCCCTTTTGCTCACTCTGGATAAGTACAGTTCTTGAAGAGTGGGGAGGGTTGTACCAATGATTCGCTCAGCAGTACGGACTATCCTCCGTAGTCTTCTGAGGTCAGATTTGGTAGCTGAGCTGAACCAGACAGTTATAGAAGTGCAGAGGATGGATTCAATGATGGCGGAGTAGAACTGTTTCAGTAGCTCCTGTGGCAGGTTGAACTTCCTCAGCTGGTGAAGAAAGTACAACCTCTGCTGGGCCTTCCTGACAATGGATTCTATGTGAATATCCCACTTCAGGTCCTGAGAGATGGTGGTGTCCAGGAATCCGAATGACTCCACTGCAGCCACAGTGCTGTTCATGATGGTGAGTGGGGGGAGAGCAGGGGGGTTTCTCCTGAAGTCCACGATCATCTCCACAGTTTTGAGCGTGTTAAGCTCCAGGTTGTTAAGACTGCACCAGACATCCAGCTCCTTAACCTCCTGTCTGTAAGCAGATTCTCCCCGTCCTAGATGAGGCCGATCAGTGTGGTGTCGTCTGCAAACTTCAGGAGCTTGACAGAGGGGTCTTTAGATGTGAAGTCGTTGGTGTAGAGGGAGAAGAGCAGTGGGGAGAGTACGCAGCCCTGAGGAGCTCCAGTGCTGATGGTACGAGTGCTGGATGTGAATTTACCAAGCTTTACTAGCTGCTGTCTGTCTGTCAGGAAGCTGTTGATCCACTGACAGACGGAGGTGGGGACGGAGAGCTGTGTCAGTTTATTCTGAAGGGTGTTCGGGATGATGGTGTTAAAAGCGGAGCTGAAGTCCACAAACAGGATCCTTACATAAGTCCCTGGTCTGTCCAGATGCTGCAGGATGAAGTGCAGTCCCATGTTGACTGCATCATCCACAGACCTGTTTGCTCTGTAGGAAAACTGCAAGGGGTCCAGTGATGTCCTTCAGATGAGCCAAAACCAGTCTTTCAAATGATTTCATAGCTACAGACGTTAGGGCCACAGGTCTGTACTCATTAAGTCCAGTAATTTTGGGTTTCTTTGGGACGGGGATGATGGTGGAGCGTTTGAAGCATGAGGGGACTTCACACAGCTCAAGTGATCTGTTGAAGATCTGTGTGAAGATGGGGGCCAGCTGGTCAGCACAGGATTTCAGACAGGCTGGTGACACACCGTCTGGGCCTGGTGCTTTCCATCTTTTGTTCTTCCTGAAGACCTGGCACACATCTTCTTCGCTGATTTGAATTGTAGGTGTGGGGGAGAGAGGGGTTGGTGGAGGTGTTAATGGTTATGTGGAGAGGTGTTCAGGGCGGGTGTGGGGTGATTTTTCAAAACGACAATAAAACTCGTTCAAGTCGTCTGCCAATACAATCTAAAATGAAGCTGTTACATGTGAACTAACACAAAATATTATGCAGTTACTGTCACTGTCTTAAGCTCAAAGAACAGAAGACACTTACGGCTTCATAAGCTTTGAATGTGACCTGCAGTTGTAAGTAGTTCCTGGTGGCCAGAATGAAGCTGAAAGTTGACTCATCTGTGCCAAAGCAGCCCTCTCCAGCCTGACAGAGAATTAAAACATCTATTAATAAACAAGAATAGAACAGGATGTGTGACTAAAGGGTGATCTCATTCATTTAGGTCTTTGTACATTCTAGCAAACATATTTTTGTTTAGATAAACCAGGATTTCCCAAACTGGAGTTTGCAAGGATACTGCAGGGGGTTGTGAGCTGATAGAAAAGCTAATAATCAGTTAAACTTTTACTATTAAACTAAACACTTAAAATGTATTATTATTATTAATTACTAAAATAAATGATTATTAAAATATTTTATTTGTTTACCGCAAATGTCATGTGACCATTACATCAAAGAACCATTCACATGCAAATGTATTAATATGAAATTATTAAAATATGAATAATAACATAATAGTAAATAAATATTACACAGTACCATTCAAAATGCAGGGGCCAGTGATTTTTAAATATTATTTATTTATTTTTAAGAAATTTATTATTTGTCAGATTTCAAGATTTCTGTTTATTAAACTTTCTGTTCATTTAAAAAAATCCTGTAAAAAATGATCACGGTTTCCACAAAACTATGAAGCAGTACAGTTTTTGACATTGCTAATAATAAGAAATGTTTCTTGAGCAGCAAATCAACATATCAGAATAATTTCTGAAGGATCATGTGACACTAAAGACTGGATAATGATCCATTCAATAGAGTAAAATACAGCTTAAAATATGTTAAAATAGAAAACAATTATTTTAATATATGTACAGTTTATACACTACCAGTCAAAAGTTTTTGGACAGTAAGGTTTTTAATGGTTTTTTTTTTCTCTTCTGTTCACCAAGCCTGCATTTTTTAAATCCAAAATACAGCAAAAGCAGTAATATTGTGAAATAATTTTACTTTTTTTTTTTTTTTTTTAAATAACTGCTTTCTATTTGAATATATTTTGAAATGTAATTTATTCCTGTGATGACAATGATACATTTTCAACATCATTAGGCTTCAGTGTCACACGATCCTTCAGAAACCATTCTAATATGCTGATTTGCTGTTCAAGAAATATTTCTGATTACTATTATCAATATTTAAAACAGTAGGGCACATTTCATTCAGGATTCTTTGATGAATAGAAAGATCCAAAGATCAGCATTTATCTGAAATAAAAAGCTTTTGTAACATTATACACCATACGATTCAAAAGCTTGGAGTCAGTCTATTTAAATCATTATATATTTATTATTAAATTATGAAATTACACAAAATAATACTTTTATTTAGCAAGAATGCATTAAATTGGTCAAAAGCGATGATAAAGACATTTATAATGCTGTTCTTCTGAACTTTCTATTCATCAAAGAAACCTAAAATAAAATTATACTCGGATGTTTTCAGCATTATATATATATATATAATTTTTTTTTTTTTTTTTTTTTTTTAAGCAGCGAATCAGAATATTAGAATGATTTTTGAAGGATCGTGTGACTGGAGTAATGATGCTAAAATTCAGCTTTGAAATCACAGGAATAAATTACATTTTAAAATATATTCAAATAGAAAGCAGTTATTTTAAATAGTAACAATATTTCACAATTTTACTGCTTTTGCTGTATTTTGGATCAAATAAATGCAGAAGATAATTCTTTAAAATACATAAAAAATCTTGCTGTCTAAAAACCTTTTACTGGTGTGTGTGTGTATATATATATTAATCAATCAAATAATCAAATATTAATAATCACCTTAAAATTCAATATTCTATGAATCTCAAAGGATATGTAACATTTATATGTGTCTAAAGTAAGTGAAAGAATCACATGTTAGTATGTTTGCAGATGTGAGCTAAAATCAAGCTACACATATGGATATTTAAATGTGATTGTGTTGAATGTCTCCTACTTCAAACAGAGAGACGGCATCTTGCTCTGCCAGTGCTTCGTCCACCTCGTAGCTCTCGTCTCTGTTGCCCTACAAGAGAGAAAGTATTGACGTCCTCGACCGAGAGAGTGAAATCCAATCTGAGCCACGTCATTGAATCCTGCTTCTACTTATCTAATGAAAGGGGATCTGAAGCACTGCCAAGCTCCAGTGCTCTATTAGGGACAGCAGGAAGAGGGAGGGGTACTAAACACAGGCCGACACTGAGCACTTAACGTCGCTTAGGACTGCGGTGTGGTCATTTTGTAAGACCTAAGCAACCATTTTGATTTAGAACGAAGCGGATTTACCTCGAGAAGCAATGTTAGCAGTCTCCTAACATCCCCACTGGTGTCTGCTTCGATGTCTGCATCCAAATCCCTGTCATGCACTGCAGACAACAACATAGTTTGATTCATTTGATAAAACAATAGATAAACCGTTCAAACTGAGGAAAAACATATTGTGTTCACGCAACTGTAATTGTGACTGAATATTAGGGAACTGATGTTGCTATGTGGTTGCTAAGATGTTCTGAGTGGTTACGAGGTGGTTGCTTGGTGGTTAAGAAGAGCCCACCTCCAAATCTCAACTATGGAGCCTTTTCACAGACTGTGATGACATGTTTCCACAGTTATTAACAAATTTGACATCCTTCTCTCTTCTGAGCAATGAGGTCAATCTCTTTTGTAAAGTCATAGAAATGCTATCATGATTTATTTTTCTATTGGTGCCAAAGAGAACGCAAAAATATGTATTGCAATTCCTGTTATCTTCTATAGAAGTTTACACAACTATGATGACTTTTCTATTTTTACATAGTTTTGTTGTGTTCGTTGCTATGGTTATCACTGTTAATCATAGCAATGTCAGGAGTGACTCACGGAACACTCACTCCTGTAATTATATGCGTTTGTCATTCCTGAAACTCAGCAGTATACGTGGACGTAGGTCCTCTGAGCAGCAGGACAAGCTAAACTTTTCTTCAAACTGTAAATGGATTAAAGAAAATGAGCAAAGAGTGCTGTCTTTATAGCACGACTGACTGAGCTCACTCATGTGAAAACTTATTATCAATTCATCTCATTATTAGATGCTACGCTTTTATTGTTTGAATGTAAAAATAAATTAATAAAAATAAAATAAATAAATAAAACTGATATCCCAGATATCATTGTTTAGTAAGGTGAATATTATATTTAGTAACACAATAAATTGATCTTCATTTTGATAGCCATAGGCATTTTGCATTTAATGCATAAATTCAAATGGACAAAATAAAGTGTTACTCAATTTTTAAGACAGTAGTTGAGACAACCTAAAAACTTAAAGGGTTAGTTCACCCAAAAATGAAAATTCTGTCATTAATTTCTCACATTCATGTCGTTCCAAACCCGTAAGACCTCTGTTCATCTTCGGAAAACAAATTAAGATATTTTTGATGCATTCCGAGAGCTCTCTGACCCTCCCAAAGACAGCAAGGATCCTTACACGATCAAGGCTCAGAAACGTAGCAAGGAGATCGTTAAAATAATCCATGTGACATCAGTGGTTCAACCGCAACTTTACAAAGCAACGAAAATACTTTTGGTATGCAAAGAAAATAATAAAAACAACTTTATTCACCAATTCGTCTCCTCTGTGTCACCCTATAGCGCCATTTTGGAGAGTATCACATACGTAAACAACGTATGCAACGTATGTATGCGGATACGTTGTTTACGTTCAGATCAAAGTGTAAGCGTATCCGTGCACATAGTTTACGTATGTGATACTCTCTAAAATAGCGCTATATGGTGACACAGAGGAGACGAACTGTTGAATAAAGTCATTATTTTTGTTTTCTTTGCGTACAAAAAGTATTGTTGTAGCTTCGTAAAATTACGGTTGAACCGCTCCGTGCTATCGTGTCTCTGGACCGGAGCAGAGTGTGTGTGTGCGGTGCGGTGGTTAGTGTGACACAGCACCAAACCAGACTTCTTTTTTTCCTCAATGGAAATCATGTACACTGCCTGAATCGTTCCAGTTGTTCAGCGTCTATTTATAGTGTAGGGGTGGGCGGACGCTTCGAATTCTAAAGAGCAATTGATTGATGAGAAGATGAAGTGCAATGTGATGTCTAAAAAAATCGCTGAGCCGTTTTGGCGGAAGTGACAAACTGCAAGCTTTGAATGCTTATACACTGTAAAAAAAAGAAAGAAAACAAGTTGAGCCAACTTAAAATTTTAAGGCAACCAGTTTCAGCAGATTTTTGAGTTTTCTCAACTTATTTTTGTAGGAGATTCTCAACGTTTTGTTGTATAAACTTAAAGCAACAAGTCAAGAAAACTCAAAAATCTGCTGAAGCTGGTTGCCTTAAAATTTTAAGTTGGCTCAACTTTTTTTTTTTTAAGTGTATCTTCTAAACGCGAATTTTGTCACTGTTTTGGAGCACACTGGCATACAGATAACCTTAAGACTAACATATTGATACTAACACCCAAAAAAACTTCAATTTTGATTTCATGGGACCTTTAAATACATTAATCTTTCAGTTTGGCAGTGTTGAAAGTATATTGGTTAAGTCATTCTTACCATACGCGTAGGTTTCTTTGTAAGTGGCAATCTCCTGTTAGAAAACAAAATGTAGTAAATGACTCATTTCATGGACAAACATTTGCCTCAGCTTTGGGAATGGTGACAAACACAGGAAATTTGCAGAGCCTTTTCATTCAAAACAAACTGACATACAGCATTGGTAGCAGTGCACAGAATCTCCACCAGGACATCCTCGTCTGTCCCTGCACCCTTCATGGCCTTCCTGAGCTCTTTAACTGCAAGGACGTGAGGAGGGTCCAACATGGCAATAATGGCATTCTCAAAATTACCAGTCAGCTCACTCTTCAAAACCTCCACCAGCTCCTTCAGAGAAAACACAAATCTGTGAAGGCATGCTCTTTATTCTTAAAAACTATTTCTGTGATGTTTTCAGAATACTCACATCATCATATTTGTCAAAGTATGCTTGCTTGATCTCCAGTCTCTGAGCTGCACTTCGATTGGCTAGGATGTCTATGATGGCTTGCTCATCAGTTCCTTGACAATGAAATAGAAAGACCACAAATGTATCCTCTAGTGATGAAAATATCCAGTAAATAGCATACTAATTATAACTGCATGTATAAATGTAATTGTATGGTATATTCAATTAATAAACATACTGAATGCTAATTAAAATGTAAGAATGACTTAAGAATCTCACCTAAACCTTTGCAGGCTTTGCGAATGGCCTTTATGTCAGCAACTACATCAAAGTCATCATAAGGAACAACGGTTGGCTGTCAAATAAAACCAAGGAGAATCATTTCCAGTGTTCATTATGTTTGATCTTGTTCACAATCAATTACATAATTAAGTAACACAAGCCCAGATCACTAAATTCATGTTTTAGCATTCAACAGTTGTGAATTTTTGACCTTGCTATAACACTAACAGCCATTATTATTAGTTGAGGACATTTATATGTGCTAAATATTGACCATAATATCGAACTATAGCTATGAATATTTAATATTTAAATGTTACTGTTTATAATTACGGAAAAATTCTAGAAAGCATTTCTTGCCGCTGTGTTATGATTAGTTGAAATGAGTTAAATCCTGTTTGTTAAAATGTATTGATAGGTTGATAAGCAGAGAAGTTTCATCTAGATACTTCCATAAAATAGGCCTAATTGTTTCTTACATATTTTAAAGACTTAAAAGTCTTATTTTTTTTTTATTTAGTTTATTTATTTAGTCATTTAGCAGACACTTTTATCCAAAGCGACTTACAAATGAGGACATAAGAAGCAATCAAAACCAACAAAAGACCAACAACGTACAAGTGCTATTACAAGTCTTGGTTAGCCTAACGCAGTACAGATAATTATTTATTTATTTTTATTTTTTTTTTTTTTTAAATAAAAAGACATATAGATAAAATAAAATTAGAATAGAGAGTGCTGGAGTTAGAGGGTCAAGTAAAGATGGAACAGATGAGTTTTTAGCCGTTTCTTGAAGATGGGTAAGGATTCAGCTACTCGGATTGAGTTGGGCAGGTCATTCCACCAGATGGGAACAGTTAATGAAAAAGTCCGTGAAAGTGTTTTTGTGTGTCTTTGGGATGGTACAATAATGCGTCGTTCACTTGAAGAACGCAAGCTTCTAGAGGGCATATAAGTCTGAAGTAATGAATCTAGGTAAAGGGGTGCAGAGCCAGTGGTGGTTCTGTAGGCAAACATTAATGCCTTGAATTTAATGCGAGCAGCTATTGGTAGCCAGTGCAAATTGATGAACAGAGGCGTGACGTGCGTTCTTTTCGGCTCATTAAAGATTAATCTTGCAGCGGCATTTTGGATTAATTGTAGAGGTTTAATAGAATTGGCTGGAAGACCTGCCGAGAGAGCATTGCAATAGTCAAGTCTGGACAGAACAAGAGCCTGAACAAGGAGTTGTGTTGCATGTTCCGAGAGAAAGGGCCTGATCTTCTTAATATTGTATAATGCAAATCTGCAGGACCGGGCAGTTTTAGCAATGTGGTCTGAGAAATTCAGCTTATCATCAATCACAACTCCAAGGTTTCTGGCTTTTTTTAAGGAGTTATGGTAGATGAGCCTAACTGCAAGGCGAGATTGTGATGAAGAGATGGGTTAGTTAAAACTACAAGCAGTTCTGTCTTAGCTAGGTTGAGTTGAATGTTATGGTCCATCATCCAGCAAGAAATGTTAGACACGCTGAGATGCGAGCAGCTATCATCGGATCATCAGGATGGAATGAGAGGTAGAGTTGAGTGTCATCAGCATAGCAGTGATATGAAAAGCCATGTTTCTGAATGACAGAACCTAGTGATGCCATGTAGACAGAAAAGAGAATTGGTCCAAGAACTGAGCCCTGAGGCACCCCAGTAGCTAGATGTTGCGACTTGGATACCTCACCTCTCCAAGATACTTTGAAGGACCTATCAGAGAGGTAAGACTCAAACCACTGGAGTGCAGTTCCTGAGATGCCCTTTCTCAATAGGGTTGACAAGAGGATCTGATGGTTGAATGTATAAAAAGCAGCATGTACTTTTTACTGTTGCAATGGTCCCAAAACACACCTATGATAAAATATTTTATGGTAACACCCAGGGGCCAGTTGTTCAAAAGTAATCTGATCGGATTTTGGTCATCGGATTGTATCAAATCTTGAAAATTCCTTGTTCAAAAGAAAAAAAAAAAATCTGAAATAGGATTAGATCACAAAAAACAATCTTAGTTTTGATCTGGATTAAATCCTCAGTTTGTGTTGTTCAAAACTTTTGATAAAAAAAAAATATATATATATTATTCTGATCCCAGCAGAAGGGTGGGTTTCAGAAACAAAAATGTAATAAACTTTAAAACTGGTCCAAAAAATACAACATTTGTAACATGTAATATATCCCTAAATCCCCAAAAAGCTGTCAATATCAAACAAAAATTTTATATTTAATTTAAAGTTATTGTTTTTTTTATCACTGATTGTAAACTACATTTGCACAATCATCAGAAATGGACCAGTCAGAAGTAGTTATTTGTGTAAACGCAATGCAAAACTAGAATGCAAACATCTTATTTTCTATTTTAATTAATTAATTCATACATTCATTCCATCACAATGTCCCTTTAGGGGCTCCGTAGAGCACTAGTAATCCAGATTTGAAAATCTGAAAAAGTGTGTATCTGGATCAGGTAAAATGTAAAAAGTAAGATGGGTTACCTGATCCATGGGATTTCCAATTCCAGATCATTCTGATCCAGATTAAACTTTTTGAACAACTGGCCCCAGTAATTTATGTTAACTTGGAGTAGTATTTTGATGTCTTTGAATTCAACTACTACAAGTACTACTAATAAAACACATAAAAGTTATTTCTTTCTTCTGGTGTATTGTTTTATTTTGTTTTTAACGTAGAAATCTGTACTGAGCATCACTCTTTTTGTGAATAAAGAGGTTTATTGTCATACTAGAGCACCCAGTCTCGCCCAAATGAACAAAAGGCTCAGGAATGCTCAGAGGAAGGGCCCTGCCCTGTCCAAACACACTGTGATCTAGCAGGAGGCCCCTTCAAAGGCCTCAAAATGAAACTGAAAATGAAATTATCCCAGCCTCCTCCCAAAGCGCTTCCTCTGACTCATTCAGATAACGGGATTCTCATACTTCCCTTTACAATATCATATAATCTACATCGCTGTAATACATATTCGAAAAGTGGAAAAAACTAAAGGATTTTCAAGATTTAGCAATAAAAGCAGTACTGGAGAGCTCAGAAAAGAAACATGAGAGGCATTTAATGTATCACAAGGGCATCTTGGCAGCGGAAAACGCAGCTCAGATCAGTGAGATATCTTTATTATTTTCTCTCTATATTCACTATTCTTTCCTTTTTTAAACCGATTTGAATTGATCGATTATGCGACGTGTCTCTAACCAAACTCTACGCAGAATGTTGAAGCACATCTCTTTCTGATGTGGACGTATCTCGCATGTAAGCTTAGCAGATAAAAATGTAATGAAATACTCACTTGGCAGTTTCCCATGGTGAGAGTTCCTGGTGTTTGGTGATCCGATGATCTGATGATCTGACCGCTGTCCGAGCTGCAAGCCGCACGCGCAAGAGTTTCTGTAAGTAACGTCAGCACGCAGGAAATAACGGGATGGGGTTTAGACGTAGTACTCATGAGAGCCAGCACCCACACTTATAAAAAACATTAGAATCATCTATACATTATAATACAGTACTTATTATTATTATATATCACTTCCATATATTATAACTATTAATTCTGCAATTCTAAGTTTTTTTTTTTTTTAAGCAGTAAAATAGTTTGAAAAAGCATCTCAAAGCAACAACACTGACCACAAAACTTAACCACATATATGACAAACAGTCAGAAAGTCACTATATTAAATTTTCAAATATCAAAACTGATTAGGGGTCGCACAAGAATCTGTCTATAACCAATAAAAATAGAAATGGCTCCCCCTACTGAACAATCATCATAAGGAGGAGGAAGGAGGACATACAGCAAAATTATTAAACCACTACGCTCGACATATCCTTAATAACCGTCCCGTCCATAAACATTGACTAATTGAGAGTTTTGTTGTTTTTGTGTGAATTTATAAAAATCAGATGATCTGCACTACAGATGAAAATATCTGCAAATATTCAATGTTGGTCTACATACATAGCCTACAGGAGACAATTAGTGTTTTTGAAAAAAATAAAAATATCATTAAACATTTAATTAGTGAATTAAAAACTTAATTATATACATATTTGGATCAAATGGATAATGTAATGGTACATGATCTACTGTAGTCTATATATTCAGGGTTTCATACAGGAGATGGAGTGATAGATATGTTGTTGTGAATTTATATATAAAGTTACATTCAGATATTAACCATATTCAGCCCATCAGACTTACAGTGTAATCATATGGACCATCAATGAAATATTTAATATTTATTTATGCTTTAGTATTCACTATTGGTTGTCATACAGCTACAGAACAGTGTCCTACAAAGCATTTTATAAAGACAAACACAATTCACCCCTTGCTAAAATTCCAAGGGCCATTTAGCCATCTGAGAAGAAAAAGACAACTTTGAGTACAACAATCTTATTTATTAAAAACATGAACTATA
Source organism: Barbus barbus (assembly GCF_936440315.1). NCBI lineage: Eukaryota > Metazoa > Chordata > Actinopteri > Cypriniformes > Cyprinidae > Barbus > Barbus barbus. The sequence continues at coordinate 5,477,797 of NC_136722.1, forward strand.
TGACTCCCGTTGATGACTCTCTTTTAATTGTTGTTCAGTTCTCCTGTCAAAATGCTCCCACTCACTGGTAAAAAAACTAAAGTTGGATAGTTGTAGAAAGAAATCGTTATTTGTGAATAATGGCAGGATGTCATGTTTGACCACATTTTGCTTTATAGTGTCCTTACAGTACCTTATGTAAATGACAGGTCCTCGCAGAAATTTCTCCTCAGCCTCCAGGATGGACAGATTTTCCACAAAAGCCAGGGCACAGATAATGGACCACCAGAGAAAGAATTGAGATTGATCACACATCCCAAGTAGCCAAGTATCATTTCACATGTTTAGCTTTTTACAACAAAATGAAAAGTGTATCTTCTATAATAACCACAAAAAACATTGTTTTTAGAGCAATGGTCTCACATTATGGATAAACTATTTGACATTTAAAACAATGTGAATCGGACATAATGCAGAGCTCAGCTAACACATGAGACCAACCTCTGGAAAAAAGTATATTCATCATGAATTTGATCTGGTCACTGTGGGTGTGCTGTCCAGAATTGAAGTCCGCTACGTCCCCGGGCGGAAAGAACTGAAAATGATGCTCGTTGGGGACGGCTGCGCCCTGGAACACCGGCAGGGTTGGCAGACCGATCCCCTGAGGGCACTGAGGCGAGACGGGCACCGTGTAATGCGGTTTCCACCGCTCCACCCCAGTAGGGGTCACCCTCAGAGGTCCTGGGCCACACGTGTCAGGACCTCTTCGCCGAGGACTTTCTCACCTAGATGACGGCCCGCAGGTCCGTTCTAGGCTGGGCAGTCCCCGGCACAGAGCGCTGTTGACCTCGGCCTCTCTGCGGGGGCGTATGAGAGGGACGCTCTGTTTTTGTGTGCCCCTGTATGAGGAGCTGGTATGCGGAGGAGGCCGCATTCGAGAGCGGCGAGGGAGGAACAGCTGGAACACCGCAGCTTGTTTACGGGCCTCCTGGTACCTGTCGACGACCGAGTTGACGGCATCGCCGAACAGGCCAGGCGTCCATGAGGCAGACCCGATCTTTATCCCTCATAGCTGCCATGGAGCGCCCAATGGCATGGGCGGTCTCCTTGGTGGCGCAACCGCTCGAGTGACCACCTCCAACAGCTCCTCATACTGGGGCGATTGAGGAGGCGAATCCTCATCGACGATCACCACATCAACCTCCTCGGAGGAAGAGAGATGAAGCGTCGAGCCCTCACCTCGGGGGGAAGAAACCGTGGAACGGGCTTCCGAACCCAGGGAGAGGGCACCAGATCTGGCAGGCGAGGAAGAAGATAAGGACCCGTCTCCATTCCCTCTGCCAGATCAACCTGCGAGCCCCACGAGTGCAGCTGCCGCGGGGCCAGCACCGTGAGGAACACTCGCAAAGGCTCCCTTCTCAAAGACAGCCCTCCGGCAGACCACGCACAAACTGTGGGTATCCGCGCTCGTGATGTAGCGAGGGCAGGGAGGAACACACAGCTTGAAACGCGATCCATGATTGCCCTTATGTTTTGACTTGTGAGATACTTTAGACATTGCTTGCTGAGAAGAATGGCAAACAACACTAAATAAGACTCACAAAACACTTATCGGACGGACAGACACACAGAGCGCTTGCTGAATGACAGAAGGCTGATGCCGGCTCCGCCGCATGTGCTTTTAAGCTTCCTGATCGTGATGTCACCGCAAGCCGTGACGCCTCGCCCTTTCATTGGACTGATTAAACATGTGATTCAGAGCATTGTCACACTGAAGGCGTTCCCAAAGCGTTTTCGGACACAGCTCGAGTTCCTGAAGGGAAACATAATGGATGGTGTGGTGATTTGTTTAAAAAAAAACAAAAAAACAGTAAATTAACTGCATTACTGGCATTATTCAAAAACATCTCCTGATGTTGCAAAGCCCCCAAAACATTGTTCGCTGATGACACCTGCTGGTCAAGACTTTGTAAATGCAATGAGAACATAGTTCAAACATGTTTAATGATCAATCCTGTCTGTATGATTTCTGTTCTTTTATTAATTTGTTGTGCTTGGTTTATGTGATTTTAAATAGGTCATGGCTAACAAGGCCAATAATAAACAATTTAAAGGGTTAGTTCACCCCAAAAAAATTAAATTCTGTCATTAATTACTCACCCTCATGTCGTTCCAAATTCGTATAACCTTCAATCATCTTCGGAACACAAATTAAGTTATTTTTGATGAAATCTGAGCGCTTTCTGTCCCTCCACTGACAGCAACGAAACCACCATGTTCAAGGCCCAGAAAGGTAGTAAGGACATAATTAAAATAGTGCATGCGACATCAGTGACTCAACCTCATTTTAAGAAGCTACGAGAATACTTTTTCTGCACAAAGGAAATGAAAATAACAACTTCATTCAACATTTTCTTCTCTTCCATGTCAGTCTTCGGTGTGCATTCACGAGAGTACCATAATGCATACGTGTAGTGCTGCTGATGCAGGAGCCGGCGTTCTGACGTAGAACGTCCATCTCTTAGTTCATTGTCTGTATATTCTGGTTCGAGTAATTAAGGCTGGGCAAAAAATTGCAAGCCATCCTCTCTGTCAAAATCTTGAAATACTGTTTTATGTACAAAGTTTGATACATTCTCGAAACAAAATGTACATGAAGGTCTCAAATCTCAATTTATCCAATCCTCTAGTCTGGGGGTTTAGCACAGAGCTCCTTAAACGACAGCAAGCCAAATTAATTTACCATCATTTATCAAGACTGTAAGGGCAGGTGAACTTGAGAATATGTGTATGCATAACTCTGTGTAAAATTTATTTTTCTACATAGTAGTTTACGTGCATACTGTGCACTATTCACTTAGTCAAAGGAGAGTTTTCCATTCTGAGCGTACCGTGTGTGTGTGTGTGTGTGGCGTGGGTGGAATCGTGGAGTTGTAGCGTTGGTGCTGACAGCCAGGCGCAGAGGAATTTCTCATGGAAATGATCCTCGGTGTAGAGAGGGCCTTTAATTGGGTGAATATGTCATAAGGGCTCATAGTTAATCATAGCAAATAGAGAAATAGAGGACGGCTGAGAGGAAGTGTGGGGCGTTTGGGAAACGGTGAAGAATGTGGGCTGTTGTAGTTGGGTTTTAGCAATGTGTGCCATATGTAATTGATGAATGAATTTTGTAGATAACTAAATGTTTCTCATTTGTGATGGAAGCAGGAACTTTCTGAAACCATTTTTATTCAGTGCCTCTTAGATGATAAAGTGTGCCATTTTAACAAAATAGACATGGCACTGTAAGTCTGTTCAGTATATAGTCACTCACTTTGCTGGTGTTTTTATTAAGAAGAATGATGAAAATGATGAAGGCATAATTGGTGTGCAATTGCGTCATACATCTAATGCTAAACATAACAAGCCTTTGAAGCTTCTGGCTATGCAAAGCAAAAAAGCTGAGTTTCTCTCTTGGTGACCAGACATCGAGTGCAGAGTGAGTTTTTATATGGGTGCTGATGTGTGTGGTGAGGTGCTGCAGGTGCAAGTGAACAGTAATCAGGGGAGAGTGAGTGCTGTGTTTGAGAATGTGTGTCTGTGGCATCAAAATGTAAAGGAATTTGTTTCTTCATCAGAACAGAATTGGAGAAATGTAGCACTACATTACTTACTGCTTACCAATGGATCCTCTGCAGTGAATGGGTGCCGTCAGAATGAGAGTCCAAACATCTCCAAAAGTAATCCACATGACTCCAATCCATTAGTTAAAGCAGGGGTCGGGAGTCTTTTGGTAATATTTTTTTATGGTTAATCACTGTGCCATAGGTTGTCAACCCCTGAATTAACATCTTGTGATGAAGCAAAAGTCTGTGTGTTTGAAAGAAACAAATCCATCATTAAGGTGTTTTAACTTTAAACCGTCACTTCTGGACAATATAAATCCATAATCCATAATTGCTTCCACCGGTGAAAAGGTCCATCCCCTGTTGTCCTTTCATTTCAAAATCCCCCAACATATTTATGTAAAACTGGTATAGACTGTTTTCACTTATAAACAGTGCTTGATCTGTGCATATTTCTGTCCTGATTCAGATGACGTTACTTTTTCACTGGAGAAAGCAATATTGTGGATAATGGACTATTTTAGTCAGTAGGAACAGTTTGAAGATTGAATACAAACATGCAGAGGATCCATTGGTGTGCAAATGACGTAATGCTAAATCTATGCTGATTAAAGGGATAGTTCACCCAAAAATGAAAATTCTGTCATTAATTACTCACCCTGATGTTGTTCCAAACCCATAAGACCTTCATTCAACTTCGGAACACAAATTAAGATTTTTTGATGAAATCCGAGAGCTTGTTGACCTTACATTGACAGCAACAGAACTACCACATTCAAGGCACAGAAAGGTATTAAGCACATCATTAAAATAGACCATGCGACATCAGTGGTTCAACCTTAATTTTATGAAGCTACAAGAATCATTTTTGTGCGCAAAGAAAACTAAAATAACGACTTTATTCAACAATTTCCTCTCTTTTGTGTCCGTCTTTGACACGCTTTCACACGAGAACCACAGCACATGTGTGTGGTGTTGCTAGCGCAGGAGTTTTGAGTGAATTATTCTTTTAAATAATTGATTTAGTCATAATACATAGCTACTGAAAGGCAGTCAATGGAGAAACACTGAGTACACATGGCAGACAGTTGGCTAGTTGACTAGTTGGTTATAGTTCAATTTATAAACTTGAAAAACTTGTTAAATTTACTTGAAATTTTAAAGCTTGGCTCTTGAATTTTAGTTAGGTTCTGTGGCTGGGCATTCCAGGAAGTTTACAAAGGTACGTCAGCATGACCTAATTCATATTCATGACCTTAGCCTTGTAGGATTTATCACAATCGCCTCCGGAACACCTTGATGAGTCATGAATTGTCCCAATACAAATGCGTGGCCCGCTGTATGCTGCCTAGGGGAATGAAAAACACGTGTGGGTGTCTTGCGCTGGATTTATCTTCTGAGCACAGCCAGAGCTAGCAGGGATTTAGCTATACCTCTGAGCTCTGTGGGCATTAGCCCACCCACTGTGACGGTCAGAAAGAAATGCTAAAGCTCTTCTTGATATTTTATGCAGATAGAACATCAAAACATTAAATAGTTGGAATGTGCAATGCCTTTATTTTATATAATGATTGTGTGACTCATTTTTTAAAACCACTAGCCACAATACATCTCTGGATTATAAATAGACAGAAGCTTAATGAGATATAATGTGTGAAAGATTCTCTTTCTTTCTTTCTTTCTTTCTTTCTTTCTTTCTTTCTTTCTTTCTTTCTTTCTTTCTTTTTCTTTTCAATTTAACCCCTGAAATGAAACTAGAAAGTATCTTGACAAATGTAAAACAAGAATGGTTTTGTGATTAGACAGAGCTGTCATTAAAGAAAAAGGAACAAATCTTGTCAAATCTTTCATTCAGAGGGTCCCATCTCGGACGAAATAGTGTTCTGGGGGAACGAGGGGTTTCGCCTCAACCCCTGGCAACAGTATAAAGGTAACCCAATTCTGTGGGAAAACTACAGACTTGGCAACATTGTCTTCCAGCTCAAGTCAGTTCAAGTTTTGTTATCGTCAAATGGTATCAGTGCAGTCAAATTGATAATGCAGTATTACTGAATATTAAAGGATTCGTTCACCTCAAAATTAAAAATCTGTCATCCTTTACTCAACCTGATGTCTTTCCAAACCCATGAGAAATGTGTTCATCTACTGAACACGTTTTTAATCAAATTTGAGAGATTTATGTCCCCCCAATGTAAGTTGCGAAGAAGAGACATTGCTCTAATTGATAAACAGATTCATTTTAGGTTTTTATTCACATAAAAAACATAGTTCAGCTAATAATATTTATAGCTAACAACAACTGTGTCTCTTCAGAAGACTTTGACACCGCTCAAATCATATGGATTTATTTTTTGATCTCTTTACAAGCATCTTTAAATGTGAATAGTTTTCGGTGAACAGACTTTCAATGGAGGGACAGAAATCTCTTAAATTTGATTAAAAATTAGTTTGTGTTCTGAAGATGAAATGATTTCTTTGGTGAGTAAATTATAACAAATTTTCATTTTGGAGCAAATTAGGTGTTATTTTAAACCCTGAAAGCAACTCAGAACATCTTAGAAACACCTTAAAGATCAGGCAACCATCCACAACATTCACTGTGGAAGAATTTTACTGCAGCAAGCATCACTCACATATTCTTCTGAAAATCTAGTTGGATGTGTATTTTCGAGTGGAAGAACTGGAATAAAGTATTCCCATCACATTTGTACAGCAGTTGACTGGACTGATCTTCAGCAGCTTGGCTATTGACAGAAATATGAGGAAGAACCTGATATCGTCTTATCCACTTCCCCCATACAGAGCACCAATTGATCTCTGTCAGAAAGACTGCAGCATCTCCATAAAAGCTTTTCAGGAGCTGAGCCAAACATGCATATGAATATCATAAAGTGCTTACAATGGAGGCTTTTAAAGGCTTCCTTAAAGTTTAAAGTAAACAAAACTTGGAGAGAACTACAACTGCCAGGATACAAATTTACTTTGAGAATAGGCCATGACCACTTAGCTGGAGCATTTGTGGGGAGATCAGTCATTATTAATGAAAGCAGAAATGCTGACAATTTAAAACCAGCCAAAAGATTTTTGCAAATGCAACATATTTGAACTGGTGTGAGAATCAATGATCAGGGCTCTTTGTGGAACTGTTTTAGGTTTCATCAGTGTTGTAACAAAAGTCCTAAAAACTGTGAGAAATGGTTTAATACTACCTAAAAACGTCAAGGTCAAATCTGATTGGCTGGCTGTCAAGCACCACTGTTAAGGCGCAAAGGTTATATCCTTACTTGAAACAAACTTCTGTTTCAAATTGCAATAGAGAAACACCAAGCACCACAGAGAGGTATGTTGTTTCACCTGAAGATCAAGTTGAAATTTTGATTAACTTTAATGAAAAACATGAATGAATCGAAACTTATATGGGTGAATTGTTCACAATAAGATCAATAACATGCATGTACAAAACAGATAGATGCAGACTTTAAATGTGCAAGTAAATCCCCTAAATTATCATTCAGTGTGTGTACAGAAAACAGGAGGCATGTCTTTAAATTGCAACGGTTGACATAATGATAACCATTGCAATGTTTTGACATTCTAGGGCTATTTATGACTAAAGTAATATTAGCGACCACCACTTTTTTCCCTTCGTTTTGATTTCATTCAGTCAACACAGAATTGCTTTTTGTAGAAATATTTATTGCAGAGGAGGTATTTTTATGTACATGCTATCACAATATTACACAATATAAATCTACCAAATATCTCCATATGTGTATGCTATAAGCTTGTCATAGAGCATTTAATATAACAAGCACATAATACAGTGGGTAGGGTACAGTTTCACTCACTATACAACTTGTAACAGTCCAATAAAGATCAAAGATTCTTTTTTAAGTTCTATCAAGGGCAGTGAAACATCAGTCTTACTAATTTCTCATTATCATGCAGAAGCAACGAGAGTTAGAGCTAAGACAATACAGCGTTAAGTAGTAGGAGTGTCCCCCCAACACGCGACAGTGGTGGGACACGCGTGGGGCCCAAGTAAACGAGCTAAATAACCAAAATCAAGTCATAAATAGATCAATAATCACTTCTGTAAACTCCAAAAACGGAACTAAACATTGCACTAAGACAATGTAATAGGCAAGGTTACCATTAACATTAACAGGTCATGAGTTGAGTGCTTACATCATACTACATAGAGATCAACTGAGGACCTGCAGATGGGTAAAACTCGTAAACTAGAGGGATGCACTACAATACAACAACCATTCCCAGAAACATTCTCTATGTAACAAAGTTGGTCAATTTTACACATCCATCTAGGTATACATTTAGAACAGAATTTGGAAAGTCTTCTGTTCTTACAAGAGTTTGAGATGACTAGACAGTTAAGGAGCAGTTGACCTATAGGTTGCTGAAAGTTCCCTTTAGTGTACTTAGAAATCCATGAGCACATATCCTGATGAGAATAGTAGAAATTTGGGCTTATAAATTATAAGCAGATTACATAAATCGGGGCAGGTGGCGATTCTCTCTTGGTTACTGCTTTGTAATCAATACTACACTGTAAAAAAAAAAAAAAAAAAATTGTAGGAGATTCTCAACTTTTTGTTGTATAAACTTAAAACAACAAGTTGAGAAAACTCAAAAATCTGCTGTAGCTGGTTGCCTTAAAATTTTAAGTTGGCTCAACTTTTTTTTTTTTTTACAGTGTACCTGGGTCATTCCTACTTGGCAATACATTTTGTATTACATTTACAGTGTTGAAAGATGCAAATCATATAAGTGTTTTTTATTTTAATGCAGTATCACAGTTAAATTAACATGGAGTGAATTTCAGTTCTTGTAGATGTCCCAAAATAGTATGTGCTTCTATACTGAAAAAAAGGCATCTAAATGAACTGGTTTGATTAATTAACTGGTAATTAATTTATAGGTCAAATTCAATGTCACTCGTGTAATGTCTCTAAAAGCCAGGTCATCATTGCCGGTGAGTATTAGCAATAAACCTCATGAATGATCTGTGATGTTTTGTGGCTTTATTTGGTTTTTCACACATTAAAATATTTCATAATTATTTATCTTCTGTTCATTTTAATTCCACTGAGCAAATAATCAAGATACAATTAATGAAAATTTAGTCATAATTGATCATGTCATGCTTTACCAGAGCATATTTCTGAAAGTCTGGTGAAAGAAAGTATTCAAAAAAAGTACTGCCGAACAGGAATGACCTACCTATGTAAATATTAGCATGGAAAGATACTTTCATAGTATTATAAGTTAAATTGTATGGACGCGTATTGCATTCACTTGAGGAAAAAAAAAAATCTACTCTGTTTTTCTGAATTAACGACTTAATTATCTCAGAATTACGAGATAATTTTTAAAGAAAAAAAAAGTTTTTGCTCTGTTTTTCTGAATTAACGACTTAATTATCTCACAATTACGAGATAATTTTTAATGAAAAAAAAGGTTTTTGCTCTGTTTTTCTGAATTAACGAGTTAATTATCTCAGAATTACGAGATAATTTTTAAAGAAAAAAAAAGTTTTTGCTCTGTTTTTCTGAATTAACGACTTAATTACGAGATAATTTTTAATGAAAAAAAGGTTTTTGCTCTGTTTTTCTGAATTAACGAGTTAATTATCTCAGAATTACGAGATAATTTTTAAAGAAAAAAAAAGTTTTGCTCTGTTTTTCTGAATTAACGACTTAATTATCTCAGAATTACGAGATAATTTGTAAAGAAAAAAAAAGTTTTTGCTCTGTTTTTCTGAATTAACGACTTAATTATCTCACAATTACGAGATAATTTTAATGAAAAAAAGGTTTTTGCTCTGTTTTTCTGAATTAATGACTTAATTATCTCAGAATTACGAGATAATTAAGTCATTAATTCAGAAAAACAGAGCAAAAACTTTTTTTAATGAAAAATTATCTCGTAATTCTGAGATAATTAACTCGTTAATTCAGAAAGACAGAGTAGATTTTTTTCCTCAAGTGAATGAAATACGCTTCCGTAAAATTGTGACCAGAGGTCATTGATAAATTTACCCCACTGTGGAGAAACGGGATTGTGACATCATTTGATTCACACAATGCCAAGAATGATATATTTAGGTACATATTTGTTTTAACCTCTTTGGTTGCTATAACCTATATACATGGTAAAACCATTTATTCTGTATTCTTGCTAATTCATATTGTGCACATACAAAACACAAGAATCTGTCAATACATTTAAAAACTATTTAGTTACTGTAGGATTGGGTCAAAATAGTTTGCAATCGCAATATGCCAACATTTATACAAACATTTCATAACTAGGCATCAACCTGTACAACAGTTCATGCCTCGTGTTGTGACACCAGTACCTTGACATCATTACAGATTACCAATGACCATGTGCTGAGAAGGCATACAAGATATGTTAACATTCCAACAGTAATTTAGATACATTGTTGAATTCACATCAGCGAACACTGGGGATGTTTCAGAATCTTCTTCTAAGAAATCGATACATTTTCCAAAAAATCAATATGGTAAGAGCAAGATTGTATTTGTAAACTGATGTAATCATCATAAAATGTTAAAGGATACCAGATACATATTAAAGAATTTGAGGCTTGGGTTAGAATTCAATATGAGATAGACTGGAATTTGATATTTCCTATATTGTCATGAGTGTTCTAATTGTAAAAGATAAAAAGGAAAGACATTAGAGGCAGAAACCTTAATGATTGTGCCCTACGCTGAGAAAAATTATATCTATAGTCCCATGAACTGAGTAGTGGACTTTTTTTTTTCCATAGCATACCCCATTCAAAAAGCATTTACAGTTTTGCAACATTACTAATACATAAACTAAATTTAATTTATTTTCAAAAATAAGATGTTGATTTTCATCAAGTGTTTCAATAAGTATTTGTAACATGGGCTATGCGAATTTTCACATCTCCCAATACAAAGTAAGACTGGTACAGGACTATTTAAATAGGCACATTCAGTATAATATATAAGCAAATTTGGAAGCATTGGAAATGTTAAATTTTTTTCTAGTCAAGATAACTCAAAAATTTTTTTTGCAGATATGCACATATGATCGCAGAACGGCATAAAACAGCAAGGCCAAACAACAAACAAGGGCAAATATGAATGGAGTTCTGTCCAGTTTACGTCTGTCTCTCTAAGCATGTTCTTTACTAAAGTGCTACAGGCTAATTTTCTAGCAGCCGCATGAATTCAGCTCACTGTACAAATGTTGTGTCTCTATTCTGCTGTTGAGGTTTGAGTTCTTAGATTTATTGGATTTTACCTCTATCTTTGGCAAATATTAATTTTTACTCAAACCAGATGATAATGTATGAAACAAACGAAAACAAGGAAATGGATCAGGCTTACTCCATGACACTTCATGCATGGTCCACACCTTCATATGTAAGAAGAATTTGTACTATCTTTTGTGGAAGCCAGAGTCAAGGAGAGGCTACAGATGCAGCTGTTATGATAGTTCAAATGTTAATGAGGATACATGTGGTGAGCGTAGGCATCTTGTTTACATTGCACATAAAGAGTTGCATAATTGTAAACTACCATTTCTATTTAAAGGTTCAACCAATACTTTAAAATCTGGAATGCCTGGTGAGTTGTTGCATTTTATTATTATTTTTTTTTTTTAGTATTTATTTTTTCTTTCTTTTATTCCAAAAAACACAAAGGGAAAACAAAAGGTTGAAGAGAAAGGCAGCTTGTGCGACATGTTGATTTTCTTCTCCAAATCACCATAAATTCTATTAAAGTTTTTATTCCATTGTGTATTTATGAAAGAAAAAGCACATATAATGAGGACTAGCTAATGGTTCACTCAGGTAAAATGTCATGCTTTTTTTGTTGATCCTTGGTCATCAAAGTCCCAAGGGCAGACATCTGAAGTTTTAACACCACTAGTAACTCTGCCTTTGGAATTCAAACTTTTCTGTTTGCCAGTGGATGAACTGGTGCTCCGGCTGACTTCTTTACTAGTGGCCGCATCTTCAAAATCCCAAGGGCATACCTCTGCTTGCTTTTTTTTTGCAGATGCACTATTTGGACTTTTTTGTTTTTCCATTGAGACAATTTCTTGACTACTATCAGTATCCCATGGACAAACCTCAGCCAGTTTAGACTGGCTGATAGGTCTTTCTTTCGTTTTTCCAGAGGTTAACTTGTCTTTTGCATTTGATTTAATTTTGTCTTCATCGGGACCCTTTGTGTTCTCTCTTTCCATTTCTGATATTCTGACAGGAGAAGTTCCCTTCTTTATAGCAAGAGTCTCCTTTGTTTTAGAAACCTGAGAAGAACAAGGGTTTTTTTCAGAGATGGGACCTGACACAGTCTCAAAGTCCCATGGACACACTTCTACTTTAAAGGGCGGCTGTAGTGTGCTGCCTGTGGATTTAATAGGCTCGGGGAAAACGCTCTTTGCTTTGCCCTCTGTGGGCGTTGTACCCTTGCCCTTGACTTCAGCAGGCGAGGAGCTTATTTTCCCTTTGATCTCAGTGAGTGCGGTGTCCTTTCTTGGTCTGCTCTGATCAGGGGAGCAATCCGAGTCCTTTGGCTTGCTCGACACGTCCTCAAAGTCCCATGGACAGACCTCAGCTTTTAGAACCTTGGCAACCTCTCCAGATGCCTGGGGTTTGGACATGGCAGGCTTACTACTGGAGTGAGGTTTTGGCCCCAGTGCCTGACCATGGTTCTCATTTCCTTCCTCCCATGGACATATGTCTGCTTTATCAGCAGCTTTCTGGGTTGGACATCTGGCCACGGAGGGTGATTGCTCTGTGCCTTTCTGCTTTTGCTGTTGCGACTTTGTCGCCTTGTTGATACTTCCATGGACTGTGGTGGTCTGCTCAGGGGCAATAGACACATGTTTCTGGACCTTGTTTTCGGAGGGAGTCGGCAAGTCCTCCACTTCCCAAGGGCACACCTCTGAGAGGTCATACAGGTCTTTCCCCTTGGCTGTTTCTGAGCAAATTGAGGGCTGGCTTCCGCTCATCTGTGGCTTCATTATACCAGTTTTGGCAGCTGTCTGCTTGTACTCCACTGACTGACTGACAATCATCTTTGGATAACCCTCCATTTCGTCAGCTTCAGCTGGGGTCTTGGCATCTTTGTTCTTTTGATTAACTTTCTTTGTTGGATCCTCCACTGCTTGGGCCTTTCCTGTTAGACCAAGAGTTTTCTCTTTGGCACTGGCAATGACGCTTAGAGATTTCTGCAGCATGGTTGTTCTAGGGTGAATAGGTTTCTTATCAGCTGTCAGGTTGTGAGCGCTGGCTGACTTACACACCAAGGGAACGGACTCTGTTGACTCACTGGCTGCATCAATCTTCTCAGAGGACTTTTTGACCAGCTTCTTGCCCATTAGGGTTTCGAGAAGGGAGCCTTCTGTGTTTGTGACTTCCATCTTATCAGTAACTGAACTGCTGGAATCCTCACTGTGGTCCCGAACATGGTCATAACTGCTGTGGGACTTTTTAAGGGAGAAAACTTTGCTCTTCAAGGATTCATCTTTGGCAGGCTTAATAGAGTGTGAGGGGTCGAAAGTGTTCTTTCTCAAGACACAGATGCTGTTGCGGTTACTTCCATGTTCACCCAGGTCCTTGTCCTCACGGCTACACTGGCGGCCCATTGTCTCTGGAATCTCAGTGATGCGGCGCATGAGGGAGCGACCTAGGCCCTTTTTGGAGCTGCGCTTTTTCTGCAGGTGAGGATTGTTAGCCAGCATCTTTTTCCTCTTATATATCTCCAGCTGGGAGTAGAGTTTCTTCAGCTCTTCCTGTGGATTTGAAGACAAAATGAGCCATTAACTCACAACATCTGCCTGGATGTAGAAGCATAAAAATGAAATGATTGTAGTTACAGTGAAGCAGACGCTCTATTGCACAGAAAGCATGCAGAACTAGTCATTATATGCAACTACAGACAGTGCCTCAAAGACGTTAGACCAAACCAACATGCTGTTTTACACTAATTAGAGACAGGACAGTCTGGGACGTGTCAAATACGAAAATGTAATGTTTTATTGTTAGGTCTGAAAGAACATCAAAGTATTTCGTGCAGCTGTGTCTTGAAGTCATCAACGACAATTATACCAAGAGCAGAAATTTTTCCCATTAGCAAAATGCCCTTTCTATGAACAAAATTTGAGTCTTTGATGAGAGACTTCTTCAGCTCTAACAAACAAATGAAAACCTCTGCTCACGTTGGTACGTTTTTCCCAAAGATTGTCGCAAGACCTTATGCCACAGCCATTAATAGAACTTAGCTGGCCCATTTCCTCTGGTGTCTGCAATAAAAAACTGCCATGGCTCAGTATGTTTGCCAGTTACAGGACAAGGGGTCAAGAGATATTTGCAGATTATGAAATTTCATTTAATTACTAAGGCACGAGAGAGTCAAGGGGAAAAGAAAGCCTTAAAGAAATCAGGGCACCTACCCGAATATCCTCTGGGTCCAGACTGTGCTCACTCCATGCGGACGTTATGCTGCTATTCAGGTATGACCCAGACCGGCCCATGTCCAATTCATCTTCATAGGCCTCTGTAGCAATGTCATCCCTTAGATGCGTACCCGCAAACAAGAACTGTGGGAAAGACATGAGTGCTTAAGTTCTGTAAAATTAGATTTTAGCCAACAAATGATTCAGAGGGTGAAAGAGGATTGGTGGGTTTACCTTTGGCACCAGCAGTAACCCCAAAGTGACAGTCACTGTCAAGTGTGTATGAGCAAAGAATAGCATCAACATCCAGTCCGGGTGCAGTTCAGGGGCAAGAGTGAACCTGTGGGTGGATTTACAGAAAAAAATACTAATCATCTACACTTTTTCCTTTTTTGGCAGCAGGCTGAACAAAATAAAACCATTGCAGTTTCTATATTTTACAATTTTACGTACTTCCTAAAACAATACAGTACAATATTATATAGTTATCTGGTATGTGTGCATTATAGATGTGGATCTGGTCGCATTCCGAAATGCTTATTTACACAAATTCTTACACCAAATTCTTCAATAATTTAACTTACTTTTTTATGAATGCATATAAAATTAAATAAACATATTAATATAATTTTCAATATATGGTATCAGCAAAGTGGGTAATATGGAAAACTTTGTCCAGCTTTGAAGCAATGCAACATGTTTTGCTCACTTTTCTCCCCCATAATCCTTGGTAGTATCTACAGCATGCATTTATCACACTCTTACACTCTACACTATTACTCTGATTTAAATACTTCTATGCAGCATCATTAATCATTGCACTCATTCTGAAAACCCCATTCATTCATAGCTTGAACCTATGGGTGGATTTACAGAGTCCAAGTGAACAATCATCTACACATTTTACTTTTTTTGGTGTTAGACTGAACAAAATAGAACCATTGCATGTTTACAGTATATGGTCACCTACTGCAACTACAAAAACAGGATTTTTGCTAAAATTAAACCTACTAATTGAGTGATTTAAGAGGCTAAACTAAACTTTGAGCCAGATCCATACAAGTGCCTGGATTTGTGTACACAATATACTGATTCCTGAACTCAGGAGCTAGGGAGCTGTTTGAGCCACACCCATTATTGGCTTAGTCTGTGAAGATAGAATGGCATTTGCAAATGACACAAGATGTAATTGAACCTGCAGTCACACAATGATGTCAGAGCATGTGAACAGCTCCAATACAGCAGGTTTATTTTTAGATTTAAGCTGTGTTTATCTGTGCTTGGTCTTATTTTTTTCTTCTTCAGGTTTATCTGTACTGATCTGCTGGGAGACTGTGTTCACCTTCACCATGTTTGCAGTGAGGTTTTCAGCTCTGTTGCTTCCGGCTCTTTTAATCTGGTTGGAAACTGACGGTCCCTCTGAGATGACAGATGCACTGCTACATGGAATAGCATGGACATGTCCGTTCAAATGCATAAAATAAGGTTTCCTCATATTGCTGTTACATTACCTTCTGAAATTCCTGAGGTAAGCTAGAAAGGACCTGTGTATGCTAAAAACTCTGGCTGCCACAATGCACTAATTACTGTTTATGATGAAAGGACATGGGTGCTGTTACACCAAAATACAGATAGTTAAGTAACACTATCCCATGGCTCTGTACTGTGATTAATTACTGTAGAAACAGTGGAGAGAGCAGCAAGCGATGCAGCACTTCTAAAAATCACATGCCCTGCCTTTGAAGTCAACTGCCTTTATCTTGTGTAAGAGTTCAAGCTAAGTTCCTGCCTGAATGAGTGCCTCATTACTGCTGAAGTTATTCACATGCTCCACAACCCTAAACCGACTCTTTAGAAGGCATTGTCAGTCCATTGGGCAAGGGCCTCAAATATTCATTTAAAATTACGGAGTGTCTATTTACACTAAGTGCAAATAGCCCATCTTGTTGGCAAAGGCTATTTACACTAACTCCGCCCACTAACGTGTGATTGCGTTAGTCAACATTAAGAAAAGAAGTTAGTTTAACATCAGTTTCAGTGGCGTAGATGGTAAGGTGCATGCTTTTTGACGCGATCGACCCGAGTTCGAGCCCACCTTCTGCCAAACATTTTTTTCTCCCTTTTCAAATCTCATATCGCATAAGAAAGGCATTTATTTTCAATAAAAATGAAGGAAATAATCAAAAAGTTGAAAATAAAGTATCGGGTAGGTGTAGGGAGGGCTTTATTGTCCCAATAAGGTGGCATCCATTTAAAAAATTTGAATTAAAATTATAATTTACACTCAGTATGTTATTATTGCGTACTGTTTTATAATGTGCTACAATACTGAGGTGCAGATAATTGCCACTATTTGCAATAAGTAGTATAAATAGCAGAAAATCTTGCTATTTTAACATAGTGTAAATAGAATCTATTGCTATTTGCACTTAGTGTAAATAGCATCTGTCACAAAAAAACATGCTATTTGCACTTGGTGTAAATAGCATCTAATTGCTATTTGCACTTAGTGTAAATAGCCGCTGCCTTAAAATTATCATAAGAACTAAAAAGCAATACAATTGTTTAAATAGCACAAGGGGGTTTAACCACTGCCCAAATGCCAGAGCTGATAGCTTAATCAAAAATATAAATAGTAAACTGACCATTCAGAATGAATATTCAATATGTAAAATCATTGGTTTCTGTCAAAAGTGTGCCTGAAATGGCAAAAGGGATAAAAATAAATGGTAACACTTTAGTTTAGGGACCAATTCTTACTATTCTAAACTAGTTGTGTATTAGCAAGTCTGTTATTAACATATTGTCTATTAATAAGCACATATTCTGCATCACCATATTGTACATCCTTAATCCTACCCAATAGTACTTAATACTTAACAACTATACATTACTAACTAATAAGCAGCAAATTATGAGTTTTTTGAGGAAAAGGTTGTAATTAACAGTTTGTCAATGGTGATAATTGGACCTTAAAATAGTATGGCTGAATAAATAAGAAAAAAAACCTTTCAAACTACTAAGCTACTGTATCTTTTTATTGAAATAATGCTGACTGTTGACTGTTTTGCCAAGTATCCAAATTAGTTCTGATTATTAAAGGATCTCAAAGCAAATGAACGAATAAAATTCCATCAAAGCTTGAAGAAATCCTAACCTCTGAATTATTCAAATGATTCTTTGGAGGATTTTCCATTTAATTAAACATATTAATGGTTCTTAAGACCCAATGATCCCGTCATAGTGGTTAACATTCGACTGAAGATGGAGATTTTTAAAGAATAGCAACCTATATTTAGATCGGCTCTTCACATAAACCACATAAGTCATTGTATCCTTTTGATTCTTTCATTGTAATTGCATGGAAAAGAGCGACCAGTGAGTTATTATTAGGGGTGTGCAGCGAAGGCAATATCTGTATCTATTGCAAGTTATTTGTATCTTTGGTAACGCTTTATTTTAGGGTCTCTTAACTAGTTGCTTATTACTAGAATATTATCCAGTTATTAGCACTAATTAAGCACATATTAATGTCTTATTCTACATGACATTATGCTACATCCCTAATCCTACCCAATACCTAAACTTAACAACTACTTTACTAACTATTAGTAAGCAGCAAATTATGAATTTATTGAGGAAAAAGTCGTAGTTAATAGCGAATAAGTGTTCCCTATTCTAAAGTGTTACCATATCTTTTAATGTGGGTGGGGCTTAAAATTAAGGAGTCTGAGAAGTGGCAGTCACTCACCTTAAAATGTGGAATATGGCAGAGAGGATGAGCTCATTGTGCACTGCGATGGCCATGTAGCGTGGCTCATGAAACGCTGAGGGGACCGTCCTCACCGCATAACACAGATACACACCCCACAGGAGGAACAGGAACTCAGCTGTTTGAGAGAGGTAGTATAGAGTTAATACCCAACTGACTAGTACCTGGGACTTACCAGTTCCCAGATCAACCCGAGAATTATATGGCTGTCAAAACCTTCCTGTTACAAACAAATATAGAACTAGATTGAAAATACTAGAATGATAGAGAAAAAAAGACATTCAATAAATGCAATCTAGTTTGCTTGTATTCTCTGGATGCCTCTTGACAGACAATTGCAAATGAAGCTGTGGAAGGCAATCCAAAGTTTTATAGTTCCTCATCCCCTATTGGCACATCCTATACAATGTCAGCCAGTCAGCTGGCCTGACATCAGTAAACATGTGTTCCCCGGTGAAAATCTGTAATCATCAATGTGACGCTTACTGGTCCAGGTGTTAGATTGGGCACTTTCCAATCTGCCATGCTTGAGGATAAGACCTCAGGATAAACATTTGTGCTGAATTCGATTCGTCACAGCCCGACTGATGTTTCCTGTGAGAGTCGCTATTTGTCTGCAATTAGTGCCAAGGCAGCCTTGATTCATCACTTTTTTGGCTTGTATTACGAACAAGATGACCTGTATTGGTCTACCGCAGTTGTTATGTTTAGATTAGCATACTCTGCACTTACAATGTATGCAGTAAAGAGTATGTACGCAATGCAGGTAGTGTGTTATTTTTTATATGCAAATCATACCTCAATGACATATGACATTTGTCAAATTGAGTAGTATGCACAACAGAGTGCACTCACTGTGTGTAATATTGCATCCCATAATGCAATGCTTTTGACTTGGCCTTCTATTTCAAATACCCACTCCATACAAATACGATAATTATAATGATGATAATAATAATAATTATAAAAAAGGTAGTAGGATAGTATAATATTGCTTGATTCATTATTTGTTTGGGCATTTTAACACAATGCAAAACAACTACTTTAAGTCATAAGTACTTTAAACTCATAAGTTTAATTTTTGTTTAAACTATTCCTTTAAGCAGTGCCTTGAAGAGATTATTTGTATTTTCTTTCATTAAAAAACATCCACATTTGGGAGCATTTCATCCAGACTGTTACAAAAGTAATTTATTCCAGCCCGTGCTCATTAAAATGCCAAATACTCATACAGGAAACTCTTAGGTAACAGATTCACTCACCCACAGCTATCATGTAGTCCCAGCGGTCCAACAGACACATGCTGAACTGTAGCCCATCAGTGGTGAAGCCCACACTGATGAGAGCGAGATGTCTGTTTGGATTCTGACAAACAGCGGCGGTCCAGGCTATTGTGAACCATAACACAATCAGCAGGATGACACACAGAAGACGTAACACTCTCCAGCTGGTCATGTAGGGGATCCGTTGGGCTGTACGTGACAGGAACACCTTGAGAACCCTGGAAAACAGTGACAACAGCCATTGTATCACTATCATCTCCATATTGGAAATGACATGGAATTGAAAAAAAAAAAGTAAAAAAAGTTTTAATATAAAGGCCAATTTTTATTTCATTCGGCATAATATTATTCATAACATTCTTCTCTTTGGATGTGGACCAATTTTTGATTTCAAAGTCTGTCTCATCAAACAAACTTATAAATGACCATAGCGTACAGTCTTCTCATTATCACTATTTGTCTTTGTGTCACATTAAGTGTCATCTACACCCCTTTAATGAGTGTCTAATAAAAAAAAAAAATATCTAAGCAATATGTTAATTTGAAGTATCCTCCCATTTCTGTCCATATCTGAACAGAAGTCATTAATTTATGTTGCCTAATTACAAATGCCATTAAGTCTTTTGGCATTTCCAGCATTTATCATACCATCTAGCCGACATTTCCTTCTGTGCATGTTCTGTGCAAGATTTTCTTTCATCCTATTCTTCTGCATCCCAGATCCTTAGAACCCACCACACAGGCTGTCCACTGTTCATTTTCTTCTTTTGTTGTCCAAACCATTCAGTAAATTGTAATATATTGTGGTCATTTTGGTCTAAGTACCTCCTGTTATTTATTTTCTCACAACGATTTTAAGCAGACATTTTGGCGTGTAGGTTAACGATGTAATAAATATTTTTTAAAACGTACTTTACCCCTGATGAACTAGTCGTAGAACATACAGCTCTGACACTTTATAGGATGTTTACCTTAATTGGAAATTAGGGATAATACAAACTTTAACTGGGCTTAAAAGGATTTCACAGCAGCTAAATCAGGAGAGGCTAATGCTGCAAGGTCACACAGGAAATGAAGTCTGTAAGAAAAGTGCATTAGAGAGCCGCTCTATCCTGACCTGTTTCTTTAGCATCTAAAGTCTTTATTAAATAATAGTCTGTTTGAATCTGAACATTTTATGAAATATGATAGGGATAACAAAGTTAAAGTATAATGTTTGATGACTAAAATCAAAAGAACAATTCATCTAGGTGCCTCAAGTACCCTCGTAACCAATATTTAAGTCTGATTACTGTCACGGGACGTGGTTGAAATAACGCACACGACGAGAGAGTAAATGTAGAAAGTCTTTAATTCCAACATACAGAACAAGGGACAGGAGAACTGAATCTTCAGCACACGTATTCCAATCAAATAACATCAAACTGAGACAAAGAACATACAGAAACTGAAGGCTTATAAAGGACAAGAAACAAAGGAGCAAACGAGATGATTAATAAAACACAGGTGATCAGACTGAATGATAATTAGACAAATGAGCTAATGAGGAAACAAACCAAAATAAGGAAACAGGAAACAAACCAAATAAGGAAAAACAGGAACTAACACGTAACAGTTACTCCCCCCTCCCGGAAGGCGCATCCCGTGCCGTAACCGTTCCACTGGTGGTGCAGGGCAGGAACAGCGAGAAGACAAGGAAGGCCTCCAGGGTGGATCAGGGAGTTCGGGGAGCCATGGCGGACCAGGAAACTCGGTGAGCCATGGGGTATCAGGAGACCCTGTGGCGCATCCCGTGCCGTAACCGTTCCACTGGTGGTGCAGGGCAGGAACAGCGAGAAGACAAGGAAGGCCTCCAGGGTGGATCAGGGAGTTCGGGGAGCCATGGCGGACCAGGAAACTCGGTAAGCCATGGGGTATCAGGAGACTCTGTGGCCTTGGCACGGCCACTATAGCCATGGCTATATGCAAAAAAAATAAAATAATTATTTTATTTTTTTATTGGGGGGGGGGCTCTCTGGTGGAGTGGGCTCTGGTGGGGGCTCGGGAGGAGCGGACACTTGAGGGTGCTCGGGAGGAGCGGAGCTGGCTGGGACCAGCGGAGATATGGGAGACAATGGAGACGATGGGGAGCTGGACGGGACCAGCGGAGGCGAAGGAGACTCAGGAGACGAAGTAGAGCTTCCTGGAGCGAGCTCTGGGGCTGGAGCCGACACGGGAGCGAGCTCTGGGGAGCATTCTGGACTCCAAAACATCCCATTATAAACGACGAGTATAGCCAGATGCACATGTGTGACGGACGGCAGGCTTGACTTCGGAGCTGCGGACGGTAGCGAGCATGACTTCCCCGTGGATGGCAGACTTGACTTCTCCACAGATGGCGGACTTGAGTGAGGAATGGCGGATGGACTGGATGGCATGGTGATTCTGGATCGGGGCTGGACACTCTCCAGACACCGGAGGATCCCTTCCCTTCAGCTCAGTCCTGTGGTGTCTGGGAGGTCCACAGGGCGTTGAGTGTGACGTCATCCAGCACCGTATGCGGGCTATGGCGGAGAAACGAGCGGCTATTTCCATCGCCGCGGGGAAAAAAAATAGGTAAACCAAAACACTTTTCAAAAAACTAAAACAAAAACACGGGGAAAAAGGACGCTGCTTACTTTCTGTTTTGGTCTCGGTTTCTGTCACGGGACGTGGTTGTAGTAACACGTACGACGAGAGAGTAAACGGAGAAAGTCTTTAATTCCAACATACAGAACAAGGGACAGGAGAACTGAATCTTCAACACACTTATTCCAATCAAATAATATCAAACCGAGACAAAAAACATGCAGAAACTGAAAGCTTTTAAAGGACAGGAAACAAAGGAGCAAACGAGATGATTAATAGAACACAGGTGATCAGACTGAATGATAATTAGACAAATGAACTAATGAAAACAGGAAACAAACCAAATAAGGAAAAACAGGCACAAACACGTAACAATTATATGTAATATATTGAAGTGCAAATCAAATGTAATGTTTTTGTATATGCCTGTTAATTGCAATAAAATTTGCATACATTATAGATTTAATTTATCTATATAAATTCTTAAATTTGGATGTGGACCAACTTTTGATTTCAAAGTCTGTCTCATCAAACAAACTTAAAAATGGCCATAGTGTACAGTCTTCTAATTATCACTATCGTTATAATCACTATCGTCAATGCAGAAGATTTTAATTTATCTTAATTAAAAAAAACGAACCTTGATCCTACATCTCTTTCCAGTTTTCGGCCCATCTCAAATCTCCCTTTTATTTCAAAGATTATGGAGAAAGTTGTACTGGCTCAACTACAGTCTTTCTTGTCAGAAATCTCCATTAATTAAGTGTTTCAATCAGGTTCTAAAGCTCTACATAGCGCTGAATCGGCTCTGTTAAGAGTCTTAAATTACATATTTCTCATGACAGAGTCATGGCTCTTGTCCTCTTAGACTTAAGCGCTGCATTTGACTTAGTCGACCACAACATTCTTCTGTCACGCCTGGAGTCTTGTGTAGGACTTTGTGGTATGGTTTTACATTGGTTACGTTCTTATTTGTCAAATAGGTGTTTTATTTACATTTACATTTATTACATTTATTTATTACATTTATTTTATTATTCAAATAGGCCATTGCGTTTCTACTGACATTCCTCTTGGTTGTGGTGTTCCGCAAGGTTCGATCCTTGGACCTGTGTTGTTTTCAATGTATTTGTCCCCCTTGGCCTCCATTTTTTTTTAAATATGGTGTCTCCTTTTATCTATATGCTGATGATACCCAGCTTTATCTTCCTCTACAGCGTAATAATAATAAGTATTCTCTTCAACCATTGTTAGATTGCCTAAACGAGCTTAAGCTATGTCTTTCAAGCTATTTTTTACACCTTAACGAAAAACAAAACGGAACTTATTTTGTTTGGTCCTAGGGAAAATGTTGCTTTTAATTTTGATCTTGGTTTCCTTACTCCATATAATACACAGTGTGCCAGGAACTCGAGCATTTTATTTGACTTCAGTTTAAAGTTTGATAAACAGATTTCAGCTGTAGTTAAGTCATGTTTTATCAACTTCGCCTTCTCAGTAAAGTTAAGTCCTTCCTATCGAGGAAAAATCTTAAAACAGCTATCCATGCCTTTATAACAGGGCTATTCAATTAACTTCATTTGAGGGCTGGATTATCAAATTGAACATTTGAAGGGGCCCAAGGGGCTGGGGGGACATCCCAATCTTTTTCTGGGGGCCTATACAATTGGAAATTAAGTTTAAATGCATATTCAGCAGTAAAATTAACTAATATTACCAACAGTAACATCTATAAAAGGTTAACATTAGTGCTGTCTGCCATTCAATTAAATAAATAATCAATTTTTTTTTTCAGTAATTAATTCAAAAGATGTGACTAAACGCATATTATTATATTTGTGTTTTCATATTTTCACACTGAACTTCCAAATTAATATAGAAACAAAATATAAATGGTATATTTAAAATATGTTTAATGGCATCTTTTTACTAGCCTATTATTAATGAAGAAGTATCGTTGATACAAATAATGTCACTATTAAATCCATTTTTTTTTCTTTAAATGGCTATAATTAATGGCTACAATTACAGTATAATTGAAATGTTATGATATTATTTTTTTTACATTTAATAGGCTTTGAAAAATATAACAACTTTTTATAAGTGAACTTAAAACAATCTTCACAAACTATAAATTGTATGCATAAGCTATATTGATTATTCTTTATTCAAACTACAAAAGTTAACCAGAAAGCAGAACAGTCGAGCGATTTCTCTTTTTCTTTAGTTCTTTGATTTACATCAATTACAGACTACAGCGCTGTTAATAAAACCTGATGCACATGACGCGGATGTGACACATATCCAATTTTCTCCTTACTCTTTACGGTCATTTAGGATTTTATAACTGATGTAAGACTGTGTTTATGAGGTACGTCGTGCTAAAAACCACATATTTTTACATCATTGTCTGTGGTTTTTGACCATTGAAGCACAGGAGCGCTTGTCCGAAGCGGCTCAGCTTATGAGTACAGCCAAACTATACTTCCTGCTTTGATAAAAATCTTCGTCCAGTGTCAGCGCTATTTCTCGCCAGAAGTTATCACCGATAACAGTCTTTAAACTTGTTAAAACTAACATTAGAATTGTGGATATCTCATAACTCCCTCACATAAGCGCTTGTCAACGCTGCCATCTATTGATGTTGTGGTCTCTGGTAGATTGTTGTTATTGTGTGTCTCCCTTTTCTTTTTGGCTGGCCCGGGCCAGTGTTGCCACCTTGTGGACAAACTAATTAGTGCAAGAACAATTCAAGGCGAATGTGCAACCTGCGTACTCTTCCTCGGGCCGGATGAATATGATTGGCGGGCCGGATTGGGCCCGCGGGCTGCCAATAGAATAGTCCTGCTTTATAACATCTCGGCTTGATCATTTTAACTCTTTGTATTCTGGTATTTCTCAGTCTTCAATTTCTCGTCTTCACTTAGTTCAAAACGCAGCTGCTAGACTGCTTGAAGGGAAATGAAAATATGAACATATTACACCTATTTTAATGTCTCTACACTGGCTTCCTGTCAAGTATAGGATAGATTTTAAAATTGTATTATTTGTTTACAAAGCCCTCAATAATCTGGCTCCTCAATACTGATTTTATTTGTCTGTTGATTTCCTTGTTACTCTTATTTTATTTGTATTTAATTCATTGTAAAGCACTTTGTTCAACCTCGGTTGTGTTTAAATGTGCTCTATAAATAAACGCTGTGTTTGTTGTTATTAATTTATAAGCAGTTAAGAGTATTTTTGACCCATGTAAGACCTTATATGTATATTTTTATATAATTACTTCAATTGTTTTGAAATATGGTTAAAGTTTCCTTTTTAATGTTCTGACAAGAATATAAACAAGAATAATTATGTTGAAACTAAAATATACTTTAATGCAATTTCTATGGAAATTTAACCATGTGTTTAAATATAGATTTGCAATTACACATATGTAGAGCTGTACTATTAATCATAAAAAAATATTGTGATATCGATTCAAACACCAACGCGATCTGACACAGAGAGAGTAGATATCATGTTTAGGTATGAAACAGCTTTTTTTGCCTTTTAAACCACATAATATAATTTCTGTCTTACAACATTCATATTATCATAGATTCACTGGGATTAAATTCTATAGTTTTGATATAAAAACACTGTCTATGGTAGCGATTAAAATAGAGCAAATCACCTTTGACGTTTCAAATTCAAACTGGCACTTCAAATAATGTCTGTTTTGATTACATTGTTTCGCTACTGACGACAAGTGACTAAAAAAAAAAAAAAAATTGGAAAAAATTGAAAAAAAAAATGTTTTTTTTTAACAATTCATTCAAATTAATTAAACATTTTTAAATAGACTGCAATTAATATTTTGTTACAGCCTCGTTACAGCCACGTTATTTTGCATAGTTCAGAATCATAGGAGAATCGTGATTTGAATTATAAAAATCGTGATTCTCAATTTATCCAGAATCGTGCAGCTCTACACACATGTAATGGTGAAGTGGAAATGTAGTACATTTCAAATTTTAACTTTAAATGTAATTTTGGAATGACAAAATTACAATTAAGTACAAGCACATTCAATACAACTGAGGATATTTCATTTTCACAATGATATACAAAGTCATGCAGTTCAGAATATTTAAATTACATTATAGTTTTTATAAAAAAAGTTAAAGTTAAAAATACATTTTAGGGAAAAAAACACACACACACACACAAACACACACACACACACACAGTATATATACATACATACTGTACATGTATATATACTGTGTGTGTGTGTGTGTGTGTGTGTATAGTGTTCACAATTTAAAATGAACAGTTTTGTAATACAATACTGTGTGCACAATTTTAAGTTGATGTCAATATTTTTTATTTTGGTTTAGTAATGGTTAAACCCCTTGAGGAAGAGATGTAATCTAGCTAACTGTTCGGTCTCTGTAGCCAAGCCTTTGGCTCTCTCGCCCACTATCCAATCTGCTACCTGACACCCATCCAGCCTTATTGTTTTTTTCAGGGTTGATTCTGAAATGGCAAAGATCTCAGCAGGTTCCACCTCATCGGCCATATTAGGAAAGTGCAAGTTGTGACATTTAATAACATCGTGGTCTGTGAGTCATCCAGCGTATGTGGGTGTGTTATTGTGTGTACAGGTGCATGCGTATTTGTGTGTGTGTGTCTGAAGCAGCTTATCTATTTCGCAGAGGCATCAATCTCAAAATGATCACGGACTGCAGTGTGTCATTCTCCGCTCACATAAGTCATTCTCAATATCTCATTCTAGCCATTCCTAGGATTAAGATTTTTATCAATCAAAATAATTCATTCTAACTAAGACTGTGACCAAAATAACAACAATACTGCAAATTCTACAGGTATCTGGAAGAGTGTCTCATCTTTTATAATGTAATAAATGTTGTACCTGTAGAGTTTGAGGGTGACTGTTCCATAGACAGTGGCAAATCCGAGCAGACGAACCCATCGCAGTAGGATACAGCGGAAAACACTTGGCTGGAAGTACAGAATCACCACCTAGAAGACAATTAATAAGGACTTAAATGGAATATGCATTTATTTTAATATTTGGATATCTATTTATTCAGATAAGATGATGTTTGATATGAGACCCCGACTGTTTTGTCCTTGACTGATGGTCACAGGATGAAAAAAGTAGTTTTATTTTATAAATTAAAACCACTAGAAAAAGTGTAAGTAAGGGATAATATATAGTCTAGGTGTTACCATAAAAGAACGTCATAACTAAATAACCACAGTTTAATAAGCAGCGATAGAAGATCGAATTAATTACATATGCTCATTAATTAATCGCTATATATGATAATATTTGCTGAGAAAAGCCCTGTATATAATAACATCTGCAACCTTTTTGAGGCAAAATAATATCTCACTGTTTTTTAGCATATTGTGCCATAAGCAGCACTTTATGTTTCATTTTGTTATGCTCCGTCCAGCTGTCAAATGCCATTGCATTTATTAATTAAATTATTTTATTAATTTATTTTTAATTGATTATACTTCAAATATACACACAATAATTTACAAATAAATAAACAAACAAACAAAAATGACACACTTAAACATCTTTTCATTGTTGAATTTATATAAGGAACTAATGGACACCTAATATCCTATCAGCAGCTTTTTTTTTTCTCCTGAGGACACCTGAAGGTGCATAAATCAGAAATTCACTTTTCATTTCTTTGCTCATAACTCCATCCAGACTTACAGCAAGCCTTAAACCTATTACAGAATATAAAGAATCTCTATGATGTGTCAGTGATGTGCGCTTTCATTGATCTTTCCATCCATCATCCTTATCTGTCATAGCTCTCCAAACAAACCTGTCAGATGCCAAGGAATCTAACTGAGAATTCCAGCACATCACTGCAGTTCCGTTGCATCCACAGAGAGAAAGAGTGAGAGAGAGACACTAAAGGTGAACTGTAATTGAAGCAGAATCTCACAGCTGTGCCACCCCCCTCTGTCCCCCGTGCGCTGGCCTCCGCTCAATCTCTTTATGTGCAAACAGCGATGCGACGCTCTGTGTGTAATCTAATAACAACAGTCTGCTCACTTCTCAGGAAGCTCTATTATTGGATTGATTATGGAAAAATGATTCTGATCGGATGAATTGCTCCAGCACGGACTCTTCTGTCTTAATTAAGTTGAGGAAAACTAATGACATACACCGAGGCACATCCGTAGGGGGCTCCTGCAGACCCCCACAGCTCTCTAACACACTTCTACAGCTACCACACAAATCTTAGAGGCTGACATGATCGAATAGTGAAATTGCACATCATCAAATATTTATTCTGCGATTTAAAGTCAACACGAGAAGCTGTTTTGGTAGCTCATTTAAGGGTGAGACTATATTTTATCCAATTGAAATGAGATAGACAACTATTCAACTACTAGTCTTACCACCAAAACATACAACAGGTAAAACAGACATGCAGATGGTCTACATAAGATGAATTTGCAATATCAAGTTTTTTTTTTGTTTTTTTTTTTTGGAAGTTTGAATCCTTCAGTTATAGACATTCAATTGCCCTTTCATAGATAACTGTTTTTATAAACAACATAAAAAACACGAGAAGACCATTTATTAACTCTTAAATAAAATACATGGAAGTAATTCTCAAAGCATTGTGTTATTGTAGTTGCTTTGATCTCAAGTTTTTCCATTGCATTTACTTGTGTCACCAGCAGATGTCCTCTGTGTTTCGAGTGCAGTGAATCATTTTGTGAAGTAAAGAAAATATCTGAGTAACTTTTTCAAATAAGTAATGCCAGTTACTTTGTTGACCCTTATACTGACTGACATCTCTCCTGTCCGCATGTTGAGAGAAATCGGAAGTGCAGAGGCACTGTGTAAACATGATGGTTAAGGTTACTGTACTTCTAGTCTAAATGTGAACATGCATTTCTCATCTCACTTGAACAAAAACAGATTCAGTATTCCTTAAAATAAATAAAAACAGTGAAATGCTAACTCAGAATATGATGCAAATCAGCAATAATTAAAGATAAAAAATAAATTAAAAAACATCCTTTAAGTATGATTACTATTGTATTATCCAATGTCTTTGTTGCTGACTGCTGACCTTCGATGATCCAATTGAACCATACTAATAGCAAAAATATCCATTTTTTTTTTTTTTTATTGGTGAAGAGTGTTGAACTTTCTTCTTCTGCATCCTATTCTTAATGCAATCCAAAATAGCAGCACAGCTGAAAGGTTTGTTTGACCTGAATTTACATTTCCTGTGGCCCATGGCTTATTCAATTCACTTTAGGTGTAAAAGGGCTTTTACATTTGCTCAAAAAATATTTTTTATATTAAAAACAAACAAGTAAGCCCAGCCCAGATGAGAAAAAGTAGCACAAAATTAACGTAACACATGACTTTCCATAAAAAGTAACTAAGTAACACAATACTGTAATGCATTACTTTTTTTTAAAGTAACTTTCCCCAACACTCTTTATGTGTATATTACTGTGATAGATGGTCATTACTCTGGGTCACCAAAGTGTGCACTTGGGCAAGGACTGCAAGTGTTTAGGGTGCCAACATAAAAAGGGATGTTTCTTAAAGGCACAGTGACAAAAATGACTGCACAAATGTAAGGGTCAGAGAGAAGGTGGAGAATGGATGTGGAAATCTAAACTCAGATAAATGCAATGACCCCTTTAAATGCAGTTTTAACATCCAGTGGGGCAGGGATGTGTTTAAGATGTAATGTGTGTGTGTGTGTGTGTGTTATAGCTGCCAAAGATCCTTTGGCAGAAGTGTGTGTGTTGTGCTTGTCAGGGGAGCATCCAGTCGGCCAGCTCTTAATTAGAACTGGGAGTACCACACGCCTCCAGCAGAACTCTCAACAGCTTTAACCAGTCACTGACAAACCATGCAAAACTAACACTTTACACCTCCTCATAAATATCTGATGCAGAGTAAACAGCACTCCTCTCAAAATGACTTCATTGTCAGCATAATACTCATCTCAACTAAAGTCACATCACTGTTGAAACCTGTACCCTGTCAGCAATATCCATAATGTACTACAGGAGTCACTAGAACCGCAGTGTTTCAAAGGCCTGTAATGTGTCAAAACACAATATATAACGCAATGCAAGTATGCACAGCATCTCAGCATTGTTGCAAAGGGAAGTTAGGGTGAGCATTAGCATAAACTGTCCTCTTCTACATTCAGTTTCCCTTTTCAGGCCAGCTAATGTGAAGCAGAAGTTTGAAGAGAATCTTGCTGAGCAAGTGAAAGTTAGTTCAACTGTCAATGGGTATTGAATAACGCATTCAATGTAGTGACACAGAAATTTGAAGGTAACTCTATCGCCCCCTTCAGCAGTGAAGTTTGTATCTGCCAGACAGATAAAAGAAAATACATAAAATTTGTACAACGGGACAACACGCTAGCAACACATTGGGCTAGTCTGCATCTGTGTACTGAAAGTATATTTGGAGTATGCACTGTGTTTTTGGGACACTGCTTCATTACAATTAAAGACTCAAAATTGTATTTTTGCATAGTGCATATTGTGTTATATACAGTGCCTTGTGAAAATACTCATATCCCTTAATTTTTTGCACGTTTTGTTGCTGCCTTATGTTAAACTGCTTTAAATCACTTTTTTCCACATCAATCTACACTCCATCCTATAATGAAAAAAAAAAAAGTTTTTTAACATCTTTGCAAATTTATTCAAATTAAAAAACTTAAATGATTCCATTGCATAACTACTCATACCCTTATCTGGGACAGTTGGAATTTAGCTCAGGAGCATTCATATTGCTTCTAGGTGTGATATAATGTATATCAGAGCAAAAACCAAGCCCTGGAGTCACGGCTTGGTTTTTATAGAAATGAACAGTCTGTAGAGCTCAGAAACAGGTTTGCGTCAAGCCACACATCTGGGGAAAAGTTCAGAAAAAAATTCTGCTTTAAGGGTCACAGAAGCATGTAGTCTCTGTTACCCTTAATGGAAGATGTTTGAAACAACCAGGATTCTTCTTAGAGCTGGCCTCCTGGCCAAACTGAGCAACTGATGGAGAAGGGCTTTGGTTAGAGTGGTGACCAAGAACCTGATGGTCAATCTAGTTAAGCTCCATGATCGTATATGCAGATAGGAGAAATCTACAGAAGGGCGAACATCACAGCAACACTCCACCAATCTGGGCTTTATGGCAGTGTGGCAAGACTCAATCCTCTCTTCAGTGTAGACACATGAAAACACACTTAGAATTTGCAAAAAAGCACCTAAAGGACCCTCAGATTGTGAGAAATAATATTATCTGGTCTGATGAACCTCAATTCCAAGCATCATGTTTGAAGAAAAGCAGGCACTGCTCATCACATGCAGAGTACCATCCCAAAAGTAAAGTGTGCTGGCAGCAGCCTCATGCTGTGGGGCTGTTTTTCAGTGGCACTGAGGGACTGAGGGACTCATCAGAGTAGAAGAAAAGCTCAATGCACCAAAATATAGAGATAGCCTTAATGAAAACCCAGTCCAGAGCATTCAGAACCTCAGACAGACAGAAGGTTTACCTTCCAATAGGACAATGGACCTAAACACACAGCAAGAGTGGCTTATAGACAACTCTGAATGTCCTTGAGCTTGAACCCAATCAAATATTTCTGGAGAAACCTGAAAATGTGCATCTGCCCCCATCCAACCTGACAGAGCTTGAGAGGTGAAGAGGTGAGGAGAGGAATAGCAGATAATTGCCAAATGCTGATGAGCAAAGCTTGTCGCATCAAACAAAAAAAGACTTGAGGCTGTAAAGGTGCTTCAGCTACATATTTAGTTAATAAATACTTATGCAATGTACTTATTTCAGTTTTTTTTTATCTATAATTAATTTACAAAGTTGTGACAATTCTGTTTTTGCTTTGTCAATATGGTGTATGGAGTGTAGACTGATGTAGAAATTATTATTATTATTTTAAAACAGTTAACATAAGGCAGCAACATAACAACATGTGAAAAAAAAATGAAGGGGTATGAATACTTTCGCAAGGCACTGTATACTACATACTGCATACTTTCAAATTGTATATTGAACAGTACACAGTCTGCAACAATACGCAGTTGAAACAATAGTGTGCTACAATGTTTTCACATAATATAGTCCAGCAGGGTAAAATTTGCATTCTGTCAAAGCGTGTGCAGGATTTAATGATGATCATCGATTTTATACATTTAATAAAAATGAATACAAACAGTATACTACAGTAAATTTTCCATGTTGTCATTGTCATGTGACCTACAGTATTATGTCATGTTAGTTGGTCATTTCTATAAATATTAATTTATGAATATGGCGACTTCGTGGGGAAGTCGTGGCCTAATGGTTAGAGAGTCGGACTTGTAATCCAAAGGTTGCAGGTTGCAGGGCCGGCAGGGATTGTAGGTGGGGGGAGTGAATGTCCAGCGCTCTCTCCACCCTCAATACCACAACTGAGGTGCCCTTGAGCAAGGCACCGAACCCCCAACTGCTCCCCGGGCGCCGCAGCATAAATGGCTGCCCACTGCTCCGGGTGTGTGTTCACGGTGTGTGTGTGTGTTCACTGCTGTTTGTGTGCACGTTGGATGGGTTAAATGCAGAGCACGAATTCCGAGCATGGGTCACCATACTTGGCCGTATGTCACTTCACTTCACTTCTCTCATTACCTTTTGTGCAACCCAGGCTCATTGGAAAAACATGCCTGTGGTGACATTTCTGCAAAATGTTATTACACTGCTTCTTGCACAGTCTGTGACACTTTCAAAATGCTATATTCAGTAAATGGCTAATAAATCATGTTTAGCTTTATTCCAAACAGAAAAACATGAATATGGCACTGTTTTATTAGTTAGTTATGCTAAGTGTGGAAATGAAATGTTCGTTTTGTGGTGCTGAAAGTATAACATTTTATCACATTTGAAAATGACACACCACCTACATTAAACCCTACCCTAACCCGTTAGTGTTAAATGGTTAGTTCACCCAAAAATGAAAATCCTGTCATTAATTACCCACCCTCATGTTGTTCCAAACCCGTTAGACCTTCATCTTCGGAACACAAATTAAGATATCTTTGATGAAATCCGAGAGCTCTCTGAACCTCCATAATAAGGCCCTTGATAATGGCAGAGGACTATCCCAGGAGAGAATAAATAGTTGAATAAAGTCGTTATTTTTATAAATTTTTTATCGGATTGCTTCAGTCTGTCCCTGTCTGTTGTGCTGCTGAGAGGTTTGCGTTTGTAGCTCCGCTTTTTTATTGAATCTTTACCTTACTTTCACTCTCTGTTGTCTGAAGTGATAATAAATAACTTAATTCCCACCATATTTCTGGTATTATCTATCAAACTAATCTAACTAATTTGATCGTTCGCTTTTTAAAACCGCAAGTGCAGCGCATCAGCTGGTTAGCTTGTTACTCGCGGTTCCATTCACATTTCTATTCGCGCCTATAATTGATTTATTTTTTCTCGCTCCGTTTTCATTTCTCTCTCGCTCCGTTTATCACGAGTTCATCAAACAACAGTGGTAAGTGGTAAGTTAAGTTGGTATCATTCATCAGTCACGGTGAGTAATGGATTCTTCTCCTGCTATTGTTGTTTGCACTTCATGTCACATGTATAGTTTATCTCTCTCTGTCGGCGACGAGGGATTCACATGTGATAAATGCAGGGAAATAGTTAGGCTGACAGAGAAGGTTTCAGAATTAGAGACACGCATCCAAACTTTAGTTGAGTATAGTAAGAATGTGAGGGCTGTAGATACTGCTTTGGACTAGCTCAGGGAGTCCTGTACATTGTTCGGCTCCGGTAGAGACCGTGCAGCAGGGCAGCTGGG
This sequence comes from Barbus barbus, assembly GCF_936440315.1. NCBI lineage: Eukaryota > Metazoa > Chordata > Actinopteri > Cypriniformes > Cyprinidae > Barbus > Barbus barbus. Next base: position 5,511,407 of record NC_136722.1, read on the forward strand.
TGACTGTAAGGCGGCCTAGTCGCGGGTCAAAACACCGCTCTTCCGTTCCGATCAGAACATCAAACAGGTTCTCCCCACTCAGTGACGCACCCACTGAGAAACCTGATGAAAGTGCTCTAGTTATTGTCGATTCTATTGTACGGAACGTGAAAATAGAGACACCAGCCACCAAAGTCCAATGTTTACCAGGAGCCAGAGATATCTTGGCAAATTTAAAAGTGCTGGCTAATGCTAAACGTAAATTCAGTAAGATTGTTATCCACGTCGGCGCTAATGATGTTCGACTTCGCCAGTCGGAGATCACTAAAAATAATGTTAAAGAGGTGTGTGAACTTACAAGTACGATGTCAGATTTTGCAATATGCTCTGGTCCGCTCCCTGCTTACCGTGGCGATGAGATTCATAGCAGACTGTCATCACTCAATGGCTGGATGTCTAAGTGATGCCCGCAGAATAACATAGACTTTATAGACAATTGGATGAGTTTTTGGGGCAGACATGACCTGTTGAAAAGAGATGGTGTTCATCCCTCCTGGGGTGGTGCCGCTCTTCTCTCTAGAAATATGGCACATAGTCTTAGAGTTCGTACTTGACTAACTGGGGCCCAGGTCAGGAAGCAGACAGACTGGCTAAATCGACCACCTGCTAGCCGCCTTACGTCACAGAAGTCAGTTAATTCTCAGCACATAGAGACTCCTTCACCCAGATATCACACTATGGAGACTGTGTCTGTTCCCCAAACTAGAAAATACAGAAAATGTCCAAACCAAATTAAGAGTAACAATTTAATTGATGTTCAACAAATAAAAAATGTTTACAATACAGAGACTATTGAATACATCTATACTGATGCTGTCTAACTCAGTCATTGGCTGTACTGCAAGACTGTAGCTTTCAGCCAAGAGGAGATGTCGTCAGGTGGCGTCCAACCAACTTTCACAGGGTGTTTCGACCCTGGACCACAACACCCTCCAGTTGGCGGGTCGGCAGTGGTGGCCAGTCACTGCCCACCTCCTCCTGGCCCCCAGCTCAACTCCTCCCTCCTACTCCAGAGCCGGCAAGACGCTCTCTCTGCTGCCTCACCCAACCTACGAACAGCTGCCTTCCTCTCCCTTCCTGCTATACCCAGATCTGTGAGTGATAAAGCTAGGCTTACTGAATATCAGGTCCCTTTCTAAAAAAGCACTTTTTGTAAATGATTTGATCAATGATAATAATCTGGATTTGCTCTGTTTGACATAAACATGGCTAAAACCAGATGAATACATTACTTTAAATGAGTCCACCCCCCAAGATTACTGCTATAAAAATTGTCCATGTCTGAAAGGTAAAGGGGGAGGTGTTGTTACAATTTATAGCAATATTCTCAGTATTTCTCGGAGGGCAGGCTTTAAGTATAACTAGGGATGGGTACCGAAACTCGGTATTAAATCGGTCTCGGGGCTAAATTATGAAAGACCGGAGTATCGATAAGCTCTGACGTTATCGGTACTTCTGTCGGTATTGGAGAAATTAAGAAAACACACATACATTTATTGTTGCTCTCTCTCTCTCTCTCTCTCTCTATATATATATATATATATAATGTCGCCAGCTGTTTTTATGTGCAATAATATTCAAACATTTGTCTATGATGTATTTTTGCTATGCGCAATTCAGAAGCCAAATCGCGCTCACGCGGAGGAGCTTCAGCACACGCAACATGAAAGTCCTGTTTAATTATGATAGAAGAGAGAACCAACTATTCAAACATCTGCTCACACTTTAAGCTAAGTATTTTTTTTTTTTCGATTTTGGCTTCCAAGGATTATAGCCGCATTTCTTCACAACTCCCTTCCCTTCATAGCGGCGCGGATTCCTTCCTCCGAACCAAAACTTAACATCTGAATCAGCTCAATCAGTGATTGTTATAAAATGCCGTCTTTACTGTTGCTACATTGCAGGACATATTTGATAGTAAAACGTTGAAAGTAGCCTACAATCTGAACAAGTGATGCTGTTCCCCAGGCTGAAATGTGTGTGCGCGCGTGTGCCTGCGCGGCGGCGTGCTCCAAAGCGGACAAGCAAAGTACGAGCTTCGGGCGCGTCGAAATAACACACAAAAATTGGCCAACAAATACACACACAATGTGTCAAAATGGCCGGTTACGAGAGTCTTCACTTTTATGTTTTAAGTGGACGAGAACAGTTGGGAGAAAATCCGATGCGTGTCTGTATATTGTCTTAAAGTGTCAGACTGGAGCTTGAGCCATCAATGTTAATCAAAGAACAAAATGCAAAGAGAAAATCACCCACAGCTCTTAATCTGAACAACGTTATATCTTTAATAAACATAAATCTATCAGTACATACAGTGAAAACTATGCAGTGCTCATTTACATTTGATTACTTTTGTAACTATTACTTACCTGAACATTAATATTAGTAGACCTTCATGGAAAAATGAAAGCACTGTTTATTTCATTTCGTTTGTGTGTTTGTTTTATTGTATTTGTCAGTTTGTTTTACTTTGTTTCTTTGTTCATGATGTTAGTGTATCTTATCTTATGTATATAAAACACTAAAAATACCTGCACACTGGTGCATTTACAAATTGATGAAGTGCAGGCATTTTTAGTGTTTTATATACATAAGATAAGATACTGTAAGAATATGAACAAAGAAACAAAGTAAAACAAAAAGTACCGATAAGAATACCGTTAAAGTACCGGATCGATAAGCAGTATCGGTAAGAGTAGTAATACCGTTAAAACCTTAACGATACCCATCCCTAAGTATAACTCGTTTGAAGTTATGGTGCTGTGTATAACATTATCTAGAGAAACACATGTTAGTGATAAATCCTCTGTGATGTTTGTACTGGCTACTGTATACAGGTCACCAGGGCACCACACAAACATTAAAGAATTTGCTGATTTTCTATTTGAGTTAGTACTGGCTGCAGATAAAGTCTTAATTGTTGGTGATTTTAATATCCATGTCGATAATGAAAAAGATGCATTAGGATCAGCATTCATAGACATTCTGAACTCTATTGGGGTTAGACAACACGTTTCCAGACCTACTCATTGTCAAAATCATACTCTAGATTTAATACTGTCACATGGATTTGATGTTAGTGGTTTTGAAATTCTGCAGCAAAGCGATGATATCTCAGATCCTTATCTAGTCTTGTGTAAACTCCATATAGCTAAAACTGTAAATTATACACCTTGTTACAAGTACGGAAGAACCATCACCTCTACCACAAAAGACTGCTTTGTAAGTAATCTTCCTGATTTATCTCAATTCCTCAGCATATCCAAAAGCGCAGAAAACTTGATGATGTAACAGAAACTATGGACTCTCTCTTTTCTAGCACTTTAGATACAGTTGCTCCTTTACGCTTAAGGAAGATCAAAGAAAACAGTCTGACTCTGTGGTATAATGAGCACACTCGCACCTTAAAGAGAGCAGCCCGGAAAATGGAGCGCAGATGGAGGAAAACAAAACTAGAGGTATTTCGTATAGCCTGGCGGGAAAATAACCTGTCCTACAGAAAAGCATTAAAAACTGCTAGATCTGATTACTTTTCGTCTCTTCTAGAAGAAAACAAGCATAACTTCCGGTATTTATTCAATACAGTCACTAAATTAACGAAAAATAAAGCATCATCAGGTGTTGGCATTTCCCAAAAGCACAGCAGTAATGACTTTATGAACTACATTACTTCCAAGATCGATTCTATCAGAGATAAAATTGTAACCATGCAGCCGTCAGCTACAATATCGCATCAGATAGTGCACTATAGATCCCCTGAGGAACAATTCCACTCATTCTCTACTATAGGAGAGGAAGAATTGTATAAATTTGTTAAATCATCTAAACCAACAACATGTATGTTAGACCCTATTCCATCTAAACTACTGAAAGAGCTGCTTCCAGAAGTCATAGATCCTCTTTTGGCTATTATTAATTCATCACTGTCATTAGGATATGTCCCCAAAACCTTCAAATTGGCTGTTATTAAGCCTCTCATTAAAAAACCACAACTTGACCCCAAAGATTTAGTAAATTACAGACCAATCTCAAATCTCCCTTTTCTGTCAAAGATACTAGAGAAGGTAGTATCCTCACAATTATATTCCTTCTTAGAGAAAAAATAGTATTTGTGAGGAATTCCAGTCAGGATTTAGAGCGTATCATAGTACTGAGACTGCTCTCATTAGAGTTACAAATGACCTGCTTCTATCATCTGATCGTGGTTGTAACTCTTTATTAGTTCTACTGGATCTTAGCGCTGCGTTCGACACTATCGACCACAACATTCTTTTAAATAGACTAGAACACTTTGTTGGCATTAGTGGAAGTGCATTAGCATGGTTCAAATCGTACTTATCTGAATGCCATCGGTTCGTAGCAGTGAATGAAGAGGTATCATATCGATCACAAGTGCAGTACGGCGTACCTCAAGGCTCAGTATTAGGGCCATTACTTTTCACACTTTACATGTTACCCTTGTGAGATATTATTAGGAGACATGGTGTTAGCTTTCACTGTTATGCTGATGATACTCAGCTCTATATTTCTTCGCGGCCCAGTGAAACACACCAAATTGAGAAACTAACGGAATGCATAGTCGATATATAAAACTGGATGACAAGTAACTTCTTACTGCAAAATTCTGAAAAAACAGAGGTGTTAATTATCAGACCTAAAAACCCCACATGTAATAACCTAGAACACTATCTAACTCTTGACGGCTGCTCTGTCAATTCTTCTTCATCAGTTAGGAACCTAGGTGTGCTGTTTGATAGCAATCTTTCATTTGGAAGCCATGTTTCTAGAAACTGTAAAACTGTGTTTTTCCATCTCAAAAACATATCTAAAATCCGACCTATGCTCTCAACGTCAAATGCAGAAATACTAATTCATGCGTTTATGACCTCAAGGTTAGACTATTGTAATGCTTTATTGGGTGGTTGTTCTGCACGTTTGATAGATTTTAAAATCTTGTTAATTACTTACATTTCACTGCTGGTTATACTCTGTATAATTGTGTATGTGACAAATAAAAAAATCTTGAATCTTACTTATAAAGCCCTGAATCGCTTAGCTCCTCAGTACCTGAGCGAATTCTTTTCACATTATAGTCCTCCACGTCTGCTGCGTTCTTAAAACTCTGGCCATTTGCTAATACCTAGAATATCAAAATCGACTTTGGGCGGCAGATCTTTTTCCTATTTAGCACCCAAACTCTGGAACAATCTAAGTAATACTGTTCGGGAGGCAGACACACTCTGTCAGTTTAACTCTAGATTAAAGACACATTTATTTAACCTGGTTTATACATAACACACTAATACACTTCTATTATTCAAATCCGTTAAAGGATTGTTAGGCTGCATTAATTAGATCAACCGGAACCGGGAACACTTCCCATAACACATGATGCACTCGTTACATCAAAAGAAGAATGGCATCTAGGCTAATATTTGTCTGTTTCTATTCTGTTTCTCAGTCCGTGTCCGGATCAGATGGTGGATCGGCGCCGGGAGATGATGTATGTGGCCCTGATCGTCCGCGGAGGCTGGACACCTGGATGAGCCCCAGGGACATATCCCTAGTCACCGTAGCCACCCGATCCGGTCCGTATCCAGCCCAGATGGTCACTGCAGTCACCAGATCCAGTACGTTTCCAGATCAGATGGTGGATCAGCACCCAGAGACGACCTCTACAGCCCTGAACATCAGCGGAGACCAGGACACCGAGATGAGCGCCAGAGACAGATCCCCAGTGAGGACCCCGCCACTTAGACAGCCATCGGGAAAGACCACTGGAACCAGTTGAGCCCTTACAATCTGACTTTGCTGCAATTGGAATTGAATTGCTGGTTCGTTTGGCCAGAGGAGAACTGGCCCCCCGACTGAGCCTGGTTTCTCCCAAGGTTTTTTTCTCCATTCTGTCACCGATGGAGTTTTGATTCCTTGCCGCTGTCGCCTCTGGCTTGCTTAGTTGGGGACACTTCATTTCCAGCGATATCGTCGACTTGATTGCAAAGACACTATTTAAACTGAACTGTGCTGGATGATGACATCACTGAATTCAATAATGAAATGCCTTTAACTGAAAATCTTTTTTTAATCTTTTCATTTTACATTATTGACACACTATTTTCCTTTCTTGATATTATGCAATTGCTTTGACACAATTTACATTGTTAAAAGCGCTATATAAATAAAGGTGACTTGACTTCACTTGACTATTTTTGTTTTCTTTGCGCACAAAAAGTATTCTTGTAGCTTTGTAAAATTACGGTTGAACCACTGATGTCACATGGACCATTTTTACAATGTACTTACTATGTTTCTGTGCCTTGAACGTGGTAGGATCCTTGCTGTGTATGAAAGGTCAGAAAGCTCTCGGATTTCATAAAAGTATCTTAATTTGTGTTCCAATTATGAACGAAGGTCTTACGGGTTTGGAACAATATGATGGTGAATAATTAATGACAGAATTTTTGGGTGAACTATCCCTTTAACAAAAACAGATAAAAAACATGTCTTTACTGAAGCAACCATGATATTTTAGATAGTTTCAACAAGTCCTTGAGCTCTTTTTTTGTGACTTGTGTTTCACGGGACTTGTACCCGATTGCTTTGCACAAGTGTAATGATGTACCAGGTGAGCTACCGAGCAAGTTTACTGCAACAGAAAAGTCATACATATGTAGCTGGTTATATAATGCAAAGTGGAAATGCATTGAATTACAAATAATGCACAATGGTATTAGTGTTTTGAGGTCCTAACATGGCATTGTGCAAGGAACAATGTAATTTTGTAATTAATTTACATGATTTGTCCCCTGAAATCTTAATTTGTGTCAAAAGAAATAAAAGTTATTGATGTTTTACTGCCTCTAGTGTTCATTTCAGCTGGAAACTGCAGTGAATTTTTAATGTATATGTACATTTTTGGACTTTTGCAAAAATGTAGGTAGAAGCACATTTTTCTAATGAGCCTTCTGTATGTTGCTCATAGAATAATAAATCTGATATGCACTTAAGAATCTTGCAAGAAATAATACATCATCCGAGTGTTTTTGCATACTTTTTCATGATACTGCATATTTGGATATAACACTAATTTGATACACTGCTTACGTCATACAGTAGTGTAAGTAGGACGTGTGGAATATTGAAATGTAGAGAAGTAATCAACAATTATTTTGCCTTTCAAATCCAGTTTTGTGTAAAAATGTCAAGTGATGAAATTATACTACTTCAGCTACCATGTTCAGCAGAACATTCTCAGACGTTTTGCTAACATTCTGGCAAGGTTGTTCAAACTTATGAAAAAACATTAATCCATTAAAATAATGTTCATTCAGCATTATCTGGTCTTTAGTAATGTTCTCAAAATGCACAAAAATATTACTTTTTAGTTGGATGTTTTTTTTTTGTTTTAGAATGTTTAGAGAACATTTAAAAGTAATGTTCCCATAATGTTTGCAAAATTATACAATTGAATGTTCACAACGGTTTTAAACAAAGTTTTTAAAATGTTTTAAAAAATAGGACGTTTTGAATGTTCAGAGAACTTTGATAAATAATGTTTTTATAACTTAATGGGAAAGTTAGCACAATGTTTTCAGTACAAATGTTTGTTAGCAGGAACTTCTGATTTGTCACACTGAAAATTGAAGGTCAAGTAAAGCAAATTGCATTCTGGGGTGCATTATAGAAGTGCACTCTGGTAGTATACAGCACATATTTGCAAATAGCAGTAGCTTATCCAAGCGCTCCATACATATAGAAAATTCACACATTGTGCACAGTATACACACAGGAAAACCAAAAAAAGAAAAAAGAATGTTACCTATCATCTCCTACACGCCACTCACAGCTATGCATAATGGATTTTCATTGATGACCAATTGAAAGTTGATCCACACGTACATCAGTCAAAGATCAATGAGAATTAATGTAACCTGACCTCTGTGTGTGTGTGTGTGTGTGTGTGATGTGTGTCAGCACCAGAGCCCCATCCAAAACATGAAAGACAAAGAAGAACAAACATCTGAGGTTGCGTAATTATCAGTGTGTTGCAGATGTGCCACGACCCCCCTTTCGGGACCGTTCGTGTTAATCCGATTAGCAGAGGCATTAATGGTCATCCCACAGCAGTGGAAAAAGATGCAGGCACGTGGTTATTTTGGCTCACTAGCTCCGAGTCAGACGAGGGATGTGGCGCAACTCTTGGGGGGAAAGCCGAGAGGAGGCAACAGAAGTCGACGTTGCCCGGATCGGTGAGGCGAGACTGTATTTTGCATGCTGCAAGGAAGTCTCACCGCACTTGGAGCATTACAAAAAAATAGCGCTTCAAGTGGCTGATTCCTCAGAGGGCTTGAGAACACAAACAAAACGCAGTTGCCGTGGCGAGAGACAATGGAGAGCCAGACGGTAACCAGGTTGAGAAAAAACACTGAGTTATCTAATACTACACGTTAGTGCAGCGATATCGCTAAACCTTCATATTTTTCAGCCTTTACATGATATTTGATCTTGTTATACAGTATGTTTACCATGTAATGACTTAAAAAAAATTAAATCAAAAGAACTATATTTACAACTAAATATTCATTGTTGCCAAGTTGACTCAAAATACTGTAACATGATTGAAATATTCCAGGCACACAGAGGTAAAGATTTATTTTACATCACTAATGAAAATTATATTGAATACATAGTTATAAATACTAAATATTGGAAATATAATGTCCAGCACATCACAGTACCTATTGTAACAGTAACACCTTAAAAATACAAAAACAACATTTAAACCCCCCCCCGAAACCTCACTCTTGACGTGAAGGGGTTTAACTGAATGTCAGGGCAGTACGAAGCGAAAAAAGGAAAGAGACAGCTCTGACATTTCGACAGTTTGCCCGGGGCACTTACATCCACTCTAAATATTAGTGATGAGAGGAACTTAATGATGAGACCTTCCCTCTTCCCAGAAAAACTGAATCTTATTCAAAGAAAGAGAGAGAGAGAGAGAGGTGCACAGAGGAGCAGCTGACACTTTCGTCTTTGGGGATTTGACAGAGATCTCATCCATCAGAGAAACATGCTGTTGGGTCACACCTGCTATACAGCACACTCATGCACTGTCAGCACTTACTAATTTTATGTTACTGCATATTCATGAATCAGTACATCTAAATGACATACAGTATAACAGCTTAACAAAAACTATAGCATTGAATTTTAAAGACTTTTTTTTCTTGCAACACGAATGGTTATAATTCAGTTTTTCATGACAATTTTTCACCCTTTCTCTAAGCTGCAGAATTACAGTGGGTCTCTATAATGCACCTTCTATATAAGACGTATATTTAGGGGCCAAGCATCGAAGGTGCGCAGGCACCTATTATATCCGTTAGGATTCTTCTTATTATTTTTCTTCCGCCATTGCGTCTATGGCAGCCCATAGAACTGCTTGCAGGAAAGTTGTAAAATTTGGCACACTGATAGATGATAGTGTCAATAGTAATCACAGCACATTTTGGAGTCTCTAACTCAAACTATCTAGTACCACCACTAGTCCAAAATTTCTATTTTGTTGTGCTAATAACTTTTGAACCATAAGCCACAAAATGAAAATATTGTTTTCCTCTGAATCCTTGGCTCAAGCCAAGTCGAATCAAGTCCAAAATTCAAAAATCGTAAGGTTTAGTTTTTTCGCTATCTTCCATTGTTCGTAAAACTTACTTTGTCAAACTCGTCCTAGACGGTTCATCTGATTCTCACCAAAATTGGCTCAGATCATCTACAGACCATGATGGCAAAAAGTTATGGAATTCAAGTCGATTCAATACCAAATTCGATTTCAATACCACACTAAGGAATTCGCCAAAAAGCACACAAAAATGGACCTGAGCTTATATTTCTGCAAGGGTTTGACGGATTGAGACGAAACTTGGTGTTTGTTATAACAAGCATGACCTGAGGCTACCTGCAGTGCTTCGGCGCTATGCCACCTAGTGGTCAGGAGATATGAAAAATGCATATTTTTGCTTATAACTTGTGAATGGTTTGGCCAAAAATCATGAAAATGGTCTCTTTAGATTCCGTACATCATGCCGAGTCCAACCATATCCAATCCCTTGTCAGCCATTTTGGGCGTCGGCCATGTTGAATATTGTAGTAAAATGCTATATTTTACAAATGCATTAACATATCGTTACGAAACTTGGTATGGGTCATCAGCACAATGCCCTGAAGGAGCCTGAGAAGTTTCAAGGCAGCGCCACCTAGTGGTAAAATCAATTTTTCACATGCTTATAACTTTGAGTGAGGTTGACCTATTTTTACGAGAATTACATTTTTAGACTCCTGAATCCTTGCCGAGTCCAGTGATATCAAACTTGCCAGAGTTTGGCGTATGGTTTGTGCAGTGTTGCATTGAAACGCTTACAAAACATTTGAGAATATCATAGAAACCGTTACTCCGATTGACACGAAACCACCCTAGGAAATTCAAAAACTTAGCATCCCAGCTAAATACTAATGCCCAATTGCCAAAATGTTGATAGTAAGTGGCAGAAAAATGCAAACAAAGTCAGCAGTCAGTCATTTTTCATCTACTTACACACAAATATGTCTATAACTCCAAAACAAAATGTGATATTTTCAATAAAAAAATTGGTGGGATTGTGCCTCTTGGTGGCGCCATAATTGAACAAAACATGAAATTGCCATTGATTATAAATATATAGTATTATGCTATAAAATGCTATATTTTATTAATGCATTGCTGTACCATTACGGAACTTTATATGTACCATGGAGACCATGACCTGAAGTAAGTACGCAAAATTGTTATAAAGGCTATTAACAACATTTCAATTATGCAATAAGGTCATTCTAATGAATATAGTTAGATCTAAAGTATTTTTCCCAATACAACAGGGTCTCAAGTGCCTTATTGTTTTTACAATATATGCTTACAATGCATATAAAACATAAAAAAATTAAGGACTGTTGTTTTTAGAACAATAGACTATGTTATTTTATAAATTAAACTGCAACAATGAATGATAATGTTGTATTTATTCTAAATGTGCGCTGCAATTATGATCAGTTTGCTAAACAGAATTTTTAATGAAAGACCTTAGATGTTGATTTACCTACACAACACACAAACAAATCTGTAAAACAAGATCAGGGTTTAACTAAAATAAGGTAACAAATTCTTAATTTCCCTTGTGCAAAAGTACACTTTAACACACTTTAAAATATTAGTTCAACCCAATTAAGTGAGACTTAAGAACATATTTATATATAATTGTGTAAGTACTTCTATTACTTGTCTTTGAATTATTGTTAAAATGTACTATTTAATGAACTGACAAGCATTTATTCTAAACTAAAGTATGCGTTAATGCAATCTCTACTAATACTTGTATGTCATGTATTAAATATATTTTAAATTACAAATTTGTAAATTAAGTTCAAATTTAGTCCATTTAAAATATATAAACTTTAATGTAATATCAAATAACACTACAGAGTTCAAATTATAATCAAGAGCTTGCTTTAGTTTGTTAAGTCAACAAACTAAATAACTGTACTTCTTTAAAGCACAACATTTGGTTACACTTTATTTTAAGGTGTCCTTGTTACAGTGTAATTATACATTTAAGTACTGTGTAAAATTAATTAACTATATGGTTAGGGTTAGGATTAGGGTTACTTGCATGTAATTATGCATAAGTTATTGTTATTATATAATAAGCAAATGTAATTTGTAACAAGGACACCTCAATATAAAGCGCTACCAAATTTTTAACTATATGCTATTACAAAGTGCACCTTCTAAAAGTGTACTTAAGTGTGTACATGCAGTTCTATAATTGGGTGACACTTTATTTGATGGTGTCCTTGTTATACATGTTACATGTACTTACTATTATAATAACAATAAATTACTTGAAACCAAATCCTAACTCTAACCATATAGAAAGTACATGTAGTTAATTAATATTACTCAATAGCCTACTTAATATAATATTACACTAAATATTATATGACACCTTAAAATAAAGTGTAACCTAAAATTGTACTCTCTTCAAGTACACATTTATTTCATTATTACTAGAATATCTGCATGTACAGTTTTTTAAGAAATACATATTGGTAGTTTATTTTTATATCTGTTGTACACTACAAGTGCACATTCAATTAAGCACACTTTTTTTCATGACAGTTGTGGCCACAATATCTTGTACAATAAAAAAAAACTGCAGAAAAGGAAAACATTTTCAGCACAAAACAACTTAAACACAAACAAGACTATCTTCTTTTGTATTTTAAAGAAAAAGAAAGTCATATTAGGATGAATAGATGAAGCTGAATAAATGGTACGAGTATTTCTGGGTGAACTATTCCTTTAAAAGCAGGAAAATAAAGACACATTTCCCCGGTGAAACTGTGTGAGAGGTACTGTCATGCCGTCCGGCTCATCTGTGTCTGTGGCACTAGCCTCTGGAGTGTAAACCTGAGAACAGTGTGTTCCTCATCCCTCACGCAACATCCACACAAAAACACACACTCCTCTTCAAAGCTCGCATGGGCATTCACTCACGCACACTTCATTACACCCCTTCAGGGGCTTCATCCACTCACAAGCTGACGCCAAAAAAGCATTTATTGTTTACCTTTACATAATAGTCCTGGAAGATTTCTCTTAATGCCTCCTGCATTTCTTTTCTTTTTTTGTGAGTTTCAACCCCCCTGCAGCTCCCTTTTTTCTTCGTCATTCTCAAAGAAAGCACCCCATTACGTAACATGTCATTTTCTCTGCACATCTTTGAGTCTTTGTGTAAGACGAAGAGAAAGAAGCAGAGTAGGAGTGGACCTGTCAAAGAGTGTTTGAACACATGCTCTCCCCCAAACACATAACCGCACACACACTCTCAGAGCGCCAAGGCAGATATTGATAACACTGCAGTCAATCACGATGCCATCAGACTCATGTGGTGGAATTCAGAGAAACCCTATTAGTGCTGTCAGTCAAAACTCACAAATAGCAGTGATTGGCAGAGGAACACATGAAACAGAGAGTGGCAGAGAGGGAGTGTACAACACAAAGGCAGCAGAAAAGAGATGCAACGTGAATAGAAATAGAAATACTAATAATATGTATACTGTGCAAAATATTTCTGTATGCATGGAATACGTGGATGACTTACTGCAAAATATGCTGTGTACAACCACAGTAAACTGTGCTGAGTACTGAAACAGTGCAAGTCATCTTAATCTTTATTTCCATTGAGATGAATTAATCAAAATTACTGTACCAAACAATATTTATATTTTTAAATATCTTTTTCTTTTTTCTTTTTTTACCGACTGGTGACACCTCCAGGTACTTTAAAAATGTAACAAAACCAACTAAATAAATAAATGTCATTAGCATACTCTGAAAAAATTTGTACTATCAAAAATAACTTGTATTCAAGTCAAATACGTTATTTAACATTACAGAACCTTTATGCATTCATTTATAAAAACAAAACTATTTTATGTCTTAAATCAGTTATAAATAGTGCTTTAAGTTGACATTTGCAAGGTACCAATTTTTATAGAATGTATACAATGTATAGAAATACAAAATTCTATGGTACCATGTCTAGAAAACCATGTTAATATCATATTACATTTTGGTACTTTCTTAAGTTCATGTACTCCAAGGTATCCAAAAACATGGTGTTACCATGTTACCCTTTGTGAAAATGAGATGTGCTTAATTGTACTTCATGTGCACATTTAGAGTAACTAAAATATCAAAAAAGTAATTATTAAAACTGTACCTACAGATATTATAATATTAATGAAATAAAAGGCCATATAAGTGTACTTAAACTTTCATGACTATGTTTCTCAACATACTTTTAAAAATAATGTCAAATTATACATTTTACTGTAAAGTACTGTACAATTCATATAATTGTTTTGACAAGCATTTTTGACAGTCAAACTAAACCACATGTAAATTATGTGATTATAATTTTAACTGTAGTTTTACATTTATTAATACATTTAATTAATATATTTTTATTTTGCTAAATTGCAACTCATTACAAATGTGTAATTACAATTATATTATAGCCATATCTCCTAGCAAAACTAAATAGGTAAAATCCTCTTTTTTCCTTTTCCTTTTTGATTTAATTTTATTGTTCTATTTCAGTTTTTTTTTATTTGTTACCTTCATAGTGACCAAACCTGTGAACTATCAGTGCCTTGAGTAATAGTTTGACCCCACATATAGCCAGGTCATCAGCTGACCCCTGCATATAGCCTCGTCAATGAAGATACTCAGAGTCCTTAGTTCTGTTCACCAATACTAAAAGGTAGCACCCTACCTCACTAGCTGCCCCTCACCAGCTATTCACACCTTACACGGCCTACAGAGCCGTTCCCCATACAGATAGCCTAACGCATCTGTACGTACTTGCACTTGCCTTCTGCCTCTCTCTCTCTGGTGTTCCCCAAGTGTGCCAGTGTGTATCAGACATTCCACAGACGTCCAGTCTGGCCAGCTCACCAGGACTGCCTGAAAACCCGGCAGAGCACTGTGATGGACATCCTTCATCCCAAAGCAGCCACTGACCTGCAATGGCAGAGAAAGGAACAGCGAGACTGCGACACAAGTGGACACCTGACACCCAGCCTGAACCCCCAGGAGCTGACTAGCATCATCATCTCCTTGGCCTGCACCGTCAAAGGCCTCAGACAGGAGGTAAATGAACTGAACCTGCAAGTCACAGAGTTCTACAGGGAACTGACACCCGCTCAGCGAGAGAAGGCACAGAACGGATGCAAAGAACTTTACAGAATGGCGCAACAGAAGGAAATCGCCAGTCTTCAGGAGGCTCTTTCAGCTGCTGCACACCAAGCACAGAGTGAAAAAGCCACCAGACAGGACCTGGAAAGAGAATTGTTTCACACAAAGACACTGTTAAAAACAATGTATGTGGAAATTAATGAGAGGGACACCAGCACTAAGACCTTAGAAGGCCATCTACATGCAGCCAGAGATGAAGTCCAAACTTTGACTCAGCAATTCTGCAACATTAACGAGGAGCTTGACATGGCTCAGAGAGAACTGAAACAGTCCTAACGACTGTGCATGGACTCAAGTCAAAGGCACCCTGCTGCACGTCACACAGCCAGCAGTGCAAATCCCCTCACTCCTGTACACAGATACGAAGGGGGGAGCCAAAGCCTTCTGTTTGACATTTCACAAGTCAGCCTCCTGAAAACCTCTCCAGCTGCAGAAAGAAAGGGATTTATTCAGGCGAGCGCTGAAATGGCACATGGAGTGACACTCAAAGACCTCAACCGAATGGCCAGAAACATCCCTGCATTCACACCCGAACTTGCAGGAGAGAATTATGTTTATGCTTACTTAAGAGAAATTGACTTTCACCTGCAGTCTTGGACCAGTGTGAAACACCAAGATAGACTCTATCTGCTCTGGGTCACCGCTAGCTTCCTGGCTCGACAGCCAGAACACATCCAATCGGACTACCAGCAGCTGAAACAAGCTATCATAAAGGAATTCTCAGACCCAGAGTCTGAACACGGACTGATCGCTGCCCTAGCGATTGAACAGGGCCGTCATGAAACTCCCCATGCTTACTACCACAGACTTCGACGAGCTTACTTTGGAGCTCGCAGTGAACCTGGGATGGAGGAGGACACCAGCTTCAAGAGCCTTTTCCTCCGGAACCTCCACCCCATTGTAAGTCACCATTTAGGCATTATGGCCTGCCCCACAATGCCTATTCAACGACTGCGTGACCTGACACAAAAGGCCTTTAACAAGCACAAGGCCTCTACCAAAGGTGTTTGTAAGACCCCACTGATTCTGAACTGCACAACCCAGAATCCAAAACGGGTACCAGAAGGCACCCAGCATTGCCACAATGCAAGGCCCTTCTACAGAAAACCACAAGTCAGCGGAGGACAGACCTGTGACCATGGCAACAGACCCAGGTTCCAGACCAACCACTGGCAAAGCCCATGGATAAGGCCATCCTCGTCCTGCGAACACCACAGCATGTCCAACGACAGTCTGCCACATCATCCTCCTCCACACCCTTCACACAGGTGCCAAACGGATGCTGCACAAGGACAGCTGGGCACGCCTACTTCTGAGTTACAAGAGCTGCTGTATCTAGCAAAAGAGCTCCTTGAACAAAACTCAACTGAAGAATACTGCAAAGGACAAACCTCTGACTCTTTGCCTGATGCAACGCATCATCAGACCCCTCCAAGGGAGGAGCATCCCTTAAAACCAGTCGACACCCCAGATGCAGCCAGACAACGTTGGAGCAACTATTGAGCAAAGGGCTCACATGCTCAACAGCGAAACCTCTACAAACCCAACTCAGGCAAGCTCAAGTCGGTGCCGCCACAAGAGCAAAGCGACACACAAACATCAGACTTCTGGTGACGTTCCAGCAGAACAGAGTGCTAACAATCACCTGCTGCCCTCCTGCCATCATCACTAGGTCAGTCTGAAACTCTTTTACAAAATCTCCATAACAATTCCCTGCAACCCCTGGACCCACCTGCACTCTCACCAGTGAGAGTCTAACCCGGCTGTTCCACACCACGGGTACCACAGATAGCCTACTGGCTAACATCAACAACCATCTGACCCAGACCAACTCACTTCTGAACAACAGGTGACACTGCCTCGACACCTGCTGCACAAGCTCGAGGACCCGCACATTGCTACAGCCTGTATCCCCACAGCATACCACCTGACAGCATCTGCCACGGCACCACAACCACTCCTGGAGACAACCAACAGCCAGAGAGCCACCACTGTCTCCCAGCCGTGGGTGGCAGGTGCGTGTTTGATTGTTCTGCATCTTTAACGTCGCTCGCTGTTGTCTATTGGATGGATAACAACGTTCGAAAGGGGGGGATTTATGTAGCATTTTGACCAATCAGACACACAATTTTGCATTTGATTTAACAAATCAATTAGTTATTAGATTAACTAATGGCTACAGACCCCCCACCTAATACACATACTGGTGCTGGTATGTCTATCAATGACTCCAGGCCCCAGGTTTCATGGCAACCCATCTGATAACACTTGTTTTATTGCTCAGTGGAATGCGGGTAGAGTAACACTTCCTCTTAGGAAAGACATTACGTCATAAAATGGAATCTTCTCTAATTAATTCATAGAAAAAACTTTATTTGAATGAACACACATATCTTCAGGTCATTGTGGATATTATTACTGTTCTTGTATATGTTTTTGTGTAATGTACACCATTTTATGCATGCTTATGATAGATCACTAGTTAATATTACTCTAGCTGTATCATGTTTAGTCTCTATCAATTCGTCTTCGGATGATCTAATTGAGAGTGAATATTACATGTTGATACCTATGCAACATATTAGTGTCTTAAGAATTAGAAGTTTGTGCATTAACCCAGCTGAATTACCTATGCAAATTACCATGTCCAGAGACAAAGAATTGTAAAACTTTCCCTCCAAAAATTCATGACTCCATTGGCTCTTTGATACCCCAGGGGTGTGACCTCTATAGCAGATAAGCTCTCACTTCAGAGACGCCCTAGCAGTCTACGGTTTTGTTAGATCCTAAGAGGATGTGAGCTAGAACTTTTTCTGGACCCTCTAAGTTTTTGTGCCAGGCCTTGCAGCCTTGTCTTTCCATTCAACCAAGCTCCTTGGAGCTCAGCAGATCTCTTTCTTAGCTCTTTTTCCATTCAATACTTGGAAGAACATTTCTACCTCAGAACATCTTTGGAATTCATCACTCTTCAACCCGGAAGAACGTGAAGAACGAGTCCAAAACTTTGAAACCATTAAGACTTTCATCTGAGACTGCATTCCAGACACTCGCCCCGACCAAAGGCAGTGCAAGTATAACATTTAACTAAACGAAACAGAGGTTTAGTATGTTATAGACCCCATTATAAATGGTGCTGATGGTCTTACTCAGGTGGTTAAATGACTTTCTCCATAACTGCATTCTCTGGTTTTCCTGATGGTTTCATCCATCAACTCTCATTAGCCTTTCCCATGTATGAGTGATTGCATGTTTGTTTGTTAGTTAGTTTGTTAGACTAGTCTGCGTTAGTGTTTAGTTAATAAAAGTTGTGTGCACAAATTACATGAGTTTCTGATTCTCCCTTGCATATTAAATGTCCCTTACGATTTTGACCCTCGCTACATGCTCTAATGCATTAATAGGAAAGTATTTTCTGTGGCCAAGGAAATACCCTTTCTTAGCGTTGATACGAACTTACACTGAATGTTCGCTGGACGGACAGATCAGCTGATGGCAATTTAATTCTGCGACAGTTATTACTGTCAGCCGATATAATTAATTGTAATTAATCAATTAATTATATACAATTCCCTTTTGATCTTATAAATTGTTACAATATATAAATATAAATGTTTATGAAATTACATATACTACTTAAGTGGGTCAAAAAAGGACTCTAACTGCATTAAATATAATACATTTTTGTTCAGTTGAAATTAACATGCAGTTATGTGTCTAAAAAATTACATTCAGTTCTCACTTAACTATTTTAACTAAGTATGTTATTTCTGTAATAAGTACTACTTTTAAAAGTATGTAACACTGTACTTCTTTTTCATAAGGGTATATTTTTGGTTAATTGACATCACTTCCACCATTCCATACATGTCTTCTGAAAATCAATCTGTGAATGTTCCGTACTGAGGACATCTTTAACAGGTTCAGGAATGAATGCCGGGCAGTGATGCTGAGATAGCATGACTCAATCTCTCAAGCGCTCTCGCCTCACCAAGGCAGCACTTTCACAATGTGCTTTAATAAAGAACTTCCGTTTCCGTGGAGTGGTGTGGCTCCAACAGCTGGGCTGTGAAAGCTCGAGCAGATGAGATGACGTCCGAAGCCCTCTATGCAGCTGAATGCTATTATTTATTACAGTCATGCATGATCATTAGCTGGCGTGTTCCTCATCTCCACCCCCACATCAATCTCCAGGCACTTGGTAACAAAGGCCACGGATCACGCCGTTGAATTGCTCAAACTGACGTTAAATGCTTCCATGCAAATGTCGATGCATGATTCAGAAGTTCCACCATCTTGAGTTTGCAATTTAGCATTTCCATGAATTGGACACAAAATATGGCTTGAAGAGCTTGAAGAAATTTTCTTCAGTAAATGCCAGTGAAAGGATAACCTCAGGTAGTCATGCACATTTTTTATAATTATTGGAATTCTTGTTTTAATTTTTACATAATAGCGGCGTAGATACAGGAAAGTAGGTACTTTTTATTTTCTATTCAGTTTTATTAATTAATTATTTCTATTGTCAATACAGTCTTATTTAGGTTATTTTCTTTTCATGACTGAATATAAATTTAATAAAATTAACACAAAATTTGATTAAAGATTAGCCTAAGTTGGGACCGTTTTGTAGTTATTTACAAATTAATATTTGCCATAAATTAAAGAAAATATTTGATTGATCTTTCCTTCTTACAATAACATGGACAAAATGATTGAATACTTGAGTCTGAATAATGTGTAAATTAGAAAATTGTGAAAATGCAATTAATTTATCCATCATGCAGTACAAAGAATACAATTAATGTCAATTTTTACTTTAGCTGTCACAATTATTTATTGTTTGTTTGAGTGATTGATTGACTAAAGGATTGATTGGGCGAATTGTCATATTCATTGTATAATTAACTGTTAGATACAGAAAGTCAAGACATTTAATGAAGTGTTTAAATATTTAGCTACTTTTCAAGTAAAGGTTCATTTTAATGTTATATAATAATGTAGCAAATAAATATGTCTCAACAAATTGTGCTTCTTACGTTTAAAGAAAAGTAATGGAACATTACAGTGGCCCATATTCATGATGTGCCATTTGATAAGCTCCTAACCCATAAAGTGTACAATAGTGGTGTTTAGAATAAATGTATTTTATTATTGGTAGACAAGATGTTATTGGTTTGTTGCTCGAAAGCGTGACTGATAAAGCTGACTAAGGCAGTGATCAATGAGACAGACAGCTCAAGGTCAGAACATTGACCATCTGCTTATTGATCCTGGATTAGTTTTCATGAAAACCCACATATATTCCAAGAAATTGCCTTATGTTCTTGAAGGCGTGGTGAGAAGTGTGTGTAGGTGCGCATTATAGCGCGATTAATAATGCAAGAGGTTCTTGTCCTTTAGAGGAAACATCGTAAACATTTGCATTTTATGCATGAACAATGCTAGCCAAAGTGTTCAATCAATCATTGCGGAGATTCTCGTGTAGCTGCATTCAAAGGTCCTATATTGAGTGATCTGATGCCTGTTTCATAGCAGTGACCTTATGCCATCCATCCTTGACCCTTGGAAAGCTTCTATGGTTTCATCTACCAGATGGACAAATGCAGGATTAGAGAGCATGCACCTTTTTCCCAAACACCATAAATAATTGAGCGCCAGCAGAGGTCATTCCTGGAGCAGGTCTAATTAAGGATGGAGATGGAGCGTGGAGACTGGTAGTTTCTGGTCCATGAAGGCGAGAACACAACCTCACCAGGTGTGTTTGTATGTGCGAGTCAAGAAACTCTTGTGCAATAGCCATAGCCTGGCCCTCCTAACTATTGAAAGATTTTACTAAATATTTGTTAATTAATAATGTTTTCAACTCAAAAGTAAACATGCACATAATGTAGTTATTTTGATATATTTTAATTTGTTATTTTGTAAATAAATTAATAAAATCAAACTTAATAATGGCTTCCCCAATCTCATTTGCATAAGAAGTTGTCGCGTGACGAATCTGCATTTTGGTGGATAATAGATACTGCTTGCCTGCTGCATGGCGTAAATGGATATTTAGTGTTTTTTAAAACATACAATATTGAACAACTGCAGAGGAATCTCGACCTAACCAAATTAAAGTCAGATGAAGATGCCGACGCTTGACGATGTCACAACTCTCGGGAAGCACGGAACACGGAAGCCAGGAGACGAGGAATTCACTAAACGAGAGTCTTTAATATCCAGAAGATCACAGATCACAGGCAGGGAAGACAATTCAAGGACCGACAAACACTAACTGAATGGACTGGGGCTTTTAAAGACAGGATAACGAGGGAACTAAGGAGACACACCTGGGATCAAATTAACATGAGGGAAAAACTGGGTCACAGAACACATGGGGAGCAAAACACAACAAAAACAGGTCCATGATCCTGACAGACAACTCCAGACTCGGACAATCTAATAAAGGTGATCCGCAGGATGCTCGTTGTAGCAGCTCAATGTCAGGAAAAGGACTATTTACATCCAAATGTAATTTAATGCACATAGAACAAGAGCTAGAAATAGATTACAGAATATAAACTGCTTAATCGCCCATTTTTTTTGTAAGATTTAACGTTACACTATGTTTGTGTGCCTGCTTTTGTGTGTTTAAATTGAATCATGTCCAATAGATATCTGTTTTAAAGCAGTGGGTAAATCACTTGTTGATTTGCTTAAAGTCTACTTTACGATTCTGTTGACAAACATGTTAATAGTGTGTTCTATTTCATGTGTTTATTGCTAGCGCAGCAAAAATAGACAGCGCAGCCTTTACAAGTAAAATTCAAACTATCTGGTTGCCTTGGCAACCTCACATGCTTGCTGCTGCTCTGTGTGATCATAGCAAAACCACTTAAATGGTACACGGAGTGTGAATTTGTACATTTACTACAGAAATGCTCAAATGTATTTAAAAGTTTGACTGACCAAATCGAACGCTCAAACGTCAAGCATGGCAATAGCATGCTTTAGGTTTGAAAGTGCACAGTGAGAAAAGTCTGGCCTACACAGTTATATTTCAGTATCTTTGGTAGTTAGATTTTTTTATTTTTTTTTTATTGATTTGATTCTAATGATAAAAGATTTTTTTTTTTTATCTTTCAAAATAAGATGAGGAATTTTTGCCCAAAATTGAAAATTCTTTCATTACTTATTCACCCATGTCATTCCAAACCCGTAAGACCTTCATTTATCTTCGGAACACAAGTTAAGATATTTTTTATTAAATCTGCAAGTATAGACAGCAAGGGCCCAGAAAGGTAGTAAGGACATCATTAAAATAATCCATGTGTCATCAGTGGTTCAAACGTAATTTTATGAAGCTACAAGAATATGTTTTGTGCACAAAGAAAACAAAAATAACGACGTTTAAATATGTTTAAAAATACATAAAACATATCTTCAAAAACGTCTGAAGATTTTGATAAAGAGGATGACTTGCAGTTTTTTCCCAGCCTAACTTATTCGAACCAGAATATTCAGATGATGAACTAAGAGAGATGGACATTCTACGTCAGAATGCCGATTTCTGCATCAGCAGCACCACACATATGCGTTGTGGATCTTTCGTGAACACGCGTCAAAGACTGAAGAGAAGAAATTGTGTAATAAAGTGATTATTCTTGTTTTATTGCACAACATTTTTTTCTTGTCCTTACTACCTTTCTGGGTGTTGAACATGGTAGTCACGTTGTTGTCTATGCAGGGTCAGAAAGCTCTAGGATTTCAACAAAAATATATTAATTTGTGTTCTGAAGATGAATGAAGGTCTTACGGGTTTGGAACGACATGAGGGAGACTAATTTATGACAATTTTCATTTTTTTAATTGATGGAAAAGTTTACAAAGAGGCTAACTACTATAACAAGATACTTAAGATTGTCATGGGTCAAGCATAAAGCAATTTAACAGCAATAACAACAGCTTCTCTAAGAGGTGAGAGGTGCTAGTCTTTTCAAGGCTTAGCTAACATTAATCTGAATGGTGATAATGTGAACAGGCAGCTTTTCTCTCTTCTTATCCCATTTGGTTTGTAATCTGTGAGAATGTCTGTGAGGACATGTCTGGTTTAGGTGTGGGGAGTAGTTGGCTCCTCTTTCCCACATTCGAGGGCAGCAATAGGAGGTAATGGCTTGTGTTGTGTCCTCTGAGTCTTGAGGCGTGTAAATTACATCTAGTTTGGCCCCCACGTAGTCAAGAGTTCTCTCTCCGTCAGAGCCGTGCACTGTTCCCTTCCCTGTCATCACCAAATCCACCGAGATATTTCTGATAACATTAGGTTAATAGGGATGTGACCTGTGCTTTGTCTGGGAGAGAGATAAAAAGATGGGAAATACAGCAAGAGACATGTTTGTGTTGTTAGTGTATGGATGTGTATAGGAAAGCAGACATTTGAGCGCCAGCTTTAAGTGTGGTTTACACTGCACCTTATTCTGGCCAAGAACCACAGGAAGTGGCTGCCTGAAAGACACGAAAAGTGTGAAAATAAAGCTTCAATATATATATATATATATATATATATATATATATATATAAGTTGAAATTTAAAAAATTATATATATAAATATTAGGGATGCACAATATTATCTGAACAATATCGGAATTGGCCGATAATGGCTTAAAATGTAAACATGCATGTACAATTATGACGATATGTCTTGCCGATAAGACTAATAACTCACATGTGCTCAGGGTGTGCTAGCGATAAGATCAAGTCAGCATTGAGGTCATTCTTGAAGCGAATTTTTGCCTGAATGGTGATTAGATTCACTGTTTTAATCGCTGCATTTAAACTGAGAATGCATGAACAGAATAATGCGTCTTGTGCGCAATACAGTCAACAGTCACTAGCGCATGCAGCAGCGGTAGCGGCAGCCTCCACGGGTCCTAATGCCCCGTCAGGTAAGGAGTTTTAATTCCCTAGGAGGCGCTGTTGGCATACTTGTAATAAAATGAAAGTAAAATACACAAATAGCATTAAGATTGCATTTCTGATAAAATAAAGCAGTAACTGATGTTGTAAAATCACAAGTATGTTTTGATTTAAAGGTCAGAAGATATAGCTTGCATGAATAAAAAACAAACATGACACCTGTAAATTAAATAATTATATATTAGTTATTTATTAGTATCTAATATGTTTAATTTTTATTTTTTTCAAACATATTATGAGCTCTGAAAGATTTTCAAAACTATTTTTCTTTAGACATCCACAAATGTGTGTAAATCTTTAAATAAAATGTTAAGGTTACCACTGCATCTGTCTAAAGAAAAAGTGGTTTATTTATAGTTGATTTATAATTATTTTCAAAGCTTTAAATGTACTCTCATTATAAAAGAACTTCATTATTGTTTATTTAATTCTAACAAATACGTTTTTGTTAAAAAATAACCAAAATTAAAAATAATTTGTTTAGAATCTCTGCACAGGAGGGACTTGGTGTTGGTTTCCAAACAAAATGAAATATATCTTTATCGACATTGGTATCAGCAAAAATTCGCTGAAAAATATCGGCATATCGGCAAAAATCCATTATCGTGCATCCCTAATATATATATTCCCCACAATACTTCTTGAAGAAAAAAAACATTACTGATGCTCAACACGGTAATGCAATAAGAGCTGGGGGGTGTACAATTTTGAATTAGATGAATAGGGTAAATTAGAATCATCAATTGATTTTTACATTAACTACCTGTTACAGTTTACATTAATGTATTGCGATGTACTGTAATCAGGTTTTGAAATTAACACCCGCCAACCCACCAAATGCAGGTAAACATCAGTTGTGGCGGGTAACGCTGTCAAATCACTAGCCAATTTGGTGGGTTACTTTTTGTAAATTATGTTCTCTCATTAATTTCTTGGCCAAGTTCGCTTAAGCCAAATCTGTACAGATTTAGCGCAAATACTGAACTGAGTCTAGCTTACTTGAACATACCCGACAAATAACGCAGCAATGGGCGCACTGGTTTCCTTTGCATTGAAACACTAATGAGGAGACGAAAATCGACTGAAGACTCACACGTGTCTACACCGGACGTGAGCGGCATGACAAAATACAATATAGAAACCATTATGATCAGTGATGCCATCTTGGATGCGGCACGACAAATCCCTGACAGTAAACTGATGCTTCGTTTCATTTATGACTTACTGACACAAAGTTCAAGTGATTTGCAATGCTTGCTTTGTCACATCCAGTGTGGACAGCCACAAGCTGTTGGTTTATTTTGGTAATTTTTATAATTTTTTTGGGCTAGTAGAAGTTATGAATGGCTGGTAACTTAAAGATTTAGAAGCCAAATTGGCTGGTGAGTGAAAAAGTTAAATTCAAATACTGAGTGTAATGTAACAAATGTACTGTAACTAAGTTACATGCATTCCGTTACTCCCCAACTCTGCCCTAAGGCTATCAAAGATGTAGATGAGAAATTTATCATTACTTCATTTGCTCACCAATGGATCCTCTGCAGTGAATGGGTGCCATCAGAATGAGAGACCAAACAGCTGATAAAGACATCACAATAAATTCGCATGACTCCAGTCCATCAATTAGCATCTTATGAAGTGAAAAGCTGTGTGTCTGTAAGAAATAAATCCATCACTAAGGCATTTTTTTACATTTAAATTTATGCTTCTGGCCAAAATACCAGTACAAAATCACTTCCTCAAGTGAAAAAGTCAATCCCCTGTTGTCCCCTCACATCAAAATGTACCAATATATTTGTTTAGATCTGTTTTAGACTTGTAAACAGTGCTTGATGAGTGCATATTTCTCTCCTGATTCAGGCGAGATGTATTATCACTGGAAAAAGCAATATTATGGACATGGACTCAGAAACCAGAAACAATGGTTTGAAGTTAAAATTGCCTTAAAAATTTTTTTTTTTATAAACTTGCAGATTTTCCTCTCAAATCCATTTATTGATGGACTGGAATCATGTGGATTATTTGTGGATTATTGTGATGTTTTTAATTAGCGGTTTGAACTCTCATACTGATGGCACCCAGTCACTGCAGAGGATCCATTGGTGATTCTATCCTACATTTCTATAAATCTGTTGTGTTGAAGAATCAAACTCATCTACATCTTGGATGGCCTGAGGGTATTTTCTTGTGTACTTACAAATATAAAGTAAACTGAATTACATTCAGTTCACACTTAAGTATATTCTTTTGAAGAATATAATTCCAGTAATAAGTGCACCTTTTAAAATTATGCTAAAGTGTACTTCTTTTATTCGCAGGGGTCGGTAACATAAGGCGGAAGATTGGTTTAAGATTGTGAAGCCAGGTGCACAGACAGGAGATCGACGGGTGTTCTGCGATCCACTTAATCCACAGAAAGGCAGTGACTTGGACCGACCAAAAGCATAAGGCCTCACCCCATCCTGTGCCAGTCAGAACGCACCAGAAAACAGCAGTGTGTTTGTCATTAGCCTCCCGATGGGCCGGGCTCCAGGGTCAAGATGGCAGCAGGCCATTTGAATACGAAGGTGAAAGAAGTGGACAACTGGAGAGGGAGGAGGAATAAAAGGTAGAAACTGCTAGTGGAAAAGAAAGAGGGCCTAAGGTGAAGACTGTACCTATGGGGGATTCACGCTCACACACAGATTGATGGAGGGTGTAAATGCTCAGCATGGAGGGAAGGTGTGTAAGACGTATGAGGGACTTGAGGCACAAGGGAAGAATCACATCCCAATGGAGATAGATGAGAAAGATACTTGAAAATGGGGAGATCTGCAGTTGCTCCCTCCAGGATTTTAGGACAGCAAGTATTACAGGAGTAGATTACCCCAAAAACTAGCATTCTCTCATTATTTACTCATCCTCATGCTATTACAAACCAGTATGTTTTTGTTTTCAGTGGAACACAAAATTATTTTTTTAAAAGAATTTATTCGCAGCTCTTTTTCCAAATGAACTGTGCGCTTAAGACCTTGTTTCCAGTAGTTCTCAATTTCTGGCTAAATAATGCAACTATGCCAATTATGGAATACCATCATTTAGGCCAACAGTAATCAGACAAATTATCATGTTGCTCTGTGTTAAACTTGTTAACAAATACACTCTAAAAAATTACCTGTTGCCACAACTTAAATGTGTGGTTGCAATTTAACATTTCTAATATAATAATTTCATTAAACCTTTTAACTTGCAAACGATTATTTTGTTGAGTTTTGTTGAGTGTTGACATAATTATGTTGATCATTACATTTCAACTTAATATTGTGCGTAATTGAAACACAAATTTCTAAGTATAATTTTATGTCTTTTTTAGTGAAGGGAAAGACCTGATAGTGTTTAATGCTGTTATGTTTGACCCTTTAAAGAGTTCTGCTAATGCTAGAGACAAGTACAATTGTACTTGTTCATTACATATACATGCTAAATAAGTTACATTTAGCATGTGCTATGATAGCTGTGGATTTTAACAAAAAAAAAAAAAAAAAGATAATATAAATTGGTTCCACGCCCACAAATCCAGCAACTTAAAAATATGTGTTTAGGTTACAAATTATAAAGTACTTCTAACCCTATTTAGTTTGTTAGTTGAACATAATTTCATTAGAAGTTGTCATAAATCACACACACAAAAAAAAAACTGTCTGTAGCCTATTTTATCTCTTTCCCTTGCATTAAAACACTTCCCTGCCATTGACGAGTTATTCCAGCAATCTGTGTTTTCACTGTTACATGGTGGTGGTGGTGGGGGGGGGGGGGGGGCACTGTTCTGAACAAATATTCTGAAATACACGTGAAGACGATGATGTGTAAACCAGAAGGACCACGATCATGATCACTAAAAATTCAACAGCATCTGAATCAAAATAGCATAATGATACTGAACAAATTGCTCAATGGAAACTAAATTAGTGCTTTACTATTAAAAAAAGAACTGAACCATACTTGGTAAATTAATAAAAAACATAAATTATTATATTGCTCATTAAAGTTCATAGTTTATTAACTAATGTTAACAGATTAAAACTTTAAAATTAAAAAATGTAGTAAAAGTAAATGTTGAAATTAACACACTGTAAGCTGGCAACTTAAAAACAAAACTCTGGCAGGAAAAGAGTTAATGTGTCCTTGTTACACGTTACACAATGTAAAACCTGAGAAGTTACCAGAAAACGAAGCTGTCAGGCATTGGCAGCTAAAACGACTTAGAAAATAACAAGCATCAAATATGGAGTATCAAGAGAATCTGTGGATTGTTCAAAATTGTTCACCAACACAGATACCCCGTTACTTTTGCATGGCCAGGGATGAACAAGCAGCCAGAAAAGCATGTGTGTGTGCGCACATGTAATTCAGTTTCCTCGCTCTCGCTCCACATCCCCCGCTTATTTGAGTCGCTGTAGACTGAAGTTATTGCATGTGACATAGGAGAGGGGTGCGAGCTGAAAAAATTGCATTACTCCACAAAGCAGAATGCCAGGGGAACAAGATGAGATACATCTCTGCTTCTTGATAACACTAGAATTATTTAAAGTAGAAGAGGGGGAGAAGGAGTGGATAATATTTTCCAGTCTATATTTAGATTGGGAGCAATTGCAGCAGAACAGACAGGCGGAGCTTCTATCTGCTTCAGATGAGCTACACGGTGGGCCGTGAGCGGGCAGCTCTATCTGTCTCTGAGCTTAAGATTAAACCACAAACTGAATCAGAGGGAAACGACAGCTCTAAAAGAACAGACACATTCTCATAGGCTGCATATAAACTGCTAAACCTAATGTACAGATCTAATATTTTGACACCAGGCTGATATCTTTTTCCTGTCTGATAATATTCACTTTAAACAAGAGCCATCAGTTAATTAAAATATGTAATTGTGATTAGTTAATGTGATTACAAATTTGTATGTATTTTTGAATAACTAACCCTAATCACCCTTTACATTTGCAAATGGCCCAAATCAGATGCTAAACAATCATAAACTGGTACTTTTCTAAACGTAAAAAAAAAAAACATATAAAGGCACTTGCTTTCTGAGAACAGGGAATTACGGTCACACAAAGAGCGATTAAATGGCTAAAATGCTCCTCCAACATCATCTCAAAGATTATTACTTTCCATGACCTTGTATGTGCTAATTGCTTTAATTACAAGCATCTAAATCAGTTCACTTTAATTGCATTTACCCTTCCATGTTAAAACAAGCCCATAGCTTCCTGCGAATGCCACTAAACTGCAATTACTGTGAGCCAAAAGGCTTTGCTGAATAAAGCACACGATGACATGTGTCTAAATCAATACTTCATCGACACATAGACAGCAGAGATTGTCCATCGGTGAAATATCTCAGCCCTTATTTTATCCTACCTTGCTTCAGTGTATATTTTGCACCATGTGCAGTGCCAACATCTGTATGGTTCTATGATGTCAATGCCTTTGCAAATGTGACTTTTGCTGTATTTTATGTTCATGGATCAACACAAGCTGAGCACTAACACAAATCTGTAACATCAGTGAATGCAGCATTGATGTAATTCATGTGGACTGACTTTTCGCCATGTAAAAATCCATTCGTATTCTTACACATATCATGCATAAATTACCACATTTAACAGCATTACATGATCATGACAGGAGTCCATAGAGCTAAACTCGAAATGATCCCAGAACATTTCTTTAATGCTTAAATTAGTGCCTTTAAAAAGACATTCTCCATCTAATGGCAACATTACATTGCACTACAAGTCTAAGGATATTAGTCACCAAAGTGCCATTAATTTTAACACCCTAAAGTAATAAAGTACATAATAAAAATGATTACGGTCATTAAAGCTTACCGGAAAGTACAGGAGGAGCGCTCCAAACAAGATGGCCTCTAACAGGATGAGTCCTGATGCCCTGATACTCTGAAACACATCAAAAACAACATCACACTGGAAAAACCTCTCTCTTTAAACTATTCTCTAGCTAAAAATGGGTCAGTGGAAAGCCATTCATTTGTGACTACTGCATACTATTTGCGCACAAATGCATTCTCCTTGGACTATTCTAATGTGTTCACAGGGGTTGATTTATCTTTGTTCTCTTCAGACTGATGCATTTCCCTGGAATAAACCTGCTCTAACATTCACAACTTGATTTAATTTTAATCCACATTGTGTATACGTCCCAATATCTGAAAAACAATAGTACAATTTTTTATAGTCCACTTTAGACAATCTACTAACCGTATGTAACTTAGTAACTACATATTAACCATTTAATCCCAGCAGTCATAATAGTGAAGGTTTTCATTTATAAAGCTCTAAAAATGTTACTGCCTGGTGTTTTAGTGCATTCACTGCAAATATGGAAAAAATAAAGGGTCTCAAATATGAGCAGTGTCACATGGTTTGTGCAAATTGTCACATGACCAGAACAGTTTACTTCCTGTTTGCACCATGAGAAGATGATGGCTGCATCAAAGCTCCCAAAACAAAAGGTTAGTAAAAGTATGTTAACATAAAGATATGACATAATGATTTTTGATACATTTACGGTGTCTAGTGTCAATATATGAATTCGCAATTATTTATATTTATAGTTTTGTTGAGTGTGGCCATAGATTCAGTAAACATGTTAATGGCAATGTCGCAATTACAAAGTTACAGTGAATACTGCACTAAAGTAAAAGTTCAAATGTTACAAATAAGTTACAATATTGATGTGTTAACCCTTTATGGTACCGTGTAAATAAAACGAGACACCTATTTAATTTGTAAATGCTATCTCAAACTCAAATACTAATCAGTATAAATGCGAAAAGGGGTCACATGACCCTCAGGGGTCCGTTTTTTATTTTTTATTTTTTTGTGGCACTGTGGCATGCATATTTCGTTTGGGCAGCTGGCTTAGGTACATCTCCCTTAAAGCGGAGAAAATGAGAATTCCATTAAGAGGCAACAGTTGAGCTGTCAAATGCTTTCTGAAATCAAACGGCCAATAGAAAGCACTTGACAGCATGAGCTGAAACAGAACAAAATTTCTAATCCTAACTCTGTCGCTTTCATTTAGACTTCTCCAGCATTTATGGATCGCTTTCAGGCAGCGTCCAGATGAAGCATGCTTCCAGAGTAAATTAAAATGCTGGCACTATCAAAACTGAGTGCCCTACACATATCGACAGCCTAAACGGCGCCTCACTGCAGGGATTAACGAACCTTCCTCGCAGTCAGTGTGAATCCAGTCTACTATTACTCAGGCCACAGTCTGCATGTCTGCTCAAGCTGAGACAGTAGCATGTGCGGCATACGCTACTGAAATACTCTCCATATACATTAATAATGTCCTAATTATAGTAGGTAGCTGTCTGGATTCTTAATCTGTACAGGCTCCTCCTGAGAAAGAAAGAAAAAAAAATCTTAATGAACCTATAATTAACAGAGAGACAATCACGAGTATTAAGTGACATCATTGAAGAGGTCATTGTTAAATTACAAGTCGAACTGAATCATGCTGGCATTTGCCTTAAGTGACAGAAATCACTAAACCTGCTAAAATTATTCAAATATATGGGTGAGGAAACCTGTCAAGAACATTTTCAAGCTTAATTTTAATTCAGTTTTAGGTCAATTTGAACATTTTACAAATGTAACGCTTAAAAATAAAACAAAATTAGGAAATAAAGGGCCAGTTTTACTAAACAGGGCAAATTAGTGCGAGAGAGCAATTCCAAAAAAGTACCATTGGGCGTAGAAAATTCTGTGGGTGATTTACTAACAGTGCGCAAATTAAAGAACACAGACATCTCGTTCACATATTGACCAACGCAATGTAAGCACAGTGCAAATTAGAGCAGTCGCAAATAAAGAATCAAAAAAATAAAGAAGCCACAGTAAAAAAAAATGAAGCTAGAAGTTGCAAGACGTTTTGATAGAGCTATTGCGTGACTCCTAGTTGAGGGTTCCAAGTCGTCTTTTATTTCCTGAAGCAAATTAAAAATAACATGGCTTGGCAAACGATATTTTCGTGTTCTTTTTGCATTCCAAATAAATTAATATGTGTGTAAAAAATTCCTCTCTCTACCACGCGCTCTCTCTTCTGTGCGGTGCAGCCTCCTAGCAACAATAATTGCAGCCATTTCAAGTGCAAAACAGTTTAAGAGATGCTTTTTTGGGGCGTTAAATAATGGCGTAAATACCAGTAATTTGACAAGTGCAAAGCTATTAGTAAAACTGGCCCAAAATGTTATACATCTTAAAAGGTAAATTTACCCAAAATTAGATTCAAATATGCTTGCTTGACATGCGAGAACCAATGAGGTTCTTTCTTGTGAGTCAAGCAAGTCCGTTTGAGCTAAACTAAAGCTTGAGAAGTGATTGACATACCCCTTACGTTTGACGCAATGGAAAACACCTTGACACTGTAGATAAATAAGATCTGTATGTGAAGAACGTCTAGACCGTTATCTTCCTTTCCTTTCCTAAGGTAATAGTTTGCAGCAAATAACACCTCTTTTTCCTTCCTCTGCAAATTTTGTCTCTTTCTCTCTAATGGTGCAATCCATTCATTTAGTCTCCTAGAAACTCTCTGTAGTCTCTTTCTCTGTCCTTTATCAACCTTGTTTGTGGCTCAACCTGTCTCTGCTCTAAATATCTCCTTAAGTAACTCATGTAAGCTTAAAATATACCATTTCTTATCTCCTTGACACACTGCCTAACATTTTGAAGAAAAATCAAAGTGCAAAGTTACAACCTGCAGTGATTAGTATATTGTACTTTTGCAATTATGTTGAATCTAATTACACATTCAACAGAGCAGAGTTGACAGATGGAAACAAAGATGTTGAAACATGATGAAAACCAAGGCTCACTGGAAATATGTGCCTCTAACTACATTTTGGCAAAACTCCAAAAACGTACCTATACTGTACGTACAATTCACTTTGGTTTACATCTGAAATGAACAATAGAGGAAGTAAAATGCCACAGAAATTTCAATTAAGTAAGACTAGTTTTAATGTGGTTCCTTGCACTATATTACTGTAGATTACACTTGCAACTCTAATGTATCTCAAAACCATCTGCTTTCTAATTTAACAGGGAATAAAATGTCACCGAACACGTATAATACTGTACACTCGGCGTACTAGTAACTAATTGTAATGTAACTCATCATGAAAACACCCTGGTGTCAATAAGAACAGGATGTGCTTCACGGAAACATTTGCCATCTTAATTAGCTCCCTCCGGCAGCACACGCTCACCTTGTTCCTGCGGAAATGGTAGAGCAGCACCATACCGATGAAATCCACCAGCATGCACAAGCCCTGGAAAGAGAGCACCGCCATACGCAGGGCGCCTTCACCCCGGACCACGCAGGGCGCGTCGTCCTTGCAGAAAGCACAGCCTTCTTGGCAGGACAGACAGTAACTGGAACTTTCTGGAACATCCCTGTGATGTGGCAAACTCTCCTTGACCTTTCCAGTTGATTTCCCTGGAAAACAAATAAAATAATATTACATGATGTTCATTTAAACAACTCTGCATTACAATTCAGTTGCTCTATCTTAACACTACATTATAATCAAACCAACAAAAAAGTGCAAACAATTGTGAAATTAGCAGCACCGACGTGACATTTAAAGCGGTCCAGCCCACCCTCCCCTCCAGTCATTGGTGGTCTCATCAGTAGGCAACTCACACCGTTTCATGTGCTAGCCAGGGTGGATGGGTGTGTACACACCATCTGGGCCGTCACTTTGATGCACCAGTTGTTTCTGCCTCAGTTACAAATCTCACATCTTTTCATGATGACAATTTCATGGTATTCAATAGTTGTACTTTCTCTTAAAATCCAGCTGTGATGTGAAGTATCACTAAGAAATAATTTCAAAATATTCTTCTTTTTTATTAGCTGTTTAATGGCAGTCAGTGATTACCAACACTGCAATATAATAAAGAATAAGTAGTTGGTGGCACCAACAGTGGGATTGTAATGGTGAAGTGTATAATGTTTCCTATGCTACAATATGTTGCAAGGTCATGAGTTTGAATCCCTATGCATGAACCGAAAAAGTGTATACCTTGAATACAATGTAAGTTGCTTTAGATCAAGAGGTATTTTCTGCTATCTCAAATCATTTTACACCCACTCTCAATAATTCAAATCAAACAGGTAATTTTTAAGAAAACCTTTACATGTGAACAATAACAGTCACTTACAGGCTACAGGCTTGCTGTCAGCCCAACAATAGTTTTTTATCTGCTGCATTCTTTAATAGCAGACTTTTTGTAAAGTTGCTTTAAATTGTGAAAGATTTAGTTTTTTATTATATTTTTTAAATTCACTATTAAAACTTTTATTGACACCAGGATTCTTAAGAAGGATTTACAGAGCAGTAGGTGCTACACACAGCCAGAAACAGCACAAAGATTGACAGAGGTTTATTACATCCAAAATTTCATTCTTGTATTGTGAGTTCCTCAAACCTGGTGTGACCTCTCTTCATGACCTAATTTTGAATGTGTACAAGGGTAACTAAGTAGGCTGTGTTGGAGAAAACGTGTAGAATACTTTGAATATAGTGCTCAAGTTGTATGGATTGCATTTATGATATTTCTGTGGTGCTTTTTATACTTATCTTTAGGGCTTTTCACACTGCACTTTTTCTCGGGTTACTGTAATTCTAAACCCAGCTTTTAACCTTGGGTAAAGAAGCATTTCACACTTGCAGTTTAATAGTGGGGACTTTTCCCCCGATGTTATGAAATCCTCTTATCTGGTGCCTCATCACATGTTTTAGACAGTCACAGAATCACGACACATTGTTTAAACAGTTGTTTCAGCATTTGAGGGGGAAAATGTCAAATGGGGAAGGAAAACAAGTCAATTACAGTTATGTAAACAGGTCGCATGCTGCATTTGTTCTTTCAAAGGCACTGACAGTGCAAATATGCAAAAAAGTTACAGGGATAAACTGGAATTTATACCGAGGATTAATGGTTAACCCTGAGTAAATTATGAGAAGTGTGAAACGTGAAACACCATAACCCAGAATTCTGTTACCTGTGATTTCGAATGACCCAGGGTTTGACCCCTTTTTTGTATATGTTTCACAAAAGAAACAAAGTCATACAGATTTGGAACAACATGAGGGCCTGACTTTTCATTTTAGGTGACCTGTTCCTTTAACATTATCTTACTATGATATATGGAATAAAAATCTAACTAATGACATGAGACTATACATACACAAAATATTGCATTCTTAACATAAAACGGGATAATGAAGGCCTATAAGATGTCAACATTATTTATCCAGTAAACTGAAGGGATGATGGCTCAGTAGAGCAGATAAAAGAGAAACACACGGAAGACAGCCAACTTCTCCCAGGAACACACTTATCAGAGATCATTGGAGGAGATCCAGAGATGAGCTATCACAGATGGAGGACCTGTGGTGACGTCCACATGTCTGTCTGCCTCTCTACCTCTCTCTGCACAGTATGGAAGGAATATAGCTTTACAATCTGTTCTTAAAGCAGATCAATGTTTCTGACTTCCACCACAACTGCAAACTTATAGCAAAACTATTCAGTGCTCCAGGACAATTTGGGTAGTCTTACATAGCCAGATTTCTTAGAGCATAATGCCAGACAAACAATGGAAAATAAATTAACCTCTGTGTATAAAGTAACAGTTTTGTGATGGTAGTATAGAATATTATAAATTAAAACAAATTAGTATTAGATAATGTGTTCAGGGAGGTGTGAAGGAGGGCCCTGTGGGTGTTAACTGTGCTGGGGCCCCTGCTGAGGGCCATACTGCCAGCATACTGTTGATCACATCTCTCTCTTTCTCTCACACTCTCTCTTTTTTCTTTTGCCTCTGCAAGTTTTTGTAGTGTTCATTGTGGGGAAACCCTAGAGTGACAGGGGTTTCTGTGCAGAGAACTAATTAATTAAACATAAGGGGTGTGGTCTTGTAGTGCCTCAATAAGATTAGAGGCAAATGACATCATGCATGCTAAGAGCTCAAAAACTTTGTTGTGCATGTCTGAGACTGTAGAATAAAATATTTATACAAGATATTGCATCTAAACTGCCCAGCAGCTCCACACTGAAAATCTGGCATTTAAAATCGAATTATATATATATTTAGAAGTAGACTTTTGGACCCCCTGTATTTGACAGATATGTGTAGACGAATAGATGGATAAACATATGGACAGACAGGATATCAATAACATTTTCATGAGAATGTGGTGGAAGCCTATCATCTAACATAAATTTTGTTAAGTTCATATCTTGTTCTGTCCATATTCTGAGCATAGCACTTGCTATACTATAAAAACCTCTGCTATAAGAAGTGTAATGTAGATTGCCTGAAATTACATGTTTTCTTCAAAAACAATACACATACAGAAATCCATAAAATTTTAACATACAACTTACTTTTAAAGCCATTGACTGCAACTCTGCTTGGATGATAAAAGCCGCTTTTGCAGTGACATTTATATTTGTCCAGCACAAATCCATGACCTGGGACGGGCAAACACTGTTGAAAAAAAGAGAGAGGATGGAAATATCAAAACCGTACCATTAGGAGGCAAAACATATATATACCCGGGAAAAAGAGTTTCAAGAAGTACAGAAATAAAAAAACATTTATCCAGGATGTTTGTATATGATTCAATATAGAGGTTAAAGGTTTGATTCAGTAAAGAATAACTGTAGTTTTTTCGTAATAATTTGTGAAATTTACTAGCAATTTCTAAGTGAAATTTGTTTCAAATGTAAATCCTTCATCATTCATTCATTCATTTTCAGTGTATATATTTATTTGGAGATGAAACAAACAAACAAAAACAAAAACAAAAAACTCTTGATGTTGCATTAAATACGTTTTTGGACATTTTATAAAGGGATCAATATTCCTCTAAAATAAATGAATTTATAAACAATGGGAAACGTCTTTTTTTAAAGTTGCAAATGAGGTTTCAAACCAAATATGTGATCCTGGACCACAAAACCAGTCTTAAGTTGCTGGGGTATATTTGTAGCAATAGCCAAAAATACATTGTATGGGTCAAAATTATAGATTTTGTTTAATGCCAAAAATCATTAGGATATTAAGATTTTGTTCCATGGAGATATTTAGTAAATTCCCTACTGTAAATATATCAAAACGTAATTTTTGATTAGTAATATGCATCGCTAAGAACTTCATTTGGACAACTTTAAAGGCGATTTTCTTTTCTTTTTTGCACCCTCAAATTCCAGATTTTCAAATAGTTGTTTCTCAGCCAAATATTGTCCTATCATAACAAACCATACATCAAATGAAAGCTTATTTATTCAGCTTTCAGATGATGTATAAATCTCAATTTCAAAACATTGACCCTTATGACTGGTTTTGTGGTCCAGGGTCACATATACAGTAGTACCTACTAGCAATATGAGACATTGCAGTACTAAATATAGTACCTAGTGATATTACTAAAACAAATTTTTATCGCAAAGTTACAAACCAAATCTAGCGCATGCTTGCAAGACAGCTCATTGGTTTTGGAACAGAGCGAAAATTCAGAGCCTATATAACTTGTACTTTATTGCTTAATTATAGGATCTACACAGATTATTTTCTGTCAATAAAGACAAAGGACTAACTTTCTACTAATAGCAAAGAGCCACTAGGGAGGCTGGGCTGCCGACTTTAGGCTGTTCAGCAGGTTTAATATAAGAACAGTGTGAGACTGGACTGATTTAAACAGTCCTCTGAAATATAATATTCAAACAAGGACAGTTTTGGCACAGATCTCCCCGCGTGTGCCAAGACATAATTAATATCTGAATTAAAGACTGACTCATTTGCTGAATTCAAAAAGAAAATTAATTCAGTATCTAGAGGTTTCCTTCATGAAACAATAGGTCAAAAGCGGGAGTGTGTAATCATAATCCTCAGTATTTCAGGCCTTAGTGTTTCATGACTGCAGTCTAGGGCCTAAAGCAGACATGTTGACCCCAGCTCAATACCGATCCACTCCAGCATACACTTAACAAGCTATGAAGGGCCAAAGCCTTCATATTTGAGCAGAACAGCAGCGACATCAGCCTTAATGTAGCACAGAATGGTAGAACACTTCCACAAATCCATCTTTAGAGAGAAGAGGACTCTATTTGTGTCTGTCATGCTTCTATAGGATCAGGGTTTGAAGACAGATAGAATGGCCAGAGAGCATTATGGGCTCACAGCTAAATTATAAATATAGCCTATAAATTACAAGTCATTTTCAGCAGCATGTTTTGAAGAGGCTATTTTGGCAGTAACAGTAAAATATTGTTGGCACATTGTAGCATAAAAGTGTTTTAATGACCTAAGTACACTCAGTATGCAGTAAACAGAAGGAGGTTATCTGGAGTGAGAAGTTTTTGTTGATGATGCACAGTGAGATTTATTTGGCTTAAAATCTCATTTTATTTATGGCTATGTTTGCACCTGTAATTAGCAATGCATGTTCATAGAAAAATATGAGTTACTTATTCTGCATTACCAAAATACATGACTTCAAAAGTCGGTTGGTAAGTGTTTTTTTTTTTTTGCTCACCAAGGCTGCAATTATTTGATCAGTAAAACAATATTATTGTGAAATATTATTTAAATATGAAATATTGTTCAGATATAATATTGAAATATTAAATATTATTTAAATAGATGTGTTTATTTTAAAACATTTGAATGAAATGTAAATGTAAAAGAATTCAGTTACTTAATATATCTTAAACGTAATTTATTCCTGTAATGCAAAGCTGAATTTTCAGCATTCAGTAACATGATCCTTCAGAAATCATTCTAATGTGCCGATTTGCTGCTTAGGATTTTTATTGTCATTATTATTATTATTATTATTATTATTATATTAATGTTGAAAACAGTTGTATTTGCATGATTTCAGGATTTTTTGATGAATAGAAAGTTCAAAAGAAAATCATTAATTTGAAACGAATATCTTTTGTAACATTATAATAGTCTTTACTGTCACTTTTGATCAATTTAATTCAATTACATTAATAAATAAATAAATGAATACATACATAAATACATAAACATCTTACTGACCCCTCCATCCTTCTGAATTTAAAATAAGCACATTAATACAATTTATAATATTTTCTATAAAGCAGATATAATGCATTATAAAGGTATTCATAATGCTTTAAACAGATGTTACACTTTTCCATAAATACAAGTATAAATATTAAGAACATATTTGTGGTTATAGAACTTACTCTAAAGTATAACACATTATAATCCATTATAACATGAAGAGGTAAGCGTCAAAATACAATATAAATGTGGTTACAATAGCCTATGAGAACAGTGAATATGCAATTGTGGTTTTATAAGGCATTTTGAATAAATATCCTCATAATGCGTTGAATATACAATTTTAATCAACTGCTTGCTAGCAAATATTCAAGATTGGGAGATTCAAAACAAAAACTGTTCACTGGTTTGTCATTAATCTGGTTATTATGGT
Source organism: Barbus barbus (assembly GCF_936440315.1). Lineage (NCBI taxonomy): Eukaryota > Metazoa > Chordata > Actinopteri > Cypriniformes > Cyprinidae > Barbus > Barbus barbus. The sequence goes on from NC_136722.1 coordinate 5,550,809, forward strand.
TATGACTGTACTGAATATTTAGAATTTACATGTATTCTCCATTTAGCTGTCACATTGTGAGCTATGGCTTTTATCCTTAGCCAGGCCGAGATCAAGCATATCTTGACTTCAAGTAAAGAGACAGCAACACTCCCAATATTATTCATTGTCCAGGAACTGACCCCTTGAGCTTCAGTCATTTCCTGCAATAAAAGCTTCAGGAATCCCACAACTGATAACAGCTTCTGCCCGAAATGAGAGAAACAGTCTCTGGCCCACGCTGAGAGGAAGGGACAGGGTCTTCTGATAGAGCGCGAGCTGACGGCGGGTATTGAGCAGGTGAGAGCTTCAGCTGGGAACACTCTATCCTAATTAAAGCCAGACAGACACATCGCCGACACACACACTGGCACATCCAAGCCGCTGGGAGGACACAGGATGAATTCAGTAGTGCTACACATCTACACTGTTCACTTTTAATCAGAGTGAGAGAGTTAGAAAGAACATTTGATTGACTAAGACTAGGGATATAGGGATTGCTTTAGATAAAGGAGCTCCATCTCCACTAGGGCTGCCCTGACTAAAGATTTTCTAAGTCAACTATTAATCATTCATGTAGTCGACTAGTCACACGTTTATGATATTTAAAGGCAGGGTATGTCATTTTTCAAAAACGTTTTAGAAAACGGAGTCGGGGCCGAGTACCAAAACAAATTTGTAGCCAATCAGCAGTAAGGGGTGTGTCTACTCGTGATATGGATATGACACGCTATTATAAATCTTCTGAAAGAGTGCTGAATGTCTGGATCAAAACATGGTTAAGAAGAAGCAGAAACAAGCGATCGCATATGTAAGCAGATGATGAGTTCTTCTAACATTAAACAGCATTTAAATCAAAACTGCCAAATATTACTGAATGAAATATCGACAAAGTAGTATAGGACTGTGGAAGCTTTGGGAGAGCTGATGGAAGTGATACCATCTATGTTCTGATCGTTGTTCTGAATCTGATCTGAAAATAGTCTTTGCTAAAAATGTCATTTTCTCAGACTTTGTTCCATTTTATTTTATTTGATGAAACTTTCCCACATTCAAGTGTTGATAAAAAAGAATGCATGAAGCTAGATTATTACATGTTCAGATATTCATATAACAAAATATTCTTGGGGCCATGAAAGTTGTGTGAAAATGATGAAAAATGCTGGAGGTGACATGCGACGTTTTTCAAAAAGAAGAAAAAAAAAAAAAACATTGTCAGAGAAAGATTTATGGCAATATTTGATATTCCACTGGCAGAGAAAGTGAAATTCAATTACCACTGTGTGTGCGTGTGTGTGTGTGTGTGTGTATATGAAATGTGCTATACAAATAAACTTGGCGTGCATTACTAAAGTCTAACAAGCAGAAAATTGTAAAATAAAGATATAGGTTTGACCCGATTGCAAAATACAATACGATGCTGAAATATAGCTTAAATTTATGGACTCGTGTACCTCTCTAATTCAGCACAAATGTTTCTATGTTTGTGACATAACATTTAATTGCTTACCTTATATTTATTTTGTAAACAAAGCTTTGCACTCAAATTGTGCCGTAATATTCGCCTAAAACAGAAGTTATATAAGTGCAGCCGTCATTTGTACTAATTGTAAATAGCAATAGATGCAACAGTGCAATAGTCCAAATAGCGATAGATTCTATTTACACTATGTAAAATTAGCAGGATTTTCTGCTATGTATACTACTTATTGCAAATAGTGGCAATTATCTGCATCTCAGTATTGTAGTACATTATAAAACAGTATGAAATAATAACATATTGAGTGTAAATGATCTTTTTAATTCAAATTATTAAATGGATAGCCCTAGTCTTCACTTATGTCCAGATGCACAAGACTTAAGAAAGTATCCATCTTTTTCCTGAAAAACCAATGGTAGCCACAATGAGGATTGTCTACTTACGATGTACTTAATTTTTAAAAACTGTACTTGCAGATATTAATGAAATAAAAGGCGTACTTAAAGAGAGTATGCTTTTATGACTGTTTCTTACACACAACAAGTACAGTTTTAAACAGTGCACTTTGTAAGTTACCTGCTTGTGTTTTCTGTAATCAGTTTGCACTTGTGTATATTATTTTAATGTATATTATTTCCTTAATAAGTACTCTTTTTAAAAGTATGCTAAATTTTACTTCTTTTTTTAACAAAGGATGTTTAGTATACTCTCGTTTACCTTTTGATCTAATTTCCAAACTCCTTTTTTTCTTTGTATCGATTGACAACGCGATTCATCTCACAGCAAGCTGGTTTGGCTCAAGCTTAGTACATTACTGAATAATATTTTGAAATGCCTTTGATCAAATGAATGGAAAATATAGAAGCTGCTGATAAAAATGGGCAGTCACTGATGTTCGTTTGTGTCATCTGAAACGGCCATGCTATGCCAAAACTAATAGAGTAAACTAAATATCGTTACAACAGTGACCCGGCAGCTTGCAGAGGTGAAATCAATCTAACTTTCCAGCCATAGATCACAGTGACCCTCAGACATCCACCAGCTTCTTGCATGCTCTCCCTGTTTCTCTCATTCTCTTTTAGTCTTTTTGTGAATGTCAAAGGCACAGTTGTGGCAGCTGTCAGTCAGTGTGTGTGTGTCTGTGTGACAGGCTAATTGGCCCAGTGACACTGCTCACACTCAGAGCTAGAGGTTTTTAATGGCGGTGTCACACTGTCATGCCAGGAGGTCCATCTGCGTACACATGCCTGTGTCCCAACAAACACCTCGACCAATAATAGGACTCCAACTGGACTGATGTCTGACACTCTTTTATCTTCCCTATGATCCTTACTCCAGAAGCATATTAAAAGTTTTGTGAACAATGTGAGTCGACCAAGTTATACCAATGCAAAATTTCACTATTCGCCTGGACTTGTTGATTTATAGTGCTGGTCTAGATGGTGGACCGTCCTTAGACCTGTAAAACTTGGCCAGAACCATAGACCAGTGCGATCCTGTCCAAATTAACCAAATAAAAGTATGGTTTTACATATCTAACTTGACTCAAATTACACTTAAGGTGCAGCCACGTTTACTGTTGTTCGAATAAATTTTCATGGTTGAAATAAAGTGATTACAAATCTGCACAATATCTACTTTTGTATGAGGGTGAAAATTTCACATTAGGTTTAAGTTGGTCACTCAAATTTGTTGTACTGACCAACAGAAAGCTGCTAGTGCTATGTAATATTGTTTGGGCACAGGAACGTAGATACAATTTTCTGAACAAAAGAACAAGGATTACTGATGTTTGACAAAAACACGTTTTATTCTAGATTCATGCAACCTTTTTTTTTTATCAACACTTTAATGTGGGTAAGTTGCATGAAAAAAAAAATTAAACAACAAGCTGAGAATCTCCTGAGGACGAAAGAAACCACTGGTGTACTAAGTAACACACATCAAACGGGTAGATCAAGGAAAACATCTGCAGTTGATGACAGAAACATTGTGACAGCTGTAAAGAAAAACCCTAAAACAACTGTTAGTAACATCAGCAACAACCTCCAGAGGGCAGGAGTGAAGGCATCACAATCTACTATTCGCAGAAGACTTCATGAACAAAAGTACAGAGGCTACACCAGAAGAAGCAAACCACTCATTAGCAAGAAGAATAGGAGACGAGCCTCAAAAATTCAGGGGCAAGGTTTTATGGACTGATTTTATGGACCAAAGTGATGGAAAGACTAAAGTTTGTAGAAAGAAGAGATCTGCTCATGATCCCAAACATACAAGCTCATCTGAAACACAGTGTACACAGGTGTACATTATAGTACACATTACACAAGTAATGCAATGGCTTGGGCTTTCATAGCTTCTTCTGGGACAGGCTCATTAATCTTCATTCATGATGAAACACATGATGGCAGCAGCAAAATTAACTCAGAAGTCTACAAAAATATTTTGTCTGACAATTTACAGAAAGATGCAACCAAACTGATTGGGAGATCCTTCATCATGCAGCAAGATAATGAACCAAAACATAGTGCCAAAACAACAAAGGAGTTCATCAGGGGCAAGAAGTGGAAGGTTTTAGACCGGCCAAGTCAATCTCCACACTTAAACCCTGTAGAGTATGCATTTTACCTGCTAAAGAAGAGACTGAAGGGAGTAAGCCCCCAAAACTGAAAGAGGCTGCGGTGAAAGCCTGGAAAAGCATCACAAAAGAAGAATGTAAAAGTTTGGTGATGTCAATGGGTCACAGGCTTGATGCAGTTATTGAAAGCAAAGGATTTGCAACTAAATATTAAGTCTTTTTCACTTTAATCTATGTTAATTCTATCTGTTCCAATACTTTTGGTATATAGGTTTTGGTATATATTTTGTGAACTTACTGAACATCCAAAACAATGCTGTGTGCTGGACTTGTTACACTCGTGGTACATATGTACAAATGCTGGTATTTTCGTGAAGACCTTATAAAATTTGTGAAGAATTCAAAATAACGGTCCTTTTGTATGGTTACATCAGGACAACACATCATGTTTTTGGCTCGTTTAGATGCATTCATGTATCAGTCGAACTGCACCAAAGTTCGTTTGGAAGTGGACAAAGATTCCCTCAAAAGGCTGCTTGTTTGGTGTGCACCAAGGTTCAGATTTTAGCATTAACACTTATTCAAACGAACCATATAACAGAACAATCGCTCCAGAGTTTAAAGGGGAAAGGGAAAGGGAAGTGATGTGTGGCCAAGTATGGTGACCCATACTCGGAATTTGTGCTCTGCATTTAACCCTTCCAAGTGTACACACAATAGTGAACATACCCCCGGAGCAGTGGGCAGCCAATGTTGCGGCACCCGGTGAGCAGTTGGGGGTTCTGTGCCTTGCTCAAGGGTCTCACCTCAGTCGTGGTATTGAGGTCGTGGAGAAATTGTTGGTTATTCACTCCCCCCACCTACAATCCCTGCCGGACCTGACACTCAAACCCACAACCTTCAGGTTACAAGTCCAACTCTCTATCCATTAGGCCATGACTGCTTTAAGCGAAACAAACTTTCCAAGTGCAAATGCCTGGCCGATTAACTATCCCATCATTTATTATCCCCATAGCAGGTTGCTTTAATTAGCTTTGCATTGCTTGTTTGACAACTTTCATGCTCTCTCACAGGCAGAATTTGGAGAATATGCCAGCATAAGCAAACAGCTCTACCTCAAATTGGCCTGGGAGTAGAGAAACAATAACGCTGTGGTGTGGATCTATTTTTGTGACGGTCTAAACCAGCAGGAGGGCCTTTGAAAGTGCTTCTAAACATAGAACAGCAGCACAAAGCACGCAGCCCATCACTCCTGCTTCTGCAGGCCGACAGATCTAGGAACAGAGTAAAGCTGACATGTGCAGCGGGACAGAGGGGTTAGCCAGCATGTTGGGTCAAACACTGGCCGTACTAAGAGACAATGCCTCCTGAGATCTGGCCTCAGATCAGCTCTGGAGCTAATGCGAGTACTCGGGTGGGCTCTACAGAAGCTGAGAGTGAGAATCAAAACATCCAAACCCATCTGCTCCATATGCTGATGTCTAGCAGCTTCCAGGATGGTAATATAAACAAAAGGTGCATCGCAACAGGAAATAGAGCTCTGGGTGTCTTCCTACAGCTTCCCCAGTCTGTGCAGCATGTTTCTGTCTGCTCATTAAGTCTCTGTGGAGTCGATGATTCGATTTTCAGTGTTGTCTCCTATTTCAGCTTAATAGGTAGAGACAGCTATAAGTAAGCCATCTACAGGTTGATTCCCCTGAAAAGTGTAAAAACTGTCTCTGTTGTGCTTTAAAAATATCTCAGACTGGTAACACTTTATTTTAAGAACCAGTTATTACTATTAACTAGTTGTTTATTACCATGCATATTGGCTGTTTATTAGTGTTTATAAAGCACATATTAATGTCTTATTCTGCATATTTTAGATTCCTTAATCATACTCTATACCTAAACTTAACAACTACCTTACTAACTACTAATCTAACAGTTTATTGAGGCAAAAGTCGTAGTTAATATATGGGAATTGGTCCCCAAACTAAAGTGTGACCGTCAAACTGAATCAACCAATAGTATGAGTTTGGGGTGGGGCTATATATTTGGCAGAAACTGTTCTGGAAACCTATTTGAAGCAGTCATTATTTATTATTGCCACACAGAAATTACACACTTCACCTTAAGTTTTCCTGTGGGAAAATAAATACACTATACCTTTATACTTAATATGGAAATTATATATTTTTTAAAAGAATATACTTAAGTGCAAACTGTGTGCAATAATTTCATGTGCTTAATTTCAAGTTAATTGCAAATGAATTAATATGTGTTATAGTTTAAGTTTAGAGTTTAGAGTAACAGTAGAGTGCTTTTTGACTTATTTAAGCAGAGGGACAGTGTAGTGCGGCAGTTGGTCGTGTTTGTTTTGGTTCATTTGTGAATTAAAGTATGTTATTTCAATCCAGTTCCTGCCTCCTTCCTCCCTTATAAAGGAACTGTTTTACAGTCATATCTACTGAAACTTGTAATGTATTTACATTTATTAGTAATTACTAGGGCTGGCCCCTAATAGTCGACTAATCATAAGTCAACCAGAAGAGGCTTGGTTGACCAAAATTGCATTAGTCGCAAAAAAAAAAAAAAAAAAAAAACAAATCCACAGGTAAAGTCACGCAGTCCGTGATGAACAGATCGTGTGGTAATACAATACATCGGGCAGGACATCCAAACGCTCGCCTATCATTCATCAACCTAAAATATGGTTTATCATCTGAAATATGTAAGTATTAGCAACTTTACATGGCCGCTCAACCTAATGTTAACCTAAAGAAATGCACGCTGTTCAAGTGTCTGCCTGCAGGGCAGATGGAGGCGCCAGTGCGTTCACTTGCTCTTAAAATACTGGTCATACAGATAAGAGTAATACATCTTTCAAATCTGTAAAGACTCTACATTTATTTGTGTGCACTCAAAATAACAACAAAACGTGCTTTTGTAAAATAATGAAAGCAAACAGGATGCGCTTCCTGCCGTCTCGATCTGTGAACTTGAGCACAAAACTCTGTGTATATCTTTGCCTTACAGAAATTAAAATATATCTATAGAGAGTGAAATACCTACTTTCAAATGAACCGATTCAAATGTAAAACAAATATTCTCAGATTATGTCATCCGTATAAAACATGTTGCGACCACTACTTCAGAGATGATGAGTCGTGTCGCCGACTTCATCTCTGAAAACAAACAAAGCACTAGTTTATCAAATTATTAAAATGTTAATGCAGTCTTCTTACTGTTTTTCTCTGACACATTCGTAATCATTACTTCTGCCGGTGCGCTGTGGCAAGCTTTATGCGTATGCTTGAGCGCTTACAGGCTATGTAGGCAATTATAGGCTCATAATAATGATTTAAATGGTTTATTAATAAACGTGCGATTAGTCGACTAATGCTTCAAATGAACGACTGCTAGTCGACCAGAAAAATCCTTAGTCGATGACAGCCCTAGTAATATTTGTAATGATGAATCATTGAATATCTTTCTTTGTCATGTCACTGGCTCACCACTGGATGGACTACAGATATGAGAAAGGTAAAGTAGACATGATGTGTTGTTGCGGTGGAGGTCACGTGAAAATATCTACCACAGCGTGACAACCAAACTGTGGCAGGAGTAGAAAACAAGTCGTTTCAGACAACTGGTTTAACAAATGCTTTTTTTATTTATACTACAATGACCTCTTATATGCAAAATGAAAACTTAGAAATTTTTATTAATGTTATGACTCCTCCAAAAAATGATCAGTCAAAATAATTGTCTGTGATGATCATGAATATTAACATGATCTATTTAACTACACTGACACTATCAAATGAGAACAAAAGAATATTCCTTAAAGATCAACTTTTGTGTTTTAGATGAATTAATTCTGCCTCAGTGTCACCTGATGATGTGCTTAAAAAAGGAAATGTATTTCTAGCCACACGTATTTAAATCTTCAAGTCATAGTCAGATTAATTCTCTATGCACCCAATTAAAGCAAGCACTGCTACACCGAGGGCTGAACAGACACGACTGGAGGCTACACTTTAACAAAGACACATCGTCTGCCTGTCTGACAAACATCATTAGGCAGCTCGTCTTCTTTAATTGCAGCATCAGGCCACAGCTGTGATGACCCTGCATTTGGGTTGAGCGGGGGTTAGTATTTCACTGACAAGCACTATTAATTGTTTGGGATTATTATCAGGTCAGAGCATAAATGTCACAGAGATTTCATCAATACTAAAATGAGGCATAATATACTGAGTGTGTTGTCCAGAAATTGTTACAAGCTATAATCAAGTGCTTATTTTGGGGCATTTGTGTTATTACAAATTCATTATTTTATTTAAGCAAAATAGCAAAAGAAATATGTAAATAAAAAAATTCATGAAAAGAATACAGTCCTTAAATGAAGTTGAATAAAACTGACTCAAGTGTGAACATGGTTGACCATCAGTCTATAAATATCTATATTCAAATATCAAACATCTATAACCATATACAGTGATTTTAGGTTTTTGTATAACTGTTTCATTGTAACATCACGATTTTCCTGAATAAATATACAAAATAATTTAAGACTACAAACAGAATTATAAGATGGTTTGACAGTCCCCGTACTTAAAGGAACAGTTCACCCGAAAAAGAAAATTTGTTGAAAATATACTCAACCTGAGACCTTCCAAGACGTAGATGAGTCTGTGTCTTTATTTGAACAGATTTGGAGAAATTTGGCATTACATCACTTGCTCACCAATGGATCCTCTGCAGTGAATGGGTGCCGTCAGAATGAGAGTCCAAACAGCTGACAAAAACATCACAATAATCCACACCACTCCAGTCCATCAGTTAACATCTAGTAAATCGAAAAGCATGTTTTACTTTAAACTAGGGCTGTCAATGTTAACGCATGCGATTAATCTAAAAATCTTAACACGTTAATATTTTTTTTACGTTTGATAAGGTTTGACCACAACTTCTTGCCGTCATCGCAGTACGGAAGGTATCTATCATTCATTGGTATTCTATCATCGCCTGCATCCCAATGTGCACACTATCCATCCTAAATTCTATGTGATATTAGTAATTTTCAATACTATTTAGGGCAGATAGGGTGGATAGTATGCACATTGGGACGCAGGGATTGTGTGATTATGAGGCTAGACAAAAGTGAAGCGAACGCAGAGAGAGAGAGCGAGTGTGTCCGAGAGAGAGAGAGAGAGAGATGTATACTCATATGTGATAAGGGTACAGCGAACCAGTGTTGCCAGGGTTGCGGTTTTCCTGCACAATTGGGCTATTTTGAAAATACAGTCGCGTAAAAATTACAGAGCCGTGGGTTGCGATTTTTTTGGGCTACTTTTATAATGTACCACGGCCACCCAAAGTGTACACGTGATCGCAAAAGGAAGTTATTACAAACACTCGATGGTGGTTTAAAGTGAGTTCTGAGTAAAAGTCTACTATTAATCTCATAAATTGTCTTATGTAGCATGATGCTAATGTTATCTCTAATGCACCTGCAGAACAGGTTCAATTCTTCTTCATAATGCATTTTGTCATAATCCTTCATGTAAGGTCGCAAGAAAATGTTTTGTTTAGAAATACTTTTGATAATATTTGGGTAAATGTATACTGGGATTAAAGCGATGTGGCTTGGTAAATGTTTTATTGCCACATAAAGGCTGATAATGGCTAAAAAAATGTATTAATTAATAAATTAAAAATGATGTCTCATTCCTTGCGGAGGTGTGAAAGGTTGTTTCCTTTAACTAGTTTGTCATGCATTTCTTTATTTCAACACATTTACAGGTAAATCCTAGTATTTAAAATTTGCAATTAATCATGATTAATCACAGTCCATTAACGCGATTACAAATTTGAATCGATTGACAGCACTACTTTAAACCAAACCATCTGGCTGAAACACATGCAAGTCCTCTAACAATTTCTTTATCCAGTGAAAAAGTCGTCTAATCTGAATTAAAAGAGAAATATGCACCGTTTACAAGTGAAAACAGTCCAAAACAGTTCTAAACAAATACAGTATGTGAATGGATTTTATGTGAGAGGACAACAGGGAATTTCACTGGGGGAAGCATTATTATGGATTATGGCCATATTTTGGCCAGAAGCAATGATTTGAAGTTAAAATGCCTAAATTATAGATTAGTTTATTAAATACGCACAGCTTTTCACTTCACAAGGCATTCAATAATGGTATAAAGTTAGTTATTGTGATGTTTTTATCAGCTGTTTGGACTCTCATTCACTGCAGAGGATCCACTGGTGAGCAAGTGATGAAACAAACTCATCTTAGGTGGCCTGAGGGTGAGTCAATTTTCAGAAAATTATGAATTTTGGTTAAACTATTCCTTTAGGCATAATTTATCAGGATACATCAGAAATACAGCACAGCATCATCATGTCTTGAGTGTGTTCACAATGTTCAAAGGCTAGGGTTTGCTGGATGTGTGTCATGATTACACTGGGCCATATGGGAACCCCGGACGACATATGCTGTGATGTTTGCAGCAGTGGAAGCCTCCCATGGGGATGGAGGAGATCAGGCTATTTTTACTGCCAGACCTGCAGCTGACACTCACACTAACAGCAGATCTCACTTTATATATACAGAACACATTTCACATGAAAGCTAATATGAGAGATCCTCCTTCAGAGACATACAAAAATGTAACTGATTCTACACACTTGGTACTATAGTTGAAGGGTTGCTATAAAAAAAAAAAAAAAAAAAAATTGTAGCTTTTACATGTTCAGTAACACTTGCATTACAACACACTTTTAGCCCCAGATTTTTTTATTTTTAAAATTTTATTTAAAGTCGGATCCGACTTTTTTATGTCCCTAGGGCCGGGCTTCGGGCCAATATTCACGTCATAGTTCAGACGCGGGCCGGTCCTCGGGCTTGTTTTAGGCTTCTCCTTATCTTTATATTTTAGACATCCGTCAATTATTGATGAAAAAAATTGCCACGCTGGTGGAAACAACATGAGTCCTTGCTACCGAGACTGTCAAGAGCGGCTCGACTGTGTTTAGTGTCCCGCAGCAGCAGCGAGCCGTCAGCACAGATGAAGAGTTCTGCTTCAAATACACACAATAAAGCAAAAGTAATTACCATGAATGTGACTGGGGAAAATAGTAAGGATTCGCCATCTCCTCGTTAGACGCGCCTTTAGAGAGAAGTGAATCTTCACGGATAACGATTGTATTAAATAGTTTTTGTTTTCGTTTTGATTTATTTAGTTAAGTAGTAATTTAAAGCTTTCTATAGATATATTTATCATGTATGTGAGGCATGTATTCCTGACTTTAGGTTCATTTCTGTGAAGCGCTCCTGTTCAAGATAAAAGCACAACGTTTGAGTGCACGCAAATAAAAGTAGACCCTTTACAGTTCAGAATGATGTATTACTCTTACTTTTATGAGCAAAAATTACGGCGTAAGTTGTTTCCATTGAAAAAAATTGTACTTGATTGCACTGGTGACTCCATGTCCTGCGCTTTAGCTTCCACTCTCCGCACAAACTACTGATGCAGCGCACATTTATCTAGGTTTAACGTTTAAAAATTGTTATATGCTTGAACTGTTTTAGTATATCTATAGATTTTATTTTAGGCAAGTCATGATGATTTGAGAAGGCTAAATTGATCAAACCTGCCTCTCGGTCTGACACTGGCAGCTTGGTCGTTACTTTAAGAAAGAAAAAAAAAACGTATTTAATGAACAAAAGATGCTCCAAACGTTTTTATAACTGTATGAATAACTGTAATTTTAATATAATATTCCAATAGAAAACAATTATTATTATTTTATTTTTTTTGTTAACAACTGTTTATTGAATTTTCTGAACCTCTACTTCTCAAACAAGAAAACATGTTGATTACGCATAGAAAATCTGATTAAATCTAGATAAACCTGAAACATACAGGATGCAGTGATTTGATGATTTAAGTGTACATCCGTCCTCTGTCTGTTGTATTTCTGAGGCTCATGTTTTTATTTATTTAGCTTGCTAACACTGCTACAGCAGAGCTCTTCTTCTGCACGTGATGTGACCTCATGCTGGGAGATGACATCATTTCTCATCCTCGTGTCGCTGGAGGATTCTTTCTACATCTCTCCTCTCCTGACCTCTCTCCCTTGATTCCTGTGTTAACACTCGACTGAACTCACCGGGCTGGCTGTGCAATAAAACTCAAGTTTACTTTGACAGCCTTGGATCAGATTCCCAATACAAGAATCAGTATCAAGGATCAATATGAAACTGCAATCATTTTGCATTATTCTTTTTTGAACATAAACTATATGAAGACAGTTTCAATGAATGTTGCATCTAAGCATGTCAGTTTAAGGTCTTGAAATCAAAACTGATATTAGTAGTATAATGTTATTAAACTTCCCCCCTTGTTAAAAAAAGAAGTGCACTTGTAGAGTATTAAACATTTTAAAAGTATATTTTGTTTAAAAAAAGTGTACTTGCAGATAATATTTTTCAGAAAATGTTTAATTATTATATTTTAAGGTATTTTAAATGTACTGAATTGCAACTTGAAATAACAAATATGTAATTAAAAATATATTAAATAAAATAAACTATTTTTAATTTATCATAGATGCTTCCAAGTGCGACAGTACACTTTAAACATATTTCAAAGACAACAGATGTAATTATGAATTATGAATGCATATTGTAAGAGAACTGTTGTGTGTGTGTGTCATGTGTTCCTGCCTCTTGTGCCCATATTTGGTTTGTTTCCTGTCCTTGTCTCATGTCATTAGTAGTTTATTCGAATCCAGCCGTGTCTGTTAATTTACCTGTGTATTTATAGTCCTGTCTGTGTTGTGCCATTTTGTCTGGTCTACTCGTTACTCCCCGGTGTTCCTGTCAGTGTCTGCCTTGTCTTGCCCTGCCTGATGTCTAGTAAATATGTTATTTGAGTTTACATCCTCGTATGCGTGTTCCTTGTTCCTCCCTGCTGTGTGCACCGTGACAGAAGACCAGACCAGTACAGTAAGCGTCGTCCCTTCACCGCGTTTTGTTTTGTCCAGTTTTTCCAGTGTTTTGTTTGTTCCTGTGTTTTTTGTTTTACCCGCCGTTTGCGGGAGCCAAGCCCGCCGGATCGCCGCTGAGTCAAGCCCGCCGGATCGCCGCTGAGTCATGCCCGCCGGATCGCCGCTGACTCAATGCCCGCCGGATCGCCGCTGACTCAATGCCCGCCGGATCGCCGCTGACTCAATGCCCGCCGGATCGCCGCTGACTCAATGCCCGCCGGATCGCCGCTGACTCCAGCTCGCTGTGCGCGGGGTATCATGCCGCCGTCCGCGGCTCAAGGACCCCGCCGTTCGCGGGAGATCACGCCGCCGTTCGCGGCTCACCTTGGCCACTGTTTCGCGGGGAAAGCCAACCCGCCGTCCGAGGTCACTCGGCCCGACACCGGTTGGGGCTGCCTCCAGCCCACCGGTCCCTGCCGTTGGGATGGTCAGCCGGCCGGCTGCCACCGTTGTGGTAGTGGCAGCCGGCTGCCGCCGTATTGACCAGTGACCGAGGACTTTTTAACTTGTGTCTAGCCCTGGAGGGCTCCTGATACCCCCAACATCCCCAGGGAAATTTTTGGGGGGGTAGTAGGGTTCCGGCTGTAGGGGCCGGGCCGAGAGGGGTCCGAGGCCAAGGCTCCGTAGACCATCTGCCTTGGCCTTCTGTGCTCCCTGCACCGCCATGGTCACCTGAGCCCCTGGCTCCACCATGGCCTCCTGGGCTCTCCTGGGTCTCCGCTGGTCTCGTCCAGCTCTCCTGGGTCTCCGCTGGTCTCGTCCAGCTCCGCTGTGTCTCCGCTGGTCTCGTCCAGCTCTCCGATGTCTCCGTCTGTCTGTATCGCTCTGGAGGTCCCTGTCCTGTGTTCCGGTCCGTGTCTGTCCTGAGAGGCCTCCAGAGCGCCCACCCCCCCTCCCCGATGGAACTGTTAAGGCTCGGGACGAGCCTTTCGGGAGGGGGGAGTAATGTAAGAGAACTGTTGTGTGTGTGTGTCATGTGTTCCTGCCTCTTGTGCCCATATTTGGTTTGTTTCCTGTCCTTGTCTCATGTCATTAGTAGTTTATTCGAATCCAGCCGTGTCTGTTAATTTACCTGTGTATTTATAGTCCTGTCTGTGTTGTGCCATTTTGTCTGGTCTACTCGTTACTCCGCGGTGTTCCTGTCAGTGTCTGCCTTGTCTTGCCCTGCCTGATGTCTAGTAAATATGTTATTTGAGTTTACATCCTCGTATGCGTGTTCCTTGTTCCTCCCTGCTGTGTGCACCGTGACACATATAATGATGCACTTTAATTCTACTTCATTGAGTCAAAAACTTGCATTAAATACACATTTAAACTATAATATATTTTCATTTCAATGAACACTTAAGCAGTTACATTTTGTAATTAGTACTCTTTTTAAATATGCCAAAGTGTAATTCTCTTTGCAGTCTGAGAGACAGAATAGATTTGATAGAATCCATGATGCCATGTGTCTAAACAAGATATCCAGGGGTCTCATTTATAAAATGTTGCACAGAAACCATCCTAAATTTGATCTTACGATCATTTCTAAGATAGGCGTACGTGCGATTCATAGAATGAGCGTACGAACAGAAAACGTGCGTACGCGTCTCTTTCAGATGTGAAATCTATGAAATCGCAAATGATCTTGAGCTTGTTTGCAATTGAATGGTTTCAGCTCTCTGCCTTGTAAATGACTCCTAATTAATATCATTAACATATAAAATATCACCAATCATCATAATTTAGAACAGCGAGCTGCAAGCACAGCTTATATTTAAAAAAAACCTGCAATACACTGACAATAAAATGTGCGTACGTCTGCTCAGACCCTGACGTGCCGCTAAGCACTTTTCCACGTCAAAGATCGTTTTTATTAATATGAACGTTGGCGTGGATTTAAGTGTACGCACACTCTAAGATCAAATCTGAGCGTACGCACACTTTATAAATGAGGCCCCAGGACCTCCAGCAGAAATATAGGCCCACAACATCAAAATTACAGCAGTATATTTCATTGTACACATGGGGTACTTTTTATCCCTGTGTTCACCAAACCCATCTTGAGTGTTTGCTGTTAAAAAGCAATTTTTTTAGTTTCATCTGACTATAGAAGCCAGTCCCATTTGAAGTTCCAGTCGTGTCTGATAACTGAATATGCTGGAGTTTGTTTTTGGATGAGCTAGGAGAATTTTTCTTGAAACCCTCTCGAACAACAAGTGATGCAGGTGCTGTTTGACAATTTTTTTTAAGGTTTTCTGACCCAGAGACTCAACTATTTTCTGCAATTCTCCAGCTGTGGTCCTTGGAGAGTCTTTAGCCACTCAAACTCGCCTCCTTAGTGTGCATTAGGACAATATAGACACACGTCCGCTTCCAGGCAGTTTCGTAAAAAAAATGTGTTGATTGGAGATTCTTAATTATTGCCCTGATGGTGGAAATGGGAATTTTCACTGCTCTAGCACTTTTCCTAAAGCTACTTCACTAATTTGTGAAGCTCAATTATCTTTTGCTGCACATCAGAAATATATCCTTTGTTTTTTCTCATTGTGATGGATGATTAAGGGAATTGGTGCTTTGTTTTACCTCCTATTTATATTTCTGTGCCAAATTATCAAGCCATGGCTGGATAATTTCATGTTCATAATCACCCTGGAGTGCTCAAAATTGTGAATACGAATGGGAGTATACTTCAGAGATATTTTACTCATAAGAATTTCTAGGGGTGCAAATAATTGTGTCCAATGTGTATTTGAGAAAAACATTCATTTCATAATGATATTTCCCCCCATTTTAAATTCTTATCATCCAATGAAAGGTTAGACTTTTGTGAATATTTTAAATAAACGATCAAATGGATTAACAATGCAGATTCATTTTCACAGCTGCCTTTGATCTTATTTACCAAGTGTGCCGATATTTTTGGCCATGACTGTATATGTGTGTGTGTGTTACATAATTAATATTGGCAAAACTATAAGAAAATTAAATAAATTACAGATTAAAAATATTACATAACTATTACATTAAAAATTTCTTAAATTATCAAATGTAATATACACTGTTTATAATGGTTTAAAAATAAAAAGTAAAACGAATAGGAATTACAAACCCTAAACTTCCCACCCTCTGAGGGCAGGAAACACTGCTCTCATCCGGGTGGTCAGTCAGATAGCAGGTATCAGATTGAAACAGCATTATTCAATTACACGCTGTTCTGTTGACACCTTTTTTAATACGGCCGGGGCAGCTGCTGCCTTTGCCATCGAGCAGATGAAGTCTCTCTCTCCTCTATGAAGATGAATTGCCCTAGCACTCGCCGAGGACACCGTCATTCACCATTACAGCCAGACAGCTGCGCAACCAATGAAATGAGGAAGAGAGGGGGAAATTAAGCTGGCTAAGTGGGGCTCGGTCAAACGGACTGAAGCCCAGAGCAAACAAACATGTTTATCCTTGGCTATTTTCTAGCGCCTCATTACATCAGCGTCACTAGCCGATCTGAGGATGGGACGGGAACATCAGAGCGAGCTGGCGGAGCGTGAGGTCACGGTAATCACGCACAGCAGACAAAACAACTGCTTAAAGGTGAAGTGTGCAATCTGTACTCCACTAGGGGCACCAGCCACTTGTAGGTGGTTGTCAGGGCATTGCTGCGCAGATGCAAAGGTGTTTGAGTGATTTTTTTGCACATTACTGCAGTTGCCATGGCATTGATAGTTCCTGGGTATTTTGAGGCATTACAAGCAGATACTTAATGGTTCAGGTTAACGAAGTATGAGCAATAGTAAACGTAAACAAAAAGTTGTGCCACCATTAACCTAGCATCCCTATTACTTTAGCAACTCTTTTTGTCCAGGTTTATTAATTTATTCAAAATACATCTGAAATGTATTTAAAACACAAACAGTGATGTAATTATATTTTTAATTAATTACATATCCGTAACTGTCTTGTTATCATAATGAAGACACTTTTATTATTATAATTATTATTATTATTATTGCACTAAAGCAATTCCATTAAAATATTATAAACGTTTGAAAAAACTGAAGCCGCCAAATCATAGATATGTAGTGTGACCAAAATGCAAAACAAAAGTAGGAAAAAAATTGTTTCATGTTTTCCAAACACTACAGACTCATGTTGAGCCAGACATGGACATGTTTTTGCATTTTAGTAAACTAGCATACATTTCATCAAAAGTAAAAATTCACACGCTTCAACTTTAAAACAGATCTTCTACGAATACACTGTGAAAAAGTAGATTTTGGCTCTAAGCATCTGTCTATTACAATGTGAGTGGTTCTTCAGATAAGCTGAAGGAAGTCGGGATTTGCCATGTGTAAGTTATTTGGCAGCACAAGCGGCCAGCAGTGTGGGAGTGTGTCCCACGTGTGGGTAGAAGTGGAGTGTGTGCCAGCTGAGTGATCAGTCACGCTCAAAACTCATGCTCTCCGTGTGAGCCGCAGACTGCTGCAGTCGCTGTGTGACGAGGACTGATGCTCTCTCGTGTTTCCACAGCTTTAGCATTACACATGCTCACAAACCTGTTCAGATAAACTGAAATACAGGATGTCTGCTCTATTTCTATTGCTTTTTGTAAGCTCCATATTGACATCACATTGCCACTTGTGACTATGACTTTTGAGCCGTTCGAGTCAACAAATTAATGGCTTCAAAATAAGAAGAACATTTTGGAATTGGGCTGTTCACACTTCCAGCAACACAGCAACAAAATGACATGACTGTATTTTTTTTTTCAATGGAGCACTGCCGACTTGCAGTGACACGAGCAACAGTGATCACTGGCAACTGAATATGGGTGTGATTAAAGTCGTAATATTTTGAGAATAAAGTCAAAATTATGGGAATAAAGTATAAATATTTAAATATTTATTCTCGTAATTTTTACTTTTTTGACAATTTTTTCACTTTAGATTTTTTTACATTTTATATTATTTTTTATTTTATTTTATACTAAAACGCCATTGTAAGATACAGTATATGTGTTTGCGTTTGTGTGTGTGCAAGACCCTGGATCACAAAACCAGTCATCAGGGTAAATTTTTTACTGATATTTATATATCATCTAAAAGCTGAATAAATAAGCTTTCCATTGATGTATGGTTTGAAATCTAAATATTGAGAAAATCGTCTTTAAAGTTGTCCAAATTAAGTCCTTAGCAATGCATATTACTAATCATAAATGAAGTTTTGATATATTTACTGTAGGAAATTTACTAAATATCTTCGTGGAACTTGATCTTTACTTAATATCCTAATGATTTTTGGCATAAAAGAAATGTTGGATGCGATTAATCACGATAGACAGTATTTGACAGCACTAATATATATATATATATATATATATATATATATATATATATATATATATATATATATATATATATATATATATATATATACACACACACACACACACACACACACACGGTTAAGTCCATATATATTTGGACACAGGCACAATTTTTAGTATTTTAGCTGTTGACCAAAACATATTCAATTTACAGTTATGTAATGAATCTTCCAACAGCAAAATATTACTTCTTTAACATCGAGAAAACTACTTCCTTGTCAAATTATAATATCTTAGTTTTATCATCAATATATATCATCTGTGATCGCATTTTCTAAAGATAATTTCAGAGATGTAGTCTAATGATAACATTACAGCAACAGCACTATAGGAATGCCCACAAGCGACTTGACGTACGGAGACAAGCGACATGGAGAGATAAAGTTGCTGGCAGTGTGAACACAGCTTCACAGACCAGACCTAATTCCAATCAAAGAAACGTGGAATGATTAGAAGAGATTTGTCTGGAGCTGTTTTGCAAGGAAGAGTATAGAAAAAAAAGACAAATCAAAATGTGCTAAGTTAATGCCGCAGACTCTTGTTCAAAAAAAAACTGGCTGCTATAAAAGCAAAAGGTGCTTAAACAAAGTAAATGATACTTGACTAGTTGTGTGTATATTCAGGGCCTAAAATGAATGCTCGCCAAGTGCCAAATACAAGTAAAAACTGGCCTTAGTAAGTATATGAATGTATGCAGTTT